>NC_063066.1:3892381-4592381 GCF_018812025.1 Megalobrama amblycephala
ATGTGACTATTGTGAGTCAAAGTTATAGCGCCACCAACTGGCAGCAGGAAGTGTATCACTTTTTGAAATGTTTTGAGATCACCCTCTTATTTTTACCTGATTTGCTTCAAACTTCATCAGTGTAATGTCAATACACAGCAGATGTAGACCTATGACAGGATTTTTGATATTTGAAATATTGTTGCCATGGCAACAGGTCAAACTGTAATAATATTCTTGAGTGTTTTTGAGGCTCTTAACATGCTTCAAATTGCATGAAACTCGACACACACATCAATATTGTCAACCAGTAGACATGGACAAAGCCATAGAAATGGGCGTGGTGGAGGGGCTCAGTAGCGCCACCTTTTGACAAAAGTGGGGGGGTTTGTTTTTCCTACAGTCACCAAACTTGGTACACATATTGTTCTCATCAAGCCGGACAATTTTCTAATTTACATTCATTAGCTCCGACCAACAGGAAGTCAGCTATTTTGGTTTGAATGTTAATTTTTTGAAAAAACAGGCTATGAATTTTATACTACTACTCCTACAGGGTTTATCCAATTTACACCAAGCTTTTTTTAACTTGTTGCTAACACATTGAAGTTGTTTAATTGCAAACGGATTTTGCATATCTCAAACGGTTTGGCCGTGGCGAGGCAACGAATTTATGGCAAGAAAAGGGAAACAAAGTGTTATAACTTCTGCATACATTAATTGATTTTGATGAAACTTCGGCTTAGTCTTCGTTGTACAAGGCTGATCACATGGATGTGACTATTGTGATTCAAAGTCATAGCGCCACCAACTGGAAGCAGAAAATGTGTCACTTTCAGCATACATTGAGATCACCCTCTTATTTTTACCTGATTTGCTTCAAAATTCATCAGAATAATGTTAAAACTTGGCACATGTAATCCTTTGAAAATGGGCAGGGAGGAGGGGCTCTATAGTGGCACCTTGTAGTGCAGTAAATGTGGAGTGAATTTGACATAGTCCTTTGATGTTTAACCGTTTTAAGTGCCTATTGCCCGCTGTGCACAGTTGCCCTGAAGCCACCGGGGTGGCGGTGCCACCGGGCTTGGGCCCGCCATCGCTGCTCGCAGCTATATTTGATTTTGAAGTTTTATTAAGTGTTAACACTGAGATTATGTGGTTTTTATAATCAATTAACACTGCTTTTGTCATTTTATACAAGATGGACAAAATTTGTCACCAAAAAGTCATTCGGTTTAACCAAAATTTCGGTTTTGCTGAATGACACTTTTGGTTATACTGAATGACAATATTTTTAAACAATGCTAACAGGCTGATATCTAGCAAAACGGCAATCAAACATTTTATATTTAGTACATGTTTTTAAAATATTACAACATTTTCCATGTTTTATAGCGGTTGCACCAAATGACCTGATGTTTCGGGACATGCGTATGAACAAGTGAAAACATGAATTTTTCAAATAGTTAAGAGAGAGTTAGTTACTTTACTTCATGAGCATGTGGCCCTTTGCAGGTGTCTGAATGATGTCACATCCTGTCACATAATATTGACCACATGACTTGATCCAAAATGGTCTCTTTATATCGGTTACTTCGAATGACATCAATGAAATTTATTTTTCCAGACATTATTTCTCATAACAAAGCAACGACTTCTACACATAATTTTAATACCATTTTGCACTGTTGATATATGATGTTATAAAATCATGCCAGAATAAAAAATATATACATTTATTACATTTTAATCACAAATTAATTGAATGATGAATGACACTTTATGTATATACACTTATATGTAGCAAAATATAATTAAAACCTTTTGGATTCAATAAAAGAGATCTAGTTGTACTACCTTATATACTTTGTATGTCATATCTTTGTTTTTTATTATTATTAAAGCCTTTTTCTCCTTCATATAATAGGCCTAAACTTCACCAAAACAAATTTCTTACGTGTGTGAGCAAATAAATCTCATTCTGATTTTACAATAGCATAAAGTTAGTTGTTAACATTCAAAACTGTGGTAAAGTATTAGCCACAACAGTCATAAAAAATTAAATAAATTAAACAAAACAAAACGACCCAAGAGAAGTTGGATTTTTCTGCACAAACAGTAATATGTACGCCTTTCAAGTATATATATTGAAATTGGATGAGTTATCGATATTTAAATGTATTAAAATAACAGTAATGCCTTATACGTCAAATACACGTCACGCACTTAGTTCGCGCAGTTAACGTATGTAGACGTATTTATAACCGCCTAATAGGATGTCGTAAACGTTAACGTTATATTTACACGTTATCTGCAGATAAATACATGCAGCTCACATTTTACAATTAAAAAACGGAATAAAACCCCAAAATGTGTAAGTCTCGCGTTGATCTCGCGCCCTTCCAGCAGCAGCGCGAGACACACACGCACTGAGGCCTACTTATTCTCACTGCTAATCCACAGCAGAGTCAGTCAATTCACATTTAAACCTTGAACACTTAAAATAACTCGAAACAGCCAAAATGACATAAATCGCCCAAACTGCAGAGCAAGAACTATTCAACGGCAAAAAAAAACGCGAAAACGAGTCACGAGTTCAGTCAGAATGTAGAAACGACAGTTACTAATCTGAAGCTAAGTTAGCTGCTATACTTCTGCGCTATCGAAGCCAATATTTGTATTCACGACAAAAATAATACGTACCTTTTTATATTTACGTTCCTGTTTTGATTTGTTGCATCATCTGACATTGTTTTTGTGTGGAAGCGATTAGCAACAACATGAGAGCCTTCACTGCAGTCTGAGGTCGTTTCAGAAGAGCAAGAAAAATCGCAAACTGCGTAAAAAAAGATCCCAGATCCGATATCGTCCAGCGTTTTAATCCGAATTCATAACCCCATCTGGGTAATCCAGGCAATTTTCTCGTTTGCGGCCATGAGAAAAGAGGCGTGCCATAAATCCCTAAACCATAAAAACATTCAAAATGGAGTTTACAGTAGAAAGGTCCGTGGCGACCCTGTTTACAACATGCAGTGCCACCTATCGGCAATAACGAGTTATTACATCGCGCCTCTTATTACAGTGACTTCACCATAAAAACACCTCCTCTCTCTTCCTGCTTCTGTCTCTGTTGTTCTTCTGTTTTTCTCTTTCTTTCATTCACATACACAAGTGTCGGTGCGATAACTTTAACATTATTACATGTATAGGTCTTAATAATAATAAAAAATAAAGATATGACATCCAAAGTGTGTAACTAGATATCTTTTATTGAATCCAAAAGGTTTTTTTGCTACATATAAAAGTATTTTAAAGTGTCAAACGGTCCAATACAGCCATTTAATTTGTGTTTAAAATATCTTAAAATGTAATAAATGTATGTATTTTTTTATTCTGGCATGATTTTATAACATCATATATCAACATAGTGCAAAATGGTGTTAAAATTGTGTGTAGAAGTCGTTGATTTGTTATGAGAAATAATGAATTTCATTGATGTCATTTGGAGTAACCGATATAAAGGGATCGTTTTTGGATCAAGTCATGTGGTCAGTATCATGTGACAGGATGTCACATCATTCAGACACCTACAAAGGACCACATGGTTGTGAAGCAAAGTAACTAACTCTCTCTTAACTATTTGAAAAATTCACGTTTTCACTCTCATACACGTCCGGAAACATGAGGTCATTCGGTACAACCGCTATAAAACATGGAAAATGTAATATTTTAAAAACTTGTACTAAATATTAAATGTTTGATTGTCCTTTTGCTAGATATCAGACATTTTGGTTAAACCGAATGACTTTTTTGGTGACAAATTTAGTCCATCTTGTAAAAAATTACAAAAGCAGAGTTAATTGATTATAAAAACCACATAATCTCATTGTTAACACTTAATAAAACTTCAAAATTAATTATATCTCCATTATGTTTTTTTACACTTTTAAGAACCTTATGTATATAATACATAAATGCTCATTATGATCATTTGAAGTAGAAATTTACTATTAACAAAGTTTGTATTTCAAGCAAATCTCCAAGTTTAGCTTTATTTTGTTTGTGTGTGTTATTATTTATGTGATTTATCTTATGCATCTTCACTTTAAAGGGTTAGTTCACCCAAAAATGAAAATAATGTCATTTATTACTCACCCTCATGCCGTTCCACACCCGTAAGACCTTCGTTCATCTTCAAACGCAAATTAAGATATTTTTGATGAAATCTGATGGCCCTGCATAGCTAGCAATGACATTTCCTCTCTCAAGATCTATTAATGTACTAAAAACATATTTAAATCAGTTCATGTGAGTACAGTGGTTCAATATTAATATTATAAAGCAACGAGAATATTTTTGCACTGCTTCGGGAAGCTTCAGAGCGTTATGAATCTTTTGTGTCGAATCATGATTCGGATCGCGTGTCAAACAGCCAAACTGCTGAAATCACGTGACTTTGGCGCTCCGAACCCTAAGTCTGTGCTCCAAAGCTTCAAATTTTTATGACCCTTTTTTGTGATGCACAAGGGTTAATAAACACCAAATTATGTACAGTGGATATAACATGTATACACACCGGTTAAAACAGACAAAAAGCATAAAATTTACTATTAAATAAATTTATAGGTTCAGAATAAACCAATCATCAAGCTCATGTGAAAACAACTGAGGTGATTCTGATTAACTCCAAATAAATCCCAGCTGTTCTTGTAAGATTTTTCTGTCACATGCATTCAAACACAGAGAAGACAGTCATCAACAAGTGGTAAAAGTTTGGCACAACAGTGTCGTTATCATACCCACGGTGAAGCCTGGTGGGGGCAGCATCATGCTTTTCTTCAGCTGGAACAGGGAAACATGAATAGCTCCAAGTACCAGTCGTTTTTGGCACAGAACCTTCTGGCTTCTTCTAGAAAGCTGAAAATGAAGAAAACTTTCAGCATGACAATGATCCAAAACACTCATCTAAATCAGGGGTTCCCAAACACGTTCCTGGAGCCTCCACCAGCACTGATCCTTTTGCATGTTTCCTGATGATCTGAATCAGGTGTGCTTGATTGAGGAGACGTGCAAAGCGTGCATTGTTCAGCGAAGAAAGATGAATGTTTTGGAATGGACCAGCCAGAGCCCAGACCTGAATCCTACAGAAAAGCTATGGGGGGACCTGAAGAGGTACAGGAGACGCCCTCGCAGTTGAACACATCTGGAATGTTTTTGCAAAGAAGAGTAAAAACAAACAAACAAACAGCTGTTTTAATATACTTTTTATACTGTAGGTGAGACTTTGTTTCATAGCTAGGTTTTGCATTTTGTGACTTTTCCAGTCATATATTTTGTAATTTATGAATTCTTAAAAACTGTGTTAAAATATCTCATATCACACCCCTATAGTCTTTATCCTTTACAAATGCAGAAAAATGTTTACCACTTTGCACAGGAACTGTTTACACGACACCGTTTTCAAGTAAAAACTGAAACATTTTATGCGTTTTGGCCATTTATTTTGGGGGGCTTGAAAATGCAAACCTTTGAACACAAGTTTCAAAGTGCCAGTTTTTGAAAACGATACCGTTATCATCTCTGTGTAAACTACAAAAACGTGGATCTTATTTTATTATTATTTTACATTTTATTTCAGCTATAGTTGTTAAGACAACATTTCTTATTTTTGTTTAGTTTAACTTGATGTTACGGAAGAGGATTAGGGCCAAGCAATAATAAAAAAATAAAACCATCTCGAGATTAAAGTTGTTAAATTTCGAGAAAAAATTCAAGATAAAATGTTGAGAATAAAATAATTAAATTACGAGAAAAAAATTGTTAAATTACGAGAACAAATTCGTTAAATTATGAGAAAAATGTCGTTAAATTTCGAGAAAAAAGTCGAGATAAAATGTTGAGAATAAACTCAAAAAAGTCGTTAAATTACGAGAACAAATTCGTTAAATTACGAATTTGTTCTCATAATTTAACGACTTTTTTCTTGTAATTTAATGACTTTATTCTCAACATTTTATCTTGACTTTTTTCTCGAAATTTAACGAGTTTTTTCTCAACATTTTATCTCGACTTTTTTCTCGAAATTTAAAGATTTTTTTCTCAACATTTTATCTTGATTTTTTTCTCGAAATTTAACAAGTTTTTTCTCAACATTTTATCTCGACTTTTTTCTCGAAATTTAACGAGTTTTTTCTCAACATTTTATCTCGACTTTTTTCTCGAAATTTAACGACTTTTTTCGCGAAATTTAACGACATTTTTCTCATAATTTAACGAATTTGTTCTCATAATCTAATGACTTTTTTCTTGTAATTTAATGACTTTATTCTCAACATTTTATCTCAACTTTTTTCTTGAAATTTAACAACTTTTTTCTCGTAATTTAATGACTTTATTCTCAACATTTTATTTTGACTTTTTTCTCGAA
Source organism: Megalobrama amblycephala (assembly GCF_018812025.1). Classification (NCBI taxonomy): domain Eukaryota; kingdom Metazoa; phylum Chordata; class Actinopteri; order Cypriniformes; family Xenocyprididae; genus Megalobrama; species Megalobrama amblycephala. Next base: position 3,898,788 of record NC_063066.1, read on the forward strand.
ATTTAACGAGTTTTTTCTCAAAATTTAACAACTTCAATCTCAAGATGGTTTTATTTTTTTATTATTGCTTGGCCCTAATCCTCTTCCGTATGATGTACTAAAAAAACTAAAACTGAAAGAAAAAATAAAATAGATATATTTAAAAAAAAAAAACACAAAATGACAAACACAACAAAATTACTAAACCTTTAAAATTAAATTAAAATGGAAAATATAAAAATTAAAACTGGTAATACTTTATTTGTGTCTTTGTTACATGTAGTTACTCTAGTAATAACTATAAATTGTGCTTAATTACATGCAATTGACCCTAAACCAACCCCTAATCCTACACTAACCCTATAGTAAATACATGTAGCTAGTACTCAAATGTTTAATTACACAGTAACATGGACAGCTTTAACCTAACAATTAATGTGTCAAAGACGAAAAAGGGTTTTCAAGCATCAAAACAATAAGTGTAACACAGCTTTGAATTGTTGTTGTTGTTGTTTTTCAATACATCAGAATGGGTCCTGTTTCATTTGTTTGTTTTCTTCTGAGCAAAAATTAAATATCATACATTTTTACTATGATTTACAGAAGACACCCACTAAAATGTCATTCTGTGTATCAATCTTATCAGGCAAAAATCTAAATTATGCCATATTAAAGACTAATTACTTTTACCCCAGATGCAAATTTTTAAACTTAGCCACTATCCTAGGTTTATCCCTATTTGTCAGCAAGAATGTTTTACTCATTTAAAATGCAATAAAATGTATGCTCACTTATTCTTTTATATATTTTAATACGTACAGGTCAGAGTAAGTATGTTTCAATTTTTACATAAATACAAATGTTACATTGAATGACATTATTTCACCCACATTTTGACATTTTATTCTCCCAAAACTTATTTGAAACCTTAAAAGTAGATGTTTTACTTGCATTTAATGTGCTTTCTATGTATATAAAATCACTTTTGTAAATTTCTATTCTAAAATAACACTGCTTTGTAGATAATATGCATTTAGGGAGAAACAGAAAATTAGGTGATAAAATATGTAAAATATGTGGAGCTGTACACAAACTCTATTTCATAAACTGTCAGCAATAATGAAACCCGTTAAAAATACGGGTAGAAATAGGCGCTATGCAAGGAACAGGATCAAATCCTCACTCTCAAAAGCACACCATGGAGCTGAAAAATAAATAATTGCAATAATGGCACTCTTCTGGTTCCATTAAGCACAAAGGCAGCAACACAGAAACATCCAAATCCACATAAATGGCTCCTCTCTGAGGCTGGGGTGGCTGAAATCCAGAGAATACTAAAAATCTAGGTCAATGGATTGCTGCACAGCTATGACGACTCCCTCCTCCGAAGTGTATGTGTTATGCTTATGGATGGATGAAGACCACACAGTTTGACCAGTAATCCAAGTAATCAAAAGATTATATGTTTATAATACATGGATTATCTGTAATGCAACATGCAAGCTTCACATTAATCAGTGGATGAATTGGATAATGCTAATTTTTATTTGATTTATTACATTTCTTAATTTACATTTAATACATTTTGCAGTGACTGAAAATACTCTGACAGGGCTGAATGATTAAAGAGCGCTGGACGCGTACCTGAAGAACTGTCCTGCATTATTTAAGTGTTTTATTTAAGGCATGTCTTCAACTTCAAATGTCATCGTGTAGAAGTACCTGCTTTAAAACGAGGACTGAATAACATCAAGTATATGCTGGCAGTCTATAGTCTAATGATTCATATCATCTGAGAATTGAGTATTTATAGCAGTCTCTAAGAGGGAGTAAACTTATATCATTATGTTCATGCCAGTATTGTTGCCGGTCCTTTATCATAAAACATTATTGCAGATAAAAAAGAAAACAGCAGAGCATTTGCCATCTGAATCCCACTCACAGTTTCTCCTGTCGGTGCCTAGCAACACTTTTTCAAGCAGAATACACAAAATTAGCTGGGTAAGCGTGACCACAGCCTCAAAGCCAGCGCTCGCAAATTCCTTGAAACAAGATCAGCACAGTGTGCCAAAGGTTTGCATGCTTAAACAAACATGTTCTCTAACTCAAAGAATCCTCTGGATCTGTGCAATCTTGTGAGGGTTAGATTCAAGTAAATAAAATGCCATTAAATCTGTGATATGTATTCATAGTGGATTTTACAGTATATTCTGAACAGTGCCAAAGCCATAGGAAAGTAGTTTCATTGCATAAAGCCAATGCACTATTGAATAACATTCAACACTCAAAATATATGTCAGCTGCCCACACTCTTCAAAATGCTGGGTTAAAAGCAACCCAAGTTGGGTTGAAAATGGACAAACCCAGTGGTTGGGTTAAATGTTTGACCAACGTGCTGGGCAGTTTTATTTAACCCAACTGTTGTTTAAAAATTATTATATGGCTGGCTTAAAATGAACCCAAAGTATGTTAACATTTATTAATATATTTAATAAATTAAAATGCATTAATAAGTTTAATTAATAATAATTAAACAATAAACATTTATTAAATGTTTACCTTTTGATTATTAGTTGCCTCTACACTCTTAAAGGGTTAGTTCACCCAAAAATGAACATTCTGTCATTAATTACTCACCCTCATGTCATTTCACACCCGTTCTTTCATCTTCAGAACACAAATTAAGATATTTTTGATGAAATCAAAAATGAGACCTGCATTGAGAGCAAGATAATTAACACTTTCAATGCCCAGAAAGCTACTAAAGACATTGTTAAAGGTGCTAAAGAGGATCTTTTCGTCGACTGAGAAACCAAGGACTGTTACTGAGTTTTTGAAATGAGCGCATGCGTAAGAATTTCGAGGGAACGCCTCCCAAAACTCGTGCACGAGTATTTACCACCGGCATTCGCTGTGCCGTGTATTTTGGATTCATTATGTCGGACTCACCGCAGGTAACTCATAATCTGCAGTTGTTACTCCTGTCTCCTGGCAAAAACATCGCATGCGGCGCCTGTGGAGTGTGGAAAGTTACTGGAGCGCGCAGCCGCGCTCGTCTCGCACAAGGAACGTCATGGCAGTGATTGACAAGCCAGAGGGCCAATCGTTTACACGATGATCGCGTAAACAATTGGCTGATGTTTTTAAGGCCCTACCTCGTGCACAGATGATGTATATTAATATTATTCCTTTCAGTGCACCTAATAAATAGTCTTTTATCAGTTAGTAAAGACAGTTTCAAGTAATATTGCAAAAATGTATAAAACAAAACATCCTCATGAGCACCTTTAAAATAGTCATGTGACTACAGTGGTTCAACCTTAATGTCATGAAGCGACGAGAAAACTTTTTGTGCACTAAAAAAACTTAAATAACAACTTTATTCAACAATATCTAGTGATGAGCGATTTCAAAACACTGCTTCATGAAGCTTTACGAATCTTTTGTTTCGAATCAGTGGTTCGGAGCGCGTATCAAACTGCTAAAGTCATGTGATTTCAATAGTTCACATGACTTTTTCAGTTTGATTCAAACTCTGAACCACTGATTCGAAACAAAAGATTTGTAAAGCTTCATGAAGCAGTGTTTTGAAATCGCCCATCACTAGATATTGTAGATATTGTTGAATAGATATTGGCAAACAAAAAGTATTCTTGTCGCTTCATAACATTAATGTTGAACCACTGTAGTCACATGAACTGATTTAAATATGTCTTTAGTAGCTTTCTGGGCACTGAAAGTGTTAATTATCTTGCTGTCAATGCAGGCCTCAATGAGCAAAAATATCGTAATTTGTGTTGTGAAGATGAACGAAGGTCTTACGGGTGTGGAACGACATGAGGGTGACAGAATTTTCATTTTTGGGTGAACTAACCCTTTAAAAAAATGCTGGGTTAAACCCCGCAACTGGGTTGTTTCAACTCAGTAGTTGGGTTAAATGTTTGATCCAACATGCTGGGTAGTTTTATTTAACTCAGCTATTGTTTAAAAATGACTGTATTGCTTGCTTACAGTGAACCCAAAGTATGTTGGCAATGAACATTTATTAATACGTTTAATGACTAATAATGAAACAATAAACATTTATTAAATTGCTTATTAATAAATGTTCACCTTTTGATTATTATTGTTGCCTCTAGAAATTATGTGTCTGATTTTTAATTTCCAACATATTTTGGGTTCATTTTAAGTCAGCCATACAGTAATTCTGAAACAATATTTGAGTTAAATAAAACTGCCCAGCATGTTGGGCAAACATTTAACCCAACAGCTGGGTTAAAACAACCCAATCGCTGGGTTTGTGCATTTTCAATCCAACTTGTGTTCTTTTTAACCCAGTATTTTTAGAGTGCAGTAAGCCAACTGGAACCAAGTTTGTGCGGATCTGTCCGTGGTCCTGAATCCATAACATACGTACACTGAGGTCCCCTAAAACTCACCAAAGATACACTCTAAAAAATGCTGGGTTAAAAACAACACATAAACAACAATATTAATAAACTTATTCATAAATGTTAATTTCCAACCTATTTCGGGTTCATTTTAAGCAAGCAATACAGTCATTGTTAACCAATAGTTGAGTTAAATAAAACTACCCAGCATGTTGGGTCAAACATTTAACCCAATCACTGGGTTAAAACAACCCAGTCGCCGACTTTGTCCATTTTCAACCCAACATTTTTTACATCTCTGGGAATGCATGTGGGATTTGAGCTCAACCACTTGAACTAAATCAATGAAGTTCTGAGATGAAAACAAGCATTTCATGTTCTCATCGAGCACCATAATTGCATGAGCATATCTGGAAATGTGGAGAAGCAGGGTGCAACGCTTGTATCTTTCCAGCTGTCATTTTCCTTTAAGATGATGTAAGGCTCATCTCCCTAAGAATGGTCTCCCTCCCCCGTCCAAAGCCTCTCTCAGCACGCTGCATTCATTCGCACTACGCTGCTGGTGCTCTGGAGAGTAAGGATGCTCAAACTTCCCAACGCACCCTCCTTTCCAACTCGAGAAATGCTGGGTGGGTGCCAGATACATGTAGACTAACTGTTCTGAACGGACAGAGAAGGAAGTTGAAGCTGTCTTGGCTGGTGCAGTTTTTCATTTTTTATAAGCAGAACTTATTTTTGGATTTTCAGCTGGAGGTTACATGAGCTGCACAATTGGTTCCCATGGGTGAGAGCTCTTCTATTTCTACGTTATTATAAATAACAGGAGATGTGTGTTCAGATATATCATCTGGCAATAGACGGCCAGTTGCATTTGTGGGAGAAGCCTCATTTTGATGCATTTATACTTTTATAAACACACTATGCAGGTCTCAGAGATGTTAACATAATGGACTGTGAACAGAGTGTGCAGGTTATGTTCCTCTTGACTTTTTGCTCAGCAAACACATATCAAAAACTTTTGCATCTTCGCTTTTTCATTTTTTGAAGTGTGCATCGCCAAAATGGCCCTGACTGAAAATTGCAGGACTTATCAAACGCCCAAGGACAGTGGATGTGCTCAGAGTTGCTCTTCAGATGTGGTTGAGCTCAATGTAGGTGGACAGGTGTACTACACGCGCCATGCCACCCTCACCAGCGTGCCAAACTCACTGCTGGGTAAATTATTCTCCACTAAAAAGGACATTTCCAACGACCTCGCGCAGGACATCAAGGGACGCTTCTTCATTGACAGGGACGGATTTCTGTTTCGATATGTGCTGGACTATCTCCGAGATAAGAACGTCGTCCTGCCGGATTATTTCCCGGAGAAAGGGAGGCTGAAACGGGAGGCTGAGTTCTTCCAGCTGCCCGAGCTCGTCAAAATCCTCACCCCAGATGATTACACTCACAGTGATTTTGACGAAGCGTCCCAGGGAAGCGATCAGAGGTTGTTCCCCGCGTCTTACCTGGACGCGCGCGATCGGCGCTACGGCTTCCTCACGGTGGGATACAAGAGCTCGTGCGCGTTCGGGAGGGACGCTGATCCAAAACCTCGAGGAATACCCAAAATCTTTATTTGCGGAAGGGTCGGTCTGGCTAAAGAAGTTTTCGGGGACGCGTTGAACGACAGCCGGGATCCTGACCGACCACCTGAGCGATACACTTCCCAGCTTTACCTCAAGTTTCGCCACCTGGAGCGAGCGTTTGATATGCTCGCGGAGAGCGGATTCCACATCGTCGCGTGCAATTCATCACTCACCACATCTCCTCACAACAGACACACAGACGACAGAAACTGGTCCAATAACACGGAGTATGTCTTCTACCGTAAGTACAGTAAACAACAATGCTAGATCTTGATCGATTGCTGTCAGTTATTTAAACAAAACGCTTGGCTAAAAGCAACCCAAGTTGGGTTGAAAATGGAGAAACCCAGCGATTGGGTTGTTTTAACCCAGCAGTTGGGTTAAATGTTTGTCCAACCTGTTGGTAGTTTTATTTAACCCAACTATTGTTTAAAAATGACTACACGGCTGGCTTAAAATGAACCCAAAATGTTGGAAATTAAAAATTTAGACATAATTGCTAAAGTCAACAATAATAATCAAAAGGTGAACATTTATTAATAAATTCACTCTAAAAATGCTGGGTTAAAAACAAATCAAGTTGGGTTGAAAATGGACAGACCCAGCGATTGGGTTGTTTTAACCCAGCAGTTGGGTTAAATGTTTGTCCAACCTGCTGGTAGTTTTATTTAACCCAACTATTCTATTAAAAAAACTACTATATGTCTGGCTTAAAATGATCCCAAAATGTTGGAAATTAAAAATGTAGACACTTAATTACTAGAGGCAACAATAATAATCAAAAGGTGAACATTTATTAATAAGTTCACTCTAAAAAATGCTGGGTTAAAAACAACCCAAGCTGGGTTGAAAATGGACAGACCCAGCGATTGGGTTGTTTTAACCCAGCAGTTGGGTTAAATGTTTTATTTAACCCAACTATTGTTTAAAAATGACTACACGGCTGGCTTAAAATGAACCCAAAATGTTGGAAATTAAAAATTTAGACATAATTGCTAGAGTCAACAATAATAATCAAAACAGACCCAGCGATTGGGATGTTTTAACCCAGCAGTTGGGTTAAATGTTTGCCCAACCTGCTGGTAGTTTTATTTAACACAACTATTCTATTAAAATAACAACTATATGGCTGACTTAAAATGGACCCAAAATGTTGGAAATTAAAAATGTAGACACTTAATTACTAGAGGCAACAATAATAATCAAAAGGTGAACATTTATTAATAAGTTCACTCTAAAAAATGCTGGGTTAAAAACAACCCAAGTTGGGTTGAAAATGGACAAACCCAGCAGTTGGGTTAAATGTTTGCCCAACCTGCTGGGTAGTTTTATTTAACCCAACTATTGTTTAAAAATTACTGTATTACCTCTAGTAATTATGTGTCTGATTTTTAATTTCCAACCTATTTTGGGTTCATTTTAATCCAGCCATATAATAATTTTTAAACAATAGTTGGGTTCATAAAACTACCCAGCATGTTGACCCAACCGCTGGGTCAAAACAACCCAAACGCTGTATGGGTTTGTCCATTTTCAACCCATGGGTTGTTTTTAACCCAGCATTTTTTAGAGTGAATGATCGATTTAAGAGTAAATCAATTATTTTGTCTTCGGTATTCAGAAATATTTGACCATTGAACTTTGAACCGGTCAGAATCGAATATAACAGTGCTCCAGCTAAGTAAAGTTGAAATTATAAGCCTTTAGGATAAAGTGTATTTGATTAAGAGGTACAACACTTTAGTACCACTAGGCGGCGTATATAGTTTGATCAATTATATTCTGATCAATTCTAATGTGCTCAATTCTGTTGGCGACAAATGCACGTTTCTTCAAATAGCATATTAGCAGACTGAGTTTTTCCACTAAGAACATTGATAGAAGCGTTTGAGTCAATGCAGATGTGGAGAATTCCCTCAAGTATAGCTCTCAGGGATATGAACAGAGTGTGGTATGAATATTTCAGTAATCTGATGGCCATGTCATCCCGCCCCTCTCACCCTCTTTTTCATCTCTCTTATATCCAAATTGTATTTAAATACAATTTGGATATAATTGTTCTACAGCGCCTGCCTTCATTAGTGGCTCACTTGACTTGCCTTTGTCTTAAATGAGAGAGATGATGCAGCATATGGCCAATTAAAAATCACTTTGTGCTTAATTCCAAACGAGTCCCCTTGGAAAACCTAAAAACAGTGGGCCTGGAACGGAGAGCTTCTGGAGGACAGTCACAAGATTTTTGGGGCTAATGGACATATGGCTGCTTAATGATTTGTTCTCTGTCATCAGTGTAATTACTGCAGCATTCAGCCCCTCCCATAGCCCACACATAATGGAAAAACTTGTGATGACAAATCAAGATATACAATAAAGGCATGAGGAGTCATGCTAAATCTAATTTTTTCTAAATGCATCTTATTGATCTTATAGTGAACTATTCATCTGTGCATATGTTTACCTCATAATGTTTCAAAAATCAACTGTGAAAACAACAGACTTCTCTCTGTTGACGTATGTAGGACTTCTCCAATGAAGTAGTGAATAGTCACTTAAACCCCCGCCTTCACGTTTGAGTGCAAAACCCACATATCAACATCCAATCAACAACCGATGCACTGAAGTCCCCGCCCTACATTTTTTCTTTTTCTATAATCCGTTTCACTCTGATGTACAAATTTTATAATGAATAACTTACATTTTAGACACAATGTTGCAGTTACTTTGTACGTTTTTCTGCTGTCTCACACTGTAGCATTCTTGTTTCATTTAAGAATGAATCAGTGTTTTTGAACAAATTGATTAAGTGAATGATTCAATGACTCACTTGTAAGGACAGTCATTTGTTTCATTCTTGAATTATTCAACATATTTGACTGAATTGAGTGGATGAATAATTCAATGAATTAGTGTGCCTGAAGGGGCAAAGACCCCTATTGAAATCGTTAGTTCTCTTATTATTATTATTCCGCTCTTCAGTCTATGGCAGCCCATAGAACCGTATGGTAAAAAGGTAGGAAATTTGGCACACAAAGTCTCTACCTCAAACCCTCTAGCACCACCAACAGTTCAAAGATTCACTTATGTTTATGCTCATAACTTTTGACGTGTAAGTCCTAGAAGCTATTTAAAAAAAATATTTTTTCCTCTGATTCCATGGCTCATGCTGATTCAAATGCACTCAAGACATCATTTCCTTCATGAAAATGTTTCTGCCATTTTGAATTTTCCGGAAAACCTGCTTTTTAGAACTCCTCCTACAGCGTTTGTCCAATTTGCACGAAATTTGGTATGTAACATCTACTCACAATCCAGGCAAAAAGTTACTAAAAGATTTTTGATCTGCCAATCCGTTCTCCTATAGCGCATCAACGAATTTGATGGCGAGCACTCAAAAATGGATTTGATGCTGTATCTTCACAATGATTTGATATATTGACACCAAACTTGGTATATGTCATTATAGGCATGACTTGGAGGTGCATGCACAGTATCTTCACAGCGCCACCTACTGGTGCAGAGATAGGAGAAATGGCTATTTTTGCTTATAACTTTTGAATGCCTTGTCATGAGGATGGTCTCCTTAGAATCCTTGAGGCATGCCGAGTTGAACGATATCCAATTTTCTTTGGTCGGCCATTTTGGGTGTTGGCCATTTTAAATTTTGTCATAAAATGCTGTGTTTTTACGAATACATTAACATATCATTACGAAACGCACACTGATTCATCAAGGTCATGTTCTGAGAGGACCTGTAAAGTTTTAGGTCAGCGCACCCTAGTGGTCATGAGATATAATGAAATTTATGAAAAATGCTTATATGAAAAATTCAACATATTGTCATTTAACTTACATCACTAGGTTTGTTGATGTATGCCGAGTCCTACGATACCAAATTTGCCATATTTTACCATACTTACTGTCGGCCATATTGAATTTTATTCAAAACCTATTTTTCAAATTCCTCCTACAAAATTTGTCCAATTTCTACGAAATTTGGTATATAGCATCTACAGACACTCATAACAAAAACTTATTAAAAAGATTTTTTATAGACCCAACTGTTGTTTTATACTGCGCCAACAAATTTGACTGCAAGCATGCCAAAACGGATATGCGGCTGTATCTTTCCTAAAGTTTTGTGTATTGACACGAAACTTGGTACATGTCATCACAGGCATGACTTGAGGATGCATGCAGAGTTTCGTCACAGCGCCACCTACTGCTCAGAAGTTATTAACCATGTTATTATGTTATAAGCACTTTAACTGATGTAATTTAAACAACTTTATCCTAACCTCATGATCACAGATGTCCACAAATATTTACTTTTCTGCCCTTATTCGGTTTGACCCCGTAATTGCTGCTTGCAGCTATATTTATATACAAGATCATTGCTGAATTTATAGCAGATAAAATTTTATGGCATTTCTTAAAGATTCATAAGCAAACACAGAATTACTAAAAGTCTAAAAGGGCAATCAAAAACAAATGATCTAATCACATATATCACCTAAAACTTCACATACTCACATTAAACTTCTCACCACTCACCAGGGGTGTCATCACATTATTTTATTGAGAGGACAGGAGTGCTGGTTCACTTGGTGCCCATAGACTGACGAAATAAGAAATGACAAAAGAATTAAAATCTACTTAGTTGTTACTTTATATTAGAGTAAGATTTGACAATCTAGTAGTACAAATTTTATTTAACCTGAAAGGGGACCTGGTTTTAAATCCTAACCTATTACTTCATTTAATAAACCAAACAAATGAACTTGACAGCTAGTGATCATCATGAATTTCATGAAAAAAAAAAAATAAAAAGCAGGTTTGACGTTCTTTTCCACAGAAAAAAAAGAGATATGATTTGGAGAGATATGAGGGTGGGTTGATTATGATTAATGTGTGATTTGTACCTCAGCGTTAAGCAATTGTGCAATGTAATTTAAAAGATGCAAATAATTATATATTTTTTTGCATTTAAAGTTGCTCTAAAATTTGATGGTGAATATGTCTTGAGACATCTGTCAAATCAGATAACAAGATAAAATTATAATGTAGTTAGATGCATTTCACATAATGGTTGAAATGTCATATTTCACTGTTCAGTTTAGCATGATTGGTAGATTCTTGTTTCTCTTCCGAATTAGTTTGCTCTCGAATCCCCTGGTAAATGAACCAGTTGCTTTTTACAGGCCTCACTGCCTTATCTTGTGCTGTTACTTCTCAGAACATCACCCACATGACACATTTTTACCAATTTAGACTGCCCAAGGGATCGGTAATATATCATTTGCGCTCAATAGTGCTGCTTTTTCTCTGTTTTTCAATACATGCTTATTTTTCTTTGTCGCTTACTCACTCATCCTCTTTCTTATGTACTTTATCACCATCTCAACCCATTCTAGTTAAAAATGTGCTGCATGTTGTCCTTGACATTTTTTTTTTTAATTATTTGTACCAACTGCTCAGTTTTGTCTTTGCATTAATTAAAAATCGTGATTAATGGCCAATGATCACAGCCACAGTGACTTCTGGTATGCAGAAAAATAAATTGCATGAGCATCACACATCTCACACATAGCCACATTTCATAGCTGCATTCAGACGGAACTAATTTACTGACTTTTCCCGCTCTTTATTTATTGCCTGCATCAGTTATGGCTTTCCATTTTCACCCTAAATTTCAACCTGTTGTCAGGACTCTGAAATCTAAATATTTTAAATTCTACACACATTGCATGATGAACAGCCCAGAATATGTCAAATAAGACTTGTTTCTTTTCCTGAAAGTTAATAAAATAAGAATAATTTATGAAATATTTAGAAAAAAAATTAGTTTATCATTATCAGTAACAATCTCTATTCAAATGGATGAACCTTATTCTTTTGAACATTATGGACCAAAACAGTATGGCTAATTATTTACATTAAAAGCCAGCTTGAAAGTTTTCCAATTAAAAAGCTATTAGATGTTTCTTAAGGTCACCTTCTTTGTTGCCAAAGAATACTGATGATTTATGGCATGTTTTTGCATCATAAAGCATGCATGCATAATTATATTTACATGTGAAACATAGAATTTAGCTCACACCATATAATTTTGCATTTAATGTAATGCAACATCATGACATGGCCTGTCACATTGTTTCCAGTCCAGTGCAGATTACACATTAGTGTGGAGTGTGTGTGTGTGTGGGTAATCTAATGGCGTTCATATAGTGTATTAAGCCCACAGCACTTGAAACACTCAGTTTCCGAGCTGGGCAACTAAGCTTGTCCGAATACACCATGCATGGTAAGAGAGAGAGAGAGATCATTCTGGCCATTTCCTCTAAGATCCTCATGTGAATATGCAGTTTCTATTATTCCTGTGAACACTAGTGATTTACTGTCATTATTGAACTGGCACAGGAAACGAGTCCTGTGTCCACTGTGGGAGTTGAGAGGGGGCAAATCTGTTCCCATCCCGTGCAGTGAGAGCCACTTGGCCCACCTGAGATGGAAAAGTAAATGGAAAAGAACGAGAAAGCTGTGCAAGTGGTTTTCCCAGCAGATCCAGACATATCAAGTGTGTTAAAGAATTCTGCACTTAAAAAAACTATGAAATTATAAGGGCACGGGGTTGATACTTTGATATGGGATCTGCGGCTAAAATTCTATGTAAGATATAGGGCCGCAATGCAACGCCAGGCGCCATGCAAGTGTTTTTAGCCAGTTTCAGCCTGATGCAGTTATCATTTTCACGTCCAGCACTACGTTGTTTAAATAGCAAATGCACTCATGCCCATCTGTTCACCCATCGACGTGCTGGTCTGAAAACGAGGTGTGTTCAGGTGCGTTGTTGGCGTGTTGCTATTTTGAGGCAACTGAAAACGACTGCGCCATTGACCAACAAAAACCTGCTCTAAAGTCAATGGTGCAGTATTTTTTTTGTTATTTATATGCTGTGTTAGTAATATGCGCCTATAGGCTGGTGCACAACATGCTTGTTACACACACAGGGATGCGCAGCAGCACACAAACATGCCAAATATTAAAAATATAAGGATTACAATCTAAAAGATTATTATTTTGTACATCTACAGTCATTGCATGTATCAGAATGACCTATTTGCAGTAATGACGAATGAAATTGGCTAATTATTTGATCAATCTTGGCAATACACACATGACTCATCAGGTTGAGGGTGTCTATATTCTACCACGTAAATAGCGAATCCGCCATGGTGCAAGCGCAACTGTCTTTTAAAGGGAATGGGAGATGACACTCAGATTGGTTTATTGTACGTTACACCCAAAACACACCCATGACTCACTAGGTATAACCCTTTTGGACAATGTGCCTGGTGCGCTGACCATTTTTTCCACCGTTAAACTAGCAAAAGAGGATTCGGACAAGCCCTAAGTGCACCTAAGTTCAGACCATGTGCTTAGATCATTAAAATAGGGCACAAACTGTAAAATACAGATATGGGCATAAGTACTTCTTTTGAATAAGTACTTTGTGAGTGCTATAAAAGGATGTTCTATTATGTATAGTATGAATGTGTATGCAATAGAGACTGTTTGCCCGTTTTCACTGTCATGTGACCTACAGCTTCAGTTGGGTTGCTTCACTGTCATTCACAACTCTTCTCCCATGGCCTCATGGGATAGTAAAGTGTCCTTTAGATGTGCACTTTAGATCATCTGGGTACTTTTCACAAACTACTTTATGTAAACTGTGAATTTAAACATACTACTCTTTTCACATAGGTTACTGTTTTCGCCTACTATAATAGCACTATGCATATTCATAAAGTTAGAGATCACTTTATTTAAAGTCTATCATTAAAGTCACCATGAAATGAAAATCAACAATTTCTATTTATAATGAAACGTATATCCAAGTGAAACAGCTTGTCAAACAAGAACAAATGTAGGGCGGGGCTTGATTTTGTCCATGGGGAATTGATTGGATGGTTGTGGTTTGCTGTTGCTGTGATGTCATGTGAGTGACAGGTTGCTCCGCCTTCACACCAGTAAACACATTATCAGAGAAGAGATGTCACTGCAAAAGGGAGGGGATGTTATTTTGTTTAAAGATTCTATGCCTACATCTGAATATGCCTGGTGCTACTATAGTAGGCAAAGTATTTAGTAAGCTATAAATGATTTATCTGTGACCATTATTATTGTTTTTTAATCTTTAAACGAAATAACATCCCCTCCCTTTTGCAGTGACATCTCTTCTCTGATAATGTGTTTACTGGTGTGAAGGCGGAGCAACCTGTCACTCACATGACATCACAGCAACAGCAAACCACAACCATCCAATCAATTCCCCATGGACAAAATCAAGCCCGCCCTACATTTGTTCTTGTTTGACAAGCTGTTTCACTTGGATATACGTCACAATAAGGACACTATTGCAACTTCCGTTTAATGCTGACTTTAACAATTAATCTATATAAATATAATATATATAAATATATATCTATGTTTACAAAAGTTAATATTATATGCAATTAATTAAGAAAAAATTACCGTGCTCATTTATTTAGTTAGAGGGTTGAACCACATAATGAAGGAAATGTGTCCAGTTTTCTTCAATAGCCTGCTGTTTAAAAAGCATTTCAGGATACATATCATGAAATTTGTTGAAATAATTTCTATATAAAAAATATTAAAGGTGCCGTAGAACGTCTTTTTAAAAGATGTAATATAAGTCTAAGGTGTCCCCTGAATGTGTCTGTGAAGTTTCAGCTCAAAATACCCCATAGATTTTTTTTTATTACATTTTTTAACTGCCTATTTTGGGGCATCATTAACTATGCGCCGATTCAGCGCGCGGCCACTTTAAATTCTCATGCTCCCCGACCCGGAGCTCTCACTTGCCTTAAACAGCATAAACAAAGTTACACACAGCTATTATATAACCCTCAAAATGGATCTTTACAAAGTGTTCGTCATGCAGCATGTCTAATCGCGTAAGTATGGTATTTATTTGGATGTTTACATTTGATTCTGTATGAGTTTGATAGTGCTCCGTGGCTAAAGCTAACATTACACACTGTTGGAGAGATTTATAAAGAATGAAGTTGTGTTTATGAATTATACAGACTGCAAGTGTTTAATAATGAAAATAGCGACGGCTCTTGTCTCTGTGAATACAGTAAGAAAAGATGGTAACTTTAACCACATTTAACAGTACATTAGCAACATGCTAACAAAACATTTAGAAAGACAATTTACAAATATCACTAAAAATATCATGATATCATGGATCATGTCAGTTATTATTGCTCCATCTGCCATTTTTCGCTATTGTTCTTGTTTGCTTACCTAGTCTGATGATTCAGCTGTGCATATACTGGCTGCCCTTGTCTAATGCCTTGAACATGAGCTGGCATATGCAAATATTGGGGGCGTACATATTAATGATCCTGACTGTTACGTAACAGTCGGTGTTATGTTGAGATTTGCTTGTTCTTCGGAGGTCTTTTAAAAAATTCAAATTTACATAAGAAGGAGGAAACAATGGAGTTTGAGACTCACTGTATGTCATTTCCATGAACTGAACACTTGTTTTTCAACTATGCCAAGGTAAATTCAATTTTTAATTCTTGGGCACCTTTAATAACAGCATACGAGGAAGTGTGTCTAGATTGTTCATTTATGTATACATTACAAGTACCAAAGATGTTTCACACTCTCACCCAAAGAAGCCTCGACATTACAGTGTGAATTTCACAGCAGTTGCTCTTCTTTAGTATTATTCCTGCTCTCCTTCACTATCCTATCTCCATGACACTGTGAAATTTGTCTTTCTCCACATCTCAGAAGGAACCACTGTAGTAATGACAGGGTCTATGTCATCTCTTTCTATGGTCTTATTAAACCTCAACAGCTCTTCGATGGGGGTCATGACTGCATTGAGATGATCTGGGCTCTCCAATCTGTCTGTCAGGCACTTCTTTGCCACAGACGCGCATGACTGCCTTCAACAAAGAAGGAGATTGCAGCTCATGTCAACATCAGTCAGAGGATGAAATTGTCACATTGTCTGTAATCTTCCAGCACAAAGCCTCTGGAATGCAGACTTGGAGACTGGGAATGGCATTACTTATCCTAAATGTATTAAAGGGGACCTATTAAACCCTTTTTGCAAGTCATGATTTTGTTTTTTGGGTCTACATGTTTAAAAACCTTATTTTCACATTAAAAAAAACACTGAAAACCTAATATTGACATTATTTTTCACATTTGTTACTGTTAGTAACGCTCTGGGGTGTGTTTCCCGAAAGAATCGTTAGTAAACTATGGTCGTAAGTCCCTTTGAACTCTACTGGTAATGACAGAACTTGCGACCATAGTTCGCTTTGGGAAATGCACCCCTGTTTAGTTCCTGAAGCCCCTCCTTCTGAAAAGCACAGTGTACTCTGATTGGTCAGTTGGACCAGTTTGTTGTGACTGGTCAACCTCTTCAAGCATGTGTGGGAAATAACGTAGTGACCGTGGCGTCACCCGTAGGTTTCTGAAAAGCATTTTTGAAGCCCAAAGTGGGCAGAGCTGGCCGTTGCCATCTTGGCAACGCGCCACTCCCAGATAACCGAAAATGGGCAAAGAGGCGGGATGTGGGTGGAGCTGTGTCAGTTATGCAAATGACAACATGCAAAATCAAAAGCGGGACTTCATACCTTTGTTATGAAATAGCGATTACGAGATGAATCCAATCCATTGCACTTGGGTAAAATGTCCATTAAAAACATCCAACAAAAGCATTAAATCCATGAAATATTGATATATTGTCCATTGTTTGTGTCATATTTCTACTCTCTATCATCGATCTTCAAGAAATTATGCAATCTGAGCACCGATTGTATATATTAGACTCTCACAAACAAATGAACCCGTGTCCGAAGTATATTTTTCAAATAGTGCAGCAGTTTTAGTTATAATATCCAAGCAGTGCTGTCGGATTTTGTGGTGTCTTAAGAGGCATATTCTCCAGCCATTGTCATTGTAGTAAATCTGACGGACAATACTTTTAGCCAATGCCAAGTTCAGTGGCTGGAATTTGTGACGTGACGGCTAACAGACAGCAGACAAACGGCTAGTAGTGACTGCAGTGACAATCCGCCTGTCACTCAAGTGGCCACACCCTTAATTATGCAGAACTTTAAAGCTTAATATAATTTAAACAGATGAGGTATAAAAAAATCCACCCCCCTCACAGTTGTCATGAAGGGCAAAATTAGCTATATAGACCAAAACCACTTTTTGTACCAGGCTGTAAACATATTTTTTTCTGCTGTAAAGTTGGGCATTTTAACATGGGGGTCTATGCGATTGACTCCCTTTTGGAGCCTGTCCCTAGTGGCCAGTCCATGAATTGCAGTTTAAGTCTCTTCCGTGTTGGATTCAAGAGAGAGAATGGAAGGTTTCCGCTGTATACTTTCATTTCACTTTAATATGGATAGTATCTGATGAAAGAATAAATGATAAAACTAACAAATAGAGCCAAATTGCGGCAAATTTTAATTTCAGTGTCAAATAAGAAAGATACTAGATTTCGCTGCTCACATATGAGGGATTATTATAAACAGCCGCTTGGACAACTTGTGAAGTTAACTTAAATAGGGTTTTAATAATAAATAAAATTATATCAATAAATAGTCCCTGACAGCAATATAGTGTCGGCCCAGATCCGGCCCACATCTGGTCCGCATGTAATCCACATGTATCAGATGTGGACCGGATCTGGGCCACACTATGTTGCTGTCTGGGGTGGATTAAAAGATATATATGTCATAGATGATGCATGTAAATACAGCACGTGAGCTTCTGTAACACCTACATCCAGAACTCACACACTCCCATCTCTGTGATATGTTAGTCTCGTCTGAATCGGTACATGAAATGACAGACGTCGAGTGATAAGAACTGTAACTCAAACGTTGTTTAGAAAACTAGTACCGTCCAAATAGGGCTTTAGATACAAGCTCTTTTCATCTGCAAAGATGAGCCTTCTAAGACTGCTCCCCCGCAAGAACAGAATTGGCCTACTTTGTACATTAACAGGCACATAAACCTTATCAAACCTCAGGCAAAGCTCAAAACTTTAAGGGAGGGACTTTAGTCCTGGGCAAAATGCATATTTACAAAGACCTCTTGTAATAAGGCCTCTGAGTTTATCAGCATCATACAGTACATGTTGAACTGATGTTGATTTAGCGTAGATCTGCAGTTTTTCATAGAATATAAATATGGCTTTCAGAATTCAGGGTCGGTATCAGCAGTCTCATTCTCATTAAAAAGTCTTCATGTGCACAGAGATTCCTTTGCTAATTTCCCATATCAAAGCATTCTGTTGAAAATTAAGAGTTTTTTTTTTTTATGATCTGAGGCCAGAGCCACAAAAGCTGAGCGTGCAGAAAGACCTGTACCTGCAGAAGGAATTTTATTTCTATCTCAGTAAAATTGATGGTTATCATTGTATTGTGCAAACCGAGGCCGAGACCCATATGCATGTGTGTGTGTGTGTGTGTGTGGAAATAGCTCAAATCCAGAAATGCCTGCAGGGTTGTGGTGAGTATGATTGGTTGACTTTCTTGGCATACCAAAATGGACGGCTCGACTCAGTCATTTTTCAAGAGCTGAGAATATTTATTTTTTCCTTTTGCTGTTTTGTAGACCATATATTTGAAGCTGATCCACACAGCCCAAAAGAAAATTGTATTCCCCCACTTTTATAGGTTACTTTATTAGTACATCTTTCATACATTTGAAATATAACTGAATCAGATGAGCAAACTGTTAACCTATAGCTAGAGTGATGCAGTGATGATGCATTTTTGTAGGTTTAGCATCACTTGGTTCCCGCAAAGAAAAAACAACAACGGGATTTTTACATTGGATTTGGAATATTGCAAAAAAATTTATGATTCTTACATGCTTTGTTCATCATGATAATCTTCAGGTTATAAACTACATTATGATCGCATGACATAACCATCACTAAGCTTCCAACAACTTTATTTGAAATCTACAAGTTGAAAACTCTACACTGGGTGTCCTCCTAAATCTCACTTTTGCCTCAATAAGCTCCTAATTACTGCTTATTAATACACTTAAAAAATAAAATAAAAAAAAAATCCATAAAAAATGGATAATGTACTGGCAGAAATTTACCAGGACATTATCCAGTAATTTTATGGACATTTCCTTTAACCCTAAAACACAATGCAATAAAGTTCAAAATACAGGTAAAACACCTGTAAAAAATAAATACGGAAAATTCTGTCAAATTAATACAGTACATTGTGTCCTATTAGTTGTTGTTAAGTTTAGGTATTGGGTAGGATTAAGTGATGCAAAATATAGTCATGCAGAATAATGTATCAATATGTGCTTTATAAGTACTAATAAACAGCCAAAATCCTAGTAATATGCATGATAATAAGCTACTAGTTAATAGTGAGAACTGGAACAAAGCAAGCCCAGCCAAAAAGTAACAAATGTAATGCAACTCATTACTTTCTATAAAAAAAATAACAAAGTAACAGAATTAGTTACGTTTTAAGTAACGCAATGCTGTTACGCATATCGTCCTCTACTTCACCCAAGGTGAAATCGGAGACCACCCCATCAGAGCACTAGCTCAACAAAGTCCTGAAACCTCCCTTGAGGACCATTACCAGGCAGGAGAACAAGATGTTTTAAGTTTTCATTAAGTTCAGTCCAAAAAAAAGAAAAGAAATGAGAGTGCTGTCAGGATGCGTTACATAGGCAAGTCCCCAAAAAAAGGTCAACCAAAAACAAACGTGACAGCTTTGAAAGATAAACAAAAAAAATACCAGATAAAGGGCCTTATTCATGTAACACGAGCAGAATGAATATTTTGTGTAAATCGTTCATAAAGCCGACAAATACTACACCGACCAATCATCCTACTTGTACAATGACTGAACTCAATGGAAAAGTTAATATTGCTGGTTACTGCATTCTTATTCAACCAAAGCTTCTCAGCTGGAAAAAAACGCTGCGCCGTTTTCAGAAGAGCATCTGGCATTTTGGCTAAAAATGCTTTGGTGATTGATTATTCATTGTCATTGTTGATTATTCACTGCCGTTTGAGAAATATTTTTACGCAGTGGTGACATCATAGTCTAACACAGCAGAAATGCAATAAAAAAGAGAAACACGTTTTATTATTATTATTATTAATTATTATTTGCGAATTTCGTTAATTCTTGTTGTTGTTAATTTCTATATCATGTAGCCGCGTTTCCATTACAGATTTGCGCAAAACTTTTGCGATATATTTTTTAACCATTTCGTTATTTTGGCTTGAAATTTCATTTGTTGGAAATATGAACTGAATTTAGAAATGCTTTTGAGATTAAAAACATTGCGTTTAATAAACAAAATGAAGACAGCGTTTGGAGTGGAGTCACATTAAAAGGCAGAAAGGGGTGGGGTAAAGTTATGCCCTCTCTCTACTCGACATCCAGCTCAGTCACACACAGCGTAGGGCTGTCGTGGAGGCTATACGCAAATAAATGCAGCTTACCCATCTCTGACATGTCAGAAATAGTTCATCCACCTCTCAACAGTTTATGCACTTTCAGAAAACCATTAAGTAGGCCTACCACTGGTTATAAACATTAGACTACACCAGCCTCCACCATCATCAAAAACACCCCTGGACAACATATAAGTAACAGGACAGGACCGCTGACATAACTGAGGCACGCATTCGGGCAGCAAGTAGCCACGCACCAGGCAGAAATGACATAAGCATATCTTACAGGCAGCCAAGTATAAAACACATAGACCCAGCATACATTCATCAACAATTCTACTGCTTAGTAGGCCTTATCATCAAAGCCAGGGCTGGCTTTAATAAGTGAAATGAACAAACGACTTACCCTCAGAAGAGTTGCAGGCGACGAGTGTTGTTCGTAAATCCATTTTTTGTCTATAATTAGGCTAACAGTCAGCGCTAAATGTCTATGATAAAGATGGACAAACTGAAATGGATTATGCGCGCAGCGCGCTGA
Source organism: Megalobrama amblycephala (assembly GCF_018812025.1). Taxonomy (NCBI): domain Eukaryota; kingdom Metazoa; phylum Chordata; class Actinopteri; order Cypriniformes; family Xenocyprididae; genus Megalobrama; species Megalobrama amblycephala. The sequence goes on from NC_063066.1 coordinate 3,919,833, forward strand.
AAATCAAATCTAACAAGTTTACTCAGCGACCAAGTTTACTTCAGCTCAAAATCCCCCACAGATAATTTATTATAGCTTGACAAATTTGCCCCTATTTGGGTGTGAGCAAAAACACGCCATTTTTGTTTGTGTCCCTTTAAATGCAAATGAGCTGCTGCTCCCAGCCCACTTTCCAGAAGAGGGCGGAGCTTTAACAGCTCAACAACAACAAAGCTGGAGAATCTCACGCAGCCAAAATGAGGATTGTCAGTAACGGTGTTCAGCCTTACATTGTTCAAACCGGAGTCGACACTGACGGAGAGACTCAGGAAGAAGTTACAACTTTTAGACGTTTCTGAATGGTTACTGGATAAATTTATGTAGTTGCTGTGGAGTTGATTCAACTCATCCACTAGCATGTGCCGTCATGTTCACCTTTTGTGTTGAATTGACCCTCGTTTGTGAAGCAGTCCGGCGTAAAATGACGGCATGTCAACAACACTCTACTAAAACAACTCTTCCTCTTCTCTAAAGCAGCCCAACATGACCCCGCCCCCTTTGTTGTGTGTTCTCGGGGGCGGGGTTTATGTAAATTTTAGGAATAGTGATGTCACTAACCTGGGAAGAAGCTTGTTGTAGTCTCTACCAGCCATTTGTTGTAGTCCTTAAAAAGTGATTTCTGTAAAAGAAAATATCACTCTTTGCATTGAACTTTGAGCGCTGTAACTTTGCAGATGTTGTTTATGCTCAAACAGCAACATTACACACTAACTAAAGTTAAAAAAGTGAAATCATGGGTGCGTGAGATTCTCCAGCTTTGTTGTTGTTGAGCTGTTAAAGCTCCGCCCTCTTCTGGAAAGGGGGCGGGAGCAGCAGCTCATTTGCATTTAAAGGGACACACACAAAAACTGCATGTTTTTGCTCACACCCAAATAGAGGCAAAATTGACAAGCTATAATAAATGATCTGTGGGGGATTTTGAGCTGAAACTTCACAGACACATTCTGGAGACACCAGAGACTTATATTACATCTTGTGAAAAGGTGCAATAATAGGTCCCCTTTAAGATAAATCTTTATGTTCTCAATGCAATGTCACTGATGTCAAGGAAAAACAATACAAAGAAATCTGATTTGTGAACCGGACATAATGGGTTTGTATTCTTATAGGCCTTGTGATTTCCAGTAGACATAATCCATTATTAATAGTATTTAGTAGTTAAACATCTCTCCAAACTTTAATGCGCACAAACACAGGAAGCATTACAGCTGCAGGTCATGAACACAAATACATTAGTTGCCGCCCCTATGATTAGCATCAGCTGCTAAAGATTGAGTGTTAATTAAAAATGCATAGATGTGCGTCACACTATTTTTAGGATTGCTGTCTGAGCTCCGCTGTGGTGCGAGCAAACACATTACACCAGGCACACTGCTCAGGAGAATTCAGATCTGAAGCACTCTCAGGCATTTAGACACAATGCATTGTGGGTAGACACTGGTGGGTGGATGCCCCTTGTGATGAGATTGTCTCCGCTCAAGCCCGGTGCCAAATGCATCTCTCAAGCTTGTGTAATTCATGAGAATGCACTCACATACGGTAACTGATTTAACTCCCCGACCGTAATGGGCCTGCAATATGATCCGGGCAGCCGTATGCTTCTCTGTAGTCGGTTGGAGATCTGAGGACAGAGGATGGGGTGGATACTGCAAAATGCAATCAATTTCTTGTCTGATAGATACTGCAGCCATAAGCTTGGTGAGGATTAATGGTAAACAGCACCAGATTAGCCTAATGTCCTGCTGACCAAAGCCATTTGATATTTACCCCTTACAGTAATGCCAATAAGACACGATTGTGGAATGCAGATCTTTACAGACTGTTTGGGAAATGTGCGCTTTCATATAAACGAGGAGCACAGCAAGCTGAGGAGCAGATTCAACTCAGCTTATTTAGTTTTTATGTCAGCGTTATTGTTGCTCGCCTCCGTTCTTGACTTGTGGTCCCATCAGGCTGCACCATCCATTTTGCAACAATCCTTCAATAAAAGCCTCCTCATATGCTGCAGGAAAAGAGAGGTGAAGATGAGAGATGGACAGAGGGGGAAAGAGGCGAACCTGGTTTATTTGTTATGCAGGGAAATGCTCTGGTGTCAGATTCATGGATTCCCATTAGAAAGCCACTAGCAATCACTGCCTTCAATTAGCCTGTTATTGCATTCTGTAAAATGTATTTGTAGCTCAGTTGAATGATTTTGTTATTAATCAGGATAAATTAGCTGCTTTGGAGACACAATGAACACAAATTATTGCCTCTGAGAATCGTGTTTAGCTAATTATGATACTCAGATGTAAAATACAGATGATGCCTAATTGGTGATCGTTCTTTTTAATAGTATGGCAAGCTGATGGGAAAAGGGTTGGAATTCTATACGTGAGTGAAAGAAAGAGAAACACCAATAACAGGAAGATGGAAATATGGTGACCCCCTGGGAGAAAATGTCAGACTTATTTTATTGAGCCTCTGTCAAGCTATAGGTACGTGTTCTCAAAACCACGGTAGAGATTCAGAGAGTTTGGAATGAGAAAACGCAGCAGCGATTATACACACACACACACACACACACGTGCAATCTCGTGCACATACTTTGATTTGGATGAGTCTCTCAATGTAATGTGCTGGTCAAATTTCATCCCCTAATTAAAGAAACGGACATGGGAAATAAAATTATGCATAAAGAAAATATGCAATTTTTTGCATTAAATTGCATTTAAGCATATTGCAAATGATCACAATGCAAAACAATATAAATTAACATTACTGTTACTGTACATGAAAAGTTTTTCATGTTGAAATTTTTTTTATATATATTTTGCCACAGATGCACATGTATTACAAAACAATTTTTTTATTTATTTATTTCAGTAATTTCAGAAAAATTTTTAATGGTCTTTACTAATGTTTAATTTTAATACCACAAGGTTTAAATTCTTTACAATTTTTTTTTATTTATGCTTGTATTTCTTTACTTTTGCATTACTGTTTATTTTTTTATTTGTTTGTATTTCTTTACTTTTGCATTACTATTTTTTTTATTTATGTTTGTATTTTTTATTTAAGCTATTACATTTTTTATTTATGCTTGTATTTCTTTACTTTTGCATTACTATTTATTTTTTTATTTATATTTGTATTTCTTTACTTTTGCATTACAGTTATGAACATTTGAAAAACATTAATTTTAATAATGGTGTATAAATTCTTTACAATTTATTTATTTATTTGGTAACACTTTACAATAAGGTTCATTAGTTATCCATTAATTAATGTATTAACTAACATGAACTAACCATGAGCAATACATTTGTTACTGTATTTATTAATCTTTGTTAATGTTAGTTAATGAAAATACAGTTGTTCATCGTTTGTTCATGTTAGTTCACAGTGTTTAACTAATGTTAACAAGATTTTAATAATGTATCTGTAAATGTTGAAATTAACATTAACAAAGATTAATAAATGCTGTAGAAGTGCAGTTCATTATTAGTTAATGTTAACTAATGTAGTTAACTAATGAACCTTATTGTAAAGTGTTACCATTTATTTTTATTTATTTACATTTCATTTTCTTTTTGCATTACAATAAAGATATATAAAGTCTTTACTACTTAAATTTATTTAGTTATGCATCACACTAAAGATAATTTTTATAACTAATGATTTTTTTTAAATGAAGATGAATAAATTCTTTACTATTTAATTTATTTATTTATGTTTTTTTTTAAAATTTATTTATGCATTACAGAAATGAGAATTTTAATGTTCTTGAAAAATGATCATTTTCTTCATACAAAATATTTTTTGCATTGATTTTGACATGAAATATGACCCGGACATGTTCAGAGTTTTTTTTCACTGAAGTGGGAGGTGATTTGTGTCCATGAACTGAAGGAGACATCTGGGCTCGAGGGCCGGTGATACATGGGGCCGGTATATCCCTGCCAGGAAACAGAATAGCTAGAGGTTGGTTTGCGGTCTGCCAGTGAAGGTGAACAGGATGTCATCCATTCACAGTTTCACAAAGTGCTTCAAAGAAGAAGAAAGCATATTTGATTTTCAGATAATTATTTAAACTGAGTTTTAAACAGAAATTCAAGAGGAGCATGTTTCTCTAAAGCTCAGCTTCTCACTCAAGCATTAAAGGTAGGGTAGGCAATTTCAGAGAGGCTAGCAATAGCAAGCTAGCTTTGAAAGCATGAGATCCCACTCTCCCTTCAGTTCAGAGTGCTCTACAAAGCCACACCTCCTCCAAAACACATGAACATGCACCAATGTTGCCAAGTACACAGTTTTCCAGCGGAATAGGGCTACTTTAACACCATTGCTTCGGGTTGTTTTTCATGTCCACGAGTTAAAGCGACCCAAGATTACATGCTATTTAGCCCCTGGAATGCAAATTTTAAAAGGGGAACCATGCCAAAAATGTGGATTTGACTCCCCGAAATGCAGGTATTTTTGCATGGAGGTATGGAAATACATATGTTGACAGGCAGGTACACAGCAAAGAGTTAAATCAACTCTGCTCGGTGGTCATACATATGGTCCATCTCTAAATAGTGTTAAAGTAACACTGAAGCAGAGTTAGTTAATGAGATAATTAAGTGATTAATTAAGTGATGATTGAGCTTTAGTGATGAACACCTGCTGTTAACAAGCAGAATCAATGAACAAAAGAGAAACAAAAGAACTACAACTGACTTCAGCCACAGTCTTAGATGAAATCACCTGAAGATAAAAGACATTATATCTCTCAAGATCTCAGCAGAGGAGGATTATCTTTTCTTCAGTGATTCTGCTTGTTAACAGCAGGCGTTCATCACTAATGCTCATTCATCGCTTAATTATCTCAGTAACTTTAACTCTGCTTCAGTGTTACTTTAACACTATATAGAGAGGGCCCATATGTACTCCAAGCAGAGTTGCATCTGGAGCGAATGCAGTGATTGAATGAACATTTTTTTTTGTTCTGAGACTTCCACAGAAGATATATGTACGTTTTAATATTTAGACCACTTCTATTATTGATTGCTATCAGGATGTGAAGAGAGTTTCAACCAGTATAACAAAAAGTGTTAATAAAAATTCCCCTACCTTTAATATAAATTTATTTGAAGGTTCTCTGTCCCTTCATTCAGCTGTGAACTTTGGATATTTCTATGCAGTCATAGTCTGTTTTGATGCATGCACGTCCATCAGTTAACAAAAGGGGTTGAAGCACACTGTTATCTATTTGAGACAAGGACTCAGTCCTTTGTGGTTTTAGCAAAGTTCTTTGTCCAAAACACAAAACAGATCGATACATATAGTTCAAATGGTGATTTAAATATGGATTCTTTATGTCTTTGGTAAGGTCAACTTGATAAGGTCAATCTGCTCAGTGCCAAACGACCAGCTTGCACTCGTACATATGAATGTGTTTCACTCATAGACTGTAAAAAAAGATGGACGACGCACTTTCACAGTAGTGAGCGTGAAGTGGAGCCGCGGTATCAAAGTCCCGCCCACACTCCGGCAGAATCTGTTAGTACGGTTTACTGCAGAACAACTCATTATATCAGTGTGAAATAAACAGTTCTGGAAATGTAGAAATTAAAGTTAAAGCTCTAATCTCCTCCCGAAGATCCCAAAAACAGAAACCATCTTTGGAAAAAAGTGTAATTTGATTGTTTAGTTTGTCTCACGTCCCATTAGATTACATGGAGAGGGTGGAGTTAATGACCTATACTGCATCCAGCCACCTGGGGGCGTTCAAAACGTTTTGGCTTCACTTTTCAGGACTTGTGCGGCACACTTGGTTTCACTGAGTGAAATGCACGTGATGTTTTTTTTTATTTCCAAGTTTCAGGTAATTTCTTTTGAGTAAATGGTGCATGTTATGGGCTACTTAAATAGTGGCATGAGCATCGACTTCTGTAAAATGAGAAACATCTGTGCCATTAGAGGAGTATTTATAATATCTGTATTGGTTGAACTGCAGTAATATAAGGGGAAATGAAGAATATCTTTGTTTCACCTTTGTTCTTTCACCTTTGTTATCAGGTTTCACACATCCTGATTCCTGAACGGACCGCTCTGCAATCTGATACCTACAACAAAATTGCATTGACTTCCAAAATGACTTACAATTTGACTTCTGTTATCATTTTTGCTGTTTTTTTTTGTGCTCGGTTGACATTTGTGGGTTTTGTGGCTTTGTGTTTTTAAGGTGGCCCATCCGGATGGTCTTCTTCTCACTGCGACTGCTGCTGCAAGAGTCACAAGAGCGAGCGCGAGGGTGAGAGCGGCACTTCCTTCAACGAGCTCTCCACTTCCTGTTCCGAGTCCCAGTCAGAAGCCAGCTCTCCCCAGGAAACGGTCATCGTGCGTCCGGTCACCCGCCAGCCCAACATCCAGACTTTGGACCGGCCGGTGAAAAAGGGTCCGACCCCAATTCCCAGGAGAACTGATCTGCTTCGCGTGCGGACCACGGGGCCACGTGACGTCATGGCAGGGAAGAGGAAACCGGCCAAGGAGAAGCTGACCCCAGAGCAGGAGCTGGAGAAATGCATCCAGGACTTCCGACGGATTAAAATTCCAGCACGCTTTCCGGAGAGGAAGTACATGTGGCAGTCGGAGCTCTTGAAAAAATATCAGCTCTGAAATGATTTCCTGCAGGCTCACTGAGCCTATTAGTGCAACACAACAACGCGCATAAGATGACATCATAATTCTTCTTTGCTTGGGCTTAATTGGCTCGTCTGTGTAATCATGCAGCAAGATGCACAATTAACAATTCAGTGAACCTCAAGTGACTCCTAAAGGGACCAGTCCTGTTTTGCTAGCAAGCACAATGACATTAAACTCTAAACCGATTTCACAGCGTCTAGACAAACCTCTCAAGTAAAAAAACAGATTGTACTGTATATATACAAAATAACCAAGTGTGTATTACCCGTTAATGCTCAAAGTTGGCGCACGGACAGCACTTTTGTACGGCATTCCACCTGTTAATGCAGCGCACATCAGAGAACTGTAGGATTTGTATGTGAATGCGGTTTGCATCATCCGATACTGTGTTCAGCTTATGGAGAGTATCAATACAAATCGACCCTTTATTTAAAGAGTTTAAAGGTGCGGTCATGTTTACCATTGCTTGACAAAATTGCACAAGCAAAATCCATTCATTCCAATGCAAAAAAGGTGGTCGAATGAATTTTATGCGCTGGTTTGAAAGTGACTTCTGTGTGAGCTGTATTGACAATGGACCTTCTTTTCACACGAAATTTCGTGATCGCACCTTAAGAAAGCACAAGTGAGTATGTTCTTGCGGTAGATGCATGTTATTTCACTCAAATAGAGTAATGGCTCATATCAATGCATTTAATTTGTGATGTGATCTACATTATTCACCAAACACCATTCACCATTCATCCAAACCCAGCTGAAACACACCAGGACGATCGGACTGAAATATTAGGCTGTTTCTGTTTGTCATTGTGAACATTTGTGCTGAGACTTTTGATTTTGCTTGTGGGTATACGAGGATTTTTTTTGTTGTTCTGAATGTGCAATGAATCATTAAATGAACTGGGTTTAAAGTACAGTTTGTTCATTTGAGTTGTTCTAATCCTGACACATTGCAATGCTGCACCTCTTACGGTTTTTACATTAAAGTAGGCGCAGCGTTTAAACCGGATCCTTGACAGAAAAATCAAGAGCTGCTTGTTTCTTGTTTGTGTCAAATGAATATATGCATGCAAATCAGATGAAAGATGCGAGGAGGTAATATTGTCTCTCAACGAATATGGCAGATGACCTTCTCTCAGAATTTAACAGATTATGAGCTTTGCTGAATCTAATACTAAACTGCAGACAAATCTCTTTGCAACACCCCTTTCAGCTGATTTCAGATGCTCAACGGTGTAATTCTGCATTCTGCTGCCTGATATATTAGTTTTCTCTTTTTCTGTCACTGTGAAGGAAAGTTTTTGATAAATTCATGCATCACAGATACCATTTTTAACTGACTATTTTTAGCCATAAGATTCTGCAGTGTTGCTACATTTCACCTGCAAGAGAAAAGCTTTGGGACAGCAGAAGCATGATAGACTAGAAGTGTATGTGCTCAATCACAAATCTTATTATTAAGGTGACTAAAGTGTTTCAAATCATTCAGATATTGGAATATACATCGATCAGGCATAACATTATGACTACCTTTCTATTATTGTGTTGGTCCACATTTAAAGCCCTGACCCGTCGATGCATGGACTCCTCTAGACCCCTGAAGGTGTGCTGTGGACACCAAGATGTTCCTTTAAGTCCTGTAAGTTGTGAGGTGGAGCCTCCATGGATCGGACTTGTTTGTTCAGCACATCCCACCCCAGTTTTGGAGATGCTCTGACCAAGTCGTCTAGCCATCACAATTTAGCCCTTGTCAAACTCGCTCAAATCCTTACACTTGCCCATTTTTCCTGCTTCTAACACATCAACTTTGAGGACAAAATGTTTACTTGCTGCATATATCCACTCACTAACAGGTGCCGTGATGAGACACGTCACCTGTCAGTGCTCATAATGTTATGCCTGATCGGTGTAAGTTCTTAATGCTGAAAAAAAAAGGATTCATTGCAACATTTTTGTGTTGTGCTATCACATTATGATACTCACCAAATTGTATTTTTTCATTGAATGCACTAAACATCTAGTTTGTTAGTGGAAGATTCAGGGTTGGCTTGTGTCTTTGTAGTTTTCTGCCAAGCAAATCCAGCATGCATACTAATGATAGAACTTCAAGAGCCATTTAATTGATTTTGCAGTTGAAATATTTCAATCAGCATCAAAGGCATTAGTCATCTTCATTCTCTTTTGATCCCGCTTCAGTTTTGTCAACTTCCACCCCATGTTCAAAAACCAAACTGACCCCTCCATGTATTCCTTGTGTCCATAATATAATCCCAAACAGATCAATGAAAGAGCATGGGAAGGATCCAAAATTTGGCCCTGTGCACTGACACGCTGATCTCTTTGAGAATCAATAGCAGAAGATCCTAAGGGAAGTTCAGTGCGAGTAACATGCCCTGGTCAGAGGTTTGAACCGACTCAAACCTCGCTGTATTTCATCACTGTTCTTAGAAAGTAAAGTTGAGAGAAATCTGAAATCCTTTGAAAAACTACATTACCCATGATTCTGCAAAGAAATCTCCTCGAATAGAAACAAGCAAGTTCTTAAACTACTTAAAGGGGTCATGACAAGGTATTTTTTTCTAGGTATTATTATTGTAGGTATTATTGTTTCTCGAGGTTCCTTTTTGCAAAAACGAGCTGTTTTTAGAGCTTGATTAAATAAAGTCTTTGTTTATAATGAGGAGGACGTTTTAAGTTCTGAAACTTGCAGGATGTTTTAATGGTACGAAGACTTCCTATATGTCAAAAAATCAAGGCAAATTTAAAAAAATGTAAAATATATTTCTAAATACATGATCAACATCTTAAATTCAATAGTTATATATATTCATTGTTTTTAATTCAATTGTCATTCAGTATCCTCATACAGTTTGGGGCCACCAAACTAATAGTATAATATTACAGGAATAATAATCGGGCTTGATTTATGGTAGTATAATATAGGAAATAATCTCCACGATATCCCAAAAGAGGCCCAAAAATCTATAAAAAGTACATTTTCACATACTCAGAACTGATGTTTTTCGGCATCTTAATGGCATTCTGTCTAGAATGATGCATTACAGGACGTCAGGTTCTGTTCTAGCATGTAAAAGTGTGTTATGTAATATATTTATTTTAGCTGCAGCATCTCAGTATGAAGCACAGCAGATCCTGCCTCATAGCAACACTCCTAGAATCACAGAATAAATGATATGGTTTAGCACAAATGTGCCCTCTGAGGTCTTATGGGCGCTGTTGAGATTCATGGTTGTGCTGATTTCTCCAGCTGAGCTGCATTATCATCACCCCTTCAGGTCTCAATCGAAAAGTTGTGTGTTTTTGCTTACAGTAGTCCTTAAATGAAGACTCATTTTAAATGGTTTATTGCAGAACTCAGACTTCTGCTTGCAGTCCGACTTAAAGATTTATTTCCTTATTTTCCAAAAACAGTTTTTTTGATGTCTATGAACTTGTATGTGTCTGTAGGAACGAATGTGAGAGAAAGTGAGCTGATAATCAGGTCATAGGAAAAATTTAATTCAGAAACATCATTTAGGTCTTCTAACATGGAACTGCAAATTTCTCTTTTTCACCCATAAGGCACTTGGGTCCTCAAAAAACACAATGGCTGTTTACAAAATATTGATAATGCTGCTTTTTAAAGCACTATTCCTGAATCAACATATGGAACAACATTTCTATCCTACCCAGGTCATCCCTAATTTTGCACTCATTAGTAAAATAAGGTTCACCATAGTTCACCATACAAAGGTCGGAAGGCACATCTGGAGTAACATCTGGTAAACTGATTTTTGCAGTCTACTTACAGATGTATCCTTCACTGTCTATGATATCCCAAAATCCTGGCCATGTGGTTAACCAGTTGGTTGAAAGCAGGAAAATGGTGCCTGTGGACCGGTTAAAAGAATGTATAATTATTTTTGATTTGTGATTACACTTCTACTACAAATATGAGTAAGTCCTTAAACTGGTCAAAAGTTCTTATGTATTATTATTCTTGAAGGTATATGGTGCCATAAAAAACATGATTCAGTCCTTCGCAAAACCTGATCCACTTTGGACCCAAGTAGGGTAGCTGTTTGTAATGCCTGATCAGAACTGTCTGTCACATCTTTCTGTTGTAGATGATCACATAAATACTGTTATAATTAAACAGAGTTTCAGTTAATATAATATAATATAATATAATATAATATAATATAATATAATATAATATAATATAATATAATATAATCCCGGACGAGCCCCCATTTTACAACCGGCTCACAATTGTAACATGAACGAGAGGCAACACAGACAGGCAGGTAGTGAAAGAGATGATTTAGTCAACAAAATAACATATTTAACAAAAGGTGATCACATAAATACTGTTATAATTAAACAGAGTTTCAGTTAATATAATATAATATAATATAATATAATATAATCCCGGACGAGCCCCCATTTTACAACCGGCTCACAATTGTAACATGAACGAGAGGCAACACAGACAGGCAGGTAGTGAAAGAGGTGATTTAGTCAACAAAATAACATATTTAACAAAAGTACTCAAACAATCAGTAGTCAGTATCTGGATGTCAGTAGTGAAAGCGTATTTTGAAGAATGTCGGAAACAAAACAAAATTTTAGCCCATTGACAAAATTCTCAAAATATCTTATTCTTTTACATTCAGACAGGACTGAAATGACATGAGGGTGAGTAAATCATTTTTTTTTTTGGTGAATTATCCCTTTAAACCATGAAGTCTTGAGTCTTATCAACTTAACATCTTAGGGAATCTTCCTTGCAACAGTCACCTTTCACAATACACTTAGACTGTATTGCAAAAGTCTCTAAAGAAATAAATTGAATTGCCGACTGGCCAGCGAGGCAGAAAGGCTGCCGCTTTCGATTTCAGACACAAACAAAATGTCCTTCCATCAGCTACACAGTGTAGTAAGAAAGAGCGCGGGCCATTATTCAATCCTGAGAGAGCTTCCAAACTCTTCTCTATGTGGTTTCTATTTTCTCTGTGCTCAGCAGTGCAGCCCCTGACTCTTATCCGTGACTCTCAGTGTCCTCCCCAGAGACCCGCCCTCAGCAGAGCCGGGCGCCAACGCTGCAGGTGAGCAGCCCTTAATGAGAGAGGTGCCTTTGGCTCCTGCAAAAGTGTCATGGGGGAAGGGATGCAGGCCTTGTAAAATTACGATGCTCATCTGTGTTTCCCCCTCTTGGCTCTAACTATAGATTAATGCTGAGAGAGACAGTTAGATGGCATGGATACCTATAAACAGCCCACCCTGGAGTCAACGAGCTTTGCCACCTTCGAAAGCCTCACAGTTGGCTTGCGAACCTGTTGTCATTCACGCTGTTACCGCGAGAGGAAGAGAGATTTACTGCAGCGGCTTGTCATTTTTCCCCCTCATTACCTAATCTTCTCTCAAGGACTGCCTCCGAATTTACAGAAAGTCAATTAAGCCATTCTGACCAGCAGTCCCAGTGGTTATTAATCATTTCCCAGGGTTACTAATCAGTGCTGCCACAGGGCAGTACAAACAAGGCCTGCTTTCAACTCAGAGGTACAAGCTACAGCGAAATTTATGGTGTACTGTAAAGAGAATCGCAAAGACAAATGGAATATGTTGATGCGCTGAAACAAAACACCATATGTCTGGATATAACCTGGACTCCCTCTGGCCTTGTAATACAAACACTTTTGCCTAAACTGACACATGTGAGAAGTGGGAAATGCTTCGTGACCAAAATGCCAAGTTAGTTGTCCAAATGCCAAATGAATACATATCAGAAATCGCTTTTTACTTTTGGAAAATTTGTGTTCTTGGGTTGCTTAGCAGGGTTGTGCTCCAAATAACAACTTAATTTGAATTGAGCTGAGGTAGCAAACGGGATAGAATTTGGATATTTAAAATGAATTGAAATTCAAAGAAATTCATTTGATTGTTTTTTTTTTTTTTTTTAGTAACTAGAAAAGCAAAGTGTGTAGAGACTGGCTTGTTTGAAAGTCTTGAAAAAAGCTCAAGGATAGATTTGAAATGCCACCATTTTTTTTATTATTTGTTTTGTATATATACTTCATCATCAAATTTAATCAATTAACATTTGTATATCAGGGATATATAGATGAACACTTTATTTCCCAGAATGCACTGCAAATTAGGTAAAATGTTACTCTTATTTAAGTGGGACATATCATGAAAATCGGACTTTTTCCTTGTTTAAGTGCTATAATCAGGTCCCCAGTGCATCTACTAACCCAGAAAACGAGAAAAAGGACAACCCAGTAACTTTGTTTTTGTAAGCCTTTCATAAACGCACCTTCATTCTTATTGAGTCTCTCCAACAGTGTGTAGCTTTAGCCACATTAGCCGATCAAACTCATCAAACATCCAAAAAATACATCACATACCTACGTGATCTGATATGCTGCATCACGAACAGTTTGTAATGATCCATTTTGAGAGTTATATTTGCTGTGTGAGCTTCTCCTGTATTATATATGCCTCAGTGTATTGGGATTGCAAGCTTGGGGGCAGGGAGCATGAGCTCATTTGCATTTAAAGGTACACACACCAAATCAGCACAACTTTTCTCCGACCCAAAAATAGGCAGTTAAAACATGGTATAATAAAAAAATCCATGATTTTGAGCTGAAACTTCACAGATACATTCTGGGGACACCAGAGACTTATATTACATCTTGTAAAAAGGGGCATAATTCCAACTTATTTCCATTCCATCTCTATATACTCCATACCTCGGGTCTACTTTCATTACAATGTTATTATTTACCTGTTTTATGATCCGCCAGGTGGAACATCACAAGTTAGGTCACCTACAAAAGTAATCAAGTATTCTTTATATCTTTAGTACAAAGTTTTTAATACTTTAAAACACCTATGACTAGAAACTGTGATTCTTGCTTAGCAAAATCCACTAATTTACACTAAAACAATATGTATCTTGGAGACAGAGAGCTCTGATAGCTAAAGCTATAGTTAACTGTATTTTTAGATGTGAAGTCTGACTGAGGGTTAATATTTATCCTTCACAGAGAAGTTCTCATCAGGACCAGCCCATGTGTGACACATTCATCAGTTTGCTGCTGAAAGAATGATTTCATGGTCAGAGGTGAGGGTTATTGGCACAGTCATCCTCGCCTGTATCAGCGCCTGGGAATTGAATTCTAGAAATATACCAATTTTGATCCATTTTATCCATGCCGCAGGTTGATGATAAGTACGGGAGACAGATGTGAGTAGCAGCGTGGATGTGTGTAGCATATGGGTTTCACTCATAATTAACATAATCTATTCATGCATCATTGGTTCTCGTTTGCTTAACTAGACTTAGTGTCATCACCTTGTCATTTTGCACCATGAACATGTGCATCAAATAAAGAAGAAGCCACAGTGACTCATAAACTGTGTTGGCTGCATCACAACAAAGCTCACCGTTGAACACTGAAGGTAGAGTCTGAGACTGATGCGTCATAGTCTTAATATTTTATGGGCCAGATATATCAGTCACTCTAAATTCTTCTCAAATTAAAGGAATATTTTGCATTCAAAAGTTGATGTTCTGTCATTTAGCTAGACAGTTTTTTTCTACTCATCCCACAGTGCTGCATGGAATTCCAAGGTGCAAGGCACTTCAGAGAGTTTAAAAATATAGAAATCTAAATGGTCCTTTTAATTAGTTTTGGTTAGTCAGGGTCAGGAGTACGAAACCAGAGAGAACAATCTGACCAGGCAATCAAATCCAAAGGCAAAAGGAGTAACCACAAAGCCAGCAGGGTAATACACTGGAAATTAAATGGGCAGGGTCTAGGATGCTGTCTGTAATCCTTCTTCTGGCCCATATCCTTTCATTCAGTCAACCAAGTAGAAAATGTGTCGACCACTTCTACGAGAGTCCAGTAGGGACTGGACAATCCATAAGAATTGAGCGGTTTAGTCCAAATGTTCTGAAGAGATTAGTTTTATGTTTCTCTTCATGAATGTTTTGAAGTGAAAATGTGGTAGTTGCATAGACTGTCAATGGACTCTGCCCTATTAGCATAGCTCCTCCCCTGAGTGAGCTGTACACAGTCCGCCATGTTTATCTCCTCGCCAGAGCATTTAACAGCAGCATTCAAGTAAGAAATATATTCTTATTAAAGCTACTAAAGTTATTCAGTCAAGAGCAGTGAGTGATTTTCTGTTTTTCTTTTGTTGTTTGGTTCATATTAACAGCAGATACAGCAGTAGGTACAGTATATTACGCTGCTGTCACTTTAATTCACAGATCTAATATGCACATGTGATTTCTTTCCCTGCTGTTTACGTTCACAGACATAACTGACTGTGTTTATGCGAACTATGTGTTTTGACATAACCTGACAGTTTAAATGAAAAAAGATGTGAAAGAGGACTTAGTTTAATACTCACACGATGTGCCGTCTGACAGGCAGCTTTCTGTGCGCGTGCTTCAGATGCGTGCGCTCAGAAAACTATATATCAGAAGTTTAGACTGGTATGGCTTTAAAACACATGCAGATAATAAACTTTCATGATGATGAAGAACTGCAATATCACATGAGCCGCGATAGAGATGATAATCAAAACCAAATGGATGTTTTGTTAGTTTCTGTTAGAGTATCCGAGGCACGAGCTGTATTCTTCTGGAAAGCGGGCGGGGAGCAGCATCTCATTTGCATTTAAAGACACATGCATGAAAACAGAATGTTTTTCCTTCTACTCAAAAATGGGCATTTACAACATGGCATAATAAATTATCTGTGGGGTATTTTGAGCTGAAACTTCACAGACACATTCTGGAGACACCAGATATTATATCTTGTGAAAAGAGGCATAATAGGTCTCCTTTAACACTATGAATTGATGTTGACTTCCCTCCCTTTCATCTAATTGTAAATAACATGCAATTAAGTGTCTGAAAACATTACATTCAGTTTGCACTTAAGTATATTCTATTAAAGTATTTCAGTAATCTTTTTAAAAGTATACTAAAATGTACTTTGTAAGTGATTTTTTTTCTACTCCAGTCCCTAACAACATGCAAAATGAGTAAGTATTGTGGCCAAACTGTGTGTTGTTGTTTTTTTTCAGTGCATTGCCTTTCCCCCTAGACTACCACTGCACTGTAACACTCTTGTTTTGTTTTTTTACAGACTGATCAACATGATTGTCTGGGCTAATTGACAACATGTCACAGATGCTGTCCATAGAGCTTAACTTCTAATTATGAATTTAAACATTTTCACCTCAGGCTTATCAGTTCAGTCTGTTATGGTTTTCACTCTCTAAATGTGTGATCATAATTACTACTCTAAAACTTTTCTTCTTGCACTGCACTATTAAATTAAGTAATTTATCACAATATTATGTGTTCTCTTATACATATATGCTAAAGGGTTTTCAAATGAGCCCATGCATTTCCCCAGTGGGATGAATTTGGCTAACACTTCTTCAGATAAGGAGAGCAGATCAGTTCAATATGCGAGCAATTCCCCTGCTGTGATTAAAGATGCATGCTAGAATTATAGCTAAAGGTGAAAATGCTTTTTAAAGCACAGCTAATTAGCTTGGAGAATTTCCCTGATTTTACCCTTTCAGTATGTATGTAGATAAACGTTGGGTTTGGAGATAAATTCTTCCACGCTTTTTAAACATTGCCTTGAGAGGAACGGTTTTGCTGCCAATACTGTTGAACCACTCCTAAATCTGAAATAAAAAAAAAGTAAAATCTCCATGTCTACTATAATGACTATTTCATCTGGAAGCATTGAATGACTCTGCTTTAATTAAAGAAATCCCTCTTTTGTGGAACATCTTGTATTTGTGGTTAGTTGTTTACTGTGGAAAAGCTTATCATTTGTTACAAGTACTTTGGTAATCTAGAAAAAAAACATAAGATAATTAGGTTATTAATTTATTTTCGTTCCAGTGTTGTACTGTATTTGTATTTTGGATTATAAATACATCAGTCCAGGAAACAATGACACAGCTGATGTCTGGAATCTTCCCTCAATGCTTTAAGAAAATGCACAAGCTGTCACAGTCATCTTCAGCAACATATGGGTTCATTAACTTCTGTGCATGTGCACATCAATTGAGCTGTGCTTTACACTGCCAGAGAGAGACGGCTGTTAGTACAGGATATGAAGGTGGGGATAGAAATTGGCTTAATCTAACAGTCTACATGAAATCAAAACTGACCCTGTTTACTTTGTATTATGCCCCTTTTTCAAGATGTAATATAAGTCTCTGGTGTCCCCAGAATGTGTCTGTGAAGTTTCAGCTCAAAATACCCCACAGATCATTTATTATATCTTGTTAAATTTGCACGCAGTTTTTGTGTGCTCCTTTAAATGCAAATGAGCTGCTGCTCGCTTTCCAGAAGAGGGCGGAGCTTTAAGCTCACGCTTCATTTGCTCAACAACAACAAAGCTGGATAATCTTGATTCAACCAAGAGGCATCCTCCCCCAGTTTCTCTTGAAGCCAATATGGAAGTGATTTAAACTGTGATTCATCGACTGGCCACTAGAGACAAAAGAGAGCAGAATCTCATTGAGTCCCATGTTAAAATGCCCAACTTTACAGCAGAAAAAACATGTTTACAGCCTGGATCAAATTGTGGTTTTGGTATATACAGCTAATTTTGCCCTTTATGACAACTCTGAGGGGGGTGAATTATATTAAGCCTTAAAGTTCTGCATAATTAAGGGACAGGTGGATTGCTGCTGCTGTCTAAGAGCCGTCATGTTACCTCAGCTAATTCCAGCTGCTGAATCTGCCATGTTTGTGCTTTTTTTGAGATTATTTCATATAATTATCAAATAATATGGCTTGCTGTGTGGTTTATGGTCGAAACAGATGTGCGTCTGTGCATGTGCACACATGCGGAAGATAAACAGAACACACGTTTGTTCATGAGATTTACTACAATGACAATGGCTGGATAATATGCCTCTCAAGACACCACAAAATCTGACAAAACTACTTGGATATTATATCTAAAACTGCTGCACTATTTTGGACGTGGGCTCATTTGTTTGTTGTTAGTTTTACAACATAAACGCTGTTCAGATTGCATAATTTCTTGAAGAACGATGATGGAGAGCAGATCGTTCAGAAGAAATATGATGCAAACAATGGACAATATATCAATATTTCATGGATTTAACGCTTTTGTGCACAAAAAGTGCTGTCGGATGTTTTTCAATGGATGCTTATCATGGACATTTTACCCAAGTGCGTCGAATTGGAATCATCTCGTGATCCCATTTTCAGTTATCCGGGAGTGATGCACTGCTAAGATGACAGCGGCCGCTTTTTCGCTTCAAAAATGCTCTTCAGAAATCTGTGGGTGATCTATGGCATTTTTTTTTTACAGTCTATGGTGTGGAGACATGCAGATTAAGGGGTGGTAATATTATAATACGATCCCCTTCCTACACTGTAAAAAAAATCCCGTTGTTTCTACGGAAAAATACCGGCAGCTGTGGTTACCAGAACAATACTGTAAAAATGACATCAAACCGTAAACATACTTACGGAGTTACATGTGAATTTTACATTTTAAATCTGTTAAATTTACGGTAAAATAACGTATTTCATTAACTGATATAATGTTAATTTATCAACCTAATGAAGTACTAATATCTGTTTTGTATCTTTATAATACACTGACAGTCACCAAACACAGTGGTGATGAGAGTCACATGATGAATCAAAGTTCATCACAAGCAGCTTTTCCACAAGCTGAGAAGCACAATACTAACATATAGAAGGAGCACACAGTGTCATTCACACACACACTAAACACCATCATGGTAACATGCATGAAATTTTAAAAATGCAATAAACATTAATTTAACAACATTAGATGTAACATAAAACCCTAATGTACATAACTGATTAGAAAAAAATGAGAAAAACTAAGAAGAAACAGAGTTATTTCAACGAAAATATATCAAATGTGAAGTATCACGCAGGGAATTGTGGGAATGTCAATATACGGTTTTTCACTGTAAATTTTACAATGAATTGTTATTTTTCACTTCCAAAAACTGTAAATTTAACGGTATTTTACCACAAAATTACATTAAATGTACCATTAGATCTATTACAGTTATTCACCGTATATAGTACGGAAACTTTCTGTAAACCAATCAACAGTTTTTCACCGCAGCATTTTTACAGTCTTTTACTGTTAAAATCACGGTCATTTTTTACAGTGTACGTCACAAAGAGAGCAAATCTGAGCGGCTCGTTTTTTTTTTACATGCTTGCCAAAACAAAGTTACTGGATTGTCCTTTTTCACGTTTTCTAGGTTGCAACAGGGACCCGATTATAGCACTTAAACATGGAAAAAGTCAGATTTTCATGATATTTTTCTCTTTTAAAAAACATAATTTTAGCATGAAAAAATAATCTGTACATGCTCATTCAAATTTTACAGTATTGCATATTATTATTACAATAAATTATGTTAAATGCATTTAAAAACTGCATGAGCATGGCAATTATTCTAAATATTTTTGATGCTAATGTGATGTGTTATTAAGAGGAATTCGCTGTGGCACCTTATCAGGAGAAAATATTTGTGGCGAGTTGCTTTATAAACACCCTCACATTTATCTCTATTGATATGAGTGTCAAGGCGTAGAAAGGCAGAGTAATTTGCTCCTCCTTTTTCCCGGTGAGTTTCATTTAGCCTCCTGATGTGAGTTATTATCTACCCATCAGAAAACAGGGCCAGAACAGATGATGTTTACCTCCTTGATGGTGTGGTGTGGGGCAGAGAGAGATCATTTGTCATAAAAGCTTGCACTCTTCCTCCTTTAAGTGATCTGTTCGGCCCACTCTTTAAAAGAGGAGCCACACACAGCAACTCAAAGTCTCACCGAGAGCACTTCAGTTTGTTAGCTGTGTTCATCACTTTTATTATTGCTCATACTTAGGGTTAAGGGTTGCTTCTCAAAGCTCTGGCTTATTATTTTAGCCTGGCGGATCACAAAATCGGTGCTGCACCCTGAATCATAGTACATTTGATTTGAAACATACTTTAAAAAGTATGTTAGATGCACACTTCAGAATCTGTAGTATGTCTGAACTGTAGCATTTCGCAATTCAGATGTACTATTCTGTTGTCGTACTGTTTTCTGCATACTATAAATTCAGACATACTTATTTTTCACATACTATGATTTTGGACATACTGCTCTTTTGACATGCCATTTTTTTCACATACTTTAAATTTGGACATATTGCTCTTTTGTACTTTTTCCCCGCATACTATGTATTCAGACATACTACCATTTTGTTGTACTGTTTTTTGCATACTATGAATTTGGACATACTACTCCTGTTGTTTTTTTTTCTTATGCATACTATAAATTCAGATATAGGCTACTACTCTTTTGTTGTACTTTTGTTTTTTGCATACTATGAATTCAGACACTGCTTTTTTTGTCATACAGGTTTTTTTGGCATACTATGAATTCAAACACTACTCTGTTGTACTGTTTTTTCACATACTATGAATTTGGACATATTGCTCTTTTGTTGTGCTGTTTTCTGCATACTATGAATTGGGACATACTACTGTTTTGTCACACTGTTTTTTGTCTACTATGAATTTGGGCATACTACTTTTTTCGTATTGTTTTTTCACTTACTATGAATTCAGACATGCTACTTTTTTTGTCGTACTGTTTTTCGCATACTATGAACTCGGGCATACTACTTTTTTTGCCATACTGTTTTTTACATACTATGAATTCGGACATACTACTCTTGTTGTTGTACTGTTTTCCGCATACTATTAATTCGGACATAACACTCTTTTGTCATACTGTTTTTTTGCCTACTATGAATTTGGACATACTACTCCTGTCGTTTTTTTTCATGCATACTATAAATTCAGATATAGGCTGCTACTCTGTTGTTGTAATGTTTTTTGCACTGTGAATTTGGACATACTGCTCTTTTAAACTTGTTTTCGCATACTATGAATTCAGACACTGCTTTTTTGTCATACTGTTTTTTTGGCATACTATGAATTCAGACATATTGCTCTTTTGTTGTGCTGTTTTCTGCATACTATGAATTGGGACATACTACTGTTTTGTCACACTATTTTTTTGCCGACTATGAATTTGGGCATACTACTTTTTTTCGTATTGTTTTTTCGCTTACTATGAATTCAGACATACTACTCTTTTGTCATACTGTTTTTTGCATACTATGAATTCGGACATACTACTCTTGTTGTTGTACTGTTTTCTGCATACTATTAATTCGGACATAACACTGTTTTGTCATACCGTTTTTCGCATACTAATTCGAACATACTACTCTTTTGTCGTACTGTTTTTTGCATACTAGAAATTTTGACATACTACTCTTTTGTCACACTGTTTTTTGCCTACTATGAATTCGGGCATACTACTTTTTTTTCGTATTGTTTTTTCGCTTACTATGAATTAAGACATGCTACTTTTTTTGTCAAACTGATTTTCGCATACTATGAATTCAAACATACTACTTTTTTGTCATACTGTTTTTTGCATACTATGAATTGGGACATACTACTGTTTTGTCATACTGTTTTTCGCATACTAATTCGGACATACTACTTTTTTTGTCGTACAGTTTTTTGCCTACTATGAATTCGGGCATACTACTTTTTTCGTATTGTTTTTCGCTTACTATGAATTAAGACATGCTACTTTTTTTGTCGTACTGTTTTTCGCATACTATGAATTTGGACATACTACTCTGTGTTTGCATACTATATAGTAAGGAAATAGGAATATTTGGAAGCAGTGTAGAATATCTTGGGGGACTTGGGCCATAGATATGTATACGTAGATGCCACTGCCACTCACAGATGACACATCGGCGCGCCTGCCATCTTGGAATGGTTAGCATGTCGTCACTCACAGTAAGACTCAATAATGCCACAACATTGCGCAGATTTTGTCATGTCAATTCATGGCAACAGTTTGCTTTGCTTATTGCTTACTCTTTTAATCTATTGCATTGGACAACATTAATACTGCCTTATCTGTTCAGAGATTCACTGAGTCATCAGATCGAGGCGCCACAGTCATTATGGTGCAAGGTGAGCCTTGAGAGAGTCTATGAGCCCTGCTGGACTTAATGAACACAAGTTAAATCTATAGTCTGGCCCCTGGCCTGGTTGACTTGTTTTGATCCAGGTCGTTTTGCAGATGCAGAGATTTCTCAATAGCTCCTGCATGCTTTACTGGTACAAACAGAGACGTGAGCCACAGGGCGCCATGGGTAAACAAGAAGAAAACTGATTACTTGAAGGAAGCATTTAAGAGGAAAGAAATATACGTGACCTCAAAACCAAATCAGGTTCTAAATGGCACCGTGACTGGAGTATTTGTCTAACATGTTCCAGAGGAGGCGAGCTGTCGCTACTGAAAAATGAAAGCAGAGTAGCCCGGCTCCGGGTGTGTCCCGTGATGATGGGGTGGTTTGTGACCCATGAGAGATACTCAGGAATGCCTCAGGGTGCATGTGACATTTTATTCATGCTATTTTGCCACACTGTGAATACGTGGTTCATTTTCAGCCATGGCCTGGGCTTGGTTCTCTTTCTCTGTCACTTCACCTCATGTGCTGTGCATATCAGACCTGGCTTCTTCAGCCACTCTCGATGGAGAGGTGTCATCACTCTGTCAGCATTGAGTAGCATCACAACCATGTGGGAGTCAGGGTGCTAATTTATAAGAATGAGTTCAAAAATCAAGCTTAAATGCCATGTATGTACAATATATATATATTGTATATTTTGTATTAAGATAATGCACCATGTCACATTGACAAATAAGCACTTGTTCCTGTTCTCTAACCTTTCTCAGTAGCCCACTAATGGAAAAAATGCATAATTTTATTTATGACGTTTGGTTTAGGGTCTATTTCGGGTTCTTGGTTCACATTTATGTTTTCATTTCTTTTATTTTGTACACTCCAAAAGATGCTGGGTTAAAAACATCCTAAGTTGGGTTAAAAATGGACAAACCCAGCGATTGGGTGGTTTTAACCCAGCGGATGGGTTAAATGTTTGCCTAATGTGCTGAGTAGTTTTATTTAACTCAACTATTGTTTCAGAATTACTGTATGGCTGGCTTAAAATGAACCCAAAATATGTTAGAAATAAAAAATCAGACACATAATTACTTGAGGCAACAATAATAATCAAAAGGTGAACATTTATTAATAAGCAATTTTATAAATGTTTATTGTTTAATTATTATTAATTAAACTTATGAATAAATGTTCATTTACAACATATTTTGGGTTCATTTTAAGCAAGCCATATAGTCATTTTTAAACAATAGTTGAGTTAAATAAAATTACCCAGCAGGTTGGGCAAATATTAAACCCAACCGCTGGGTTAAAACAACCCAATCGCTGGGTTTGTACATTTTCAACTCAACTTAGGTAGTTTTTAACCCAGCAGTTAAGTGTAGTTTGCCTTAGCCCTGTTTCATGTTTCTGTCATGTGATTCCCTTGCTCCTCATGTGATCCTGTCATGTGCCTTGTTTCATGTGTCATGTTCTCATTGGTTGTTCTGGTTATGTGACCTGCTTCTCCATTGGTTCATTGTCTGGATGGTTCTTGTTAGTCATTAGTCTTTGGGTGCTTCTCAATATCCTTCCTCGTTTCCTCGCTCCTCCGTCCTCCATCCTATGACCCGGAAACCGATCGAGCACAGCCATCTTGAAGGACATCTCAATTCTCTAATTGCACCACAAGGAGGCGAGGAACGAGGAGTGAGGAGGCTTCCCGAGGAGTCATGAGCGAGGATACACAGGTGCATCCTTTGCGGAAGTCTTTCTGGTCGAGAAACGTGACGCACGCATAAATTCTCCTCCCCCTTCATATCTGTCACATTAATTTAAATGTATGCTTTAATGTGTGCAGTTTAAATAAACTTTACATCTCACATATTTCTACGGGGCATCTTGCTTTATTAATATTTATAATATTTTTTTTAAATAACCAAACTTTAACAACATATGGGTAGATCCCTTGAGTGCAGCTAATGACGCTTTGAAGTGACGCTAAGGGAGCGAGGACATATCATTTGACTTGATTCAATTCCTCTGTCCTCGCTTCTTTTCCTTGTTTCCTTCCCTCGCATCCTGAAGGGGTGGAGCTAAGACGCGAGGAAAGGAAGCGAGGAAAGGAAACGAGGTTGCACAAATAAGAATTGAGAAGCACCCTTCGTGTGTATATAGCCCTCATTTTCCATTGTATCTTGTCTAATGTAGCTTTGTTTGTGTAACCCATTGTTGGTGAGTTTATGTTTGTTCAAGTTTAGTTCTACATCAAGTCAAGTCTTTGTTTATTGTGTATCTGTTTACGTTGAGATTTAAATAAACTGCACATGGCCCATGGGTTCAGCACACTCGACCTTCAATGGACTATGTTACAATTTAAATTGTACAGTACATTTTTAAGTATATCTAAAATCTTAAATATCTAATTTAATTATACATCAGTAAATTCTAGTCCTCTATTTTGAAAGGTGTCTTTTTTTTGCAGGTTATATCATTTCACCAACAGGTGGCGACAAGTGACTGTATATATATATATATATATATATATATGAGTGAATCACTGAATCATTCTTTCAACTGATTTGTTCCAAAACACTGCTTCATTCAAACAAAATAAAAGTGACTACGGCTGCATCCTAAATAGCATACTTTACTGTATAGTAGGCGAAAAACAGGATGTGACAAAATAAGTATGTCCGAATTTACAGTACTCATAAAAGAGTAGGCAAACAATACCTGGATGACCTACTACTTTAGCTGAGATTCTGAAGTGTGCATGAAGTGTGGACACTTTTCTATCCCATGAGGCCACCGGAGAGAATTTATGAATGGCAGCGAAGCGAAGCAACTGACACTGGTAGGTCACATGATAATGACAAATGGCGAATATAGTACATCCGGATTACATTCATACTACATAATATACTTTTTTAGCTGTCGTGAAGTAATTATTCAAAATAAGTACCTATTCAAGAGAGTATGTGATTTTGGATGCAGCCTATCCTTATGAGTGAGTCACTGAATCATTCACACAACCGATTTGTTCAAAAACACAGATTCGTTAAGGAACGCCGCTACTTTGTGTTGTTCAGTCTTTGATTCTTCATTGCCATCATTTTGGAGTCTATATTTTGTTATCTATGTTTTGTATAAAAGCATTATAACACCGTCAGTCTTAACAATCTGCTTAATTATTAAGATTAAAAAGATATTATTATTCAATGTAGCATTTGCTGTATTGCTTTTAGCCAGACATGTTTTTGCAGGCTTTGTGAGATTCATCTATAAAGCATAAATCAAGCCTAGTGTTTTTACAAATCATTTTAGAATGGTAGTCCAGTGACAAAGTAAAATGCACTTTCATTTGGAAAATATTTGACGTAGAAGTAGCACCATTTCGTAAAAAGGGATATTCATGCATGAAATAAACAGATCTGCTATAATAATACATTTTCAGTGGCTTTCACACACAGATCACATAGAGCAGAGTTATAAAAAGGTTTTGCTTGCTGGTGTTTAATAAAAGGACAAAAACTCTGGGGACTTGCGGCATAAAATTTCTGTGTCTGGATCCTCGGCTGAGTTCAGAAATGAAATCTTTGTATGGAATTGGAATTAGATACACACAAACACATCAAAGCCATGATCATTGAGCTGGTTTGTTTCCCAGCAGATAAGTGTGTGAACGACAGCCAGTATCATTTCAAATATGAATGAGTTTCATCATTTACAAACATGTGGGATGCTGTGTAATCATGTTACTAGTTTCACTTTGAAACCATACAGCCTATTGCATGGTTTCTGGGGAAATAATGAAAGGGCACTGTTTATTTCAAACAGCGGATTCAAAATGTGAAATCTTTTTTCAAAATTAAAATCACCGTGAGCGCTCTGTTTTTCATCCTCGCTCTCTTTGTTTATGAGTAGCCGTGCTACAATAAATAAAGGTCTTATCAGTTCAGTAAACATTCAGACAGACCCTTTTTTGTGTGCGCTGACGTTAAATGTAGCCTCATTTCCCGTCCTGCATTCTTATTCATCACTAATGGAATTTTCCTTGGGGGCCAATAGCACTCATTGGAAATCAATGGGAATAAAGCATGAGGGAATTGGAGGAGATCAATTATTTCAAAAATATGTTTGGAGGGAAGTCATTGTAGTTGGTTTTCTAATTTTGTTAGTTAATCAGCCATAACCCAGAGCTCAGAGAAGGAGAGTTTGGCTTCATGTTGTATAGTCAACCCCCCCTCTCTTGCTGTTTTTTTCAGCGTCAGTGAAAATAGAGTGTTCTCAGGGAGGACAAACAGGGAGGCAGCTGGCTTGCAAGCATGTTTGTGTGTGTGCATCCTATATTTAGGTCCTTTGCTTGTTCTGACAGCTGTTTATGTGTTCTTCAATTAAAAGCTGGCTTCAATGTAGTCTGAGCCTTATGCATTGCGCCATTGATGTCCCATTTTTAAGGGTTCACCCATAAAAGTGATCGGGCAGACCAAACCTTGAGTCGTGGAGACTTGAAACTTTAAGTGCTGGTAGTACTCACACCGTCTACATCGTCAGCAAGGCTTCGCCTGACGGGGGCGCTACAGTGGTGAAAAGTATGAAATGGCTCATAACTCCTGAACCGTTAGGCGTAGGCTCAAATGTCTTATATCGTTGGAATCCTTGACTCAAGATGGATTCGCTTGTTGCTTTGGCTATTTTTTGAAAAACCTACTTTTGTGAAGTTTTTGACCTGATCTGAACCAAACCAGTGCAGCAAATTTCTCCGATTCCGATTCACGGTCTCTAAAGGCCGCCAAAACGTTCAAGGTGGGTGGAGCCACTTTTACTAAAATGGCTATAACTCATGAACGGAATGAGATATTTTCACCAATCTCAGCTTATTGTGTGGTTGCGTGAAAAAGGACACGGCGACCAGCCACTTGGTGGCGCTATAACAGCAAAAAAACATGAAAATGGCTATGACTACTTCACTGTTTGCCCGAACAACTTGAAAATTGGCATGCAGTGTCTTTGTCTGAGGTGCCATTGACTTATCTGGAAAAACGTCTTACATTGGCCAATGAAGTTTGAGCAACTATCAGACAAGTTTAACACAAGCCGATCATAAAAAGTAAATTTGCTGGGGCCTGTTTGACTCATGGCCCTAGAGGCCTGTGAGAAATTAGAAATAAATCGGCTACTAGGGGGCGCCTTCGCGTTTTTCACGTGCACAAACGATCACGTAATTTTTTGCATGCCCAAGAAATTTGTACCATGTGGTAGAACTCCTCATTCTGAGCAACTTTGCCACTAGGACTAATGCTGTCCATCGAATTGTTCATTTCAAAAAAACAACTTTGGCAATCTAGTCCTAGGTTTTTGGCTCAACCTCGATAACAGTTAAAAGGCTTTAAAAACCATATATTTCTTATGGAAAATTGTCTGTATTGGCTATAAATGGTCTTTTCCATCTATAATTTAAGTGGTTACATGCTTGCTAAATAAAACATAATTATTTTTTACACATGTGCTTAATGGCCTTAAAACGCTTGAAACCCAACAATTGCAGCTATATTTAATATTATAAAGCTCCACGGATGTTTCATGCACACGCACCAGCACTTCTACACATATCCACTCAGATAATTTTTGTGCAAATGAACGTAATGTCCTCTGTAATGGGAGCGCTTGAGGTTTATTTCTGATGATGGGCTGTCAGGTCCAGAAGGCAAACAGGACCTTAGACGGCTTGCCTAGAGGTCAGGCATAATGTCACAACATCACAGATGCCACACTGATGACAGCCCTTTCGTAATGGACATGCACAGCAATATCAAGTCACCATTGAACTGCTTGATGTTCTCATCATGGAGGAGTATCAACATCCAGTGACATGTTCAGTCATTAACTCAATCATGAACAGTGGGCTCTTGTGTTGTGCTGTCACTGCCCAGAGCGGAGAAGGATGATGCGTTCCTCAATGGAGAATGATTCACGGCGCATATAACCTGCCGAACCGGAGCATCAGCAGAATGAGAGCACAGGTGCTCCGCAGATGGATGGTAAAGACATTTGGCAGGGGACCACCTGCTACTGAAACAGCTAACATTTGGTTTCCAAATTAGATTCAAGCCATTCAGACGAGGATAATTAAGTTGATCCAATGTGACAGATTTTCAACATTGTCTCGTAGTAGGAGGTTGAATATTTTGATCCGTGGCATTTTTTTTTTTTTACCTTTTTCTGACAAATAACAATCTATCGTTTAGATTGTGAGAGATTTCTGACTTTTTTTCTTAGAATAGGGTTGAATATTCTGATCTGCATTATCTATCTATCTATCTATCTATCTATCTATCTATCTATCTATCTATCTATCTATCTATCTATCTATCTATCTATCTATCTATCTATCTATGTCCATCCATCCATGTCTATCTATCTATCTATCTATCTATCTATCTATGTCCATCCATCCATCCATCCATCCATGTCTGTCCGTCTATCTATTTGTATGTCCGTCTATCCATCCATCCATCCATTCATCCATCCATCCATGTCTGTCCGTCTATGTCCATCCATCATCCATCCATCCATCCATCCATCCGTCCATCCATCCATCGTCTGTCCGTCTATCTATATATCTATCTATCTGTCTGTCTGTCCTTCCATCTATGTCCGTCTATCTATCTATCTATCTATCTCCGTCCGTCCGTCCGTCCATCCATTCATCCATCCATCCATCCATCCATCCATCCATCTATCCATCCATCCATGTCTGTCCGTCCATCCATTAATCCATCCATCCATCCATCCATGTCCGTCCGTCCATCCATCCATCCATCCATCCATGTCCGTCTATCTATCTATCTATCTATCTATCTATCTATCTATCTATCTATCTATCTATCTATGTCTGTCCATCCATCCATCCATATCTGTCCGTCCATCAATTCATCCATCCATCCATCCATCCATCCATCCATCCATCCATCTATGTCCGTCTATCTATCTATCTGTCTATCTATCTATCTATCTATCTATCTATCTATGTCCGTCCGTCCATCCATCCATCCATCCATCCATCCATCCATGTCTGTCCGTCCATCCATTAATCCATCCATCCATCCATCCATCCATCCATCCATCCATCTATCCATCCATCCATGTCTGTCCGTCCATCCATTAATCCATCCATCCATCCATCTATCCATCCATCCATGTCTGTCCGTCCATCCATTAATCCATCCATCCATCCATCCATCCATCCATCCATCCATGTCCGTCCATCCATCCATCCATCCATCCATCCATCCATCCATCCATGTCCGTCTATCTATCTATTTATCTATCTATGTCTGTCCATCCATCCATCCATATCTGTCCGTCCATCAATTCATCCATCCATCCATCCATCCATCCATCCATCCATGTCCGTCCATCCATCCATCTATGTCCGTCTATCTATCTATCTATCTATCTATCTATCTATCTATCTATCTATCTATCTATGTCTGTCCATCCATCCATCCATCCATATCTGTCCGTCCATCAATTCATCCATCCATCCATCCATCCATCCATCCATCCATCCATCCATCCATCCATCTGTCCATGTCTATCCGTCCATCCATCCATCCATCCATCCATCCATCCATGTCCGTCTATCTATCTATCTATCTCCGTCCGTCCGTCCATTCATTCATTCATTCATTCATTCATTCATTCATTCATTCATTCATTCATTCATCCATGTTAGTCCATCCATCCATCCATCCATCCATGTCCGTCTATCTATCTATCTATCTATCTATCTATCTATCTATCTATCTATCTATCTATCTATCTCCGTCCGTCCGTCCATTCATTCATTCATTCATTCATTCATTCATTCATTCATTCATTCATTCATCCATGTTAGTCCATCCATCCATCCATCCATCCATGTCCGTCTATCTATCTATCTATCTATCTATCTATCTATCTATCTATCTCCGTCCGTCCGTCCATTCATTCATTCATTCATCCATGTTAGTCCATCCATCCATCCATCCATCCATCCATCCATGTCTATCTATCTATCTATCTCCGTCCGTCCATTCATTCATTCATTCATTCATTCATTCATTCATTCATTCATTCATTCTTTCATTCATTCATCCATGTTAGTCCATCCATCCATGTCTATCTATCTATCTATCTATCTATCTATCTATCTATCTATCTATCTATCTATCTATCTATCTATCTATCTATCATACTCTTACTAATATTACAGACTCAGTTTTGACTCTGTAGGTAATATACAGTTTGATTTGTGGGAATTGTTTTAACCTTTTGACACAAATACAAGAGTGGCTTTTACAGTAATCTAAAACATGTTGTTATTCAGGTTGGTCGTGTGCAGCAGGCTCTTTGTTAAAAGAGCTCCATAACCACACATGCTGCACATACGGATGTAGCCATAATTAACAAAACATCAGAAGCAGGACAAACAGAAGGTGTTGTAGTATCCCAGAAACGGCAACTAGGAAGATACAAACAACAGATTGACACCCGCCAGCAGGAAACGTGTGTGACACTATTAGAGACACCTTAACAGCGTTTAGATTTACTGTTGATCTCTCTCTGGCCTGGATAACCCTGCAAAGATTTCAATATTTTAATCATTGTAAGTGACTATAGTTACAAAAGTAAATTATGCATCGAGCTGAGTAAGGAAGGAGTGTATCCTACATGTGGGTGGACAATTTTGATAAATGTAAACTCTCAGAAATAATGGCAGGAAACAATAGCCATATAATCATCCCATGAATAATTGATGGACTGTAATGGAAGCCTATAAACACCCATAGACCCGTTCCCACAGAACTCGGATGACTTGATTACTTCAAACTGCAGAGAAAGCACAAATCTGAATGAATGATCGAAAACAAACAAACAAACCAGCCGACTGAAAAATGAAATGAGAAAAGTAATGGAATATAGTTATTAGGAGCCAGTGATAATCTTTGTTTAAATAGAAAAGAAGAAGGTCTTATCAGCTGGTTTTATGTGTAGCCATACAAACTGCTCCCTCTGCTGGTGAGATCTCTCTTCTCCTCCTTGCTTCTCTATCAGAAAAGAGGCTAAAAAAATACAAAAACCCAGTAAGGGCCCATTACAACTTTTGCAATTACTCTCCAGCACAAAAACTCACAGCAGCAAATGATGTTAACCTAACCTAATAAACTGATTACAAGAATCACTTAAAAGCATGCATAGATCCGACAAAGAGCACTGAAAATCAAACTATACATCAAATCACAAATGAATCTCTATTTTAAAGAATCTCTAAAAACTCCCATATTCCACAGACTTACAAAACAGATAAAAAATTCATGCACCCTTAAAAAATTCAAGTGAATGTCCTGAACTTGTGCAGAACGCAGAGCCAATATTAATGAATAATTTAACCGTGAGATGTTAACGGGACTTTGGGGTTTAAGGAATGTGTGAAATTGAAATCCCATAGATTCAAAACAGATGTCTGAATTTTTTCAAATGCGGGGTAAAGTAGGAGATGATTTATGCATTGACTAAAGCTGCACAACTCCCATCATCATTAGGCTTGTCTTGTCGTATCTGTCAATACATCTACTGCTCATTAATCTGTCTGACTGAAGCATATGCTTATTCATGTAGGGAGAATCTTGGGGAGATAAGAAGTTCCCTAATGGGGTTGCTTCAATGAAAAACTTAGATGACACATGGAAGTGTAAGGCAATGCTACATTTATGTAAAAACATGTTCACCACTAGAGGGCGGCAGTATTTCTTCAAAGTTAACTTTGGTCCTTGCAATAAAATTAATTTCCATGTAACTCATCCAGTTATTGACCTCTGTGTATTGTGTGTCTTGTTTATGTGTATATGGGGCATTGCACAACTACAGCAAACTTTGATTCTTTAAATCCATTATAGGCACAAATCCAATTTTTGCTGTGAGACCGATTCAAAAAATATTATAGGCCTAATTCACTCTAAAATATTGATGTGCACCTCAGAGGTCTGGACCTTCTTGACTGTATTCAATGATTAAAATCATGTTGTAATTCACAAAATGTCATACTTTTGAAATTTTGATTATCTGTTTAATTGTTATTCAATACTAAAACACTGTTTACAGTCTGATGGGAAGCCATTCTCACATTTTTTACATTATATTTAACAAATATTAATTTTAATGATTATGTCATCTTTATTCACTCTAAAAAATGCTGGGTTAAAAACAACCCAAGTTGGGTTGAAAATGGACAAACCCAGTAGTTGGGTTAAATGTTTACCCAACCTGCTGGGTAGTTTTATTTAACTCAAGGATTGTTTAAAAATTACAGTATTGCTTACTTGAAATGAACCCAAAATATGTTGGAAATTAACATTTATTAATAAGTTTATTGAATAATAATTAAAGGTGCAATGTGTAAAATTTGGGAGGATCTATTGACCGAAATGCAATATAATATACATAACTATGATTTCAGTGGTGCATAAAAATCATACATAATGAACTGTTATGTTTTTATTACCTTCGAATGAACCATTTCTATCTGGGTTCATTTTAAGCCAGCCATATAGTCATTTTTAAACAATAGTTTGGTTTAAAAAAACTGCCCAGCACAAGGGGCAAACATTTAACCCAACCGCTGGGTTAAAACAACCCAATCTCAGAGTTTGTCCATTTTCAACCCAACTTGGGTTGTTTTTAATTAATAGCTATTCCCAGCATTTTTTAGGCTGTATGTATGTAAACGCTGGTGTGTTTTGAATTTAATATGTACACAATTATGTATATTTACATGAAATGACTCCACAATATTTCATTTGTAATTTAAAATATATTTGTTAAAATGTATCATTTTATATCAATAAACAAACTTGAAAACAAAGTATATTTTATATATTAAAATAATGTCATGAATAAAAGTAAATAGTTAACCCAACTGGCTTATAACCCAATCAACTGGGTTAAAAATAACCCACAGTTGGGAAGGTGCTATACTAACCCATAGTTGGGTTACTTTTAATATCATTGGGTTAAAATTAACCCACAGTTGGGAAGGTGCTATACTAACCCATAGTTGGATTACTTTTAATATCATTGGGTTAAAATTAACCCACAGTTGGGAAGGTGCTATACTAACCCATAGTTGGGTTATTTTTTAATATCATTGGGTTAAAAATGACCCACAGTTGGGAAGGTGCTATACTAACCCATAGTTGGGTTATTTTTTAATATCATTGGGTTAAAATTAACCCACAGTTGGGAAGATGCTATACTAACCCGTAGTTGGGTTACTTTTAATATCATTGGGTTAAAATTAACCCACAGTTGGGAAGGTGATATACTAACCCGTAGTTGGGTTACTTTTAATATCACTGGGTTAAAATTGACCCACAGTTGGGAAGGTGCTATGCTAACCCGTAGTTGGGTTACTTTTAATATCACTGGGTTAAAAATGACCCACAGTTGGGAAGGTGCTATACTAACCCGTAGTTGGGTTACTTTTAATATCATTGGGTTAAAATTAACCCACAGTTGGGAAGGTGCTATACTAACCCGTAGTTGGGTTATTTTTTAATATCACTGGGTTAAAAATAACCCACAGTTGGGAAGGTGCTATACTAACCCATAGTTGGGTTACTTTTAATATCATTGGGTTAAAATTAACCCACAGTTGGGAAGGTGCTATGCTAACCCATAGTTGGGTTATTTTTTAATATCATTGGGTTAAAATTAACCCACAGTTGGGAAGGTGCTATGGTAACCCATAGTTGGGTTACTTTTAATATCATTGGGTTAAAAATGACCCACAGTTGGGAAGGTGCTATGCTAACCCGTAGTTGGGTTACTTTTAATATCACTGGGTTAAAAATGACCCACAGTTGGGAAGGTGCTATGCTAACCCGTAGTTGGGTTATTTTTTAATATCACTGGGTTAAAATTAACCCACAGTTGGGAAGGTGCTATGGTAACCCATAGTTGGGTTATTTTTAATATCATTGGGTTAAAATTGACCCACAGTTGGGAAGGTGCTATACTAACCCATAGTTGAGTTACTTTTAATATCATTGGGTAAAAAATGACCCACAGTTGGGAAGGTGCTATGCTAACCCATAGTTGGGTTACTTTTAATATCATTGGGTTAAAATTAACCCACAGTTGGGAAGGTGATATACTAACCCATAGTTGGGTTACTTTTAATATCATTGGGTTAAAATTAACCCACAGTTGGGAAGGTGATATACTAACCCGTAGTTGGGTTACTTTTAATATCACTGGGTTAAAAATGACCCACAGTTGGGAAGGTGCAATGCTAACCCGTAGTTGGGTTATTTTTTAATATCACTGGGTTAAAAATAACCCACAGTTGGGAAGGTGCTATACTAACCCATAGTTGGGTTACTTTTAATATCATTGGGTTAAAATTAACCCACAGTTGGGAAGGTGCTATGCTAACCCATAGTTGGGTTATTTTTTAATATCATTGGGTTAAAATTAACCCACAGTTGGGAAGGTGCTATGCTAACCCATAGTTGGGTTACTTTTAATATCATTGGGTTAAAAAGGACCCACAGTTGGGAAGGTGCTATGCTAACCCGTAGTTGGGTTATTTTTTAATATCACTGGGTTAAAAATGACCCACAGTTGGGAAGGTGCTATGCTAACCCATAGTTGGGTTATTTTTTTATATCACTGGGTTAAAAATGACCCACAGTTGGGAAGGTGCTATGCTAACCCGTAGTTGGGTTATTTTTAATATCATTGGGTTAAAATTAACCCACAGTTGGGAAGGTGCTATGCTAACCCATAGTTGGGTTACTTTTAATATCACTGGGTTAAAAATGACCCACAGTTGGGAAGGTGCTATGCTAACCCATAGTTGGGTTATTTTTTAATATCACTGGGTTAAAAATGACCCACAGTTGGGAAGGTGCTATCTAACCCGTAGTTGGGTTATTTTTAATATCACTGGGTTAAAATTAACCCACAGTTGGGAAGGTGCTATGCTAACCCATAGTTGGGTTATTTTTAATATCATTGGGTTAAAAACAACCTACAGTTGGGAAGGTGCTATGCTAACCCGTAGTTGGGTTATTTTTAATATCACTGGGTTAAAATTAACCCACAGTTGGGAAGGTGCTATGCTAACCCGTAGTTGGGTTATTTTTAATATCATTGGGTTAAAATTAACCCACAGTTGGGAAGGTGCTATGCTAACCCATAGTTGGGTTACTTTTAATATCATTGGGTAAAAAATGACCCACAGTTGGGAAGGTGCTATGCTAACCCGTAGTTGGGTTACTTTTAATATCATTGGGTTAAAATTCACCCACAGTTGGGAAGGTGCTATACTAACCCATAGTTGGGTTACTTTTAATATCATTGGGTGAAAATTTACCCACAGTTGGGAAGGTGCTATACTAACCCATAGTTGGGTTATTTTTAATATCATTGGGTTAAAATTTACCCACAGTTGGGAAGGTGCTATGCTAACCCATAGTTGGGTTATTTTTAATTTCATTGGGTTAAAAATAACCTACAGTTGGGAAGGTGCTATACTAACCCATAGTTGGGTTACTTTTAATATCATTGGGTGAAAATTTACCCACAGTTGGGAAGGTGCTATACTAACCCGTAGTTGGGTTACTTTTAATATCACTGGGTTAAAAATAACCTACAGTTGGGAAGGTGCTATACTAACCCATAGTTCGGTTATTTTTTAATATCATTGGGTTAAAAATAACCTACAGTTGGGAAGGTGCTATACTAACCCATAGTTCGGTTATTTTTTAATATCATTGGGTTAAAAATAACCTACAGTTGGGAAGGTGCTATACTAACCCATAGTTGGGTTATTTTTTAATATCAATGGGTTAAAAATAACCTACAGTTGGGAAGGTGCTATACTAACCCATAGTTGGGTTATTTTTTAATATCATTGGGTTAAAATTTACCCACAGTTGGGAAGGTGCTATACTAACCCATAGTTGGGTTACTTTTAATATCATTGGGTGAAAATTTACCCACAGTTGGGAAGGTGCTATACTAACCCATAGTTGGGTTATTTTTTAACATCATTGGGTTAAAAATAACCTACAGTTGGGAAGGTGCTATACTAACCCATAGTTGGGTTATTTTTAATATCACTGGGTTAAAATTAACCCACAGTTGGGAAGGTGCTATGCTAACCCATAGTTGGGTTATTTTTAATATCATTGGGTTAAAATTTACCCACAGTTGGGAAGGTGCTATACTAACCCATAGTTGGGTTACTTTTAATATCATTGGGTGAAAATTTACCCACAGTTGGGAAGGTGCTATACTAACCCATAGTTGGGTTATTTTTTAATATCATTGGGTTAAAAATAACCCACAGTTGGGAAGGTGCTATACTAACCATAGTTGGGTTATTTTTTAATATCACTGGGTTAAAAATAACCCACAGTTGAGAGGGTGCTATACTAACCCATAGTTGGGTAATTTTTTATATCATTGGGTTAAAATTAACCCACAGCTGGGAAGGTGCTATAGTACTAACCCATAGTTGGGTTACTTATCGAGTTAATTTTTATCCCAACATTTTTTACTTAGTGGCAAAATTTGCAACCCTGTTAGCCATTCTCACATTTTTAAAATGATCATTACATGTAATAAATAATTTACAAATTTTGTATTTTTAATGATCATCTTAATTAATTGTAAGTTATTGTAAAATAACACAAAACTGCACTTTGTCAAATTTAGCTTTTATACTCTAAAATGAACAGAAAATGAAACAGCTCATTTAGTTTGACCTCTTAAAAACAACCTTTCTCACTGAACTGATTAATGATCATATTTAATGAACAGCCTGTTAATGAACTCATACAGGTGAACAGGTGCAATGAAAACATTCTTCTTGACTTCAGAAGTTCCGTCATGTTCAGTCCGGCTGAATCTCAGTGTCAGTGCGGTGTAAGATGACACCTGTCCGCAAACATCCAGTTTAGACCTGCTCTCAGCCGCCTGTCGGCCTTTTTCCTCAGTTTTTCTATTCTTGACCATAAGGTATGTGAATATTTAACTGTATTCGAGTACAATGTTCAGTTTTATACCTAACTCACTGTCGCTGTGGACGTGTTTCGTGTAACCAGGTAGACGTGACGTCACGCGCTGTCATCTAGATTTCAATGAAAACTTGCTTTTCATTTGTACGGGATCAAAATAACACGCATGAATCTAAATGCAAGCTTAATTAAGGTATAATTATACAAGCTAAAAAATAAACATGAGTCGCGTCTGTCTTTCCAAAAGCTGTCGGCGTTCACATCTGTTTACATATTAGAGGAGGTGTTGACGGAAGTAGCTCGAGCTTTTAGAAACAGGTTTGCATTGAGAAATCATTATATAACATTGTGTATTCTTGCTAAAGTAGTTCTGAATACGTTATCGAATACTGTATAACGCGTGTGATCATGTGTCAGGTGTGCATGATGGAGGATCTGGCGGTTTTGGACCTGTTGGAGTGTCCTTTGTGTATGGAGCCCTTGGATGTGTCTGCCAAGGTCTTGCCATGCCAGCACACGTTCTGTAAACCATGCCTTCTGCAGCACGAGGCATCACACCCTCATCAGATGTGCTGCCCAGAGTGCAGAGCTGCTGTTCCAGGATCAGTGGAGGAGCTTCCCACCAATCCGCTGCTGCTGAGACTCCTAGAGAGCCTCCAGGAACGGGGTCCATCGGGCACACCGAGGGACCGCTCCAGATATGTGAGCTCTACAGTCCAGGAGGACCTCTCAAGCAGTTACATTCAAGATCTGCCCGACACACAGGGGGTAAGAAGTACAACATGTTGCATGCATTAGAGTTTGAATGCAGCTTTTGTGACATGCACTTGTCGAGATTTAGGCTTTTTTTGCTTTTCTTTGTGAGTTTAAAGTTTGGTCATACTTTATATTAGGTGTCTACTGTGTACTTGCATCAAAAATTAATTGTTAGGCACAATGTACCGCACTTTTGTTGCTTTTGAGGTGGATGCGGGTGAAGTTAGGGACAGGTTTAACCCTTATAGGGTGTTTGAGATCTTTTTAGACCCCAAACGACGATTGCTAAAATAAAAATAAAAAAGTTCTCTTTGTCCAAATGACATGAAACTTTGTACAGTTGTTAACACTTTCTAGATCTACAAATAAAAATAAATTTGGAGTGATATCTTGTTTTTATGTTAGTGTAGAAAAAAAAAGGCACACTTAGGGTCTTTGAAATGTAATTTTGTAACAAATTAATTGTTTTTTAAAAAACAAATGTAATTTTACTCTGTTTATTAATGTTTTTACTTCATATTTGTGCAGTTTTTGGAGAATCTATCATATCTTTTAAATTTATATAAATAAATAAATATTTTTTTTAAAATAGGTTTTTATACAGTTTTAAAAGTAAAAAAATCATCACTTTTACTGAAAGACA
Organism: Megalobrama amblycephala; assembly: GCF_018812025.1. Classification (NCBI taxonomy): domain Eukaryota; kingdom Metazoa; phylum Chordata; class Actinopteri; order Cypriniformes; family Xenocyprididae; genus Megalobrama; species Megalobrama amblycephala. The sequence goes on from NC_063066.1 coordinate 3,958,118, forward strand.
TCTTTTCACAAGTATTTTTCAGTTGGATTCATATCTAAATATTATGAAATCACAATTATGACAATAAAAATTACTTTTTGTCAAAGTTTAGCATTTGTTTTGTAGTGAAAAAAATAATAAAAAAAAACAAATAATTTAAAAAACATTTATTAATTTATTTATATAAATTTAAAAAATGTGATAAATCCTCCAAAACCTGCACGAATGTCGAGTAAAAACATTAATAAACAGAGTAAAATTACATTTGTTTTTAAAAAAACAATTATGTTGTTACAAAATTACATTTTGTTGCCTGGGGTCTGTGGAAACCCCAAAGTCCCAAACGGAGACCGCACAAGGGTTAAGGAGTAAGGGAAGGGTTGACAGTGTAATTATAGATGATTATACAGAAATGAATTACAGGTGTTTTTTCTTAAAAAAAAAAATGCAAGTACATTGTAAAAACATGTATGTGCAATGCATCAAATGATTCATTTCAATGTTAGTACATAGTAGTTGAAGACACTTAATATAAATTGGGACCAAAAGTTTTTATCTTTGATTTATCATTAGTGTTTTGTTAAATATGAATACTTCCATAAATCTGTCCTGAAAGTATCATATTACATTGCGTCTGTTGTCATGCCACATCAAACATGATGTTTGTTTTTCGATAGAACAATAATCCTGTGCTGCGTAAATTATGATGAAATGTGTATTTATAAACACATCAGTATGAGTTTTGTGTTGGGATGTGTGGGAGATCGGTTTGCCTTTCCGACTTGCTTAAGAGCTCAATTATCTGTGTGTGTGTTTAACAATGTCCTCTGAAACACACTGGGCCTTAGTTTAGTTTAAGTAGGTCGGTGGATTTGAGTTTCATTTGGGAAAAAAGCCATTGCATTTCCAGCCACAAACAGTAACACTGTTTAAACTTTTGGGATGATTTTGAGCTCTTGGGAAACTTTTCCCACTGCATTAGCCTCTAATTTATTAGACATGCATTTGAAGTACTAGAGAGAGAACTTTTGGGATGCTAGTATTTCAAATGCATGTCTACTAAATTAGAGGCAAATGCAGTGGGAAAAGTTTCCCAAGAGCTCAAAATCATCCCATAAATCAGTGTAATAATTTAACTGACATATCATCATTTTTGTGCATTATGATAATAAGAATTAAATGTATTTAAAGGGGACCTATTATGCCTCTTTTCACAAGATGTCTCTGTTGTCCGCAAAATGTGTCTGTGAAGTTTCAGCTCAAAATACCCCACAGATCATTTATTATAGCTTGTCAAATTTGAGCAAAAACACGCCGCTTTTGTGTGTGTCCCTTTAAATGCAAATGAGCTGCTGCTCCCGCCCCCTTTCCAGAAGAGGGCGGAGCTTTAACAGCTCAACAACAACAAAGCTGGAGAATCTCACGCAGCCAAAATGACAACAATGTTCAGCCTTACATTGTTCAAACCGGAGTCACACTGATGGAGAGACTCAGGAAGAAGTTACAACTTTTAGACGTTTCTGAATGGTTAGTGGATAAATTTATGTAGTTGCTGTGGAGTTGATTCAACTCATCCACTAGCATGTGCCGTCATGTTCATCTTTCGTGCAAAACCAGCGTTGAATTGACCCTCGTTTGTGAAGCAGTTCCTTGCGAAAACAAATTGATGGCACAGTGGGTGGAAACGTGTAGATTAAGGGCTGGTAATATTATAATAAGATCCCCTTCCTATGTCACTATGGGAGTAAAATCTGAGCGGGTCGTTTTTTCACATGCTTGCTGAGAAACAAAGTTACTGGGTTGTCCTTTTTCACATTTTCTGGGTTGGCAGATGCACCCGATTATAGCACTTAAACACGGAAAAAGTCAGATTTTCATGATATGTCCCTTTTAATTGTCATGCCAATAATGCCACAATGTAAAATCTTTTTTTTTTTCCTTTAGAATTTGGAGTAAAATATGATCCAGATATGTTCTTAACCAGCTTCATTTTTTATTTCTTTCAGGTGCAAGCCCAAGCTTTATATGACTTCCATGGTAACGCACCTGGGGAGCTCACAATGAAGTCAGGTGACATCATTTATCTGCGGTGGAAAGTAGACGATAACTGGTATTATGGGGAAAGCAAAGAGAGCAGCGGTCTGGTTCCGGTCAATGTTTTGCGAGTCATAAGTGAGCAGCCGCAGCCTCAGCCTCTGGCCCTCTGCCGAGCACTTTATGACTTCAACGCTAACAATCTGGATCCAGATGACAGCAAGGAATGCTTAACCTTCTTCAAGGTCAGTCTCTTCTACTTTAATCAGTGTATTCAGTTTTGTTAGTACAGTAACCACGAAAATATTTGGACACTTAAGCCATACTAAAAAATTGTATAAATTTCATTGCATTAACAAATGTGGCATCTGCTAAAATGATGCTAGACCATCTCTCAAAACGAACTTTTCTCAGCCATTTTTTTGCAATGACTTTGCAACTATCTAAATACTTCTGTCTGTATATATTTGGTATAATTTAAACAAACGTCTATTTGTGAAATGTTTTGCATGAAAAGTGTTTGTGCTGTCTTTTTTAAAATATAAATTAGACTTGCTTTCAGTGCTGGGTAGATTACTTTTTAAACATGTTTATCACATTGATTTAAATAGGATAATCTTGTACCATACTGATATAAAAATACAAAGAAATTAGATTGTATTATATAATATGAAATATATATATAAAAAATAAATATTTTATTAATTTACATGCATGCCATGTGACCATTAAATGAAATCAGAGAACTGTTTACTTAATTTTATTATTATTTATTATTGACTTACTTTTATTATTGTCCTAATTTATTGACTTAAATCTCACGAGGTTCAGCTGACAAAAAAGTTTCCTGCATTATGAAATATGAAATTATGTGAATTTGTATATTTTAATGTGTTTGAAAGGCAAAAGCCTTCCAAAAACAGTAATACAAGGTTAAATGACTCAGTGAGTGATAATTCAAATAATAATTAATATGTTCATCAGGAGTTAGATATTTATTAGATATGCAGTGTTGCAATGCTAAGAAAACACTTTTTTAGGCTTATTTTAGAAATTAAAATTTAAAAGAATTGAATTATTAGGGGTGTGACGAGATCTCGCGAGACTAAACTGTGACGAGATTTCTCGTCGAGGCAAAAAGTAGTCTCATGATGTTGCCATGACAAAGTGTTAGGATGATTAGGAAAGAATATGCCTCCGCTTCGTTTACATTACGCCTCCACTATCGTTTTGCTTTGTATTTAAATAAAAAATATTTAATTCAGTTGGATAACGGTCGCCGCCGCTCCATATTTACAGAGTTACGCGCGATCGTGAAAGTGAAAGTAAACGCGAGCGCGCATTCAAACGCGATTTCAATACCCGCATTTTGAAAGCGGCTCCCTGATGCATGCAAATATCTCTCGATATTAAAGCTATTTTAGGCTGGGCAGTGTAGCTGTAACCATCTCTCAGCTCTGTATCAGAGAAAAAATTGGTCTTATTTGCACTTTGAATATTGAGAGAGTGCGATTATGGTTGCACTTATTGTAAAGTGTTACCATAAAAAATGAATAACAGTTTTCTCTTAATCGTATTAAGCACAAACAATAAGGTTTCATTTGTTAACATTAGTTAATGCACTGTAAACTATCATCAACTAACAATGAATGACTATTTTTATTAACTAACATAAACAAAGATTAATAAATACTGTAGCAAATATATTGCTCATTGTTAGTTGATGTTGGTTAATGCATTAATGTTAATAAATGAGATCTTATTATTTATAATGTTTTATTCCTATGATCAGTTTGTGGAAAGGAGTTCAGTTAGGAGGTCAAAGGTTGCAGAAGCTCATAAATCATGTACAGTAAGGTCTGAAGAGACTGAAATCATACAGGAGAGAAGTCAGTCAGTTGAGTTTGTGGCAAAACCTTTTACAGTACTTGAGTATTGTCTTTTACTGCATATGATAATTCATACTCAGAAAGTAGAACTGAAATGACATTCATTACAAGATGATTAGTTAAAACATTTCAAATACACCTGCAGAATATTTTTTCTAGTCATGTATTTCGCCATTGAGGATTTCTTAAAAATAGTGTGTAAAAATCTTGTCTCGTCTTGTGAACTCTATCTCGAGTCTCGTCTCGTCTCGTGAGATACCTGTCTCGTCACACCCCTATGAATTACTGGCATTGTAAGAATAACATGTAATTATGTAATCCATAAAAAAGTAACTGCATTTTGACTGCATGCATTTTGAAATGTGATATAATCTAATTACAAGTACTTAATTTTTTTAATCTGATCAAGCCATCGAGATTACATGTACTCAGTTACACCCAGCCGTGCGTGCTTTAATGATATTTACGTGTGACTGAAGTGTCAAAATACTTCTTTTGGCTATTGTATGTTGAGTATTACATGCTCCATTTGTGTGATTTATATAGTGGGAACCAGGAAGCAAATACATTTCTTTTCTTCGAGCTCTTTTATAGCAGTATTGTTAGTCACACCACAGGACTTGAATTATATAACAGTTTTGACTCAGGCACAGCTTCCATTAAAGGACATTTTCCTGGAGTGTTTTTTTTTTTTTTTGAGAGCAGATGGTTCAAATGGGTCTGGAGTCGAGTTAAGGGTGTAATGGGCCTGCGGCTTTGAGTGATTCGAGCCAAGTAAACGTCTTCAGGGACATCCATGCACCCTCAGCTGCCTAACACATGGCTGTCTCTCTTTCCCCCCCACAGGGAGACAGCATTACTCTCATTAAACAAGTCAATGAAAATTGGGTTGAAGGTAAACTTGGAGGCAAAGTTGGGATTTTTCCTCTGCAGCTCACAGAGGTAAGACAACAAGTTTTTATTCTAGATTTCAAAACATGGAGAATCTTTGAAGAAATGTTTTATTAAACCCTAAATATTAACATCCCTTTCATTACTGTAATGTGAAAATATTGGAAATAATGTTTTTTTTTTTAATTATTAAAATGCCCACAAATTAAAGATACTTTCAGTTGTACTTTTAAAGGGGACCTATTATGAAGATGTAATGGTGTCTCCAGAATGTGTCTGTGAAGTTTCAGCTCAAAATACCCCACAGATCATTTATTATAGCTTGTCAAATTTGCCTCTAAAAACACAGCGTTTTTATGTGTGTCCCTTTAAATGCAAATGAGCTGCTGCTCCCGGCCCACTTTCCAGAAGAGGGCGGAGCTTTAACAGCTCAACAACAACAAAACTGGAGAATCTCACGCAGCCAAAATGAGGATTGTTTTTTCTCATGCTTGCAGAGAAAGGCTTGCCGAAACAAAGTTACTAGATTGTCCTTTTTCACGTTTTCTGGGTTGGTAGATGCACCGGGGACCCGATTATAGCACTTAAACACGGAAAAAGTCAGATTTTCATGATAGGTCCCCTTTAAATCTTTAAAAAAACCTTTAAATTTTGTATGAAAGTTAGTGTTGGATTTTAAGCCTGGCCTATATATAATATAAGATATTACTATATTCACATACTTTGTTGTGTTTCTTACATTACAATTAAAAGCCTCAAAAATAATCATTGTTAATGTGCATATAGTTGTGCAATACATTTTAAGTTTACTTAATATATTTTAATGTGGAAGGGATAATGAAGCATGCTGAATTTAGAATCTTATATTTGGTCATTTTAAGCAACTTTTTAATTGTTTAGATTTTTAACAACCTACAAACAAAACTAATGAACATTAGTTTCTTAGAAAAAAATGACTTCATCTTTGATTAAATATAGTAGTGGACTCCTGAACTTTAGCTTCTTAACTTCAGCACAAATTAGTTTGAGATCAAACATTAATTGGCAGACGCCTGCTGTGCCGCCACAGACCTCCTGTTGATGACCCCTGATTCAAGAAATTACAGTAATGAGAATATCGTGGACCATTGAGAATGAGGGATATTTGCTTAATTGTCATGAAAATAATGTCACAGCACAAAAAAATAATTATCCTAAAAATAGACTTCTTTGTGCAATATAAACCCATATATATAGCCCAGATATTTCTTGACTATTTTGTACTTTCTAAGCCTTTATGCAATAATAATTAGGGGCCAAGCACCAAAGGTACCTACTGTTGGCGTTCTTATTCTTATTCTTCCGTGTCCGCTCTGGAAGTCTATGGTAGCCCATAGAATCGCTATGAAATTTGGCACACTGACAGAGGACAGTCTGAACTGCCACCATAGCAAATTTGGAGTCTCTAACTTAATTGCTCTAGCGCCACCAGCTGTCCAAATTTGCACTCACGTTTATGCTTATAAAGGGTTAGAAACAACCTTATTTTCTGTCATTAAATATTTTCCGCCATTTTGAACCTACTTTTTCAAGGCCATTGCTCCAATTTTCATGAAAATTGAACCAGATCATCTTTAGACCATGCCTATAAAAAGTCGATTTGTCAAACTGTTTTCAAAAATGTGCGAACGAATTTTACGTAGGGCTTGTGAAAATTGATGTTAGGCTGTATCTCTTCAACGCTTTATCATATTCAGACCAAACTTGATACATGTCATCACAAGCATGACCTGAGGCTACATGCTTTGTTTTGGTGCAGCGCCACCTACTGGTCTGGAGATATGAAAAATGGCTCTTTTTGCTTATAACTTCTGAACAGTTTGTCCAAAAATCGTGGTTTCTAAAAGTGGTCTCGTTGGATTCGGGGCGTCATGCCGAGTCCGATGAGTCCATTTCGGCCATTTTGGGCATCAGCCATTTTGAATTATGTTGCAAAATGCTATATTTTATGAACGCATTGGCGTATCGTTATGAAACTTGGTGTGTGTCTTTGGCACCATGCCCTGAAGGCCCTCATAACGTTTCTATGCAGTGCCACCTTGTGGTCAAAAGTTATAATGCAATTTCCAAAAACTGTCTTAATAGATTCCTTGGGTCATGCCAAGAACATAGATACCATCATCAGCCAAGCTTCCTGTCCACCATTTTGATTTTCTTTAAAATCCTACTTTTTCGAACTCAACCAAAACAACTTTTGAGGCTGTATCTCTGCAATGCTATGGAATATTGACACCAAACTTTGCATGTGTCATTGTCACCTCCCTCTGACTACACCACATCAAATTGGTCACAGCGCCACCTATTGGTCGAAAGTCATAAACCATTAAATCTTTATTAGTGCCTGTATTTATGATTTTTCAGGCATTTTGCCTAAAATCATCTTAATATGCCTTTAATTGCTCATTGTTGCAGTTGGTCTGATGCTCCTAGCAATCGGGAGTTTGATTGACAAGCGATCTAACCAATCATAACGCCGAATCCACCATTTTGTCTGACAAAGCAGTCAGGAGTTAGAAGATTAACCTTGGTGGACTTGAACTTGAAAAATGGTGTGTACTGACGTCTTTCAGCGTTTGAAACAACATTCCTTCTGATGTTCATTCATGTTTATTTGATGCTATAAATTAACTAGTTGGAAGAGATGATCGGTTCACGAGCCGCTACAGCGATCTGTCACGACACATTAAAGAGTCACAAAACAGTTTTTATTGTTCGAATTTCTTAAAAAATTGCATAATTTGAAAGCTGGGACTTTGTTTAATATCATAAGTAACCTGCTCTGTCTTGTCTGTCGACGTGTTGCCAGTGTCCTCTTTGCGATGTATTTTTCACTGCGTGTGGCGTGACAGCGCCATGGCTTGTCGGACAAAGCAACAGTAACTAAGGGGGGCGGGTCTTTTGGGTCAATTGTGGCATGACTTATTGTGCCTTCTATGTGCTTGGCCCCTTAATGGCTGCTTGCAGCTATATTTGTGACTGCTTTGTGACGTGATATCTTCGTCACTATTTGGCAATCTTTTAAATTTTCCCTAATCGTTTCTCTGTTTAATGTCACGATTAAATTCAGAACAATAGGCCATCATCTCTTAGCACTCGTGGTGTCGGTAGCCACTTACAGAGTGTGATAACGGGCTTTTAGACGTGAGCTTGCTATCTGTGACGCTGCAGTCTTGTGACTGACGTGCATTCTGCTCCAGTGAACTTCATGTGCCGCTGGATAATCGAGCTCCAAATAGGAGCTCTTTTCATTATCCGTGCACTGGATTATATCTGAGGTTAGTAAGATAAAACAGCCAGCCTCCCTCTCAGTGCCAGTCGGGCATCTCAGCGGTGACCAGCCAGGCGTGAAGGCACAGTAATGCTGTCTTTTACTTTGGTGGCAGAGCAGCACATCATGGGAAAAGGGAGGGGGAGCGTCACTCCTGCCCACATGTGCTGCACCAGTCCATCTTAACGTCGCGTTCCTCAGATCAGCAGCTCCAGCTGCCACTTAAGAAGTTTGGGGCGAGCAGGTGGGACTAATAGCTTTGAACTTGCACTTTTCCTACTGGCAGACTAAAGTGGCTTACCAGCATGTCTTTTTAACCTGCTTTTGTGTCTTTCCGCTGTAGCCGAATCCGGCGGCGTATGAGCTTCTGGAAAAACGCAAGAGGAGGGACTCGGTGGAATCGCACCCACGGAGCGGCGTTAGGGTCAACGCGGATGCTTACATCCACAGGCGGCTCGCTGGAGCATCTCACAAGTCAGCCAGGCCTCCAAATGTCAGTCTCCTGAACAGCCTGAACCATCCTCCCCTCAGCCAGAGCCAGCAGCCACCTCACATCAGCTCCACCGCACAGCCTTCCTCCAGCAAGACGCCACAACTCGCCACATTTAACAAACCACGTCTGAGGAGCTCTCACAGAAACTTGCCTAAGGTGAGCACTCCCTGCGCAGCTGTGTTTTTATCACATTTTGTTTGTGTAGGAATGATGATTGGCTATTTATTTGCTATGCAGTCATGCAATACGTGTGATTTTAGCTACAATGAGTGTGTTTTGGATGATAAATCATGCGTTTAATGTCCTAGTGAGATGATGAGTCAGAGATCTTCATTTTTAGATTTGGTGAGGCAATGTTTGTTTTGGTTATCTGTGATCCTTCTTGTATAGAAAAGCAACGATAGTTATAATATCTTAATGTGCTCATGATGCAAATGATTTTGTCAGTATTGTAAATTAGATATGCTTTGAAATCGCTGCTAATGAATGTGATTTACCTAAAATAAGCAATTCCTTCTTGCATTTTCCCCTCACAAATGTTTCTCTCCGCTGTCAGTCTGAGATGTTCTCCTGTACGAGAGGAAGCCAGCGTGCTTGAGTGCTAAAAATGCCCTATTCTCTGTTGCTGCTTTACAAGCTCATGACTCATATAGGGTTACATAACACTTTCCTCTTATCTGCTTGAAAGGCTCATTCCTTTCCACTGAGCAGTGACTCTCTCTCCTCCCGCCATCAGCTGTGTCATTAATAGATGGCGAGGAGAACATCACATCATGGGGAGGCGAGTCACTCGGGGGGTCGGCTAACACTGGATTTTTGCATTATTTGTGTTTCTTTCTTCAGGTTGTGCAACCGTGTGTGAAGTCACAGGAAACATGCCCACTGCTTTCTGACTCAGCAGTGTCATTCCGATGGGAAGGAAAATATTTAAAGCAATAGATCCCCCCCCCCCCCCCCCCCAAAAAAAAAACATGTCAGAATTGATTTGCTCATCTTTGGTGCAAACCCTTCATGAGCTTCTAATGGAACACAAAAGAAGATATATTGCAGAATTTGCTGGCTGCTCTTTTCCATACAATTAAAGTGAACTAGAGCCATTAAAAATAGTCCATACAATTTCACCAAAACTTTTAGGGCAAAAAAGCTCAATTGTCTATTGTGTAGTGATATATGAAGCACCGCTCACACAGAAGTCACTTTCAAACCAAGCAGCTTTCTGATTGTTGACACTTTGAATTTGCACGACCAAATTGAACTCATTTGCATGGGAAATCTTTCGCCCTTAGACGTGAAATGAACATCAACCATGGATTTCATTGTCACAGAATGAAAAGCACAGGATTGTGGGATGTTAAAGGCAGTGATGAGTTTGCATCACCAACTTGAACTCGTATGCATGGGGAAATCTTTCGCCCTTAGACGTGAAATTCCCAATCGCATGGATTCTGATTGAAATGACTGGGGAGCTTTTCTTGCAAGACTTTAAATCTGAAGTTGCAAATGAAAGGCAAAGCAAATAGGTACTATAGATATTATCTGTCAAGTTGTGTCTCCCATGGTTGGTTAACAGAGCAATATTCACGTCAAACACTTATATCTCGCAATTCTGACTTTTTATTTGCAATTGCGAGTTTATATCTTGCAATTGCGACTTTTTTCTTGCAATTGCGAGTTTATATCTCACAATTCTGACTTTTTTCCTCACAATTGCTAGTTTATATCTCACAATTCTTACTTTTCTTGCAATTGCGAGTTTATATCTCACAATTCTGACTTTTTTCCTCACAATTGCTAGTTTATATCTCACAATTCTTACTTTTCTTGCAATTGTGAGTTTATATCTCGCAATTCTGACTTTTTTCTCGCAATTCTGACTTTTTTCTCGCAATTCTGACTTTTTTCCTCACAATTGTGAGTTTATATCTCGCAATTCTGACTTTTTATTTGCAATTGCGAGTTTATATCTTGCAATTGCGACTTTTTTCTTGCAATTGTGAGTTTATATCTCACAATTCTGACTTTTTTTTGCAATTGCGAGTTTATATCTCGCAATTCTGACTTTTTTCCTCACAATTGCTAGTTTATATCTCACAATTCTTACTTTTCTTGCAATTGTGAGTTTATATCTCGCAATTCTGACTTTTTTCTCGCAATTCTGACTTTTTTCTCGCAATTCTGACTTTTTTACTCACAATTGTGAGTTTATATCTCGCAATTCTGACTTTTTATTTGCAATTGCGAGTTTATATCTTGCAATTGCGACTTTTTTCTTGCAATTGCGAGTTTATATCTTTGCAATTGCGACTTTTTTCTCGCAATTGCGAGTTTATATCTTGCAATTGTGACTTTTTTCTTGCAATTGTGAGTTTATATCTCACAATTCTGACTTTTTTTTGCAATTGCGAGTTTATATCTCGCAATTCTGACTTTTTTCTTGCAATTGTGAGTTTATATCTCGCAATTCTGACTTTTTTCTCGCAATTCTGACTTTTTTCCTCAGAATTCTGACTTTTTTTTCGCAATTCTGACTTTTTTCCTCACAATTGTGAGTTTATATCTTGCAATTCTGACTTTTTATTTGCAATTGCGAGTTTATATCTTGCAATTGCGACTTTTTTCTTGCAATTGCGAGTTTATATCTCGCAATTGTGAGTTTATATCTTGCAATTCTGACTTTTTTCTTGCAATTGCGAGTTTATATCTTGCAATTCTGACTTTTTTCTTGCAATTGCGAGTTTATATCTCGCAATTCTGACTTTTTTCCTCACAATTGCTAGTTTATATCTTGCAATTCTGACTTTTTATTTGCAATTGCGAGTTTATATCTTGCAATTGCGACTTTTTTCTTGCAATTGCGAGTTTATATCTCGCAATTGTGAGTTTATATCTTGCAATTCTGACTTTTTTCTTGCAATTGCGAGTTTATATCTTGCAATTCTGACTTTTTTCTTGCAATTGTGAGTTTATATCTTGCAATTCTGACTTTTTTCTCGCAATTGCGAGTTTATATCTTGCAATTGCGACTTTTTTCTTGCAATTGCGAGTTTATATCTTGCAATTCTGACTTTTTTCTTGCAATTGTGAGTTTATATCTCGCAATTCTGACTTTTTTCTCGCAATTCTGACCTTTTTCCTCAGAATTCTGACTTTTTTCTCGCAATTGTGAGTTGATATCTCATCTATGCTGACCTTTCCCGTAATCAACCTTTAAACTTAACCATACCATAAAGCCTGTCCCTAACCTTACCCATATCCCACCTAGATAGCAGCAACACAATAAGTACATTGTACCTAACAATTTTCTTTACACAAGTACATAGTTAAAAAAAAAAAAAAAAAAAAAAAATCAAGAAAATATTATTTCAGTCTTTCTACTTCAAAATGTCATGTTTAATTAAACGGGTTACTTGCTGTTCATTTGTAAGTATTGAACATGATTTGAAAGTAAATCCTACACCAAATTTCAGTGATATAAACTGGGACCGAACTTACTTTCTTAAAATAAATGCTCTTATTGTACTCTTGCGGCACTTTTAAGATACAATATTGGATTGCAGCACTTCTTATGTTAATGTTACCGCCTCGCTAGGATGAATCACCTGTGCTGTACTTCTCCTTTGTTCGTTGCTTTGAATAAAATGTGTTAATTTATAACTCTTAGGCCTTCTGTGTCTTCTGTGGCAGTGCTAGTGTAACTAAGCTGTAATCACCTGCTCTCTCTGAGATAATTATGGGACATACTGTAGGTGTAAGTGTTTAAGAGAGGCGTAGAAATTGTCAAAGATACAGAAACTCTACAGGATTCACAGATCGCTATCTTGTTTCATCATGCACTATTATTAGACTGGATCTCAGTAGAAGAGAGGGACTCATGACTCAGTTGCCCAGACGTATTTCTCTAACAGCCCATGTGACTCTCTTCCACGAGCCCGTGTCCTTAATATTAGTCGTTTGTTATCAGTGAGGAAAAGTCTCAGTCTTCTGAGTCAGCTCTGTGACTGATGTCAGATGTTTCATTTGCGGTTATGTAACTATACAAAATACAAAATAACTCCTGAATTAACCATAAAACTTCATTATAAAAGGGGAGATTGAAACTTTGTTTATCAGTTTGAAGTGCTTTAACAGGTAGCAGTCCTGTCGTGTGAGCAAGATCCATTTAGATCCACTCTGACGGACAACAACAACAACAAAAAACTCATCCATCCAGATAGCAAAATTCTCTGTTTTTACTGTTATTATTATAACTTATGTTTTATTTTTATTATTCTTCATGTAAAGCATTACCATTGTGAATGAAATGTGCTATACAAATAAAATTGCCTTGCCTTGCCTTGCCTATAATTTATCTGTTAAATGTTGATTTATCTGTTTATGGTTGATGTTAGGGATTGCATAAAAGTTGGTCTTGATTACATATTTAGTTGGCTAACTCGTTACAATAGTAATAGTAATGTGTCATTAAACTATCAGTCACCACAGCTATTAAGTACTCATTTATTCAGTGAGCAATTCATGTTCCTCATGGTCTTTCATTCATTTTTGGCCTTGTCAGATTTCGTCATGTTTTTTGTTTTGTCTTGTTGTTTCTGTGTTGCCTTGTTTTATTTGATCTTATCTTTTGTCTCTTTTATTTGTTTGTTTTGTTTTTTACTTTTGTTTTTAGTCTTCTTTTTTTAGTTTTAATTTGTTTTGTCTTGTTTTGTTTTCACGCTTTATTTTGTTTTTTGTCTTGTCTTTTGTTTTATTTTGTTTTTTGTCTTGTTTTTTTGCTTTGTTTTTGTCTTGTTTTGTTTTAAGGCTTTTTTTGGGGGTTTTTTTTTGTCTTTTTTATTTAGTTTGATCTTATCTTACTTTCTCTCTTATTTGTTTTTTGTTTTCTACTTTTGTTTTTAGTCTTGTCTTTTTTGTTTTTTTGTTTTGTCTTCATTTTTGTCTTGTTTTTTTGTGTTGCCTTATTTTGTTTGATCTTATCTTACTTTTTCTCTTTTATTTGTTTGTTTTGTTTTCTACTTTTGTTTTTTGTCTTTTTTGTTTTATTTTGTTTTGTCTTGTTGTTTTTGCTTTGTTTATGTATTGTTTTGTTTTCAGGCTTTGTTTATTTTGTTTTGTTTTTGTTTTTTGTGTTGCCTTATTTTATTTTAAAATATCTTTTGTCGCTTATTTGTTTGTTTTGTTTTTTACTTTTGTTTTTAGTCGTCTTTTTTGTTTAAATTTGTTTTGTCTTGTTTTTTGTCATTTTGTTTTCACGCTTTATTTTGTTTTTTTGTCTTGTCTTTTGTTTTATTTTGTTTTGTCTTGTTTTTTTGCTTTGTTTTTGTCTTGTTTTGTTTTAAGGCTTTGTTTTTTGTTTATTTGTCTTTTTTGTGTTTTTTATTTTGTTTGATCTTATCTTACTTTCTCTCTTTTATTTGTTTTTTGTTTTCTACTTTTGTTTTTAGTCTTCATTTTTGTCTTGTCTTTTTGTGTTGCCTTATTTTGTTTGATCTTATCTTACTTTTTCTCTTTTATTTGTTTGTTTTGTTTTCTACTTTTGTTTTTTTTTGTCTTTTTTGTTTTATTTTGTTTTGTCTTGTTTTTGCTTTGTTTATGTATTGTTTTGTTTTCAGGTTTTGTTTATTTTATTTTGTTTTGTTTTTGTTTTTTGTGTTTCCTTATTTTATTTGATCCTATCTTTTGTCTCTTTTATTTGTTTGTTTTGTTTTTTACTTTTGTTTTTAGTCATCTTTTTTTGTTTTATTTTGTTTTGTCTTGTTTTTTGCTTTGTTTTGTTTTCACATTTTATTTTGTTTTTTGTCTTGTCTTTTGTTTTATTTTGTTTTGTCTTGTTTTTTTGCTTTGTTTTTGTCTTGTTTTGTTTTAAGGCTTTGTTTTTTGTTTTTTTTTGTCTTTTTTGTGTTTTTTATTTTGTTTGATCTTATCTTACTTTCTCTCTTTTATTTGTTTTTTTGTTTTCTACTTTTGTTTTTAGTCTTATCTTTTTTTTGTTTTGTCTTCATTTTTGTCTTGTCTTTTTGTGTTGCCTTATTTTGTTTGATCTTATCTTACTTTTTCTGTTTTATTTGTTTGTTTTGTTTTCTACTTTTGTTTTTTTGTCTTTTTTGTTTTATTTTGTTTTGTCTTGTTGTTTTGCTTTATGTATTGTTTTGTTTTCAGGCTTTGTTTATTTTGTTTTGTTTTTTGTGTTGCCTTATTTTGTTTGATCTTATCTTTTTGTCTCTTTTATTTGTTTTTTTCTTCTACTTTTGTTTTTAGTTTTGTCCTTTTTGTTTTATTTTGTTTTTGCCTTTTTTATTTTCCTTTGTTTTTGCCTTGTTTTTTCACGCTTTGTTTATTTTAATTATTATAAAGTAATCATGAAGTGCTACTCATAATTGTTTGCATATAATAAAATACATGTTGTCAATGGTCTACATAAGCATGAATGTTTGGAGTTCAATGTTTCAGAACACTTGTATTGAAGAGATCACATTGCTGTCAGTGTTTTTACAAAGACAGGAAAATTGCCAGTTACAGTACTTTCTTGCTATTACAGAGGGACAGGACAATGAGCGGTGAAAGTCCGCCGACCATCACCATGGCACTGATTAACCCCCAGG
Organism: Megalobrama amblycephala; assembly: GCF_018812025.1. Taxonomy (NCBI): domain Eukaryota; kingdom Metazoa; phylum Chordata; class Actinopteri; order Cypriniformes; family Xenocyprididae; genus Megalobrama; species Megalobrama amblycephala. Next base: position 3,973,310 of record NC_063066.1, read on the forward strand.
CGTCCCCAATGCCATCAGAGAGCAAGATGTCTGCCACACAGCAGCTCTCCATCAGTGTGTAAGTGCTTTTGAGATCATACGTACCTTCGAAGAACACCTAAAAGATTTTCTTGCATCAAAACGAAAACATTTTGTAGGTTATAAAGATGCTTAGTTACTGCTTGTGCTTTTAAAGCGACATTTTTGAAGAATCTTTACATTGCTCATACAGCAAAAAAGTGGGTTTGAGTGAATAAACAGTGGCAGTATTTTCATTTTTGGGCGTTTGGCTGAAATGTTTCTTTAACCTTGATGTATGATCTGTTCAGGTGCGCAGCGCTGTATTCCTACACACCCCATCGCTCTGAGGAGCTGGAACTGAGGAAGGGTGAAATGGTGGGGGTTTATGGGAAATTCAAAGAGGGATGGCTGCGTGGACTGTCTCTCAGAACAGGCAAAGTAGGGATCCTGCCAGCTAACTATGTTACACCTGTGCTCAGGTGAGCAGAAGAACAGTTACAACAACTTCTTTAATATAATACACACATTATTAAGAAATATCAATTAATATAAGCTCTTTAGATCAGTTTATTATTGCGTGTGTTCTTTATAAATATTTTAAAGAACTGCTAGACAATGCAAAAAAAAATTTGTGGAACTTTTTAGGAACCTTTTTATTTTTACAAGCACACGCCTCTTATCTTGCTAATCAAGTTTACAGTAACATACTAACTTTCTCACAGAACATCTGCAAGGTTTCTTGAACAAACCAAACCTGCCATTCCTAATACAAGTACAGTGTCAACAAAACGACACACCCAACACAAGCCGCAGGCTGTTGTCTTGGCCCTAGACAGAGTAAACGGCGACACCCCTTCAGCAACAATGGCTGTGATGTCATCTGCGGGTCCTGGGAGAGCACCGCAGCTGGGCGGAAAGCAGGGATGGAGCACAGTGAGGCGCACCTTCCATGCCACACACAGGGGTGAGAGCCAACAAGCCCCAGCACGCTGTCAACCTTAAGCCATTAAAACTGTTATCAATCAAAAACTAGTCGAATTAGTGTCGAATTTTGACCTTGTAAGTCAATATAATTGCCAGTCAAAAGTTTAGAATAATTACGTTTTTGAAAGTCTCTTATGCTTTTATCAAAAATACAGTTTATTTGGTCAAAAATACAGTAAAAACATTACAATTTAAATTTGAATGTATGTTAAAATGTAATTTATGTCTGTGAGGTCAAAGCTGAATTTTCAGCATTATTACCCCAGTCTTCAGTGTCACATGATCCTTCAGAAATGCTGATTTGCTGCTTTAAGAAACATTTCTGATTATTATCAATGTTGAAAACTCTTGTGCTGCTTTACATTTTTGTGGAAACCGCGATTCACTATTATTCGCGTTTAAGGGTCAGTAAGATTTTTGTTTGATTTTTGAGGCATTTTTTACTTAAAATGTGCTAATTTACATGAATTTCTAGTACAAAAATCTGAACATTGGATGAAGTAAAAGGTTTTTACAGAGGGGATTTTAGGTATCTCTTTTTATCACTCCATAATTTTCACAATTTTTCTTTGAAATAAAATTTTTTATACAATCTTGCCAATTATACATGAAAAAATCCCTCTATAAAAAAACCCTTCAGAATATAGATAGGAATAAAACTGTAAAGTTTAGTGTATGCAAGTGCTTCTGAAGTGGAGATACATGGCTCAGTGTAGGAGAAAAAAATAATTTTGAGAAAACGGCCTTAAAAATATGTATTGTAATTGAAATCTATAAACACAAATAGATAAAATGGCAAAAAAAATAAATGCTTAAAGGTAGATTTTGGATGTTTTCTTACTACTAGTCTGAAAAAAACACTTTATTAAAAGCCCAAAAGCCCAAAATCTAAAAAATTTCATTTTAGCCTGAAGTGTCTTGCCTTAAAGAAATGAATAGTTTTATTTAGCAAGAACACATTAAATTGAAAAAGTGATAGTAAAGACATTTATAATGCTACAAAAGATATATATTTCAGATAAATGCTGTTCTTTTGAACTTTTTTTTTATCAATGAATCTTAAAAAAAATTATTGCAGTTTCCACAAAAATATTAAGCAGCAAACTGATAATAAAGAACCATTATTAATAATTGAGCACCAATAATAATTGGTAATTGATCATCAAATCAGCATATTAGAATGATTTCTGAAGGATCATGTGACACTGAAGACTGGAGTAATGTTTAAAATTCAGCTTTGATCACAGGAATAAATTAAATCTTATATTAAACTAGAAGAAAGCTATTTTAAATTGTAATAACATTTCACAATATTTCTGTTTTACTGTATCAAATGAATGCAGCCTTTGTGAACATAAGATACTTCTTTCAAAACCATTAAAAAACATCGTAATTATTCCAAACTTTTTACCAGTTGTGTAGCTGCCCGCTCTACAAAACAGGTACATATTTGTGTACCTCGTAAAAATGTGTATTTAATAATTTTTGGCTAATTTTGATTGAAAAAAAATTATATATGGATTGTTCTCTCTTCATATATTTTTAGATATTAGTTTTCATAAAAACATGAACTTGCATGGGCTTTGTTTCTTCTGCAGCAGGTATATTTGTGTATTTGTTCAGTCTGGTGCACTGACACACTTCTGCTTGGCCTTTCGTTTAGGGTTGCCTCACCATGGAAGCTACAACTCAAATTCCATCCTAAGCCTTCAGCCTCCACCTCAGGATTTGGGACAGATCTACACTTTCGGTCGCTCACCTGTTCTTCCCAAAAAGAGAAACGGTTTGTTCTCAAACCCCATCAAGACGCAGCATTGGGCATATGAAACAACAGCACCCTCTGCTGGTGGATATCAACCAGTCAGCAGGGATCCTGTCCAGAAAGAGGCCAGCACAGCTCCTCAATCCATTCTGGTTAAACCAGATGCTCATAAACACAATGCAGAGAAGGTAAATAAAAAATTCTCTTTTAATAGTTATTAGGGGTGTAACGGTACACACACATGATGGTTCGGTACATACCTTGGTATTGAAGTCACGAAAACTAAACACAAAATTGCTTATTTTTTCTTAAACTGTTGTTTACTGAACAAATTATGTCCCTCTTTTTAAATAAATTCAGTAATAATTAACATTTTCTTAAGGATAAAAAAAATCTATCTCAGCTAATACTGTAAACTATATACAAGGAGCCCTTTCTTGCACATTACTGTAATATTAAAGATTATAAATTAACAACAGAGCCCAAACTATTAAATTCAGTTGCTATTTATTTTTCAGATATAATAATCAACACTCAAATAAAAAAAAAAGTAAATTACAGATAAGGCAGGTTTTGCATTAAATTCTAAATCTAATTATATAAATAGAGCTGCAAGCAGCGATGACGGGCCCAAGCCCTGGTGCCACCGCCACCCCGGAGGATTTAGGGAAACTCTGCACGACTGACAATATGCATTTCAACTGGGTGAATGCGAAAGGATTGTCAAGATATGAGACTCTCCCTGTGTCCCTTTTTTGACAGTACTTTAATCCCTTGCCATGGCAACACCATTTGAGATATCCAACATCTGTTCACAATCTTCAATGTCTTATCATGTTGAAAAAGTTTGCTGTGAATCGAACAAATCCACTAGGAGTAGTAGTTTAAAATTCAGAGCCTGATTTTCCCAAAAAATCCAAATTCAAACCAAAATAGCTGATTTCCTGTTGGTCGGAGCTAATGACTGTAAATTAGAAAGTTGCCCGGCTCAATGAGATCAATATATGTACCGAGTTTGGTTGCTCTAGGCAAAACTGACCTCAAAAGGTTTTTTTTTTTTTGTCAAAAGGTGGTGCTATAGAGGCCCTCATTCCCACCTGCTGCTAAGGCTTTGCCCATGTCTGCTGGCCAACAACTTATGTGTGTCATATGTGTCGATTTTCATGCAATTTGAAGCATGCTAAGGGGGTCAAAAACATCCAAAAAGATTATTAAAGTTTGATGCATTGCCATGGCAACAGTATTTAAGATATCAAGAATCCTTTCACAGACCAGCTTCGGCCCGGCCCTGATGGTTGAAAGAGATTTTGAGCATGTTAAGGACCCCAAAAGTGCCTGTGAAGTCCCCAAAAAATATATTCATAATAATTCTTAGCAAAACAAATTCACCCTTTCAAGGCTTTGGCCCTAATTATTTTTCAACTCCAAATAATTTTTGAAATATCAAATAATCATTTACACAGTTACTGTGATAACTTGTTTTCATGACAAATTTATTAAAACATATATTAAATATTCAAGTCATTACTAACAGGTAAAGTAAATATAATGAATATATAAGCTAATATAGTGCATATATTTAGTGAAATGCTTCATTTCTCTAGTGAACTAACATGCTGTGGACACTAAATGACTTGCCTGAGGTAAATGTAATGCTGCGTGAGTTGTTTTATTGATGTCTTTCCATGGTTGAAAGACTGGTTGAGAGATTACACGTAAACATATCTATGCATAGATCATCTGTTCTTCTTCTTCTGCATTTGATCCTGTTGATAGCAAACAGCGTTGCATTACCGTGTGCGCCTCCTTCTAGATTGGAGTGTGAATCACCTGTGACTAACTGTATTCGTCATCTGACTGTATGCACTGAAACATGACGCTTCAGGATGAATACATGTACTGTTGCACCCCTAATGCTTCGTAAGGATTTCAAATGAACTACATCAGCTGACTGAATGTGTTTTTTGATGTTCTTTTAGCCAGTAAAGTCAGTGCGGTTCCTGACTCACGATGCTCCTCAGACAACATCAAAAATGGCATCCGCCTCAACCACAGGACACATCTCTAGTTCGCAGTCGGCCCTGGACCACTGGAACCCGTCAGCCATCTTAGGTCGGGATGGAAGTACATTAGTTCTTAAAGATACAAAAACACTTCCAGCCAGAAAGAGCACAGGTCAGGATCACGCCGCTATGGACTGCCTCTCGCTAAATATGAAGCCAGTATTGATCAACAACCAGTCCGGCTCTAATAGGTGGGTGTTTTTGAGAGTGTCTTTAAAGAGGAAGTATTGTGTTATCTGATCTTATCTTGCTCATGTGTAGGAAAATTACCTAGAAAATTAGTTGCAGATTTTTTTCCCCCCTTCCTCCTGAAAATTGTCAGTCAGCAGATAATATTACGAGAGATCTCTCGAGATAATGCCGTGAAACAGATCAACATTTCCTGTCAAGAAGAAGCATTCAGATATGCTTGATATATCTGGTTGATATTGTTTTTGATGTTCACAGATGTTGTTTTCTTTAGATATAGGGTAATGAAGGGATACAACGCTAAAACAGACGCAGAGCTCACGCTGACCGAAGGTGAAATAGTCATCGTTCAAAGGCCTCGAGCAGATGGAAGGCTTCTCGTCACCCAGGAGATCAGTGGGAAAACGGGCCTTTTCCACAGCAGCATTCTGGAAATACTAGACAGAGTCCTTTGAGTGCCACAGTTTCCTCTGTTATGTAATTGTTCTTCGATCAGTGCTGTGTTTAGAGTCACACTGTTTTAGCCTGTTGTGTAATAAACCAAAATAAAAGCAATATCCTGTGTACTTATAGGGTATATGACAGATTATGTCATTTTTCATGCACACCCACCCGGCACAAAAACCTGTAGGCTTTTCCTTCGTCGTTAGTCAGTTATGACTGAGAAATGTGCCTTTTTGTATGTTGAATCACTGTTTGCACTTTTGGATGGAGTGAGAGATGGAGAAGTTTGTTAATTCTGGGAAACCAGTAAGGCCTCAAGATTGTCTTTTTCACGCACAAATCCTGTTGTCTCAATATAGTAAAGGTGGAATTGTTTTGTTTATAAAATGTCATAGCAACTATATCCTGATTTATCAGGTTTCCTGTTCTCAGTCCTTTTCTTCCCTTTTCTTCTTTTTTTTTAATTTTGGGAAAATGACTAAAGTAATAATAATAAACATTAAAAAAAAAGATTCAAGAATTTTGTCTTGATGGGCTTTTTGACTTTTTATTTAATTAACTCTTTAAGTGTCACCCCCATTTTTGAGAATTGACATGAAAATGCACTATCCAAACTAAATTATTATAATTCAAGAATGCTTTGGAGTACAGACCTACATTTCATTTTGTTTAAAAGAAGACAACCAGATTATTGCTGACATGAAAACACTTTTGAAAACATTAAAACAAAAAAGTTGAGTGAGTATGAAAGTATGAAAAAGTTATGGAGGTTTAAATTCACTGTAAATCAAATGTACTTGTGTCATAAACATTTTTTATATTACATAAAATGTATATTTAATCAAATATATTTGACTCTAAAATTGCTATCAAATGAAAGCCATATGTCTTACCAAGTTGTGTTACAAATTTGAAGTTGATATCACAAAAATTTTAGTTCCCATGAGATATTGTTAAGGCGTTGCACCAAAAATAGCCACTGGGTGTCTTCGACATTCTATCAAAAAAAATGTATGCATTCTCCTGTTATAAATTGATAAATTTCTTTCCAAATATCACTTCTATCACAAAACAGTTGTCAAATATGGAACCACGAGATTCAGACCTTTCCGATGATATGTGTTTTGTCAAGGTTAGAAAAGGTTTTGACTATAGACATTATGTAGCCCCGCCCCTTTTCAGCGCTGCGCTCGTTTCCGGTTTGTATTTCCACAGCGATCTTGCGTATTTATGAATGAACTGTTAATTTTAAAATCTTCCCGGGCTACTGGCATTTGTTAAGACATCTGACTTAAACATTACAATGCTCATGATAACATTTGTGAACTCTACAATAAGTAAATCCGCTTTACCAGCTAATTATTCTTTAACAGCGACGCCATAGAAATGTACAGGGCTACCGCAAAAACGGAAGTTCAAAGACAAAATTCTAAAGATGGCTGCTCGCACGTTTCTCTGGCGCATATCGCTGCATTCACACGGGGCGTCGGCATTAATGCATGACAGAGGGCATGTCTGAAGCTTGTGTTGATGCAACCGTTATAGTCATAACAGCCAATCACATTACTTTTCAGTGTTGCATGAACGCAATTGGCTAGCAACTGCTCTAGAGTGTTTGCATAAGGTGATCTGATTGGCTGACGGCTGCGTTGGCGCTTGAAAAGTTGAGAAATCTTCAACTTTTGCCTCTTGCAACGCGAGTGAAGCGACGGAAACGTAAACGAGAAGCGTTAACGGCTACGCCCCGTGTGAATGTAGCTAAAAGAAATATTGTAATATGAAACCTGACACCACCCACTAGGGGAGGAGCTTGCTAAAAAAAAAGTACTGTTTCCATGGTACATCCGATTTCAAACTGGTTTTCACCGGCTGAATCTTGAGTTCGTAAGCTTTCGAATTACACATTTATGCTGATTACTAAAATATGTTGTATGAAAAAAAGGCAATAAACAAAAAGTGCGCCAAGTGGCCAATCAGTGGGCCCGTGATGCTTAAAGGGTTAGTTCACCCAAAAATGAAAATTCTGTCATTTATTACTTACCCTCATGTAGTTCCACACCCGTAAGACCTTCGTTAATCTTCGGAACGCAAATTAAGATATTTTTGATGAAATCCGATGTCTCAATGAGGCCTGCATAGCCAGCAATGACATTTCCTCTCTCAAGATCCATTAATGTACTAAAAACATATTTAAATCAGATCATGTGAGTACAGTGGTTCAATATTAATATTATAAAGCAACGAGAATATTTTTTGTGCGCAAAAAAACAAAATAACGACTTATATAGTGATGGCCGATTTCAAAACACTGCTTCAGTCAAACCGCGTGTCAAACCGCCAAACTGCTGAAATCACGTGACTTTGGTGCTCCGAACCGCTGATTCATAACAAAGTCTTTGTTCATAATGCTCCAAATCTTCCTGAAGCAGTGTTTTGAAATCAGACATCACTATATAAGTAGTTATTTAGTTTTTTTGGTGCACCAAAAATATTCTTGTCACTTTATAATTAACCACTGTACTCACATGAACCGATTTAAAAATGTTTTTAGTAAATTAATGGATCTTGAGAGAGGAAATGTCAATGCTCCCTATGCAGATTTCAACAAAAATATCTTAACTTGCGTTCTGAAGATGAACGAAGGTCTTACGGGTGTGGAACGGCATGAGGGTAAGTAATTAATGACATTATTTTAATTTTTTGGGTGGAATAACCCTTTAAGGGGTTAAACTGGGTATTATTGCTTATATTAAAAACTAAAATAAAAACGTTTTTCTACTATTGCACCCCCTCAACATGAATGATTTGCCATTTCAGTAAGATATGACAATAAATAAATGATTCAGTGACGTTGTGATAATACTTTTTCAGATGGCAAAAGGATACTATGCAGTTAAATAAATGAAATGGCTATTGTATTGGGACATTTCTGACATACATAAATATGTAAATGCCCGGGTGATGTATCAGGAGCGCGCATCACCGCGCATGTGCAGTAACCACAGCAGCAGCAGGCAGGTTGGGATCGGCGCTGGAGCTGGAAAAACACACCATCCACCCGAATGAGCTCATCGATTATCATTCCACACAAAACGCGTTATTTAAAGTCTTAATAAAGAGCCGTATATCCGCATCTTAAAATGCCGGTAAGACTGTAATATCATATCTTTATGTATCGCTGTGTAATTTGTTTGTTGTTATGCCCCACCTTCCCATCATTCCTTCGCCTTGCAACCGGAATCTCATGCAAATATTCACGGACTGTTACATGACAAGCGTTTTCCACCACGCGTTTCAAGTATATGATGTATTTAATAATGTAATGTTTTTGTCTTTTCAATAACTAGAGTGTTTTTGTGCACATCAAGCTAGCAGCCTGCTAGTTATTAGCATCATAGCAAGTTTAGCAGTATTAAGATCTCTCAACGAGTCACATTCACGCTGGATTCATTTATAAATCCGCTTACAAGAGATAATTGGTTATGTTCTGCGTGTAAAAATTAATATTGTTAATTAATTTAGCTGTTAGCTCGACATATATCCGCTGCTTAGCAACAGCGTTGACCCCACCTATTAATGACATCAGCAACCGGTGACCTTTACAATAAAGGTTAGCCTACTATTACAGAAGCACCCAAAATACCCTAACTGGGTGTTTCTTTAGATATGGCTGTGTGTACTGTGACTAAGAAAATTAGCTATTAGTTTATTTCACTAGTTTATTTGTGAACTAGCAATGTCCAGCAGTGGACCGGCCACTTTATTAGGTACACCTTGCTAGTACCGAGCCCCTTTTGCCTTGTTTGTGGCTTAGATTCAACAAGGTGCTGGAAACAATCTTCAGATATTTTGGTCTGTATTGACATGAATGTCAGTATCTGAATGTATCTGAAGATTTGTCGGCTGAGCATCCATGATGCAAATCTCCCATTCCAGCACATCCCAAAGGTGCTCTATTGGATTTGGTGACTGGAGGTCATTTGAGTATAGTGAACTCATTGTCATGTTTAATGCTGCTATTTCATGCATTCTGACTTATTTACACTGTTAAAGAGTTGCATTCTCGTGCTAAACATGGCTAAAGTTTCAAAGCACGAGTTGGACGTATAACGGAGTATTTCTGTGCCTAATACACTCCTTCCGGTTTCGGTACAGGATTCGGAGAGGTTTTTTTTCAAGTGTGTCCTGTATGACGTCAGAAGAGAGCGGAATTCCTTGTATAGTCACTAGGGCTGGGTATTGATACAATTTTCACGATTCAATTCGATTACTATTCACATGCTTTCGATTACGATTTTGGATGTAGTATATCAGTTTCAGTACATGGCAAATTTTCTAGAGGAAAAAAAGCTCTCAACTAATGCTGTAAACTACACATGGGAGTCAGCTGGTACCACTATAATAATATTGAAGGTTAAATTAACTTATTTATATACAAACACTGAAATTACACTCAATGATGTTTTTATTATAAATAAAGTTTAGAAATTCTTAATCATATTTCTACTCCAATTCGTTTTATTGAAATATAAACATTTATATTTCATAACTGATTTATTCAAACGTGCATTAAATATTGAAGAACATTAAAAATTGTAATGAATATGTAACGGTGCATAGCTATATTTATTTATTTATTTATTTATTTATGTATTTGATAGGGACAGTGTGTGTTAATGGACAGACATGATAGTACATGAATGTAAACACACGGATTGTAGCCGAAGGCTAATTTCCATCCATTGTCCCGGGGGCTTGGGTCACAAAGGGCCGATACATGGACAAATACATTTCATAAAAAAAAAAAAAAATACATTGCACAATCAACATTATTGCACGATCTACATTATTGCACACACCTCACATTGCACGTTACTCGCATTGCACGATTCACATTATTACACAATCCACACATTACACACTCGTGACTCCGCTTATTGTACAAATCGTATTATTGTGCGGTCCACAATAGTGCACAGTCAGATCAACCAACAGTTCAAATAATGTACAGTTTCTACACATACACACACACACAATCAGCCCATACATGCAGTTATGTCTCAATAAAAGGTTTAAATAGAAATGTAAATTGCCACTAAAAATGAATGCAGGTTTGGTTTGACCAGAGCCGATTCTTCATCTGAGCTTTAAAAGAATAATCCGTAGAACTTTCTCTCAGTGCTAACGGAAGACTATTCCACAGATTCCCTCCGTGAACAGACAGCACAGTCTGTCCAAAGGTGGTGCGTCTGTGGGGTATTGCCAGGTCACCTCTGCTAGTAGCTCGCGTGATCCTTTCTGAGCTATCTTTATGTTTAATAAAATCATTCAACGGTGGTGCTGCGAGGGAGTGTAGGACCTTGAAAATCAGACAAGCTCTTTTAAGATTAATCATGTTGTTGAGATCCAATAATCTATGCTTTTTCAAAATATTGCAGTGATGGTGAGAAATGGGTTTTTTATTAAGTATTTTTAAACTTTTTTTGTAAAGATTTTCAGTAGTTTTAAGTGTTGTGGGACAAGAAAGTGACAAACTAGTTAAACAGTAGTCCATATGTGAAATATGTTATCTTTCTAGAGTTCACTTTTCTAGCTGACTAATGAGTTTATGGTCACTGAATATGTTTTTCTGAGGTAAATGTGACGTTACGTGACATTGAAGCTGTTTTATTGACGTCTTTCTGAGTTTGAAACACTGATTGAGCGATTTACATGAGACATGATATGTATCATAAGTTGTACTGTATATTTTAACATACCTTCAGATGTTCATGCATGTTTATTTCACGCTGTAACTGGTACTTATTTGCTTGTAACTGATTTGCTTCATATCAAAAGTAACAAAGCACAAAGATTATTGCGATTTATTGGATGGGAGGCGCTACATATTCTGCTCATTCATCAACTGAAAACAGACCAGACTAATCGATTCTTGGGATTTAAGAATCGATATCGGTTCGTTAAAAACCCTTTGAAGGCTGCATACATCATCGAGGCAGTCTCATTTAAGAAAAATAACCATTAGATTGCAACGTAAGAAAGAAATGACAGTATTTTACAGCTCACAATGAATATCAGTCAATTTTATTACGGTTATTTTTTTCTTAAATATAACATTCTTGATGACGTACGCAGCCTCTGAAATGAGACGCAGCTCCTGTAAACAATGAGACGCAGCTCCTTTTCAGCTTCCCAAAGAACCCAGCATTAAGGGAACAGAGGATGAAGTTTGTTTTTCCGAGGCAGCAGTGAAGTTGTGCATGCATGCATGTTTGTTTGTTTGGGATTTTGGTGATGAATACTTTGTAAACAAAGGTCCCAGTTCGGCGCTGGATTTGCAGTCAAAAGTACAAAAATAATAATACTGTAATACAAATTCTAAGATCACAAGTTCTACAAGGACATTAACTCTTTTTACAAGTCAGAATCTCGTAGTTAAGGCATGAATGCACCTATAAATTGTCTTTTTATTTTTCTCATAGTTTAGATTTTACAAAATTGGTTAGAATCACACACAAAAATTATATAACTTTTAACATTTTTATGGCCGACTTCCATTGTGCTGACAAACAGAATGTCCAGTCATAATGTTTGTACACTGGTTTGTATTTGTACAGAGTAATAAGCTGGATAAACCGGAGAAGATGGAGGTGAGCGATAATGTGAAGGTGGTGGTGAGATGTCGTCCACTCAACGAGAAGGAGAAGATGATGGCACACAAGCAGGCCGTCACTGTGGACGAGATCCGAGGAACCATTACTGTGAACAAACTTGATATAATTAGTGAGCCGCCAAAGACGTTCACCTTCGACACAGTGTTCGGCCCAGATAGCAAACAGCTGGATGTGTATAATTTAACAGCTCGACCCATCGTTGACTCAGTATTAGAGGGTTACAATGGTAAGTAAAAGACAATATAAATATTTATTGCATATATCGTCCCCTTTTGTATCTGTTTGGCTGTTTTTGCAAATTTGAAACGATGATGATGAGTAAATGTTTTTGCTTTTCCAGGAACAATATTTGCATACGGTCAGACAGGCACAGGGAAAACGTTCACCATGGAGGGTGTCAGGGCAGTGCCTGAACTCAGAGGCATCATTCCAAATTCATTTGCTCACATATTTGGCCACATTGCAAAAGCAGAAGGAGATACCAGGTGAAAACGGGGGTGTTTTTTTAGTGCTGTGCTGTGTATATTAAATTTGCTGAATTAATGAATCATAATTCGTCATGTTTTTTATGATCCACCTTCTCAACATTATTAGAGCTGTATGACCTGTATGAACTCTGATGACGTGTGTTATCTGACCACAGATTTCTGGTAAGAGTTTCATATTTGGAAATATACAATGAGGAGGTGAGAGATCTGTTGGGAAAGGACCAGATGCAGAGGCTGGAGGTGAGAAACCAACATATTTCATCATGTCTGAAAGTTGCAAGGCTGAGATGATAGTGTTTCTCAGTCCTGCTTCTGGGGGTCCCCCAGCATTACACTTAATAGGTGTGCCATTAATCAGACACTCTAAATATAGGTCATGATGCGCTCGACTAATGAATACATTCGCATGAAATCTGCACCCACAGGATTCTACAGAAAATGGCACCAATTTCCACTGAATTTAAACACATCAGACTACTCTGATAATTACACACTCTTTGCTGGTTTGTTTATTTAGTATTTTTCTGTATGTGACCCTGGACAACAAAACCAGTCATAAGTTGCACGGGTATATTTGTAGCAATATCCAACAATACATTGTATGGGGCAAAATTATCGATTTTTCTTTCTTTTATGCCAAAAATCATTAGGATGTTAAGTGAAGATCATGTTCCATGAAGATATTTTGTACATTTCCTACTGTAAATATTTAAAAAATGTATTTTTGTGAGTGGATATGCATTGCTAAGGACTTCATTTGGACAACTTTAAAGGTGATTTTCTCATTATTTCGATTTTTTTTTTGCACCCTCAGATTCCAGATATTCAAATAGTTGTATCTCGACCAAATATTGTCCTATCCTAACAAACCATACATCAATGGAAAGCTTATTTATTCAGCCTTCATTTAAAAAATGACCCTTATGACTGGTTTTGTGGTCCAGGCCATTTAGTTTGATATTTTTTTCAGCTACAAATTGGAATGTACTGTCATAGAACATAACATATTTGACCATTATTACCATAATTAATAAAAAGGTTCAGTTCTGCAGATTTTTCTCCACAATTAGTCAACAAACACTTATATAAAAAACAACTTTCACTACCATTGAAAAGTTTGGGGTCGATAGGATTTTTTTAATGTTTTTGAAATGTCTTATTTTAAATTTTATGGTAAGCAAAGCTGCATTTATTTGATCAACAATCTTCAACAATCTTCTATGCATAGATCGTCTTCTTCTGCGCTTTTTCTTGTTGTGGCGGTTAGGGCAAGCATCATTTGTTGTGCAACTTAAATTCACAATTGTAAAGGCCAGAAATGCAAATAATGAATGCTAAACTCAAAATATAGGTGAAGGAGAGACCTGATGTAGGAGTTTACATCAAGGATCTTTCTGGATATGTGGTAAACAATGCTGACGATATGGACCGGATTATGACCCTTGGACACAAAAACCGTGAGTATACCTTAAAGTTTTATTAAATAAGTGACACATATTAGTTTGGTTTTGGCATGCAAAGTAATATTTAGAGTTAGATCAGTAAAGTCTAGAAAATAGACCTTAAAGGGGACCTGTTATGCTAAATTCACTTTTATAAGGTGTGAACAGATGTGTGTCCACAGTGTGTGTAAACAACCTGTCTATAATGGTAAAAATCCACCCAATTCTTTTTTTATAATTCCAATAAATCATAAACGGTCTCTTCAAATGAGCAGTTCCAGATTTCCCCTTACTCTTATGTAAGAAGCCCCATCCACAACTGGCAACGAAGTTGCCCTGAACACAGTCATCCATGTTTGTTTCATTCTTATTAAAGCTACTAAAGTTACTCAATCAAGAGCAGCTGTATGTGATTTTCTGTTTTTCTTTTGTTGTTTGATTCATATTAAGGTTCTGTATATTACGCTGCTGTCACTTTAATACACAGATCTAGTATGCACATGTGATTTCTTTCCCTGCTGTTTACGTTCAGACATAACCGACTGTGTTTATGTGAACTTTGTGTGTTTTTGACAATTTAAGCGCAATAAGACTTGTAAAATAACTTAAATACTCAGACGATGCACCAGAAAACCATATATCAGAAGTTTAGACTGATATGGCTTTAAAAAAAAGCATGCAGATAATAAACTTTCATGATGAAGAAGAACTGCAATGTCACATGAGTGTGACCACGATAGAGATAATCAAAACCAAACAGATGTTTTAGTATCTGAGGCACAAGCTGTACAGGCTCCGCCCTCTTCTGGAAAGGGTGCGGGGAGCAGCAGCTCATTTGCATTTAAAGATACATGCACGAAAACGGCATGTTTTTCCTTCCACTCAAAAATGGGCATTTACAACATGGTATAATAACTGATCTGTGCTGATCTGGTATTTTGAGCTGAAACTTCACAGATACATTCTGGGGACACCAGAGACTTATATTACAGCTTGAAAAAAGGGGTATAATAGGTCCCCATTAAATGTGGGTATGAGTATGTAATATTCACGAGCGTATGTGAGCATGGATGACTGATTTATTTCTTTATTGGTTTAAAAATCCAATATAAATTTTAATGAATAGTTATGTGTTGACCAAAGCGAATATATTAGAGCGAGGGTCAACATTACTTGTTGGTGATCTCTAGACAGGAAGCCCCAAAGATAACCAAAGTTTGCATTGTTTGTCCATGTCCAGGTTCTGTAGGTGCGACTAATATGAACGAGCACAGTTCTCGCTCTCATGCCATCTTCACCATCACTATTGAGTGCAGTGAGAAAGGTGTAGATGGAAATCAACATGTGCGCATGGGCAAGCTACACCTGGTCGACCTTGCGGTAAGCGGCCCACGTCATGTGGATGAACTTTAAAGTGTTTTAGTTTCCTTTCCGTTACTGAATAAAATGTTTTGTTGCTCAGGGATCTGAAAGACAAGGAAAAACAGGTGCCACAGGTCAACGTCTTAAAGAGGCCACAAAAATCAACCTGTCCCTGTCCACCCTGGGAAATGTTATCTCTGCACTAGTGGATGGGAAAAGCACCCACGTGCCCTACAGGAACTCAAAACTCACCCGACTGTTACAAGACTCTCTGGGAGGAAACTCTAAAACCATGATGGTACGATAATCGATGTGCACACACAGATATGAGCCTTTTCTACTAGTTATGTTTCAAATTCTGCAGAAATTAATCAGATTTCAATCAACGCACCGCAGATAGTATGATTGATTTAATGTTACTTTGCAGTGTGCAAACATCGGCCCCGCAGATTACAACTACGATGAGACCATCAGTACTCTCCGTTATGCCAACCGTGCCAAAAATATTAAGAATAAGGCCAGAATTAATGAGGACCCCAAGGATGCACTGTTGCGGCAATTTCAGAAGGAAATTGAAGAGCTTAAGAAAAAATTGGAAGAAGGTACCACACCTCAGTTTCATAATGTCTTAATGTCAGAGTTGGTCTCCAGGATGTGGCTCATTGGCTATGGTCTAAACGCAAGTGAGCTGCACAGTTGTCTACATAGGGAGCTAGCTTCTAACTGTCACATGTGAGGTGCCTAAGAATCCCAATTAACACTCAATCTAACAGAAATACATTTTAAAATGTTAAATGTAAGAAGTAAAGTAGCAGTAATGTTTTATGTTAAAACCAATGCTTTCTTTGATAAGTACATCTATGGTTCCTTCAATACAGTCCAAGTCAGAGTCCCTTTAGGGTTTGGTACAGAGCCAGAGTATTATACATGTTCAGTACTGATAAACCCACAGTGATGCAGAACTATGCTATTACTGTTCAGGTGAGGAGATCTCTGGCTCTGACGGCAGTGGATCAGATGACATGGATGAGGGTGAAGATGAAGACGGTGATGGAGGAGAGAGACGCAGGAAACGAAGAGGTATGAGTTCCCCTTTTCTTTTCCATTTCATGAGAGGACGTTGTTAGTCATAGAGGCCTCTTAAAAAGATGATGCAGTTCGTGGTTTTGACTTTTTGACTTCAAGTATTGCCTTCATAGTCTGCTGCTGACATGGCAGGGTCGTTCTGTGTCGTTTCTGTCTTTGACCTCATTAGATAATGTTGCTTTTATGCCAAATAATAAAGATGTTAAATTCAAAAAGTTTTTATAAATAAACTTGAATGGAAGTTTGTTCATAAATCTTCTGAATCTCTGCACATACCCTGATGTTATCTAGGTTAAAATATATGTATATCACAACATATCAGTGTAAGAAGAAACAATGTGGCTTTGGTTTGCTTGTCTAGACCATCAGATGATGCAGATATAGTTTCATTGTGCGTCATGAGCGCAAACAGTTAATGCCTGGCAATGACTCTGACTATGCCCACGTGCAGTCCAACAGTCTGGGACCACTAGTGAAAATGCAAATGAATGCAGTTTTTTGTTATTATAAGATAGCATTATCAGTCTCAGTTTGAGTGAAAAGCTGGATTGAAAAATAAGATGTTCTAGTATTTGGTCTGCTTTAATGAAAGCAGCACTCAAGCTGCACCTGATGATCATGTTCTCCAGCATGATTTGAGAATCATCCAAAGAGCATCTTAGCTTGCCTTGTGGATCTTTGAGGAGAGATCCCAGACCAGTGAGTGAGAGCAGCACATGGATAACGTGAGCAGTGGTCGACCGATATATCGGCAAGGCCAATATTTGCCTTTTTTTTTAATATCGGCATTGGCCGATTAAGTTTTCTGTTTGGCCGATCTGTTAAAAGTGTGACTTTTATTTGAGAACGCCAGCGCCTGAGCATGCATCTCTCCTATTCTCCGTCTTCATTAGTTATGGTGTCTGGGATGTGATGTATATCGGCCACCATATCGGTATCGGACGAAATATCTTTAATGTTATCGTTATCGGCCCAATAAGAAGATTTGGCCGATATAAAGGTCGATATATAATGGATTATTTCCTTCAGCTGAGACACTTCAGATGTGCACTGTTCACCATGATGGTTTTGAATTGCTTGAAATATGATTGAAATCACTTCAAAAAGGAAAATACAGTTGAATGCAACATGTGCAGCACAAGTCTGTCATATAAGTTAATGAGAACATTATAATCGTGTGCTTGGGAGGTGGATTTAATGGTGAGACTTTTGTTTTTGTAATCAGGCTCTCAAAAATTATATAACAATTTGGATTTAGATTTGTCAGCCAATATATTAGTTATCGGCTTTCAAAAATAATGAATTATCGGTATCGGCCAAAGTATTCATATTGGTGCATCTCTACTAGAAAGAACTGTTAAAGAACGTAAATGTATACGAAAAAGTATTATAGCGTTTGCTTTTATATTATTAGTAACAGAAAGGCAACCAATATACTATTTATGTATTTATAGTCATTCCCACCTTTTGTGCTTCCTTAAAGGTGCCCTAGATTCAAAAATTGAATTTACCTTGGCATAGGTGAATAACAAGAGTTCAGTACATTGAAAAGACATACATTGAGTTTCAAACCCCATTGTTTCCTCCTTCTTATATAAATCTCATTTGTCTAAAAGACTTCCGGAAAACAGGCGGATCTCAACATAACACCGACTGTTACGTAACAGTCGGGATCATTAATATGTATGACCCCAATATTTGCATATATGCCAGCCCATGTTCAAGGCATTAGACAAGGAAAGGCAGTATTTATGTCTGGATCTGTGCACAGACTAGGTAAGCCAGCAAGAACAACAGCGAAAAATGGCAGATGGAGCAATAATAACTGACATGATCCATGATAGCATGATATTTTTACTGATATTTGTAAATTGTCTTTCTAAATGTTTCATTAGCATGTTGCTAATGTACTGTTAAATGTGGTTAAAGTTACCATCGTTTCTTACTGTATTCACGGAGACAGGAGCCGTCGCTATTTTCATTTTTAAACATGTGCAGTCTGTATAATTCATAAACACAACTTCTTCATTCTTTATAAATCTCTCCAACAGTGTAGCATTAGCCGTTAGCCACAGAGCATATAGCCTCAAACTCATACAGAATCAAACGTAAACATCAAAATAAATACTTTACTCACATAATTCGAAGCATGCATACAGCATGCATGACGAACATCTTGTAAAGATCCATTTGAGGGTTATATTAGCTGTGTGAACTTTGTAAATGCACTGTAATATAGTCGAGAGCTCGTGTGGCAGGGAGCACGCGATTTAAAGGGGCGGCGCTGCCAAAATCAGTGCATAGTTAATGATGCCCCAAAATAGACAGTTAAAAAAATGAATTAAAAAAAATCTATGGGGTATTTTGAGCTGAAACTTCACAGACACATTCAGGAGACACCTTAGACTTATATTACATCTTGTGAAAAAGCATTCTTGGGCACCTTTAATAATTTAAAATAACTGTTTTCACTGTTCATGATTTATGGGGATTAAAAAAGAGGAGTGGGTGGAATGTTATGGCACACATTTATGTTCAAACACAGTGTTGAAGTACATTTTGCATAATAGGTCCCCTTTTAATTTCTTTCCAAACTTTTGAACAGTATTGTACATAACTGTATTCAAAACCCCACTGTGCAATGCATATTATACAATGGAAATTAAATTAAAAAAACTTAAATTAATCTTGAATGCACAAGCTCCAATGTGGCACCTGCTGCTAATCATAACATCTACCCAGCTTCTAATAACTTTTAATAAATGACATGAATTAAATTATTCAGCAGTCAAGCCCTTATTTTAATTACCATAAAACAGATGTGTAATAAATTGAATCAGTAGGTAGCAGCAGGCTAAGTGACACAGCAGAAGCTGAAAATAGGACACAATACTTCTTCCGACAGGAACTCTATAAATGGTTCACAGGCATCACCTTTCTCACAGAAACTCGCATCTGATTACGTTTTATCACCATCCTTTCTGGTGCACCTCAGTTTTCATGCATCAGTCGAATGCGCAGTCACTGCTGTGTCATTTCATGCTAACCTAATTGCAGACATGACTTCTCTTTAAGAGGCTTTTAGATGATATGATTTGTGCTTGTTTTTTTCTTTTCTTGTGCAATGTGCATAGTATCATGATCTCTTCACCAGCCCACCTCCAAACTCCACAAATTAGTCTTCAAATTAAGTGTGAAATTTAATTCAATCATCATTAGTGGATGCCACTTTAAAAACTTTACCACAGACACATTATGCAAATGTATGTAAAAAATGATCTCACAAGCTCATTAGTGTAAAAGTCCTGGTTTATTTAATTTAAAGGGGACATATCATGAACATCGGACTTTTCCCATGTTTAAGTGCTATAATCGGGTCCCCGGTGCATCTACCAACCCAGAAAACATGAAAAAGAACAACCCAGTAACTTTGTTTTGGCAAGCCTTTCTCTGCAAGCATGTGAAAAAACGGATTTGCACAAAAAATTATAACATGACGATGTTGATGAGTTGAATCAACTCCACAGCAACTACATAAATTTATCCACTAACCATTCAGAAACGTCTAAAAGTTGTAACTTCTTCCTGAGTCTCTCCATCAGTGTTGACTCCGGTTTGAACAATGTAAGGCTGAACACTTTCGTCATTTTGGCTGCGTGAGATTCTCCAGCTTTGTTGTTGTTGAGCTGTTAAAGCTCCGCCCTCTTCTGGAAAAGGGGCCGGCAGCAGCAGCTCATTTGCATTTAAAGGGACACACACAAAAGGTGTTTTAAGAGATAAAATTGACTGCATTGACTGACTTTAAAAAGCACTGAGGATGAGAAAATGTGTTGACATTTATTGCAGCCTCCAGTGAATGTCTGCCTGTCATGAATTTGTTAGTGTTATTAATACTAATACAGGCCTCATAAATGCAAAATATTATTTATTTATTCATTTTGGGTTAATCACTTGTCATCAACTTTTGGACCACTCATGTGAAAATAAAAAAAAGTCTGAGCTTGTAATAAGTTTACTGTGCAAAAACATCAAATAGTCATGAAATTGTTTTATGGTGCCTTGTGAGCAGCGTCCCCAAACTGGAATGAACTTCAGCAGCATAAGATTGCTGCTACAAAATGGTTTGCATCTTATTTCTTGTGCTAAGTGTATTTCTTCTGAGGTTTTATATCTGTTGTTGTATCTTCTGAATGTGCTCAGGGAGGAAGAAGGTGTCTCCTGACAAGATGGTGGAGATGCAAGCGAAGATAGAGGAGGAAAGAAAGGCACTGGAGGCCAAACTAGACATGGAGGAGGAAGAGAGGAACAAAGCACGTGCAGAGCTTGAGAAGAGAGAGAAGGACCTTCTCAAAGCCCAGTAAGATATTAATATGGTACAACAAGTCATTGAACAGGTGCAGGCGACTTGGATCTGTCTACCGTAACGGTGATCTCCAGCACAAATGTCGGCGCCATATAGTATAAATCAGTGGTTTGGCTGTGGGACCCACATTTTCCAATGATCATTAAGCTGCAACCCAATTTTTAGGAATTTGAACCAAGCAAATATGCTTTACATATTTGCTTTACGATTTGCACTTTTCTTAACGTACACATAAATATACATAATATACATACACATGAATATATAGTATAAGTATAAATAACATCCAAAACTAGCGTCTGTTAATACAATACAATTTTACCTCAAAATTCAACATATTGACACAAAATGATCACTGCAAATCCATGTTTCTGTGAATTGCAGCAATCCATTTGCTTCTCTTTTCTGTAGCTTTCGGCAGTCTGTAAAAATATAGCTCAGATTTCTTGTCAAATCTGTTTGTACAGTCAATCGCAAAGCTCTTTCCTGTTTTAGATGTTGTGTCTTTTGCGGCATTCACACAGAAAACCAATGCTTCTTTTTGCCACTCAGTGGGTGTAACCGCAGTCGCTCGAGCCGACGGTGACGTCACATGCATACCCTCTTTTGGTACTTTTTGGTAATTTCATGACGTACTAATTGACGACGTATCTATGATGATGCATGCTCGTAATTTACATTATACAGTATAGTGAAGTGATATACAGTGCACGCTTCCACATTCGGATTGAAGAGTGAGCGCAGCAAGCACAGTACAACGTCTGACAGGAAAATTTGTTTTTCTGAGGTGTGATTTTTTTTTTTTTTTTTTTTTTTTTTTTTTTTTTTTTTAATTTATATATATATATATATATATATATATATATATATATATATATTAGAATAATGACACTGACATCTCGCCTGACCGCAGATACTGAATCAGGACAACACGTTTTTACTTAAACTCTGTATGACAGAAGAGTCGAGACTTTCAAAATAAAAGTCTTGCTTCAAAAAAAACATTTACAATTACTGTTTTTGTTGGGGGTTTTTTTGACTACGCAATCCCTGACCCACTCAAAACAGTATTGCAGCCCACCGGATGTTAATATAGTGAGTGTAGGAGTATAATAGTGCTTTGTATCATTTCCTGTATCTCAGACAGGAACATCACTTATTACTCGAGAAGCTGTCCGCTCTAGAAAAGAGGGTTATTGTTGGTGGGGTTGATTTACTGGCAAAGGCCGAGGAACAAGAGAAGCTTCTGGAAGAATCCAACAATGAACTGGAGGAGAGGAGGAAGAGGGCCGAGCAGCTCCGAAGAGAACTGGAAGAAAAGGAGGTAAAGATGATGACAAGACTTCATAATTGACCAGTATTGTATAATTTTCTCACACAGTGATTCATGATTGCAAATGTCTCTAAAACAGCAAGAGCGCTTGGACATTGAGGAGAAATACACCAGTTTACAAGAAGAGGCTCAAGGCAAGACCAAGAAGCTGAAGAAAGTGTGGACCATGTTGATGGCAGCAAAATCTGAGGTGCGGTAGATTTCTTGTGCTTTCAAATAGCGTGATATTGAACTACTCCGTTACGAACGTCTCTTCTGTTTCAGATGGCTGATCTGCAGCAGGAGCATCACCGGGAGATCGAAGGTCTGCTGGAAAACATCCGACAGCTGAGCCGAGAGCTGCGTCTGCAGATGCTCATCATTGATAACTTTATTCCTCAGGAATATCAGGTCTATATTTTTGCTGGTGCACATGCACTTCAAAACCTTGTTCTTTATTGTTGACACTTTATAACAACAGTGAGGTTATCAAATAATACCTACAGTGATGAATATAATCAGGGTACCCGCGGGGTCTTAAAAGCATTGAAAAAGTCTTAAATTTGATCATCTAAAATTAAGGCCTTAATAGCCTTGAATTTGGTATACAAAGTCTTGGATTTCGTTACAAAGGTCTTATTTATTTATTTATTTATTTATTTTTTTAACTTTTCCTAGGATTAAGTTCATACCGTAACAAAATGAACTGTTACTAGTGTAGGCTAATTAAAAATTCATGCAGCGTAATGTTGAGTGCACCTCGCGCTCCACGTCATAGCAGTAAGCGCGAAAGCTCGCGCACCCGTTACTATGGTTACTAGGCAAGTGAGGTAAATTACTAGAGATGAGCCGGATACTCGGCTGAAACGAGTATCAGGTACGGATAAAGCACTTCTGCCGAGTACGAGTATTATACGAGTAATACGAGTCAATATCTGTGCTCGGATTGAATGAAAATCATCATTGGGTTGCTGATTGTGTCAGCGTTCTGTGATAGTCTAGTCCAGTGGTCTCAAACTGCCGGCCCGCGGGCCATTTACGGCCCGCAACTGATCTCAAAAATAAAACATAATCCGGCCCGCTAAATTATTATTATTATTATAATTATTATTCTCTAGTACGCGTCACATACGCGGCCGCGCCGGCATTCTCCTTCTTTCCAATGCGCTTTCGCTCCCGTGGCGTCTGTCGTTGCTATGCAACCATGAGCCGCGCTCTCAACCGCGTCGCTTCTATTATGAGCGCGCTTGCCTAAATTACAGTAAAAGCACTCGACTTTAAGTCACGAGCGTCGTTTTAAATCACCGAAACGCGTCCGATGCTACCATGTCAAGAAACAGAAGAGTGTACAAGTGTATTCAAGGGTTGTATTTGTTCTGTACAGTGTTGTTCAGTGCAAGATTTTAATTTTATTTAAGCTAGCATGAAGTAAAGGAAAACAGCCTACTTCCACTAAATGTTAAAAACTAATAACAATGAGAGATTTTTATTTTTTGGCAAAATAAAGTTGATATATATAGCTTCAGTTTTTTGTTTATTTCTGACCCCTCCATGGCATCTATGAGTGTTGCTGGTTTTGTTCCTAAATTACTATTTTTTTTTTTATTCCATGCACCTTGTTGGATGTGAGAAGTTGCACCAGACTATTGCAATTAATAGTATTATATTAGTAGTATTATATTAGTATATTAGTAGTATTACATCAATTACATCATAGTATTAGCCTATATAATTATATTACACTCTGTAACAATGAGAGAGACACTGCTGTTTACATTTAGTAGGCCTATGGTAAATAAAATATTTATAGTATAGGTATAAAAATATATGCCGAATTAATTATTTTCTAGGGTTCAAAATTTATACAGATTTGACATTTTCCCCTCATACTTCTGTCAGAATGGGTACGAAGTTGGCATTGAATTTCATTTAAAATGGTATTAAAAAGGTCTTAAAAAGCCTTGAATTTCATTTGGAGGATCCTGGGGGTACCCTGATAATGTTGATGATCAAGATCTTGGACTTGAGCTTCTGTAAACCACCCTTTTCTAAGTCACAACAAAATCCTCCCATACATGCATATCAGAGCTCTGTCTAGAGAAAACAGCGCAACCGACCACCTGATATTTTTTTTAAACAGTATTGAAGGAGTTCACATGTATGCTGAACACCAACCATTTCAAAAAACACATTTTTGAATTTTAAAAAGTGCTTTGTAAAAAAAAAAAACACAGGTACACATTACATTTTTCGGTAACGCTTCACAATAAGGTTTCATGTGTTAACATTAGTTGACTAACTAAGAATGAACAATACATCTAAAGCATCTGCTTAATTTCAACATTTACTAATACATTTTTAATTAAAAAGTTGTATTTGTTAACATCAATGCACTTAATAATGCTAACGAAACGTTAATGTACTGTGAACTAAAATGAATAAACAATGAGAACTACAGTTGTTAAATAACATTAACGAAGATTAATAAATGTTGTAAATAAATGGTTTGCTCACTGCTAGTTCATGTTAGTTAATACATTAACTGCTAAAAAATGAGACCTTATTATAAAGTCAATTTTTCTAAAAAAACAAGCAAACAAAAACTAATTTGGAGTAATTTTGACTTTACCTATATATTTATGCATGTATATATGTTGTGTGTGTGGAGATGTATAACAATTACAGTATACTTTAATACAGTACTACTGTAGTTTTCAGTAGTTGTAAAAGGATGCATTACTTATTGCTTCTCCTGCACAAAAACAGCACCTCATGCACATGCATAAATAAGAATGCTAATCATTTTTTGCTTTTTCCCGCTTATCAGGATTTGATTAATCAGATATTTTTGCAGATAATATAAAGTGTGAACCGCTGCTCTTGCACAACAGAGGCATAAATGTGAGAACTGAGCACTGGTATTAAAAGTCTTAAAGGGATAGTGCACCCAAAAATCAACATTGTTGATTCATTCCTGTGTGATCTTTATCTTTTCTTTTCTTCTGTGGAACATAAAAGAAGACATTTTGAGAATTCTTGAGAATGTTCTATGGAAGAAAGTCAGGTTTAGGAAATCCAGAGTGTCTGAGCTTTTTCATCTCAGCGTTTCGGGTTTCCTACTATGAAAACGTGTGCAAACGACATCTTGTTTGTTGTCTTGTGTTCAGGAGATGATTGAGAACTATGTGCACTGGAATGAGGACATTGGAGAATGGCAGCTGGTGAGCTTCTTTAACACATTTCATCCTGTGATTCTCTCAGATAAGCAATGAATACCTATAATACAGCTGATCTATTTCTGTTTTTAGAAATGTGTGGCCTATACAGGCAACAACATGAGAAAACAAACACCTGTGTCAGACAAAAAAGAAAAAGATGTAAGTGACGGTTCATATCGAGTGTTTTCCAGAGGCGCACGTGCTTAAACCTTTTCATGTTTAATTTTTGTCCTCTGTCCCTGTTTTGTGACTCAGCCATTTGAAGTGGACCTCTCCCATGTTTATCTGGCCTACACGGAGGAGAGCATGAGACAGTCCCTAATGAAACTAGAAAGGCCTCGGACATCAAAGAGTGGAAAGTCCAGGCCTAAAACTAGTCGTAGGTGAGGTGTTGCTTGAGTTTGTTTTTTGCACCTTTGCACAGTGGAGGCACAGTCATAATAAAAATGCATCTGACTGTTATAACGGTTACATTTAAGTTATCCTTCAGTTTAGTTCAGTGCATGATACATTGGACACTATCTCAATATTCTGTGTCCATAATGATATATCATGACTTTTTATTTTTATTTTTACTTTATATCATTATTAAATAAAATAATCCAAATAAAATTTAAGCTTTAACAGTGTATCTCATGTTTTGTGTCAGTAAGATTTTAATGTTTTTGAAAGAAGTCTCTTATTCTCAACATGGCTGCATTAGTAAATAGTAAAAACAGACAACTTAATATTTTACAATATGGTCACATTGGTTAATGCAACTAACATGAACTAATATATTTTTGCAGCATCTATTAATGTTACTTAATGTTAATTTTCATGTTAGTTCACAGTGCATTAATACAACTTTTGAAATGTATTAGTAAATGTTGAGATTAAAAGATATATTATTAATTATTACTAATGCTAACCAATGAAACCTTAAAGGATTAGTTCACTTTCAAATAAAATTTTCCTGATAATTTACTCACCCCCATGTCATCCAAGATGTTCATGTCTTTCTTTCTTCAGTCGAAAAGAAATGAAGGTTTTTGATGAAAACATTCCAGGATTATTCTCCTTATAGTGGACTTCAATGTCCTCCAAACGGTTAAAGGTCTTATCTAGTGAAACGATCGGTCATTTTTGAAAAAATACAACTGTATATGCTTTATAAACACAAATGATCGCCTTGCACATGCTTCTGCTTTCAGTATTCCTCAAAAAGCTTAGGCTGTATGTCCTTTTTTCCGTAAGTAGAATAGGGAAGGCGTGAATGAGTCTCTAGATAAGACTCTTATTCCTCGTCTGGTATCGTTTAAAGCTCTTTGAAGCTGCACTGAAACTGTAATTTTGACCTTCATCCGTTTGGAGTCCATTGAAGTCCACTATAAGGAGAATAATCCTGGAATGTTTTCATCAAAAACCTTCATTTCTTTTCGACTGAAGAAAGAAAGACATGAACATCTTGGATGACATGGGGGTGAGTAAATTATCAGGAAATTTTATTTGAAAGTGGACTAATCCTTTAAAAATTAATGAATGAAATGAAACCTAATGAATAAAGTAAAATCATTCAAATAGAAAGTAAAAACGGTAATATTGTGAAATATTACATATTTGTACATATTACATTTTTTTTACATATACATTGTGAAGTATTACATATATTTACATGTTTCGTCCTTTTAAGTCAATACACTACCAGTCAGAAGTTTAGAATAATTCAGATTTTTAATGTTTTTGAAAAAAATATTTTATGCTCACCAAGGCTGCATTTATTTGATCAAAATGCAGTAAAAAATTGTAAAAGTTTGTGATATGGTGGAATATTATTACAATTTAAATATTTGTTTTATTTCAATATATCAATATCAAATATCTGTTTTAAATATCACTATTGAAACCATGTTTCAGGATTCTTTGATGAGCAAAGTTCAAAAGAAAAGCATTTATTTGAAATATATGTTTTTTAAGTCTTTACTTTTAATCAGTTTAATGCATCCTTGATGAAAAGTATTAATTTCTTCTTTTTTTTTAAATCTTAAATGTCTGTTTTTTCCCCAATCACTTTGTTTTTTGTTTGTTTGTTTTTAGGAAACGCTCCTCCAAACCCGAGGCGGTGATTGAATCTCTGCTGCAGTGAGCCTTTTTGTCCAATGAAGACCACCATATTTTGTGCATTTTCAAGGCCAGTCCAGTATATGTCTTAGGGAATACCGATTCTT
Source organism: Megalobrama amblycephala (assembly GCF_018812025.1). Classification (NCBI taxonomy): domain Eukaryota; kingdom Metazoa; phylum Chordata; class Actinopteri; order Cypriniformes; family Xenocyprididae; genus Megalobrama; species Megalobrama amblycephala. The sequence continues at coordinate 4,000,904 of NC_063066.1, forward strand.
TGACACTTTGGCATAAGTGTATAGATGGAAAGAAATCATGTGTTTATATGCAGAAACTCCAAAGCTGAGGAAAATGTCCATCATGACAGCACTCCAAAAGGCACATTTCACCTTTAACATAAACAGTTACTGTATATTCTGCTTGACACTGATGGCTGTGCTGGCATGTTGTTGAGCAGCTTATTGGTCTGACACAAGGAACATGCTATTGAGAAATCTAATCTTAATGTTTTATAAAATTGGCAGCGTGCAATTACTTTAGCTCCTTGTACACAAGCTTATGCTACTTAATTTTTTATAGCGAGAATGTGCATGCCATGATCCCCTGGCTGTAGTGCCATTAGCTCCGTTTACTCTAACTGTAATGTATTTCCATTGTGCACTGTAGTAAAACCGTTAGTCTTATGTATTATGTAAAAATGTTTACATTTACTGTTTTGTTTTTGTCTGTACTCCTCCTTTAAATTATTAAATTATTTTACAAGGTAAAAAATCTAGTGTTGAATAATGATTTCAATTTCCAAATTTCAAATTCAGCAAATGGTTTTTATTCATAAATACAATAAATATGATAAATATCACAAAAACATACAAAAATATAGTATAAGCTGTAAGTCTCAGGTCATTTCGCTTTTTTTGGATGCAGTTTAGGTTTAGAGCGAAGTGATTGGCAGCAATATTTGACTTTTTCGAGAAAATCCTTCACTGGACATTGCTCTGAAGCTGTAATTTTGCAGTGCAGGTGCTGTGGAGAAAAACACATTCAGCTCTGTTAGATTACACTCAACCTTTTTCTTCTAAGCAGTCTAAAATATGTATTACAGTGTAGACATAGTTCATACTTTGAAGTAACAGAGGTTGTTTAAATGAATTATTAAAAAGGAATTATTAATTAGTTGAGTCAGTTCCATATGTCGTTACACTGATACACTGTAAAAGCGAATAAGTTAGCAAAACTCAAAAAAATTGAGTTGCTCTCGAACCAAGCCGCATGCACCACGTGACTCTCTAAAAATTCACATTAACAGAAACTCTTCTAAATTAGCATAACAAAAACACTCCTGAATCACTACTAAATCTCCCACTTAATATTTAATCTTGCACCAAAAAACAAACAAAACATTATATAACACTTAATTTTGGCACTCGAAAGGGAGAGTAAATGCTATGTGCAAAGCATGCTGGGGAACAGTTTCACAATTTCACTTAAACTGAAGTTCATCTAAATGAAAAAAAAAAAAAAAAATGAGTTCATAAAACTCAAAACAATGAACATAAAATATCAGTTCTGTGAACTTAAAAGAAAAATAAAGTGCTAAATACTCATAAAAGTTCATTTGAATTAACTAATTTAAGTTTGTCCTACTCAAACCAATTAATTATTTTGTAATTATTGATATTTTGTAACAAAAAAGCCAATTACCTGTTATAGCAGGTAAAATTACTACCTTTATTGGCTTTTTTGTTACTGTTATTTTTCTCCAATGGAAAATGGATATGAAATTCTACTATTTCTATAGTGTGAGAATCATGCTAATAGTATCATCACACAGCATTGGTTTAAGCAGAATGCTACTCCCAATATTACAGACACACTATATGGTTATAAATATGATCTGTTGTTTATCATCTAATTCATTGAATGAATATTGGACGAAGACTTACGTCAGTTTCATTTGCATAGGAGTACAGATTCCTCCATATCATCTTCTTTGGATCACTCTTTAGATGCACCCCCTTCATGACCTTTTCTGCTTGGCAAATGTCGTTGTCCTATGTAACCATAAGTAATTGTGAATTGGTGATCAAGTTTTTACAACATTACCAAAATGAGTTCTGTAGTTTGATATAAAATTCAACTTACTGTGCATTTCCGATTCTGAAATATGTCTTCCACAAATAGGTTAAGGTTCTATGGAAGAGAGATTCAACGTTGTTAGACTTTGCGAATAATTTTTTACCTCTTCAGAGCAGTTACAGAGCAAGACCATCTGATCTATTTTTAATTCTTACCTCATCTTCATGACACAGGACATGCTTCACAGCCGCTATGATGTTGTCTAAAATAAGATCCTTACGATCAGGTTGAGTTGCATTAACGGCTACAATTGTCAGTGCCAACAGCAAGAAAGTCCTCATGCTTGGTTTCTTGTTGATCCCTACTGAGGTGTGTAGATGCTGAGATGCTGGTCTTCAAAACTTGAGTGATGATAGTTAGTCTACTTATATTAGTGTAGAGGAGTAAAAGGATGTGATGCTGAGGTGATCTCCACGAAGGAGCTGATTACATGTCACACACACACACACACACACACACACACACACACACACACACACACACCCACACACACCCACCAGAGTGATTTCAGAGAATGATGAAACTAAAGAATTCCCTCTAATCTAAGCAGGAAGACACTTTACTCATTACTATTATAGGTTAATATAAAGGCTGTTGTAGGGAACTTGTAATATACCAAAGCTATGTTGTATGCATAACAAAAGAAGGCGCCATTTCTTAGTCATTTGTCTTAAATTAGGAACTAATTCTGTCCAGTGTTGTAATGAGAGATTCCATTGATGTCTGTCATACAGATGTGATCATCATATGTGGGCTTCTGAAAGAACCATCTGACCTTCTTTCATTTTGCATGAACGGACGGTGTATCAGACAGACTTTACGTACAGTGATGTAAACGCCAGTGTATCTTTTTTTCACACGTCCTCTGAAGATGCCACAAAACCACAGCAGATTATGCTTTATCATGCTATACCAAGAAAAAAACTGCATCTAGGTCAGATTTAGCACTGTCGGAAAGTAATGAAAGATTTACCGTTTCATTTTCATTCTCATTAATTAGATAAATTATTATTTTTGTTGTTGCTTTTGGTATTGCTAGCCTATTGAATCAAATATTGGCATTAAAAAAAAATAGTAAATTTGACTTCATCTCTAATCCAAAATCTTTTTCTTTTCTTTTTTTTTATCTTAACCACAAGTCAATTTCGCATCAGTTTCCGACTGATATTAGTGATTTTTTTCTTACATATCTTACTTGTACTTACTATAATAATACCAACATTAAATTATGCATAATTACATGCAACTGGCGGCAAACCAAATTCGGTCACACTTTAGATTTGGATCCAATTCTCACTATTAACAACAACTTTTGCCTCAATAAACTCCGAATTACTGCTTATTAATAGTTAGTAAGGTAGTAAGGAATGTTGCCTCGACAACTAACTGAAAACGTAAGTGACTAATTACTAGAACTAAAATAAAGCTAAATAGAAATATTAAAACTGATACTTTACTAAATCTTAAAAAAGAAAATTGAAAATATGAAAATAAAAGCTAATTAAAAATATAAATAAATACTATAATAGTACATTGTAAACCCTAATGCTCAAAATAATAAATTAAGTTTGAGTAGGACAAACTTAAATTAGTTCAGTCAAATTAACTTTTATGAATATTTTGCACTTTCTTTTTCTTTCAAGTTCACAGAACTGATATATTTTAAGTAAAATTAACGGTTTCATTGTTAAGTTTTATGAACTTATTTCTTTTAATTTAGACGAACTTAAGTTTAACTGAAATTGGGCTTTGATTACTATTTTCCAGCATGCTTTGCCCACTCGTAAATGCTAAAATTAAGTGTCATACAATGTGGGTTTTTTTTTTTTTTGTGCGAGAGTAATGTTAAATGGTGGATTTAGTGGTGATTAGTATTCTGTTAGGCTAATTTAGAAGAGTTTCTGTTAATGTGGGTTTTTGCAGTTTCCATCATGATGATAAGTGGTGCATGCGGCTTGGTTTGAGAGCAGTATATTAAATGCCTCATATTGCTATACTCACTCAGTAAGTGCTATAAAATAGTGTTAACAAATTAGCAAGTTAGCATTTTCTGAATTTGCTAAGTTTATGCTAATAAAAATGTTCACATTGAGGTTACATGAAAATTTTAAGTTAAATGCATTGATGCATAAAAATAAGCTCAGTCTTACTGAAACTTACTCTGCATTTTATTTTATTTTTCTTTTAGACTTTACTTTAGAAAAGTTTGCATCCATAATATATTACAGCAATATTTAAAACTAGTTTTAGTACGTTTAATACAGGTGCATCCATAATTTACACCTGAAAAAATGACATTATATTCATTTGTGTAAGCATATGATTCCTTTAAAGATTATGACTAAAAAATCTAATAATCTAGTTGAATGTTTATCTGCAGGGGGTGCTGTCGCTCTACATTAAGTTTGACACCTGCTGGATCGTGTGAGATTTTGAACTCTAGAGACGTATCAAATTTGTGAAAATTTAAAAAAAAATCATAGAAACACTGAAGTTGTAATCCGCATCAGTTTACAGTAACTAGTTCAAACCTGAGTTTAGTCCCACTTTATATGACGTGTTTTTAACTGTCACATTAAAAATGTTGGGTATGTACTTACTGTAGATTTAAGGGTGGCTTAAGGGGTAAAGGAAGAGTCAACAGTGTAATTACAGATGTAATTAGTTACATATGTAATTACATACAGATATTTTTACTTTATTTTAAGGTGATGTAGTTACATTTGTACTCAAATAAGTACGGAGGAACATTACATGTACTTACTATAGAGTTACGTTTAGGGTTAGGTTATGGTTTAGGGTTAGTTACTTGTAATTGTGCATAACCCGCTGTTATTACTATAGTAAGTACATGTAGTTAAGTGTAACATACTTAAATAGAAGTACATTGTAAAACAAACAGATATATGTACACAAATTCATTGTCAAATAATTAATTTAAATGTTACTACATAGTAGTTGAAGACACTCAATATAAAGTCACATTGTTTTGTAAATGTATGATGATATAAATACATTGACATTACATGTATTTTACATTTTCATGCATGCTTCAACTTGAGGAAAGTATGTCAGTCATGTAAGGAGTTAACATCAAAGGGTCGCAAGTGAAAGTTTCACGGTTTGTCACAAAAGTACAAGAGTTGTTCCTTTATGAGAAGCTAAAAGATCTTAGAAAAGTTCTTAGAAAGTGTGTCTTAGTGTAGTGGTTTTCAAACCTGTCCTGGGGACCCCCCACCACCGTCATCCTCATCTAACACACCTGATTCAAGTCATCAGCTAATTAGTAGAGACTGCAAGAGTTGAATCAGGTGTGTTAGATGAGGACCACTGTCTTAGTGTGCCTTCAGGTAGTAAATAAAAAGAAACTATAATCTTAAATATAGTCTGGTTTTCAGACAGGGCTTAGATTAAGCCAGGATTAGGCCTTAGTTCATTTAGGGCATTTAAATAATAAAAATACATGAACTGAGACAAAACAATGACACTGACCTATTTTAAGATATGTCAGTGCAAGCTACTTTCAGTTAAAACAGCTCAAACATGCATTTTAGTCTGGGACTATAGGCTTAAGTCTTGTCTGTGAAACCGGAGGGTAATATCATGAAACACTAGAGGGCTCAACCTGATCCTTTACATGCAAGCAATCGCATCATTACTACATGGCACAAGCTGATTGGCCTCTGCTAATCCTGCAGCTAATGAGATTGCTTGCTCAACATTTAAATAGTCTGATTCATTGTTTGCTGTAACAGTGCACTATCAGAGTTCCTCTGAACCCCTCCACCTCCCCAGCTCCACCTGCCTAGATCTGCAACGTGTCTGTTGGTCTAACTAACAGCAGCGTAACAGATCTAGTTCGCCAAGACCAAATACATTAACATTGCTTTATTCAATAACATGCTAAAACTGTTCCAAATCACCGTTTCAACTCTCAGAATATATACCAGCACATGTTAAAAAAACAAAAACAATCTTTAGTTATAAACCAGAGTGAACTGAACTGTCTTTTGTGATCAACCTACAAGCTAAATTTGGGATCTAGTTTTATCTCTTTACTTGGTTTTACTCTAGCCATATGTATACAAATGACCTGAATTAGTTTGTTTTAAAGTTAAACTATTGTAAAGTAAGCGTACGCCATTTGATAAAAAACTAAATCATTTTAACATATATGATCTACACCAGTCCTGAAGCACGGAAGAAATTCAAGTAGCACTTCTTTCACAGCGCAATACTTGTATTATAGATTTAGTAATTTATGCATAAAACTGTTCTAAGCCCGCATGGCTTTTGAGTGGAAAAAAATAACTGTCTTTGTGTATTTAATAACTGTCTATGAAATCATTTTTAGTCAGACGTGTGTTACAGCTCATGCTCAGATGTGGCTTTGCATTTGTGATACTATCTCTGTTTCAAGAAATGCTCTGTGCAGTTTCCTGTGTGATCAATGCTCTCTGCTGACTTTGCTCTTGGCCTAATAAGCGTTAGTATAAATGTTCATGTTGATTTATTTAATATGAAACACCTATTTATTTATCCCAAGCAGTTATAATTACAATCAATTAAAGATAAAGAAATGATTAGGGGAAAAAATGGAAACCATAACTCTTAATTTCCGAAATAATTTATGAAGTGTAAAATGCTGACTCTTAAAAATAAAGGGGTTTTTCACAGCTATGCCATAGAGGCATCATTTCTGGCTCCCCAAAGAATCTTTCAAGGAACAGTTCTTAAACAGTTCTTAGTTTGACGAACATTTAAAAAAATCTAAACAGCACTTTTCCACTATAAATAATCATTTGTACAATGGAAAGGTTATCCCAATTCATACTGTTAAATGTTATAATACACATATGTAAAGTACATACAATGGCCCCAAAAGGTATTTGAACACTTAAATTACATTTTAAATCATAAATATCATTGTATTAGATACACAATATCAAACCAAGTGGAAATTATTTTAGAGAAAGTTGGCTTAAGCACACTTTAAATGACAGAACAGATATATTGCTGAGGACAAACAGTAGTTGGCTCTTTTCTGTGTCAGACATTAGTGGATTATATTCACAGTTAATGTGATGAACTACATCTGTGGTTACTCTGCTGCGACACCTGCGGGATCTTAAAGGGAAACGACTTCCTTCATTAAAAATGATCTTGTTAGTTCAGATCAAAGCTTCAGCATTGTTTGTCTGAAGATGCCACTTTGGTAAAGCTTTACAATAAGGAGTGCGTCTCATTCAGCTCCCTAGGTTAGTATATAATGTGCACGAAACGAGCACTGATAAGGATTTATTTCCTTGCTCTCTTTCCAGCAACATAATGCTTATATTCGCTATCAATGCTGAAATATAATTTAATAACTGTTCATTTTGAAAAACATCTATCATGTGTCATGGTGTTGGTTCTGAGACTTATGCTTCACACATCAGAATTTCCGTAAAGGGAAAATATTGAGCACTGTCGCTCCCTGGTGTTTACAGTTCTTTATGGGACTTTTTTGGGTGCTTTTCAGTGCAATGGAAGGATTTTGCAATTTAGATGGCTCTTAAAATGTCCGATCCCCTGATCAGTGTCCTGACTACTGAACTAGGGAGCTGATTGAGACACACCCAATGTCTTATTTGTTAACATCAGTGAATGCATTAGCTAACATGAGCAATATACAATATAGACAAAAGTATTGGGACACCTGATCATAATGACATCGCATTCTAAATAAATAGATATTCATCCCTTTGCAGCTATAAAAGCTTCCACTTATCTGGGAAGGCTTTCCAAAAGATTTTTCTGTGGGAAATTTTGCCCATTCATCTAGTAGAGCATTTGTGAGGTAAGTCACTGATGCTGGATGAGAAGGCCTGGCTCGCAATCTCCGTTTCAGTTCATCCCAAAGGTGTTGGATGGGGTTGAGGTCAGGGCTCTGTGTGGGCCAGTCAAGTTCTTCTACACCAAATTCATCCAAACATGTCTTTATGGACCTTGCTTTGTTCACTGGGGCACTGTTTTGCTGGAATAGAACCGTTCCTGTATAGTTGAAAGCTTAGAATTTTCCTAAAAGTCTTAGTATGCTGAAGCATTAAGATTTCCCTTCACTGGAAATACAGAAATACAGCCCCATACCATTATTCCTTCTCCACCAAAGAATAGTTCATTTTTTTACACGTATGCAAGGGGTGTGTTTCAAGGGCGTAGATTTGGTTTCAACTTTGGGGGGGTTGAACGTTGGTATGGTTGTATTGTATTGGGGGGGTTGTAACTGATGGATTTGAATATTGGGGGGGGTTACATCCCCCCCACAAACTACGCCCCTGGTCAGTGTAAGTGCGCGTGACGTGAATTTCTTAATCAGAAGAGTACGTGCACCGCCGGATTTCTGTGGCGTATTTTGTACGCACAGGTCGCATGCACGTGCATTTAATTTTTTTTGCAGTAATTAGTTTAGCCACAAGGTGGCAACTGTGCCCTGGGGCTGTCGATTCACAAGGTAGTCAAAGAAAAACTGCATAAACTTAACAGACCGGAACACATGAAGGATACAGTGAAAATGGAGGCCTACATAGACAACAGATTGTGTGAAAAGGTTTAAAAGTGCCCTCATTTGTACAACTCTAGCATGAAAGAATACAAAGTTACACCAATCAGGCATAAAATTATGAGCACTGACAGGTGAAGAGAATAACACTGATGATCTCTCCATCACGGCACCTGTTAGTAGGTGGATATATGCAGCAAGTGAAGGGCTAAATTGTAATGGCTAGACGACTGGGTCAGAGCATCTCCAAAACTGCAGCTCGTGTGGGGTGTTCCCTGTCTGCAGTGGTCAGTATCTATCAAAAGTGGTCCAAAGAAGGAACAGTGGTGAACCGGCGACAGGGTCATGGGTGGCCAAGACTCAGCGAAAGCTGGCCCGTGTGGTCCGATCCAACAGACGAGCTCAGATTGCTCAAGAAGTTAATGCTGGTTCTGATAGAAAGGTGTCAGAATACACACGTATGGAGCTGCATAGCCGCACTCCAGTCAGGGTGTCCATGCTGACCCCTGTCCACCGCTGAAAGAGCCAACAGCTGACACGTGAGCATCAGAACTGGACCACGGAGCAATGGAAGAAGATGGCCTGGTCTGATGAATCACGTTTTCTTTTACATCACGTGGATGGTTGGGTTTGTGTGCATCTCTTACCTGGGGAACACATGGCACCAGGATGCACTATGGGAAGAAGGCAAGCCGGCGGAGACAGTGTTATGCTTTGGGCAATGTTCTGCTGGGAAACCTTGAGTCCTGCCATCCATGTGGATGTTACTTTGACACGTACCACCTACCTAAGCATTGTTGCAGACCATGTGCATCCTTTCATGGAAACAGTATTCCCTGGTGGCTGTGGCCTCTTTCAGCAGGATGATGCTCCAGCCACAAAGTAAAAATGGTTCAGGAATGGTTTGAAGAGCACAACATTGAGTTTGACTTGGCCTCCAAATTCCCAAGATCTCAATCCAATCGAGCATCTGTGGGATGTGCTGAACAAATGATCCATGGAAAAATGTTGTCGGAAGATTTGACACTGAAATTGTGCAACTGTGGTGTAGTTCATTTTTAGCCTAACTTTAGCTTAATTCTTCTGACGACTGAACAGTTCATCAAAGTTGTGTTTATCTGTGAAAATTATCTTGAAGTGTAACGGAGGCCAGCTAGTAGAGGTTGCAGCCTTTTGCCTCCTCGTTAGAGCGTCCGACTCCCACGTCGGAGACCCTGGTTCGAGGCCTGCGCAGAGCGGGTCGAGTAGGACCTGGGTAGAGGGATTACAGATGAACAAATTGTGCAAGTATTAGAAAATTTTGTTTAGACACAGAGCTTATTTTTTTGCAAGAATCCAAAAGCCTATGGGAGGGTTTTTGTTGAGGGATGCTAACTGCCCCCTAATATAATGCAACTGATGCAATACAATAGCCTTTCTACATCAGCCAACCACACAGGCCTGAAGAAAGCGCTGGTGCTGTGCTGGGCATTAGTTTCCATGGCTATATAGTGCTCTCTAGTGGCACTGATGTGGAGATGCTCTGCTCACTGAAGAAAAAAAGAAAAGTTCTCAGTCTGTGCTGAAATTGTCCGAAGAGCTGAAACTTTCTTGACCTGACTGGTCATCTTAGTAACCTGATCAAGCAGCAACAACAAAAATTTTTACTTGCAACTGAAATTTATGCACAACACTGTCAGTGGGTTGTGACATCTTTGTTGTGTCGTTATTAATAGGTGTAAACCACAAGATTTTTCTGAGCAGTTTTAGTTCTGTGTTTTACGTGAAATTATAGTTTAACATCACTGACCCCAAGCAACTTATAATGTGGGCAGAAATCATACACTCATAAGTTAAAGCTGATGCATATGATCCGGAACGTCATCCTCTCACCACAACCTGCGTACATCAATGTTCCTATATGACTTCTGCCTTTTAGGAATTACTAGCATATTTCCAGCTATTCACGTTCTCTGTCCCTCAGTGGTGAAATGATGATCCAGCTGTTTTATCACACTTTACACAAGACTGCAGCTCTCAGCTCTTCACAGCTCTGAATCAAAAGTATCTGCACTAAGACACATTTTCATTCCGGAAACTCAAAATTACTCTCGCTATAGAATTTGCATCTCTATGCTAGTTTGAACACTTTTAGCATTTTTGACTGTCAATGTGCTCATGACAATTAATGTGCAGTTAACATTGTAGTATATAAACCTTATATTAATCACAAATCATGGACTTACTTTATATTAAGTATCTTTGACTACTATGTACTAAAATTTTAATTAATCATTTGATAGTGCACTTATGGTGTATATATGTTTTTACATTTTACTACACTCTAAAAAACACTGGCTGACGAGATGACTCTCTTTCAGCGAGGGAACTGATAACTTCAGACCGCCACCTGTGTTTCACTCGTAGCTGAAAAATGCTGTGACTGACTCCATAACCTGTCCGTGAATAATCAGTGTACAATTCTGAGAACATATTTTAACATCCTTGGTATTTAAATTCTGTATCTTTTTGAATTAAATCATAACATTTTATGCAAGGCATCAGGCGTTTCCGTCACACGAAAAGTCAGACTCAACACTCGTTTAGGTGACTCACATTGTGCCACTGTATGTTGCTTTGCATAAAATTAAACGATATACAGAATAATAATGAATTTTTAGATAAAATAAAATGTACACAATCCTGTATTTTACTGAAGATATGCACCAATTTGACGGAGCTTTACTGCTCTCTCCTGACCCAGGATCTGGGTAACACAAAAACTACCCAAAAACCAGGTTGTTACGTCTGACCCAGGATCTGGGTAACACAAAAACTACCCAAACGCTGAGTTGTTACGTCTGACCCAGGATCTGGGTAACACAAAAACTACCCAAAAACCGGGTTGTTACATCTGACCCAGGACCTGGGTAACACAAAAACTACCCAAACACTGGGATGTTACGTCTGACCCAGGATCTAGGTAACACAAAATCTACCCAAACACTGGAAAAATAACTTGGGTAGAAAAAATAACCCAAGATTTTTAGAGTGTAATGTTCACAAACATTTCACAAATATCTGTATGTAAATACAGCTGTAATTTGCATCTGTTGTTGACCTTCATTTACACCTTAACCCTCCCTTAAAACTAACCAGACGACCAAACCTGTGCCTAACCTTACCCATACACCCACCTCAATAGCAGCAGTGTTTTGCAATACAACATGAACACATTAAGTCTATCATACATAAAAATGATTTTTTTTCTGAAGTGCATATTAGGTGTAAAGACACCTAATAGGCCTATAAAGTGGGACCCAATTCATTTGTTACACTGTTTAGTAATCCTCATTAACGTTAATCCATCATTATAGTTCATGTTAACTCAGGTCCATTAAATAATATTAACAGATATAACGTTTGATTTTAATAATGCATTAGTGGAACATTAATTAAGCATTTAAGCATGTTGGAATTTGCACAAAATGTCCATGATTTGTCATGTCCTTGCACCGTTGAAGGTCTAAAATGTGAGTCATATCTTCGTATTCGTGTTAAGTGCTTCCTCTCTGGTAAGCTGTTTTCTCCCTTGCGGAGAAGGAGCGCAACGGTAGAACCTGGGTTTGAAATTACCGTGTTTAGCATATCACCTCACCATCTCTGTTATGTTTGCAAAAATGCTTGCCCTCCCTCAAACTTCAAGAACGCAGTGTCAACCGCTACCTCCAGTGACACTCACGCTTATGTTGTCATGGCCCACAAAGTCTCCAGAGGCTCGAGAAAATGAAGCCGGGGAAGTTCAGCTGGTACGGATGAGTCTGATTATTCCTTTTTTTAATGGAATGATCTATGGATTTCTCAGTTCACAAACCACATTGACCTCAAGGTCAGAAATATGTCAGGAAGCCCATTAATGACGAATGTGCTGAACAATGCAAATTTGGAAAAAGTCAAGTGCTACATTTTATGCAGATATTATATACTGTATTAAATATATATACATAAATACATATATTTATATGTATGTATAAACATGAACACACACACACACAAAATTAGTGTGACCATAGGCTGCTGAGTTTTTTCAGTAGGATAGAACCACATAGGGTGAATTCCACTAAATAGAGACTGTGGGCTGACAACACTTAAACCTCTTTTTTTTTTTTTTTTAAGCAGCTGATGGTGTTAAGACAAGACGAGTAGTAGAAATGTAGATTCATCATGCTGATCACCTGAAATGAGTCAGTTCTCTTTCCCATATTCATCTGAAGCACTTAAACTTGCAGCTTCACAATAAAAATGTGCTGACATTTATATTTTTAAAAATATATTACATATGACACAAGCATAATTAAATATCTAAGGTATATCCAAATTGCCATACTGTAGAGTACAATCTTAAAATTGCCATATTGTATAAGTTAAACCGCTAACAAATTGCTTCTAGTAGGGCTTTCTTTTTCTTTTTCTTTTTTTTTTGGTCAAGTATACTATTTTAAAATGCAAAACTTCTAATTAAACTAGCTTCTGCAAACTGCAAAAGTACATAAGGCATAATTTGATTTGAAACTCAACAATGTGATCTGTACCCTTGCGTGAAGCAGAGGTTCCCCGAATGAATATTTACACCAGCTGAGGGCCCAGCAATGCCTGTTCCTGAAAGGCTTCGTTTCAATGTAATTTTGACTGTACAACATACTCATTATTAAATGATAAATGATAAATAAATGTACCTGAGTTTAATTTATTTTAATCAAAAAAGAAAGAAAGAGATTGTAGAGTATGTCATAAAACTAGCTCAACAATTTAGAAAATCAGATAGCGGTGGTTAGGCTGTTGATAATAAAAACATTTTCAGCATAAGTTTATGGGTTGCGGTTGTACATAGACTTTCACTATCAATGCATTTTTGTCAGCGCATTTATTTCCTTTTGGCTGTTTTTCATCTGATTCTTATGTGGTTTTTAATTTTTTTTTTTTTCGTTTTTTATGTAGCAACTTCGTTTTGGTGCTTTGAATGTGAACGACATGTAACTGCACAAATAAACAGATACATACTCAAAATGTAGCAGATGAAATCTAAACACTTCTCCTTAATAATTTTTTAATGAAATTTTAATAGAATGTAATCACATCTGTCCTAAATATTGAAGAGACACTAAACACTGAATGAAATTTGGTATAATTTATTATTGCTATTTATTTTCTATAAGTGTAATGCATTACTCTTACATCATCTACGGGTGTAGTGCATTAATTCATTACTGTAATATAATTATTTCAATAATTACAAAACCACATCACCTCAATAGGAATTGTGCAATCTGGAATTTTAGCTAGAGGGATTCATTCCCCACATGGATTTCACCTCAGATTCAAGTTTGTGAACTTGAGCATTCAAATTCACTGCATTGATTAGAAGCTGCTTTACTTGGAAGTGACCTTAGTTTGCTACATTATTGACATGGACTCTTTGCCTGCAATCTCGCTCAATTTATACTAACATGACTGCCTCAAGAACAAGTGTAGATGAGATCTGCACTCCTCAAATTAAGTTATCAAGAAAGAGATCAAGCATCTACGTCACAGCTGGCTATATTTCGCCCTCCATTCATCTTCGGCCATTTTTATGAAGCCAAGTTTTCCTTTTTTATCAGGTTATTGGCAACATGCTTGTTGGTTAGGGCTATCTGGGTATCAACAAATCTGTTGCTTAAGGCTTACCTAGATGTTCAGTAGCATGCTTGTAGCAAGGCTTGCGATCCTATTGACAATGTGCGTTACTTATCTATTGTCAATGGCAACATGCTTGTTGCTGCCAACATACTGTGCTTAAAGTCAGGTCACCTTTGCAAGCGTTCAACACATGTGCAGTTTTGAGCAATCTCTCACAACCCATGTAAAAATCTTTGTATTCTTTCATGCTAGAGTTGTACAAATGAGGGTACTTTCTAACTTCTTCACACTTCACCTCCATCGTCACTGTAAATTGCATGCATTCTGTTCTGTTTATGCAGTTTTTCTTTGAATCAACGGCAATCAACGTGGATAAACTAATTACTGCCCAAAAAAAAAAAAAAAAAAATCTGGCAGTGCACGTACAAGCATATTCTTCTGATGACGAAATTCACGCCACGAGCACCGAACGCTCACCCTCGCGTACGCATAAAAAGTGAACTATACTTTGCGCTTAAGACTCATCTGGTTATTGGAAACATGCTTGTTTCTTTAAACGTTTCTGATTATTATTGCCAGCATGCTGTTTAAGTCAGGAACATGCTTGTTGCTTAAAGCTTATCTAGTGTATTGGAAACATGCTTAAATGCACTGCAGGATGGACAGTGGACAAGCTCAAAATGTTTTACACTTATATTTAGCGTTGACCACTTGTGATCCAATCAACCAAAATGCATCTTAATACCAGGTGTAAATAGGGTCAAGGATATGACGTCATTGACAAGTGACACAATGACATGGACCACTTCACTGGTATAAAAGGTGGATTTCTCTTGATTTAACATGGTTGAAAACATTTGGGATAATGCAAGTATGCGTTAACTAAAAATATATCATTGTTCACAGTCATGGCCTAATGGCTAGAGAGTCAGACTCTATGTGTGCCTTTAAAAATATCTAGGAATCAGCTTGTTGCATTAGGCCATCCACTTGTTATTGGTGACGTGTTTGTTGCTTAAGTCTGCATGAATGAACCGGAAGTTGTCACCGGTCTTACTTCAGTATCATGATGTACTTCCAAGTGAAATCTCCATCTCTCATCTCTAACTCACAGCAGTTTTGCCAAGTAGTCTGCCAAGGAATGCCATTCCAGAAGGGAAGCCATCTTCACATTTTGAGCAAGATTATTAAAAGACAAATTGCACGGATGAAGGGTTTACCACAAGACTATCAATCTGTGCTACAAACAGGGTCAAATTGGATTTCATGTTGACCTCAAGGTTTTTTAGGTTATCAGCAATATGGTTGTTGCCTAAGACTTCTGATGGTTATTGGTAACATGTTTGCTCAGACACACTAAGCCAAGATCAAGAACTAGTGGAAACAAGCAACTGTGGTTTACGTTTACGTTGCCTGAATCTGGGTCAAGTTGCGCTTGAACTACAGCCAAAACCCATGCATATCTGTACCTACATGAGAGGAAATGACTGTCCACACCAGCAGGTGGGAGTAGTCTGTATTCAAAACTCTAAAGAAACTAGAACTTGGATCGCGGATATGCAAACCGTAAGCAAGCGGCGCTTGATCAATGCTGATCACTTAATCTTCTCTTTCTTTCACTAGAGGTGGCATGTTGTTTACGGAAATATTGCATTGGAATGCTCAGAAGAAGAACCCTTCGGTGTGTGCCCTCTTGACTTCGATGTTTGCTTGTTTAATCTCTTGCTTTTTCTTCTCGTGCACTGGTTGCGAAGCTGAACAGTCTGGGTAAGGGCAACATGCTTGTTGCTTAAGCTTTTTGGGTTTTGGTAACATGCCTGTTGACTTAATCTCATTTGAGCACCCCTTCACTGCTATTCTCCTTCTGTAAGGGCCAGTCTCTGATATTTGAGGGAATTTCCAAAATATCATATTCTTGTCAGTCTACCTTTTTCAGTATCAGATTTTTTTTTTATTTTATTTTTTTTAAATAATTCAGATTATTCACTGTTAGTTTGTGGTTAGGGTCAGCATATGGTTTTGTTTGGGGGGGTTTCACTGTGCTTTCTGCTTTTATCCATGCTAGACTGCATAGATGGGCAGGGAGTTCTTACCCAGAACAGAACCATACTGCCAATCCAAACTGTATGCTAACTGTCAATCATCTTTGCTAGCAAACATGCTAAATCATGTTAAATCATCCTAAATCACGTTAAATCATGCCAACAACATGCTGACATGTTAAATCATGCTAACAACATGCTAGCAAACATTCTAATTCATGCTAACAAATATTAATACATGTTAACATATTAACAACATGCTAGTTCATGCTAAAACATGTTAACAACATGCAAATCATGATAACATGTTAATTCAGTCTAACATGTTAAAACATGCTAGCAACATGTTAAATCATGTTAGCAACACACTAGTTAATGCTAACATGTTTAAATATGCAAAATCATGTTAGCAAACATGTTACTTCATGCTAAAACATGTTAACAACATGCAAATCATGATAACATGTTCATTCATACTGACATGTTAAATCATGCTAACAACGTGTTAATATGTTAAATCATGCTAGCAACTTGTTAATTAATGCTAACATGTTAAATCATTCTAACATGTTAAATTATGCTAACAACATGCTAGCAAACATTCTAATTCATGCTATCAAATGTTAATTCATGTTAACATTAACAACATGTTAAATCATGTTAGCAAAACATGTTAGTTCATGATAACATGTTAATTCATTCTGACATGTTAAATCATGCTAACAACATGCTACCAACATGTTAAATTATGCTAACATGTTAAAACATGCTAGTAACATGTCAAATCATTTTAGCAACGTGTTAAATCATGCTAGCAACACGCTAGTTAATGGTAACGTTAAAAAATGCTAAATCATGATAACATGTTAATTTATACTAACAACATGTTAAGTTAATTCATGCTAACATGCTAATTCATGTTAAAACATGCTAACAACATGTCAAATCATGTTAACAACATGTTAAATGATGCTAGCAACACGTTAGTTAATGCTAACATGTTAAAAAATACTAAATCATGATAACATGTTAATTCATACTAACATGTTAAATCATGCTAACATGCTAGCAAAAAAATGCTAAATCATGTTAACATGTTATTTCATGTTAACTTGTTAATTCATGCTAACAACATGCTAATTCATGCTAACATGTTAATTCATGTTAAGAATGTTAACAAAATGGTAATTCATGCTAATTCATGTTAGCAACACGTTAAACCATGCTAGCAATACGTTAGTTAATGCTAACATGATAAAACATGCTAAATCATAACATGTTAATTCATACTAATATGTTATGCTAACAACATGTTAACATGTTAAATCATGCTAGCAACATGTTAATCGTTAACAACATGCTAATTCATGCTGACATGTTAATTCATGTTAAGAATATGTTAACAACATTAGCAACATGCTAATTCATGTTAACATGTTAAAACATGCTAACAACATGTCAAATCATGTTAGCAAAACATGTTAGTTCACGCTAACATGTTAAAAATGCTAAATCATGATAACGTTAATTCATACTAACATCTAAATCTAACAACATGTTAAATCATGTTAACATGTTAAAACATGACAACATGTTAATTCATGTTGTCATCAAACGTTACTCATCTAGTTGTCATTAAGAACAGTATGATATCTGCATTGATTCTGTTCTGTTCGGACCGAATGCAATGATTGGACAAACATTTTTTTTGGGTTCTGAGACTTCCACAGAAGATACATGTAGGCCTTTCTTTTTTTTTTCTTTTCTTTCTTTTTTTTTTTTTTAATAAATATTTAGACCACTTCTATTATTGATTGTGTTTTATGAAGCAGGGCATGGCTGATATCAACAATTGCTATCAGAATGTGAAGAGAGTTTCAACCGGAATAAAAATAAGTGTTTATGAAAAAAGCCTTTAATTACTTTTTTAGAGTAATCAAACACCGTCTATAAATGCTGAATGTTTGTTCATGAGTGTTCAAAGAAAAAAAAAAAAGTGTGATGAAGGGAAATAATATTTCAAATATCAGTGATGTCATTACTGTGATGAGTCATTAATTTGAAATTCTAAGTTTCTAATGATAGCTTGTGAGGGTGGAGCTTATATTAATTATTATTATTATTACATCATCAATGGATTTCCCACAGCAATGCTGCAGGATACTATTATTGCACAAGCCCACCTCTTCCGGATTTGAAACGCAATGTGAAAACACCACCCTAGTTCGTTTCTCAGATCTCTAATGTATAAATATCTGTGCTGTGACCTTTTTTGTACTAATGTAAACAGCGTCAAAAAGACAGCACCACACAGACCGTCTACAGAAACCACCCACATGCATTGTCTAATGAGATAAAATTCCACATGTTAAGAGACAAATGCATATCCAAAACTAGTTCACACATAAGCTGTCATTATTTACTCAACCTCAATTTTTTCACATCTGACACATCTGAATTTTTTGTGTGATTCACATATTCTGGCCTCTTATACCATTAACCTACATCTGCTGTTTTGATGAAACTCTCATGGTGCTTTACAAACACACTTGAAATTTTTCTGTGAATTACAAACTGTGAATATTCAGGCCACTTTTTTTTTTTTTTTCAATAAAATACCATTAACCTGAGTTTTTTAATGTAGGCCTTGACAAAACTCTCATGGTGCTTTAAGTTCAAATTAAGTTGATTACAGTAAGCTGGTTCACATTTGAATACGTGTTACATGACCATGTTACATGCATTATAATAATAATAAAAAAATTAATATAACAACATAAAATTTACTGTTGTAACGTGATGAATTTAACCATTTCTCAAACAATATTGCATATTCCCACCCGTTCGGCATGTTTTCCTCTGTGGGCAGTATAAAATTCTTAATGAAACCCCAGTATTTTTCCCTTGAACCAATTTAGAAACTTGACATACATCACGGTTATAATTTAGGTGTGAGCATGTGGCATTAGTTTCCTGTTTTAAAACGTATATAAGGGTTAGAGTGCAGAATGAGATCATTATCTCTAGAAAGCATCCTTGTGAACAAGAACATGAAACTGCTAATTCTTCTCGTCACACTGCTTGTTCAAACTAACTCTAGTTTGAGCAAGCCTACCCCAAGCCTTAAAATGATCTTCAATGAAATTCTGCATGATCTTATAGATCTGAAAAAAGAACTTACTCCACATGATCTTAAGGTGAGTCAGTTATTTTTGTGTAATGACAATAGAGAGACTTAAGGTGATTTTACTATATTTATCGTACTTGCTTTAGTTCAGCTAAAAATAGTTAATCGCCAAGCGCGAAGAGAGAAGTATTTGTCGTTATAGCTTATGTTCTATATAAGCACATTTGTATAGTAGGCATATCAACTAACTTACTTTATGTCAATTTCTAGGCACGTAATCACACAGTACAATTCCAAATACCTCACGATATCAGGAACGTCGTAAGTATTTTGTCATTCACTCTGTATTGCCGAACATTGAAACAAATGCTTTTTACATGTAATAATAATATGCATTAAATTGTTTTTATGGGGATTTTTTCCACCCACAGTGTGAGTGCGAGGCAGCATTTGCTCAACACCTGAAAGCTGGTCTAATGTCAGTTACATTACACATGAATGAAACTGAACCTCCCGTGGAACTAATTTATAACATTTTAGACAACCTCAATTTAGTTCTGCACAAGATCAAGGTAAGACATCTGCCTTAAATTACTTGCATCATCCATTGGGTTATTAATGTTTAACCCTGCAAAATGCATGAAAGATTTGGTCAGTTAAAAGGCCCATGTTTTTTTGTTAAACATTCTCATGTCATTTTAACGTCTCTGTTCAATTACAAAATTAATTCTGGGCCTGGACCTGCTTTATCACATAAAATAACGCAATGCATTTATTATTTTCTTTTGCTTTTTTTCCCAGAAATCAAGTGACAGCTGTACCTTCAAGCGATACGATTCGATAAGACATACAGAACTCTTGATTACAAAGAACACCGGATTCATCCAAAACTGGAATTCACACTGCGCACACAAGAAAAACTAAACGGACGTCCTGTTATGGAGATTACATTTATTCAAAAATTATTTATTTATTTATTTGGCTATTTATTTATTTATTTTTATTGTTAAATTACGTAAATGACAAAGTGTATCAAGTGTCATCCTGTTAAGAAAAATACAATATACTTTATTCTTTAAAGTTCGTTCTTGTATTGCAACAATACAAAAATCATGTTAAATTATGCTCCATGTAATGCAATAAAAAGAATATTTTTTAAGGCAAACTTTTTCTGTTGCTTCATTCTTGTTTTTGTGTTGATTCTTAATGTGCAGTAAAAATCAGTGCATTTAAAACTTCATGCACATGAAGTTGCATATAATATTTATAGGCCCCTCAACAATTGCTGCAGTGGTGCTGTCGTAAATTAAACTTCACTCACTCGTAACCGACCTAGTATTGCTTATCTTCTCTTGGTTTTACTGATGGGATGTGGTGCATCTTGAAAGAGGCCGCGTGTACAATATTGAGTCTGATGGATGGAAACAGACAGTCCCGCAGCTGCCGGCAGTGTCCTGACGAGATGGAACATCCCTAACAACACAAGAATGGAATATTCAGGAGACAAGTGACTAAGAACATCCAGCTTCCGAAGTGTGTTTCAAAACCATTGTGTCAGAAATTGTGCTTCCTCAGTCTTACGAAGACTTCAGGATATATCAGTTCATGACTCTTTCTGCCAAGGTACACTTCCGTGTCCCTTTAGCACTTTACAATAAGGTTTATTTGATAACATTAGTTAACATTAAAGGGATATTTCACCCCAATGGTGTAGTTTTGATTTGAACATTGGGCTGGCTGAAGTGTGAACCGTTTTAGCGGGGTCCCGGAGCATGATCCCTCCTGAGATTTATTTGTTTTTGCAAAATGGTCTTTTGTGTGGTATCATCCATACATGCAATGTTGGTTGATAGCATAACTGCAATAAAGTAACAGCCTACTTCACAATTACACCTAAAACCTTATCAGTTTGACAGAATTTTCTAAATCAAAGTGCCATGGAAGGACAAACTAAATTTACTCTCATTTTTCTTATTCTGAAAAGTATCATAGTTCTTGCAATTGTTTAAAAGACTTGTCTAGAACCGTGCGTTTCCCTGAAAATAATTAGAATGTTGGTCAACCAATCAGATTTGAGCATTCAACAGTCCCATAATACAACATTATGATTATGAGGGCACATCGATTTTTAAAAAATAACGAAGTGCACGGATAAATTCTTGATAATAAATACTACAATATTCCATAAAAAAATAAGAATTGTCAATTTTGATTTCATGCCGACTTTAATGCATTAACTAACAATGAGTAATATATTTGTTAGTATTTATTCAAGTTTATATATAGTTATGTATAGTAGATACTTTGACCTTCTGTGGTTGACGGATAGGGCTATGCACCTCCTTACAAAGATTTTCTTCACATTTGCTAAAAATTTTTGGACTTTATTTCATGCCCTATCTGTGAAAAGTGCCTTTACAGCTTCATCTAACATTACGTAGACTTAAACAGCACAGGCACCTTATCTGGACTGTCCACATCCACAAAGGGAGCCATCAGCTGCACTGCAATTACTTTATTTATAAACTCCATCTGGTTAAAACTGGACTAGTCAGAGACATGAACAAGACAGGAAGCACTCACACAACACACTGCATATGTACGCTTATATTTTGTGGGTGTTATTGCAACACTGAGAAGCTTTCTATAGCAAATCCATCCATTTCACAACTTCTGGTCACTTTTTTGGCTTTCTGTGACATCCAGTCACGGTTGTGATTTCAGGTCTATCATGCATCACAGAACATGCATCTTATTAGTTGGTACAGTCAAAAACATACTAAAACATTTGATAAGATGCTATCTTGACAGTCATGTCAGTATTGTGAGGGTGGGGAAGAGATTTTTTGCATACAAAAATGCTTTGAGTGTTCTCTATGAATGCTATTGTAGTTGTAATTAATTCATTGTTATTTACCATCACAGATGAACACTTCTGTTTTTTGTTTTTTTTGTCCAACTTTCTGTTGACTGCATTGCATCAGTTTGTAGGTATTTATAGAAGGTCCTCATATGCTTTATCAAATAAAATCCCAAGGCAAGAAATCATCAGACTTTCAGTTGATGATAATGACAAGTGATTGCAAATGAGTCATGAAGGACTACATATAACTATACTTAGATTTGTTGCTTGAGATAAATAATTATGTGTAACAAAGGAATTCATACCAGCCAGACAATGATTTAAAAAGAAACTCCAAGAGCAGCTGGAGGTTGTGTAAGCTCTCATCCGAGGACAGATCGTCTCCTTTGAAGCCGGCTGCTGGTGGCCGAATCTAAACTCACAGATCACTGTGTCTTTCATGATTTTTCAAGTGTCCACATTCATCACGCAGACCTGAGAAACCAGTAGCCATGTCTGCATTGATCTAGATCTGATCACAGGCTGACCTTAATCAGGAAAGAGCCAGAGAAGGAAATGATCAGAAAAAGTGTCAGCACACCTTATATGGCAGTGAGGTGAACATTTTGTCCTCAAAGTTGATGTGTTAGAAGCAGGAAAAATGGGCAAGCGTAAGGATTTGAGCGAGTTTGACAAGGCCCAAATTGTGACGGCAAGACGACTGGGTCAGAGCATCTCCAAAACTGCAGCTCTTGTGGGGTGTTCCCGGTCTGCAGTGGTCAGTATCTATCAAAAGTGCTCCAAGGAAGGAACAGTGGTGAACCGGCGACAGGGTCATGGACGGCCAAGACTCAGCGAAGGCTGGCCAGTGTGGTCCAATCCAACAGATGAGCTACTGTAGCTCAAATTGCTCAAGATGTTCATGCTGGTTCTGATAGAAAGGTGTCAGAATTCACACATATGGAGCTGAATAGATGCAGACCAGTCAGGGTGCTCATGCTGATGGATCCTTTCCAGGTTTCAGTGATTGACCTGATTATAAAACCCAAATAACAAATGATATTTAAAGGATTAGTTCACTTTTAAATAAAATTTTCCTGATAATTTACTAACCCCCATGTCATCCAAGATGTTTGTGTCTTTCTTTCTTCAGTCGAAAAGAAATTAAGGTTTTTGATGAAAACATTCCAGGATTATTCTCCTTATAGTGGACTTCAATGGACTCCAGACGGTTGAAGGTCAAAATGACAGTTTCAGTGCAGCTTCAAAGAGCTTTAAACAATACCAGACGAGGAATAAGAGTCTTATCTAGCGAAACCATCGCTCATTTTTGAAAAAAATACAACTGTATATGCTTTATAAACACAAATGATCAACTTGCACATGCTTCCGCTTTCCGTATTCTTCAAAAAGCTTACGCCATATGTCCTACGCCTTCCCTATTCTACTTACGGAAAAAAATGAAACTGGCGGCGTGTTCGTTCCATGAGTTGAGTAGGGAAGGTGTAGGAATACGGAAAGCGGAAGCATGTACAAGGTGATCATTTGTGTTTATAAAGCATATACAGTTATATTTTTTTCAGAAATGAAAAATATTCCTCGTCTGGTATCGTTTAAAGCTCTTTGAAGCTGCACTGAAACTGTAATTTTGACCTTCAACCGTTTGGTGCCCATTGAAGTCCACTATAAGGAGAATAATCCTGGAATGTTTTCATCAAAAACCTTCATTTCTTTTCGATTGATGAAAGAAACACATGAACATCTTGGATGACATGAGGGTGAGTAAATTATCATGAAAATTTTATTTGAAAGTGGACTAATCCTTTAAGCATTCAATGACTACCAGTGAATTTGATATGCACAGGCTCAATAACTATAATAGTGTATTTATGCTTATAAACACTGCAAGAGCTTATAGAATTGATTGGCTGTTACATCACTATGAGAATGTGGCTTCAAAAATGCATTGTCGCAATAAAAGGGAAAACTTTTAAGAAAAAGGATATTTATCATGATTTTTCCAAAGTATTGCTGCAGGCGAAAGATGCTCGTTCAAAGCATTGTAAGATTAACTAAGTTGTTGCACATGGAAAGACCACTTTATAGTCCATTATAGATTTAATGCATGTCTTTTCTGTTCGCAGTTATGTCGCTGTAGTAAAGCAGCATTGATCTGTTACATGCTGTGGATGATGATGATGAAAGTTGATGACAGCGATGAGGTCAGTTACTCATCTCTGCTGCATCACACCCACCAACACGATGTCATCATCATCATCGTCGTCATCACAAATATTACTCTCACATAATTCCACTAAACTGTATAGGTTTGAGCAAATTTCAAGAGCAGACCCACATCTATATTTACAGTGGAAATGAGAGACATTACATAAAAATACTCACTAGGACTTTTTATCCTGCTACTTTTCACACCCTCCTCTTGCCAGTGTGTTTATACACAATTCTTAAAACATGTTAATCATTTCACTCTAAAAAATGCTGGGTTAAAAACAACCCAAGTTGGGTTGAAAATGGACAAACCCAGCAATTGGGTTGTTTTAACCCAGCGGTAGGGTTAAATGTTTGCCCAACCTGCTGGGTAGTTTTATTTAACTCAACTATTGTTTAAAAATGACTGTATTGCTTAATTAAAATTAACCCAAAGTATGTTGGAAATGAACATTTATTAATCTTCAATGAATAATTATTAAACAATAAACATTTATTAAATTGCTTATTAATACATTTATATTAATAAACTATTAAACTATTAAATTTATATTAATAAAATATTAAAGCTTATTAATAAACATTCACCTTTTGTCTATTATTGTTGCCTCTAATTGCATCTGGTTTTTAATTTCCCAACTATTTTGGGTTCATTTTAACCTAGCCATATAGCAATTTTTAAACAATAGTTGGTTTAAATAAAACTACCCAGCAGGTTGGGCAAACATTTAACCCAACCGCTGGGTTTGTCCATTTTCAACCCAACTTGGGTTGTTTTTAACCCAGCATTTTTTAGAGTGTTTGTAAGAATTTTACTGTTTTAAAATGTAAAAAAAATATATATATATTTTTTCATACAACAATTTTGTGTGGAAATTAGTATACAAGACATTTGGACAGTATTTCAGAATACAGTGTCCATACTGCATTACATTCACTCTAAAAATTGTTGGGTTAAATAACTGACCCAACCTGTTGGGTAGTTTTATTTAACTCAACTATTGTTCAAACATTACTGTATTACTTGCTTAAAATAAACCCAAAATAGGTTGGAAATGAACATTTATGAATATGTTTAATGAATAATAATTAAACAATAAACATTTATTAAATTGCTTATTAATAAATGTTCATCTTTTGATTATTATTGTTTCCTCTAGTGATTATGTGTCTGATTTTTAATTTCCAAACTATTTTGGGTTCATTTTAAGCCGGACATATAGTAATTTTTAAACAATAGTTGAGTTAAATAAAACTGCCCAGCACATCGGCTAAACATTTAACCCAACTGCTGGGTTAAAACAACCCAATCACTGGGTTTGTCCATTTTAACCCAACTTGGGTTGTTTTCAACCCAGCATTTTTAGAGTGTATGTAAAATAATAATAATAATAATATTACGATGCAATAATATGACTAATAATAACAGTGTGTAAGCTGTTCTAGGAAATGATCAATATTAAACAAGCTGTTCTTCACTATATGACTCACTACTTATTCATATGATGGCACAAACTAATTTGGGGATTACACATGCAGTATTAATCATTTTATTAATATTTTATCTGATAAACCCATTAGTTGTAGATTTTCCATGTATGAAATGCACTGTGCTGTCTTTTAATCTTGCAAAACTGGCAAAAAGATTATTAAATATGCAGCAATTAACATTTTTTATAATGAAGCATTGTTTGTAAAGAACTGAACAAGTAACATCGCTGGATATCATAAATAAGAGCCTACAACCCCTGGCAAAAGTTATGGAATCACCACACTTAGAGGATGTTCACTCAGATATTTTACTTTATATCAAATAAACAAATCACAGATATGACACAACAAAGATTTTGTTCAATAGCTTAACATTCTGGCTTCAGAAAACACACCTCAAACAAATCCACTTTTGGTATTATTATCAATGGCATGTCTTTTTCCAGAGCAAGTAGAGGAAAAAAATATGGAATCATTCAATGTTGAGGAAAAAATATGGAATCATCTGTTAATTTCCATTTTAATCAAATACTGGGACAAGTCTAGAAATGCTAATTAGTCAGTAGTTAAAACAGAGTGCTTGCACCTTTATGGGTTGTTTGACTTGGCTAAGTGAAATGAAATATGGCCCCAAGAAGAGAGTTCTCATTTGAAACAATAGAATGGATTATAAAACTCCTTCAACAAGTAATTTCAGTACGGAGTATGGCCAAAGAAGTTGGTTGCTCCCAGTCAGCTGTGTCTAAAATGTGGTGCAAGTGTAAACTAAATGGGAAGGTTATGAAGCAAGACATAATGGCAGACCAAGGAAGACGTCAAAGAGTCAAGATAGAAATCTCAAAGTAATATGCAGTAATATGTATGTGAAAACGCACAACAAAATAATAGAAAAACAGACAGAATCAGGAGCCAATTTTTGGGACAGCTTGAACTTACATATAGAGCTTACTGAGCTTACATATAGAAAAGCCAAATGAAAATGAGAACTAACACTTAATCAAAAGAAAACAAAGAGAAGCAATCATGGATTCTGGATGAAAGTGTTATTCAGTGAAGAATCGCGAATCTGCACTAACTTTTGTCAGGTGCTGTTCTAATGAAACAAAACAATCAAATTTCCCAACTTATTTATGATATGGGGGTGCATGTCAGGGGAGATGACAATCATAAACTCAACAGTAAATGCACTGGTGTACACTGAAATTGTGGACACTTTTCTCATTCCATCGATAGAAAATAGGTTTGGTGATGATGAATAATTTTTTTTGGATGATAATGCATCTTGCCACAGAGCAAAGAGTGTTAAAGCTTTTCTTCAGGAAAGGCATATCAACTCAAAGACATGGCCAGCAAACAGTCCAGATCTCAATCCAATTGAAAATTTATGGTGGAAATTATAAACACTGCCAAGGCAAGCTGACCTGTCAAATGCTATTTGAGAAAGTTGAAACCAGCTTGATGGGGAATATTGTTTTTCATTAATGAAGTCCATACTTTTTTCCTCTACTAGCTCTGGAAAAAGACATGCCATTAATAATAAGAACAAAAGTGGATTTGTTTGAGGTAGGCTATGTTTCCTGAAGCCAGAATGTTAAGCTATTGAACAAAACCTTTTTTGTGTCATATCTGTAACTATAAAGTAAGAAATCTGGGTGAGCATCCTCTAAGTGTGGTGATTCCATAATTTTCGTTGTAATACAAATGTAAAAGCATGTAAGAAACACATTTGCCTAGTATAAGACTCCCCAATAGGTGGCCTCATAGACTTGATTTAGGTTATAACATCTGGCAAATCAAATATGTGAGTTTTGCATCACATCTCCTTAATTCAGGTAGGCTATCTCTTTATTTTCGGTGTTAGGTGAACATTTGCATTGAAAAAAAAAACCTGCAGGTA
This sequence comes from Megalobrama amblycephala, assembly GCF_018812025.1. NCBI lineage: Eukaryota > Metazoa > Chordata > Actinopteri > Cypriniformes > Xenocyprididae > Megalobrama > Megalobrama amblycephala. The sequence goes on from NC_063066.1 coordinate 4,028,589, forward strand.
AATAAATGAATTAGCAATTCATTCACACAGAAGCACACTAAAGTGGAAAACTATACCAACAATAAAGAAACGTAGTCATGTAATTAATCGCCTGACCATAAAATAAAGATTTAATTAAGATGAACGGATCATGAATAATAATAGGATCGTAATTTTAGAGGGCATCGCGTGCACGTGCACAGAGTGTGCACACACTGTGTGTGACTCACAATGTTTTGCTTTCCTTCAGCATCGACTCTAAAACTGGACGACCTACTGTTAAGAGTAATTTCTCAAGCCCCTCGGGCTCGGACACGACACATCTCGGTGTTAAGTCTATTTGTCATGCCACTCGGCGTGCAATCTCGCCACGCGCGCGCAGCAAGCAAACGACGAGCATTCGTCGCGTGGAGCTCGTGCTGCTCTGGCATCCTGATGGAATAACACCTGATCTTCGACGGGATGAAGGAAGGTGCGCTACAGTCAAGTTTTCCTTCTATGAATCATTCTCTACGGACAAGACGGATCAAAGCGCAACACTATTCGGATAAATGCACAAAAGAAGCTATTATCTAACAGGTGAGGATAAGTTTTTTCTCAATGATTATAGAGCTGTTTTGTGTATGCATTCTCTTAATATTAGTTTTGTCCATTTGTTTGACTAACAGAACTGCAGGAACAGGTTATTGCTCAGTGGAATCTAAAACGTCCTCTTATTGCAAAAGGACTCCCATCTAAAAACTGTGTGCAGAGTAATTCATTGAACTTATCTGATGGATGCAGGATCACTGATATGCTACAATGATATTATGATCGACTGAACTGAACCTGAAGGACTTCATTGACCACTTTCCACTTTTTATGCAATGGAACATGAACTGGAAATATTAACTTTGGTATGAAAATGTCTTCAGATGAACCCACGGTCAGCATTACCTGACATGTGACAGGTCTGACGGACTCTAAGATGAAGTGTTCGAACGCTTGCATTGATTTTTAATGCACAGCATTATGGCAGTGATGGATTTGAACTTGACGACAGTAATTGACAGCGGTTTCATGGAACGCGACCGGTCCTCGCGGGTTCTGACCGGTTGCTTTCTTTCCGTTCTAATCCTCTCCACCCTATTTGGGAACACGCTGGTTTGTGCAGCTGTCACAAAATTCCGCCACCTGCGCTCTAAAGTCACAAACTTTTTTGTCATCTCGCTGGCGGTGTCAGACCTGCTGGTGGCCATCCTGGTCATGCCCTGGAAGGCTGTGACAGAGGTTGCCGGCTTCTGGCCGTTCGGTGCTTTCTGTGACATTTGGGTGGCTTTCGATATCATGTGCTCCACAGCTTCAATCCTGAATCTCTGCGTTATCAGCGTGGACCGATACTGGGCCATTTCCAGCCCGTTCCGCTACGAGAGGAAGATGACTCCCAGGGTGGCCTTTGTGATGATCAGCATGGCTTGGACACTGTCTGTGCTCATCTCCTTCATCCCAGTGCAGCTCAAATGGCACAAGGCTCAGCCAGCGAGCTTCTCCGAGGTCAACGCGTCTCACAGGGCTCCGCTGACGGACAACTGCGACTCCAGCCTCAACCGGACGTACGCCATTTCCTCCTCGCTCATCAGCTTCTACATTCCCGTCGCCATCATGATTGTAACCTACACTCAGATTTACAGAATCGCCCAGAAGCAGATCCGAAGGATCTCGGCTTTGGAAAGGGCTGCGGAAAATGCCAAGATCCGCCACGACAGCATGGGCAGCAGCTCCAACGTGGACTCCGAAAGCTCCTTCAAACTGTCGTTCAAAAGGGAGACGAAAGTCTTAAAAACATTGTCCGTCATAATGGGGGTTTTTGTGTGCTGCTGGTTGCCATTCTTCATCCTGAACTGCATGGTGCCATTTTGCAAGCGCACTTCGACTGGCCTCCCCTGCATCAGTCCAACGACATTTGATGTTTTCGTCTGGTTCGGATGGGCCAATTCTTCTCTCAACCCCATCATATACGCCTTCAATGCCGACTTTCGCCGGGCTTTTGCCATCCTTTTGGGGTGCCAGAGACTCTGTCCAGGAACCAACAGCATGGAGACGCCGAGCCTGAACAAGCAATGAAAAGCAATGCTCAATGTGTGAGCTCATGTCACACCATTCCTTTGCCAAGGAAATGGATTTGGGATTAAGACTCTGGGAAGAGAGCCCTCCTGCTGCGCTGGAGAGCAGGGAAAGGCGGTTGCGACGTCCCTTAAGGAAGGCTAATCTCTATAAAAAGCTATGCTTCCCCGAAGAGTGACGCAAAGGTGGTCTGTGTTCCCAGTGTCTATTTCAGACGACAGATTATTGAATCCACAAGTGACTTGCAGAAATTAGAGAAGCGATATTTTGTCAAAAGAAAACTAGTTGTTTCTTTGAATGTTTTTCAGAGGTTGAATTTGAAAGAAACTGTACAGCAATACTGTTTGTGAAGCTAAAGTGCGGGGCAAAACTCCAATACACTTGTGTATTTACTGCAAATGAGTGGATCATACCATTAATATATGAATTATCGCTGAATAAATTACCATTTCAGGCATTTCCAATAAAATTCAGTGTAATCTGAATCTAATACATCACTGCTTGATAAACATCTATCTCATCCTCTCCACTCTCATTACATTTCCTTTACATCTTGCCTTATTCATGAGACTTCACATTTTTTTCCAAAACAAGAGGGCAGATGGTCAATCATGAGATGGCCATCCCATTATTGCCATAATGAACATGTATATTGTTCTGTGGTACTTGTTCTCTTCAAAGCCTCTGATTCATTATTAAACTGTGAAAGCTAAACACTACGACTGGCAGAACAGATGGCCGTAAAATAAAAATGCAGATGTGGCCGCGTGCTCAGTTACGGTCATCAAGTAATAGATACGTTATTGTTGAGATTGTAATTATGTTCTGAAAGCGTATGGGGCCTTTAGTACAAAATAACACTGGATTGTTATGTGTCTGTGGATGTGATGCAATGTGCCATGTGATAATGTAGAAAATGAGAACGTCTGCAGCAAACTGAATGTAATTATTTGTGATGAGTCTAACTATGTGGTTAATTGAGATATTTTCATGCTTTCGCAACACATAATTTGGTGCTGATACCTATATTTCACAGTACTACAGTTATTGTTGTGGTGTTTAGAGAAATACACTGATTCAGTCGTTTAGCGTTACGATGTTGAAGTAGAATTAAATTATAGTTAACTAAGAATCGACAACTGATGAGAAAGTACATATGTAAAGCAACCATTAAGTTAATTTCATTGGCTTTTGGTCAATTAAATGTGTTCATTCTTTCTTTGCGAGCATTGTGTTTGTATGTGCAAAGCATGATCAACTTCTGGAAAAATCTTACAGTTGCGTTTCATAATTCCTCAGCACTCAATCTCTTATTTTTCATTTGATGAAACTCGAATAGGAAGCAATAGCAGACAGCAGGATCTCAAATAGGGATGGGCATATCGATATGAAGTATCAACAAAGAATATACACTAACAAGAAGCGAAACTCAATAGAACGTTCCATTGCAACACCGGCGCCCAGCAGCAGCCCTGCGTTTCCGCCAATTTGTGGTGAAAGCGAGTCCACTAGTTTCTATGGCAAGGTAAAAAGGTACATTAAAGCTGAAATCCAACCTGAATGATGACAACACAGAATAAAATACTATCGCTAGTGATCATCAAATCCTTTTAACAGTTTATTTTACAGTCTTCCACTTTTTTCACAAAACCTTCGCTCTCTAGAAACCCAGTCAGTTTGGGTTCAAATTCTTTAAAAGGCTTATAAACACTGAATTATTACCAACATATGAAATTAAATTAAGGATATGCATCAGAAAAATTGGGAATGTTGGACAATAAATATATGAATATAACAGCTTGATTTTGCAGTGTTGTCTAATGTCCGTTAAAGCAAAAGTGTCCAAAAGTGGGAATTATGCGATAACGCACACAGCAATGCATCATGTATTATAAGATCGTTATGTTTGTAGCGTGATCCATTAAAACGTACAATATATATATTTCAATTCAGACCTATTACAATTAGCCTACTCCACTAGGTCTAAAATATATTGTTCGCTGCAAACTTAAATGATGATCTTAAATGTATTAATTATTAATTTACTATTAATAAATGTGTAAAGTTGCATAAAATGGAAATACTCAATAAAGTAGGCTAACTACATTACCTCAGATGGATGAATGGTTCAATTCCACAACTGGTAAAATAAAATATATATAAGACAATACAACAGTTACTGTAGGAGCCATACAATTTACTGATGAACTTACTCTATTGCGCTTCTGATTTGGGAGTGAAATTCGCCGATTTTTGGTGCGTAAGATGTGAAGGATTCAGTGGTCCAGTCAGTATTTTCACCCCATAATGGCGGCCACTCTACCGGAGCGCCATCTAGTGGCTGTTGCCCAAAAAGTATCAGAGTGTCGCCTCTTGGGTTCTATACTCTTTGGTTTCAATATATCGATACTGACATTGAGTATCGAAAGTATCGATACTCAAATAAAAATATCAATACTAAGATGTTTTTTTATCAGTGATTTTGTTTATAAATTTAATGCATACAATATGCATTGAATTGGACAAATAACCTATGTTAGCGAATAATTGTGTAGTAGAACTATTTTCCTTCTCTGAACACACGCAAATGTTGCAAGTCAGAACCAATCAATCACACAGAGTGTTCGCTCACTGCCGACACTACATTTAAACAGGGCTGTGTTTAGTATCATAAGAAACCATTGATGCTTTTGGGAAATGCAGCCCAGAACAATGCTTAACAGAAGACAGAAAAAACATATTATGTTTGAGTTATTTCACAATAAACAAAATGAAATAGTCGCCTACATAGTAAGTGCAATTACATTTATTTAAATTGAACATTAAAAGTTTGTATTGATGTTCTATCAAAGACTATAGAATAACACTTAAAGAGACTTTGGTTCTTTTCTGTAACTAATGTTGATACACTGTCAGAATACAAAGGTGCAACAGTCTGTCACTGGCAGTCCCGTATGAAAATGAACCAGGCTAGGCCTATAATAATTGTATATTTCCATTGTTACCCCTACAAGTAAACATTTTAACCATGTGTAAACAAAACTATAATCAAATAAGTTGCAAATAAGGCATATTGAATGTTCAAATAACTTTCAAATATAATGTTATGTGGGTATCAATACTTATTTTACTCTTAGTAATTCAACAATTTAGAAAATGTTAAAATCTATAAATTCAGATTAGTGGTATTGTATTGGTATCAATATCGGCGATATTGGCCTTGAAAGTGTTGTTATTGTATCGAAAAGAAAATAAGTGGTATCGCCCATCCCTACTCTCAACCTCTCAAACTTTCATTAGTTACCGTCAAGCGCTTTTTGACACTGTGCAAAGCTGGCATAAATAGAGATAATAAGCTCAGAGGAACTGGGGAGTCAAATTGTTTTTGTTTGCCAGCCTCCATGAATGTATAAGAGTCAAGCTTTCACAGCGGGGCCCTCAAAGCTGACATTCCCACTCAGCCTCAAATACAACTCTCTCATATCAGACACAATAGGAAGCATATTGGATGAGTTATTAAACAGTAGACGCTGTGCTTAAGATCCAGAAACAGCAGTGCATGAGTCATCACTGTCATTTGTTGCTATACGCTGAGTTGTGTTTGGTCTACGTCGGCCGACAGGAAACAGCAGGGCCACCGTGTAATTAGTGTAATGAAGAGCATTAGTATTGTGTAGCATACTTGTGCATACTTAATGGACAGGTACCATAGGAGTGTATATTGAGTTTACCAGCCCCTTAGAAATACAGTCACACACTGATGTTTCTCTTGTACGACTATAAAAAGTGGTAACCTGAAACCTTAAAGAACTATTTACTGAATTTAACCTGTAAATTTAGTTTGGTCAGCATAACATACACTCTAAAAAATGAACCCAAGTTGGGTTGAAAATGGACAAACCCAACAATTGGGTTGTTTTAGCCAAGCGAATGGGTTAAATGTTTACCCAACCTGCTGGGTGGTTTTATTTAACTCAACTATTGTTTAAAAATGACTGTATTGCTTGCTTAAAATGAACCCAAAATATGTTAGAAATTAACATTTATTAATGTTTAATAAATTAACATTTGTTAATAAGTTCACTGAATAATAATGAATGCAATACAATACAATAAACATTTATTAAATCGCTTATTAATTAATAAATGTTCACCTTTTGGTTATTATTGTTGCCTCTAGTAACATATTTTGGGTTCATTTTAATCCAGCCATATAGTCATTGTTAAACAATAGTTGAGTTAAATAAAACTGCCCAGCACATTGGTCAAACATTTAACCCAACCGCTGGGTTTGCCCATTTTCAACCCAACTTGGGTTGTTTTTAACCCAGCATTTTTAGAGTGTAATGTATTTAGGTTGATTCAGGAATGTTAATATGGATTAGTGAGAAAAAACTCAATTAATTTTAAATAGATGTTACCACATGAAGCACATTTGTTGATTTAGGAATAGGCCTATATAAAAACAAATAACAATAAATAGTAAAATAATGCTTTTGTGCTTTCTCAAAGAACTAAAATCAGTTAATTGAGATCGCATGTGCATAAATTTGAAATATATCGACTTTGTGACGTGTTAATGTCAATCAAAAATCACAGCCAATCAGAAGAGCGCAAAAAGAAGAGCACCATTTCGCAACGAACAAAATACATCAGGTACATAATCAAATTCATGAATACACCATTTTAACATTATTAAAATTACATACTGAGTTACTGAAACGATTTTTGTCATAGAATACACTTGTCTGTTCACAACGAGTTGAAAGTTTGAACGTTCTCGTTTCCTTTCGTTTGTTTTGAAGATCTGAGGTAAATTGTCTATTTTCAGTACGGCTATAAAAGATGCACAAAATGATATTCAGACTCACATTAGACGCTTTTAAAGCACGTGAACATTGCCTGAGATTATCATTGCCACTTTGTTGTTGTTCCAGCCGCAAAGTCGCAGAAAAATAGAAACCGTTTCTAAAATAGAATCGTCGCGTGTCGCCATCGCGGTTGGTTAGGACAACATTTTTTAGCGCGTGTCGCGGCATCACGTGTGGTTAGGACACTGTAAGGTTGTTAAAACATTATTTCAGTGTATGTAATTTTTAAATATGTAGCTCCAAATAGTATCTGGACACTTTCAAAAAAAAAATTCCTGATAATTTACTCACCCCCATGTCAGCCAAGATGTTCATGTCTTTCTTTCTTCAGTCGAAAATAAATGAAGGTTTTTGATGAAAACATTCCAGGATTATTCTCCAGATAGTGGACTTTAATGGCCTCCAAACGGTTGAAGGTCAAAATTACAGTTTCAGTGCAGCTTCAAAGAGCTTTAAACGATACCAGACGAGGAATAAGAGTCTTATCAAGAGAAACCATCGCTCATTTTCTGCAAAAATACAAATGTATATGCTTTATATAAGCAAATGATCAACTTCCAAGTATAGGAGAAAAGTCCTGGAATGTTTTCATCAAAATGAAGTTCTTTTCAACTGAACAAAGAAAGACATGAACATCTTGGATGTCATGGGGGTGAGTAAATTATCAGGAAAATTTTATTTTAAAGTGAACTAATCCTTTAAGACACATTAAAAAAATAGGCTAGCATAACAATAGTGTCTGAAAACAATGCTGAAAGATGCTAGTTTTCGCTTGACTTTTTAAAGTAGGCCTAATTTTAGCTTTGACTTTCAATCAGCTGCTGGTGTCAAGATAGTTTTATTTAGTGGATGGTCAGTTCTGCTCAGGTTCACAGTGTAACCACAGGTGTAGCTTATCACATTAACTATGAACAACTAACAATAAGTGTCAGAAGATCTCTTGGAATTCATTTTGAACAATATAGGCCCATATATATATTGTTTCAAACCTAAAAAAATTTATGTAAAATGTTTTGCTTGAAAAGTGTGTTTGTGCTTCTTTTCTTTCAGAAAAATTCCATTTGTTTTTGTTATCTAATGCCACGACATTCATACATTTTTAAGTGTAACTTAAGTAACTTTTGTGGTCAGTGTAGTAGCCTTTAGAAGTAAAGTTACTGATGACCTCAGAGAGAGAGAGAGAGAAACAGGATGAGGTCCCTTAGAGAGAGACTTGCATAAGCAGTCCATTACCACAATTTTCCGACAATACCAGTTTTGGGCAAAATGTGGTAGAATCATGCCTGTGCTTCACCATGTCATTGGGGACTGTCCCACAACAGACATGGACTGGGAGGAAATTTGTAACACATTTCCTAAATTCCCACATTCTCAGAAAGGAGAATGATGGAAGTGCAATCAGTCCCTTTAGATTAATTCTATCCCCTCTCATTTAAAATGTATAGGCTGAATCACAACTCCTACTGTATGTATTACCAGAACTAATGCATTTCTAATAGCTCGCATACAATTGCTGTGACAGATTAATAAGTAAAGGGTCGGAAACGGTGAGGGACAATGCGTCAACATATCCTCATGTCGACTGACAGAACTGTACGTTTGATGTCGAAGGCTAGTGACTGCTGTACATGCTGGTGTCTTAATGCTACCGCACGAGTGAGTGATGGTTTTGTTTTTGCACAGCCGTTTAACCTGTCAGCGATGCTCTGTCACTCAACCTCTAGACCCCTCCCATGACCTTGTTATTTGCGGAGCGCTGGATGGTAAGTTGGAAACAGCCAAATACCAGCGGTCAGCATTATCCAACCTTATTACAATAAAGATGGGTGGAAGCAGCCTGTTGGGAGCAATAACACATTGTGCCGCTAAAATAAATCTCAGCAGCCATCAGGCAAACTCTGCTTTAATCCATCCTAATCCTTGCAGTCCATTCACATGTCAGGCCCAAATGGTGCACCCACTTTGCCAAAAGAAGCCCCTGACTGGGACTTAAGAGTGAGGAGTAAATTCCCCTCCAAAAATGAAAACATGCTCGAGTTGTGTTAGATTATGCAAAATCAATTGACAAAAGCTGCATAAACTGTGTTTGTTGACAGCGGTTGAAACTGTGCAAGTGAATTTAGATGAAATAGAGACGGGAAGTTATTTTGATTAAAGATTATGAGGGCAAATTAATTTAATATATATATATATATTTGCATGGATAAATCATTTAAAATAAACACTGCAATATTCCTAAAAATAAAAACTGTCATGAAATTTTGATTTCATGGTGACTTTAGAGAAAATCTGCTACAGCAGTAACAATAAATAAATATGTTTTATTTATGATTAAAACCATATTTTCTAAATATCATAATGAATATGGTGATTATCTCCAAATGAGCATTTGATTCTGTGTCATGTCAACACATGGGCTTATTATCACGTCAATTACTATGCCTATGGGTGGTTTTTTTAAATGCTGATTTAATTATCCTGAACAAAATGAAAATCATTAACAACCAATATTTTGGTTATTTTAATGATTCTTATTTCTACATAAATCTTGAAAAACATTAAAATTGACTTTACAATACCTTGCTACCCGAAATGGCGATAAGGATCAGCAAAATTTCAACCTGTATAGTGAAACGAGGATGTTTGTGCTGCGGTGAGTTTTTGTGCCATCTAGTGGTTAAGAGAAAAGGAAAGAAAAAAACATGCAATTTTTATTTTGTGACTTGATCCAACAAGCTCTGCCACATATAGTCCCGGCAATCCTGTTGTGTTGAGAAATCGAGTCCCCCCCAGGAATCGGGTCTCCTTTCGGACCCCAAGTGAAACATCCACCCAATTAGCCTGCAAGCTTAGCTTATATTAGGTATGTTTATTGCTTCCAACATCTGTTTCCAGTTTGTTTTATTATGCAATACATAGGCATTCATTTTATATTTCAAGCATGTTGTTTGTGCACTTAATGCAATAAACATCATACAATAGTGAAATAGATTATAATTAGTCAAGACATCATGATAACATCTTTTAATCAGGCATTAACGGCTGGGTCCTAAAGGAGACCTGATTCCTGGGGTGGGGGACTCGATTTCTCATGACACTATCGGTGTGTTCCAAACGGGATATATCGCCCTCTGAAGGGCACTTTGGAGTGAAAATAATCATGGCCGCCATATTGAAGGGTCGTTCCAAACCGAAGTGCTCAAAACTGGCCACTTCAAAGGGCCCTTCAGAATGAAGGATCTCTTATGATGGACACTTCAGGCCCCCATGATCCTTTGCACAGGGAAGTTGTTTAGCGTCACAGAATGGATACAGGAAGCTCGGATATGAATAGTATTTTACAATACTACTGTAATATTTATACGAGTTAGATTTGGTACATTATTATGGTCAAAACAGCATTGTACTTCAACAAAAATACTTAAAAGCTCCCTTTGTCAGTCCATTCAAATGTTTCAGATACAATATACAATATGGTGCAATAAACCATTAATAAATAAACTAACGTTAAACAAAAGGCACAGCTTTCACAATCTATCCTCGATTGTCTCGTTAAGATGATGCAGAAGTGCGTTCCAAGTAATGAGTTTTTTTGACCCCTACACCCTTCATCCCTTCGATGCTCTCACTCCGGAGGGTAAACCCTTTGAAAGGATTAGGGCATAGGGATGAGCCCTTCCGAATGGAACGCAGGGACTATCGGTGCATTCCAAACGGGATATATCGCCCTCCGAAGGGAACTTTGGAGTGAAAATAATCATGGCCGCCATATTGAAATGTCGTTCAAAGCCGAAGTACTCAAAACTGGCCACTTCAAAGGGACCTTCGGAATGAAGGATTTCGAAGGGCTCAACTGATGGACACTTCAGGCCCCCATGATCCTTTGCACAGGGAACTTGTTTGGCGTCACAGAATGGATATAGGAGGCTCAGATGTGAATAGTATTTTTCAATACTACTGTAATATTTATACAAGTTAGATTTGGTACATTATTATGGTCAAAACTACATTGTACTTCAACAAAAGTACTTAAAAGCTCCCTTTATCAGTCCATTCAAATGTTTCAAATACATAGACACAATATACAATATGGTGCGTTAAACCATAAATGAATAAACGTTAAACGAAAGGAGCAGCTTGCACAATCTACTCATCGTTCAGAGCGTGTTTTTTGCGACTCTTTAAGATCTTAACATCACTTGTGATCTGTATTTGATACGGTTTGTGCCAGCATGTTAAGTGTGAGAAATGCAGAATGAAGCCAGGCATAATGAATGTAATGTAAATTAGAGGTTGATGGCTTGGCCTTTCAAAAATAGGAATGCCCATTGAAGGACGGAGTCTGGGGAAGCTGTGTCATGTTTGAATGGATGCAATGCTAATGCACTGCCCTTTAGGCCTGTTTTTGAAGTGCGGCCTGTCCAATCTGACTAATCTCATCACATCACTGCCATTCGCGGACAGATGCCCTCTATCAACAAAACAAGACACCCGCCTCGCACTGAGAGGATGAGAGACTGAAGGACTTAGGTGGATAAAAGTGAGGGAGAAAATTAGTTTTCTCTGCATTCCCTCCAGAAAAACACGGAAGATTTGGCAACATACAGGCAGAGCCTCCTTGGTGAATGGTGCTAATTTCCAGATTGTGAAAGACAACGTTACCTCTGGTGCGGTTTGGATGCCGTTCAAAGACGCGGGGCTCAATCAAGCATGACTTAGATTCCTGCTCGCTGCCAACATTTAGACCTCCAACAAGGGCTTCCGGCTCTCAAACGATGCTGCAGTACTTCCTGTGCGTCTGACTCAGCTTTGGGAGCACCTGAATTCCACAGCTGCGTGAGTCATACACTGAGAAGAAAACTATAGCAGATCAAGAAAGATATCACATACTTATAGTTAAACAATCCCCCCTGCTTGTGGTATTAAAGGATTAGTTCACTTCTGAATTCAAATTTCCTGATAATTTACTCACCCCCATGTCATCCAACATGTCTTTATTTCTTCAGTCGAAAAGAAATGAAGGTTTTTGAGGAAAACATTCCAGGTTTTTTCTCCATATAGTGGACTTCACTGGGGTTCAACGGGTTGAAGGTCCAAATGTCAGTTTCAGTGCAGCTTCAAAGAGCTCTACATGATCCCAGACGAGGAATAAGAGTCTTATCTAGAGAAACCATCAGTCAATTTCTAAAAAAAACAAAAGAAATGCTCATCTTGCACTGCTCTGCGATGCGCCACGCATGACGTAATCATGTTGGAAAGGTCACACGTGACGTACAGTAGGCGGAAGTACAGATCCAGTGTCTACAAAGAGAACGTGCAAAGACTAAGTACTACGTCCTTACAAAAAAAGGTAAAACAATGATGTCGGACGATTTTAAAGTTGGAGGAAAAAATGTAATGTTTTTCACCCTTTCCACCTACGTCATGCATGACCTTTCCAACGTGATTACGTAATGCATGGCACATCACAGAGCAGTGCAAGACGAGCATTTGTGGTAAAAAGTATATAATTTTTAATTTTCTTCCAGAAAATGGCAGATGGTTTCTCTAGATAAGACTCTTATTCCTCGTCTGGGATCATGTAGAGCTCTTTGAAGCTGCACTGAAACTGACATTTGGACCTTCAACCCGTTGAACCCCAGTGAAGTCCACTATATGGAGAAAAATCCTGGAATGTTTTCCTCAAAAAACGTAATTTCTTTTCCACTGAAGAAAGAAAGACATGAACATCTTGGATGACGTGGGGGTGAGTAAATTATCAGGAAATTTGAATTCTGAAGTGAACTAATCTTTTAAATGCATTGAGCCTTTCCATTTCCATCCAAGAGAATAAAGCTGAGATTTGAATCTGGCCTCACCAAAGAAACACAAACGTTTCAGCATTCAACAAAACAGCCTTAAATAATATTGCACTGGTGCCCGTGTTGAAGTAGAAATTTCACAATGGATACAGCAAATAGCAGGCTAAATACGGAACTGTTTGAAAAATGCTTGTGTCAAATGGGTTCCTGGGAGTCAGCCGACCCCCTCTGAAAAGGAAGAGTCAAATAAACTCAGCCGCAGCTGTGTAGGGATTTTGCATCCTGAATATTTTATATACAGTGTAATTCAGAAAATGAACAGCAAGGGCTTTTAGCCTTCCTCAGTTTTCCCCTTTCGGATATACACTCAAAAAAATATTCAAGCCTAAATTTTGAATTTATCTGAATTCCATTTAAAATTTCCATCCATTTTGATTACACAGTTTTAACATAAACTGATGCATATTGTGATGCACTTAAAAATAAATAAAATAATGAAGTTGTTTATTATTAACTATTTGAATTTAATTGATTTTTTGATTTAAATGCAAAATGCATTTATTCAAATTGTTAAAGGTACACTATAACTTTTATAACTAGTGGTTATAAACAAAACTGCATGTATTTTGCGGAAGAACGTTGTTTTGGTTGTGCTTTGGCTCCGTGTGACTGTGCGGATGAATGGTTATCCTCCTGCTCATAAAACATTCACTGCTAGGCTTAAGAGATATAACCAGTTTAGATGGAAAGGATCTCAAGCTGACTAGCTGAAGACGTTACTGTAGCTTTACCCATTAATAGACACGGTAGGCTATTTCCTTGAAAATAAATTCCAGCACAGAGCTACAACAAACATAATGAAATGAGCCTTCAAAATAGACAGTGAACTCTGCTACATATGGCAATTTATCTGCTCAATAAAACACCTTACTCATCTGTTGAGTAATAAAAACACCATCATCTCTGTGTTGCCTTTACAACATTTCAAATTCCTCAGTTCTCGCCATCTATGAAAAGCCAATGCACGTCGGAAAGGTCACGCGTGACAGGCGGAAGTACCACGGTAGGGCGAAAAACTCATTTTCAAAATCGTCAAACGTTGTTTTATCTTTTTTTTTTTTTGTAAAGGGTGTTTGACTTAGTATTTGCACGTTCTCTTTGTAAACACTTGCTCTGTACGTCCGCCTACGTCAAGCCTGACCTTTCCAACATGATTACGTAATGTGTGGCGCATCGCAGATGACTGGTTAAAAGGTGTATAATTTTATTTTATTTTTTTAGAAAATGAGCGATGGTTTCTCTAGGTAAGACTCTTATTCCTCGTCTGGGATCATGTAGAGCTCTTTGAAGCTGCACTGAAACTGACATTTGGACCTTCAACCCGTTGAACCCCAGTGAAGTCCACTATATGGAGAAAAATCCTGGAATGTTTTCCTCAAAAACCTTAATTTCTTTTCCACTGGAGAAATGAAAGACTCATCTTGGATGACATGGGGGTGATTAAATGATCAGGAAATTTGAATTCAGAAGTGAACCTGAAATCCTTTCAGTTTATTAGTTTTTTTTTTATATATATATATATATATATATATATATATATATATATATATTATTATATATATATTTTTGAGTGCACTTTTTTTAAAAGAGGTTATTTGAAGCAAGTCCTTTAAACACAAATGTCATTTATTAACATGCTGGAAAGTGTTGATATTGCATGTACTGAACATCATGATAAAATGGTGATTTATTTGAGCAGAGATTCCTTTGTGCAGATGTGCAAAAATCTTGCCAAGCAATTCCAAAATGATCACTAACCTAAATCTTATAATGTGCTGTTTTCTGCTATTACGTAACCTTGTGTTAAAATCCATCGGGAACTTGTAACACAGATTAAGTGATCCGAACAGTCCTTTAAAAGTCTTTAGTTTTTGTTCGGCAAGCTTAGAAACACAAGCCTTTTCCCTTTGATAAAAGCAAGAAAAGGGGCCGTATCTTTGCATGTCACATGCGCCCTACAGTCCGACAGAGAAATTGATGACTCACTCAAAACAAGAGCAACAGCTTCCAGAGGAGAAAAAAATAAATATAAAACTGCAAACAGCTGCACGAACCTCCCTCAGCTCATGCAAGAGTAAAGCGAACATCTACGTGATTCTCTAACAAATGTTCTTATGTAAATGATCGAGATGCAGAGGCAGAAACGGTCACATGATTCTCTTAATATTCATTGATCTGATAAATCCAGTTTATCCCATCAGTCAAAGAGAATCATGTCCAGTCCCAAAACACACATTGAAGCAGATGCTGCGGCAGACGAAATCTCCCACAGCATTCCCACAGTCATCACATTTAACATGCTGTACAAACACTCCCTCACTGAGAGGTCAAAACTCACTGTGCTTTGTTATTGTGACCTTAAAGCATGCACAGCACACATCCTTTGGGAACATATTTTATATACATCGCATCTCACCCTAAAAATAGTTTTTGTTGTTGTCGAATCAGTGTCATTTCTACAGATGACTGGTTCTTGCAGTGCTGAGGTGTACAGTATTAAGGTACGACTTGTAGTTGAGGTTATTTAAAGCTGCTGTATTTTTAGTTCACCGACTTTTTTTTCTTTTAGCACTTTTGCTTTGCCAGTGAAATATTTATAACAGAGCCAACCTCTAAGCAAAGACCTCTCAACCTTGCACATGAAGGAAAAAAAAAAAAAGCTCCACTTCCAGCCCGGAGATCAAAGTCAGTGAAGTGCAAGCTCTCGTTCAGCAAAACAATGTCCACACCATTGGCATCAGAGGACCATAACTGTGTTGTTCCACATCCTGTGATGGAGAGTCGTAGGGACGGAGATATAACATTCTCAGACAGTAATAGCCACGGGGGGAGAGCTGTGATCCACACACTGTTGGATCGGAGGATGTTCCTCTCTCTGTGTGATTGGCTTCAGATTTGACACACTTCAGCCTAAGGTGGCGGTTCTTAACTGGTTTTGCTTCAGGACTCGGTTTTTACATTGGACATTGAGTGATGATTGATGACCCAACACGGTACCAAAATTGATTTGCAAAAAATGAAGTCATATTAATTGGCTTTTATTGGATTCTAAATGTCTCTCTTTTTGGTTTAATGCTTGACTTTTCTTTTCGTGTGGTTTTGTTTATGGTCCTTGAGGATGTCATGGAATCTGTCCATGTTAGCTTCTGCCTAATTTAATGAATTATACTTATGAGTTTGATTGAATACATGGCCTTTGATTTCAACAACAAAAGGAAGTATTTTGTCCTGTGTTTTGACCCTTAAATATAATTATAAGGCAGCAGCTATTTACACAAAGTATTAAAAAGCTACACTAGATTTTAAAACGCTTGGGGTCAGTAAGATGATGTCAGTTAATGTTTTTAAAAGAAGTGCTCACCTTCATTTATTTGACCAAAACTGCAGTAAAACAATGATAATGTGAAATATTATGTAGAAATTAGTAATTATAGACCGATGAATTACAAAAAATGAATTACATATCTTAAAGGGGACCTATTACGCCCCTTTCACAAGATGTAATATAGTCTCTGGTGTTCCCAGAATGTGTCTGTGAAGTTTCAGCTCAAAATCCCCCACAGATCATTTATTATAGCTTGTCAAATTTGCCCCTATTTGGGTGTGAGCAAAAACACACTGTTTTTGTGTGTGTCCCTTTAAATGCAAATGAGCTGCTGCTCCCGCCCCCTTTCCAGAAGGGGGTGGAGCTTTAACAGCTCAACAACAACAAAGCTGGAGAATCTCACGCAGCCAAAATGAGGATTGTCAGTAACGGTGTTCAGCCTTACATTGTTCAAACCGGAGTCGACACTGATGGAGAGACTCAGGAAGAAGTTACAACTTTTAGACGTTTCTGAATGGTTAGTGGATAAATTTATGTAGTTGCTGTGGAGTTGATTTAACTCAGCATGTGCCGTCATGTTAATCTTTTGTGCAAATCCAGCGTTGAATTGACCTTCATTTGCGAAGTAGGTCAGTGTAAAATGATGACATGACAACAACACTCTACTACAACAACTCTTCCTCTTCTCACCTCCTTGTGATGAACAAGTTTTGAACAATTATTAATTTAGACATTATTAAAAACATATTATTTGAAATAAAGTATTTGTATCAATATTGTGAGCCTTTTGCCCCATGCTGGTGCTTGTAGGGTAACATACATTTATAAGATTTTTAAACAAAACAAACCACTTTTATGATTTATTTTGACACAAAATCTGTTGCTCCATCAATGTTCAATAAAAACATACATATTTATTCTGCAATCATACTCTATGGGAGTATTGAAAATCCTTTAGCCCCCTACTTAGCACAAACCTGGAGGGCAATGGAAGAAAGCTTGTTTTGCCCTCCAGGTGGGCATTCCTATAAGGGTGTGGCGTCATGTGAAAACTATGAATTGTGGGTGGAGTTTGTAAAAACAATATTTGCCAACAAGGATCGTTATTTGCACTATAGTGTAAATAGACACTTATTACTTGCATTTAGCATTGTTTTTTCCCTGCTGCATAACACACTTTGATTCGCAACAAACACTGAGCATTAAGGATATAAAATAGCACCTTTGCATCCTGAATTTGTATTTAATGACTGCATTTATGTCATCATTAGATCAAAATGCAAATAAAGATAAGCATCAATGGCACCTGCATAACTACAGAGAGATCTTCCTGGAGGATTGCTTTTAGACCTCATTCCCCTGCTGTTAAGAGGCTGAATAAAGTGATTGTTTCATAAAACACACCTGCTCAAGGGCTTTGAAGCAAGATAAAGGGATTTCCCATAATGACACCATCTGAAATAAAAAGAGTGTTTCATTTCAGCCTCTGGAGTACAGGAGTCGCCTCATGCTCATATGACTCTTTTTGTGCTGTGCTTTAGCTGAAAGATGGATTTCCATTGAGTCTCCATCTACACTCTACAAAATCTTGGGTTGTTTTTTCTACCCAAGTCCAGGGTTGAGCCTTTTGGGTCATTTTTTGGGGGTTATTTTCCAGTGTTTGGGTAGTTTTTGTTTTACCCAGATCCTGGGTCAGACGTAACAGCCCAGTGTTTGGGTAGTTTTTGTGTTACCCAGAACCTGGGTCAGACGTAACAACCCAGTGTTTGGGTAGTTTTTGTGTTACCCAGATCCTGGGTCAGATGTAACAGCCCAGTGTTTGGGTAGTTTTTGTGTTTCTGGGTCAGATGTAACAACCCAGTGTTTGGGTAGTTTTTGTGTTACCCAGATCCTGGGTCAGACGTAACAGCCCAGTGTTTGGGTAGTTTTTGTGTTACCCAGAACCTGGGTCAGACGTAACAACCCAGTGTTTGGGTAGCTTTTGTGTTTCCCAGGTCCTGGGTCAGATGTAACAACCCAGTGTTTGGGTAGTTTTTGTGTTACCCAGAACCTGGGTCAGACGTAACAACCCAGTGTTTGGGTAGTTTTTGTGTTACCCAGAACCTGGGTCAGATGTAACAACCCAGTGTTTGGGTAGTTTTTGTGTTACCCAGAACCTGGGTCAGACGTAACAACCCAGTGTTTGGGTAGTTTTTGTGTTACCCAGAACCTGGGTCAGACGTAACAACCCAGTGTTTGGGTAGTTTTTGTGTTACCCAGAACCTGGGTCAGATGTAACAACCCAGTGTTTGGGTAGTTTTTGTGTTACCCAGAACCTGGGTCAGACGTAACAACCCAGTGTTTGGGTAGTTTTTGTGTTACCCAGATCCTGGGTCAGATGTAACAGCCCAGTGTTTGGGTAGTTTTTGTGTTTCTGGGTCAGATGTAACAACCCAGTGTTTGGGTAGTTTTTGTGTTACCCAGATCCTGGGTCAGACGTAACAGCCCAGTGTTTGGGTAGTTTTTGTGTTACCCAGATCCTGGGTCAGACGTAACAGCCCAGTGTTTGGGTAGTTTTTGTGTTTCCCAGAACCTGGGTCAGACGTAACAACCCAGTGTTTGGGTAGCTTTTGTGTTTCCCAGGTCCTGGGTCAGATGTAACAACCCAGTGTTTGGGTAGTTTTTGTGTTACCCAGAACCTGGGTCAGACGTAACAACCCAGTGTTTGGGTAGCTTTTGTGTTTCCCAGGTCCTGGGTCAGATGTAACAACCCAGTGTTTGGGTAGTTTTTGTGTTTCTGGGTCAGATGTAACAACCCAGTGTTTGGGTAGTTTTTGTTTTACCCAGATCCTGGGTCAGACGTAACAGCCCAGTGTTTGGGTAGTTTTTGTGTTACCCAGAACCTGGGTCAGACGTAACAACCCAGTGTTTGGGTAGCTTTTGTGTTTCCCAGGTCCTGGGTCAGATGTAACAACCCAGTGTTTGGGTAGTTTTTGTGTTACCCAGAACCTGGGTCAGACGTAACAACCCAGTGTTTGGGTAGTTTTTGTGTTACCCAGATCCTGGGTCAGATGTAACAGCCCAGTGTTTGGGTAGTTTTTGTGTTTCTGGGTCAGATGTAACAACCCAGTGTTTGGGTAGTTTTTGTGTTACCCAGATCCTGGGTCAGACGTAACAGCCCAGTGTTTGGGTAGTTTTTGTGTTACCCAGATCCTGGGTCAGACGTAACAGCCCAGTGTTTGGGTAGTTTTTGTGTTTCCCAGGTCCTGGGTCAGACGTAACAGCCCAGTGTTTGGGTAGTTTTTGTGTTACCCAGATCCTGGGTCAGACGTAACAACCCAGTGTTTGGGTAGTTTTTGTGTTACCCAGATCCTGGGTCAGACGTAACAACCCAGTGTTTGGGTAGTTTTTGTGTTACCCAGATCCTGGGTCAGACGTAACAGCCCAGTGTTTGGGTAGTTTTTGTGTTACCCAGATCCTGGGTCAGACGTAACAACCCATTGTTTGGGTAGCTTTTGTGTTTCCCAGGTCCTGGGTCAGATGTAACAACCCAGTGTTTGGGTAGTTTTTGTGTTACCCAGATCCTGGGTCAGACGTAACAACCCAGTGTTTGGGTAGTTTTTGTGTTGCCCAGATCCTGGGTCAGACGTAACAGTGTTTGGGTAGTTTTTGTGTTACCAAGATCCTGGGTCAGACATAACAACCCAGTGTTTGGGTAGTTTTTGTGTTGCCCAGATCCTGGGTCAGACGTAACAACCCAGCGTTTGGGTAGTTTTTGTGTTACCCAGATCCTGGGTCAGACATAACAACCCAGTGTTTGGGTAGTTTTTGTGTTACCCAGATCCTGGGTCAGACGTAACAACCCAGTGTTTGGGTTGTTTTTGTGTTACTCAGATCCTGGGTCAGACGTAACAACCCAGTGTTTGGGTAGTTTTTGTGTTACCCAGATCCTGGGTCAGACGTAACAGCCCAGTGTTTGGGTAGTTTTTGTGTTACCCAGATCCTGGGTCAGACGTAACAGCCCAGTGTTTGGGTAGTTTTTGTGTTACCCAGATCCTGGGTCAGACATAACCCAGGAGTTGAGTTCTTTATCGCGGGCTTTTTGCAGCCTCTTCAGGAGAGAGCAGTAAAGCTCCGTCAAATTGGTGCATGTCTTCGATAAAATACAGGTTTGTGTACATTTTATTTTATCTAAAATTCATTATTGTTCTGTATAATTTTATGCAAAGCAACATACAGGGGCGCGATGTGAGTCACTTAAAAGAGTATCGAGTCGGACTTTTCGTGTGATGGAAACACCTGATGCCTTGCATAAAATTTTATGATTTTATTCAAAAAGATACAGAATATAAATACTTAGGATGTTAAAATACGTTATCAGAATTGCACACTGAATATTTATGGACAAGTTGTGGAGTCAGTCACAGAATTTTTCAGCTACGAGTGAAACACAGGCAGCAGTCTGAAGTTATCAGTTCCCTCGCTGAACGCGAGTCATCTCCGGCACGAGATCCAGCGCCGTTACGGTGGAAACAGACAAGAGAGACTGGTCGATTACACTTGAATTACTTCTGAATGTTTAATTTTTACTTCTAATATTTGTTGAACTAGCTTAAATGTAGGCAATATGTATTAAAAACTATATAAAATATGCTATACTATAAAATAAATAATAATAAAAAGGAATTCATGCAGTGGTTGTGTGAAAAAAGTTACTTACGGATTTAAGTTAATCCGTAAACATTAATTCATGTATGAAGTAAAAATAAGCTAGTATTAGAGTAAAAATGAATCAACCAATTATGCTGGGCAAAATTAACCCAACATGTGTTCTGTCCTATATTTACCAGCCCTTTAGAGGTTTTTAGAGACTAACTGTGACATTTAATGTGGCCACAGTGATATAAACAGGAAATGATATGAACAGTTCATCGTATTTACTTTTGCTTTTTTATATCTTCATTTATCTTACAGACGTTTCAACATTGAATCATTCTACCTGATTCTCTCTTGTTTTGAGAAAACATGTTTCTCTGAAGGTTAGTGAAGAGGAAAACACAAAGTCTGAAGTTTGTTTCTCTCAGACTGGTTTTGCTGCATGCTCTACTGAGCAGAGAGATGACTGAGCCACTGGTCATGTTGGCAGGTGTGCGCAGCTCAGCACAGCAGCATCGGTTGGCTTCTTTTCCTCCCCATCAGAGCCATTGTGCTCTTTGTCAATCAACTGTGCACTCCTTTGAGCAATTACCACAGTTTATTCTACCTCGGACGCACCACCTCACGTATTTTGTGTAAACATTGCACACAAATTATTTGTTCCTCTGAAGATGGAAGTCGTACTTGTGTGTCTATAAAAATGACAGGCACCGGAGATTTGTTCACAGATGCAACCTTGAACAGGTAAAAACGTTGCAGTGACATAAAATATACCCGGGGTCTATCAGATGTTAGGGGTTGTATGTCTTTACATTCATTTTTATTTCTGTTGTGAAACACAAAAATAATTTGTCCGCCTTTGTTTCACTAAAATGTACTGTTAAAAGTGCAGTGTTACAATAAATATACTATTATTGATACATTATAATGTAATATCTATAAAATATTTTATTGTGAACTTTAATAAAAAATGTCTTGTTGCTTTTTGTATTTAATGTGCATTATAAATGGACTGTCTCGCCTATATTTTCTCAAAGAAATTGCTACATCTAGTGGACATCTTTAAAACACCAACACTGCTGGATAACAATCAATGTCGCTCTATATATTGGCACAAGATCAGCAGGACCAAATCAGTTAGATAAGTTAAATAAATCTGTAAATAGCAGCATAGGAAGCCAATAATGTTTTGAAGCTATTGCATTTTTTTTTTTTTTTTAATGTGGGACTTTTTGTTCACACAAAAATGAAAATTATCCCATGATTTACTCACCCTCAAGCCATCCTACATGTATATGACTTCTTTCAGTCAAACACAGTCAGAGTTATATTAAAAAAATACTCTTACAAGCTTTATAATGGGAGCCAATGGTAACGAGATTTTGATTTTTGATCTCAAATTACTTCTGTAAAATACATGTAGCCTCTTTCCTACACTCAAACATACACACACATTGAAATGAATGTCTTAATGTGTTTGTAGTGCAAAAGTTCATATAGATCAAAGTCTAAATTTGGAAAAGGAAAGAGGGTTTGAAAAAGAAAAAGCAAACATTTCACTTTGCTGCCACCTGTTGATGAACCATTGCAGCTTGAGATTCAAGCTGTTTATCATCATTTTTTCATATGAAAGTAAAAGTGCAAGTGTTTGAAAACATTTCAGAGTAATGTTGATTTTGTTTTGTTAGAAAACAATTATGTAGGTTTCATAAATTTAGACTGTTTTGAGCATTCATGAGTTATAGCCTACAGTATGTTTCAAATGAATTTGAATTGTGGTTGATTATGATTTCACCTTTTTAACTTTAGTTAGTGTGTAATGTTGCTGTTTGATCATAAACAACATCTGCAAAGTTACGACGCTCAAAGTTCAATGCAAAGAGAGATATTTTCTTTTACAGAAATTGCTTTTTAAGGACTACAACAAACTACAACGAGCTTCATCCTGGGCTAGTGACATCACCAACCCCAAAATTTACATAAACTCCGCCCCCGAGAACATGCAACAAAGGGGGCGGGGTCATGTTGGGCTGCTTTAGAGAAGAAGAAGAGTTGTTGTAGTAGAGTGTTGTTGACATGCCGTCATTTTACGCCGGACTGCTTCACAAACGAGGGTCAATTCAACGCTGGATTTGCACAAAAGATTAACATGACGACACATGCTAGTGGATGAGTTGAATCAACTCCACAGCAACTACATAAATTTATCCACTAACCATTCAGAAACGTCTAAAAGTTGTAACTTCTTCCTGAGTCTCTCCATCAGTGTCGACTCCGGTTTGAACAATGTAAGGCTGAACACCGTTACTGACAATCCTCATTTTGGCTGCGTGAGATTCTCCAGCTTTGTTGTTGTTGAGCGACCGAAGCGTGAGCCGCTAAAGCTCTGCCCTCTTCTGGAAAGGGGGCGGGAGCAGCAGCTCATTTGCATTTAAAGAGACACACAAAAACGGCGTGTTTTTGCTCACACCCAAATAAGAGCAAATTTGTCAAGCTATAATAAATGATCTGTGGGGGATTTTAAGCTGAAACTTTACACACACATTCTGGGGACACCAGAGACTTATATTACATCAGTTTTTAATCCATTGGTCAATGGAGTCCATACTGGTCATTCTCATATTATATGTTCATATAAATTTCATCTAATGATTCATTCAAATAAAAATATGTGAAATTTCTTTTCTTGCATTACACTTTTTGCTGTAGTTCTTGAAAAATTTGAAATTTCTCAACTTTTTTAATTAATAAAAAGGGCGTAAATGAAGTAATAGCATGGTAGAAACATTCAAAACTTTTGTGCATTCACTCATTATCAATATGTTACTGATTAAATACAATATAGTTTTAGTTTAAAAATAGTAAGTTGACTGTTTTATAAGCATATGTTCCACCGGGTCCAAACAGACCCTGCAATGCATAAGGTTTAAACAGTTTTTCATGCGTTAGGAGGGCGTACAGAAAATGCAGATGTACATATATTGTTAAACACAATATCTATAGATGTGCCTATTAGTGACTTTGTAATGAATTCATTTGTTGCAGCTATATTATAATATAAATAAAGCTAAAAGTCAAAACCCATTAATATTAGCACTTACTTTTTTTCATTTCTATTTTGTCTTTTTATTACGAAAAAATATATTGCTATGTGTAAATGAATAAATGTAAGAGTTTTAAGGTCAGTGAGAGTCTATTATTTAGTAAATGGTTCCTTTTTTCTCTCAGACTCATTTAATAGTCTAAAGTGCATGAATAAATACAGTAAAAACACCTTTTTTAGACCTCCCTGGTCGTCGTCACTAAGGATCAAAGCCTTCCACTCAATAGACTGAACAGTCAGAAAAACTTGGCATGAGGATCTTTTGAGTTTCGACCAAGATGAAGTGAAACCCTCTCGGGTCGAAAGTCAATTTTGTGCCACAGAAAGATCTGTTATCAAACTAATGTTGCAGCTTGTTTTAAAAACAAAGACATAGAAATGGACTGTGAAATGACTGCTAATTGTAACATGGGTGTACAGTAATGGGAAACACTTTGTCTATGCCAGACAATGCCACAGTTAAGTGAGCAAAAGAAGGTGAAGCCAATCATGTAATGCTTTTGCTTTTTATCACTGAGCTCTCATACACCATTTCACACTGGTGGAGTTAAACTTGGAGGGTAAGGACAATTAGTAAAGGGTCTGGTTGATGTAGAGCTCGGCATTCACGATCAGTTAAGGCTCAAAGTCAAATTGCAATACAAAGCCAAGGGTATTTTTAAAAGGCTAGACCAGGGGGAGAAGACCTATCTGTTCAGTGGTATCAAGGGACATGCTAAGACACGGTTGGTGTCTATGGAAAATAAGCAGTTGCGCTCAATCACTCCGACTCAGGGACTGTGACTGAAGGGGGCTATTATATCGGGCTATTTTTGTGTGTAGATACCCACATATTTGTAATTACACCAGTAGAAGATTATAGATTATTTCATGGAAAGGCGATACAACAAAGCCAATTAATCCATCATAAATTATATGCAACACTGATTTTCTTAAGATCATTTTAGAAATGCATCAGGTCGACACATTCCTCGGTTGCAGCACACAGAGAGATTTACGAACTGAAATACTTACGCGGCTAACCCAGTGTTTTAGTGCGTCATGTAATGACACCGTTTAATTAACTTTCCTGGGACCACCAGCATGAAGAGAGCTTCACAGGTCAACCAACATTTCCACTGATTATGAGCATGGACGCTTAAAAGCCTCTTTTCAGCAGCTCAATTTAAAAAGCATTAGCAATCATGCGACTTAAAGAGCTGATCTCCTTCTCCAATGTTTAACTAAAACACCTCAAAAATTTAAGGAAAAAAAGGTTTAATCTTAATAGTTTTTTTCCTCTAAAATTTCCAATTAGGAAATGAAAAAATGCACTGGCCTTAGTGTGACTCTGAATCAACGTAAAATATGTTACATTTGCTTCTCATAAACACATCTGAATTGGGATTCATTATACAAATATTCTTTATTCTAAGTTTATGTGGTAGAATAATTAATATATTTGACATTTTCTTTAGTGTGACTCAAAATCACACCTAGATCAATATTTTAATGCAAAACATTTGGTAATATAATATCCTAAAATACCCTGGAAATTTAAGAAAAGTTACAAGAACACATAAAAATCAGAAAAATTAAAGTCCCCCTGTAGTCAATTATTTTAAATCTTAATGCTTTAAAATAGCTTTAAAACAGCTTGAAGGTAAATCAACACCCTTGCCTCATTTATTATACGCGGATCTATGAATATGATAATTAGCCCCGCCTCCACTCACTCGCACGAGCTCAGAGATCCACTTGGTCGATGGTAAACGCTGCACACTGGTATCGCTTTTTACAGTGTCGGACACTAATATGATTAGCCTTTTGCTTGACTACATTATCAAACAGCTAATAATGTGTTGATAATGTCACACAATCCATGTTCCTGTTCATCATCTCAGAGTCAGACAGTTGCCTTCTAAAAATCAATATCCTTATAAACGCTTTGAACAACTTGTCAGTGGAGAAAGGCATATAGTTCATCATAGCTGCTATATTGATAAATCAACCCAATTTTTCATATCAACAGAAAAATATACTGGGACAACCATGGCTTCTCTTAAGACTCCCTTGTGCGGTAGGTTAATGATATGCTAAACCCCGCCCCCACGTTGACGTGATTGGTTACAAGGTAGTTTGTGACATCAGAAACACTAAGAAACTGTCTTCACTGCAGTTTTACCAATGCTATCTCAAAACCAATTCCTACGTATTTTACGAGGTGGCTAATTTGTACGACCTCACTCGTACGTATACGATTTGTCTAAACCCCAGTGACGGGTAGGTTTAGGGGCGGGGTTAGGGGTAGGACATTAGGGGTACAAATTAGCCACCTCGTAAAATACGTACAAATTGATGTGAGATTGGGTTGGTTTTAAATAGAAAATATTCAGCAATGGTGTTGACTTACAGTATGAATCTGCACATGGTTTGTCTTAAAATATATTAAAAACACCATATAGACATGAAAACAACATTAAAAACATGATTTTCACCACAGGGGGACTTTAAACCTGCAAGTCTACGTTTCATTTGTTCTTTGTGTTTTCCAAAGTAAATTAATGTCACAAAAATTAAAAATAGAAATTAGCATAAAAAGTAATCCTGTGCATATATAAAATCTTATAACAACCCATGTTGATGAGTCAAATGTCAGTCCAGAAGATAAACCAGAAGTGTTTCCGTGAATAATATTGATGCAAATAGATCCTCTAGACTGGCTCCACAGAGTAGCCGTCTTTGGACAAAGGACACATACTGTAACCCACCGGCATGGAGTATATTCCTACAGGTGCAAAGGGCAGCATATGTCTGCTGAAAGGGAAAGACTGTCCACACAATAGAGCTGCTGTCTGGGGTTGCGTACAGAGTGGAAACGGTAGAGCGAGGCCAGGATGCAAGATGGGTTTGCTGGTCATTTTGAGCCTCTCCAGCTCTGCCTCCTGCAGTCGCTTGGCCTTCGCTCTTCGGTTCTGGAACCAGATCTTCACTTGTGTCTCCGTCAGGCTGAGAGAGCTGGAAAATTCAGCGCGTTCTGCGATAGACAGATATTGCTTCTGACGGAACTTCCGCTCGAGGGCCAAGAGCTGAGTCGTGGTGAAGGGTGTTCGGGGTTTACGGTTCGTCTTGTGCTTCCTGAGAGTGCATGTTGCGGGACTCGGGGGTCCTGTAAAATTAGTTCATAAATTAGCTTGTAAAACAGCATGGGTTGGGCAGATGGCTAATTTGCTTTAACACAAGGGTAAATCATAAAATATATTGTGAACCAGATCATTTCTGCTGTATAGAATGCCTGAATACACTCTAAAATTATAATCAAGTTGGGTTAAATATGGACAAACTCAGCAATTGGGTTTTTTGACCCAGCAGTTGGGTTAAATGTTTGCCCAACCTGCGGCAGTTTTATTTAACTCAACTATTATTTAAAAAAAATACTATATGTCTGGTTTAAAATGAACCCAAAATAGTTTGGAAATTAAAAATCAGACACATAATTACTAGAGGAAACAATAATAATCAAAAGGTGAACATTTATTAATAAGCAATGTAATAAACGTAAAATGCTGGGTTAAATATGGACAAACCCAGGGATTGGGTTGTTTTCACCAAGCCATTTTTTCAACCAATTTTGGATTTATTTTTTTAGCCAGCAATATAGTAATATAGTAAAAGGCATGTTTTTGCTCACCCCCAAATAGGGGCAAATTTGAGGGGTATTTTAAGCTGAAACTTGACCAGACCAGAGACTTATATTACATCTTGTGAAAGAAGGTGTAATAGGTGCCCTTTAACCCAACCCGCTGGGTTTGTCCATATTTAACCCAACTTGGGTTGTTTTTAACCCAGTATTTTTTAGAGTGTATTATTTAATTATGATTTATTCAACTTATTAATAAATGTTCATTTATTAAACTTATTAATACATGTTATTTTACAACCAATTTTGGGTTCATTTTAAGCAAGCAATACAGCATTTTTTAAACAATAGTTGAGTTAAATAAAACTATACCAGCAGGTTGGGTAAAAACAGCAAAAATGCTGGGTTTGTCCATGTTTAACCCAACTTGGGATATTTTTAACCCAGGATATTTTAGAGTGTACTTAGACTTTCTTGTTATGTTTGTAAATAATGTCTTTTTCTCTTGTTTATGTGCTTGACAGTTCTCACTACATCGATCCATTTTCTCCCTTATTTATCATTTAAATGACAAAACAAACAATTTATTCTGCTAGAATCACTAAAAATCACACTGACACTAGTTGATTACAAAAAAGTTAGTTCTGAGAAAGGCTCAAGAAGATGCTACATTGTTTCATATCTAATATATAATGTCATTCAGACACTTTAATTTATATAATTTAGTGTTTTTTAATCTGGTAACTTACGTGGTGATGTTGATAATCTGGGTTTATTGATCCAGGAAAAGTCCTCTTTCACAGATTCACAACGTTTGGTCGAATCCACTGAATATATCACGGATCGATCATCCTTATTTATCATGCATGGCATCTGAATCAGTTCCTGTGAAGTTGATTCACTCCTTCCTTTCTTCGACATAAGGGCTTCGACGCTGAACGGGAGTCTCTGCGTCCGAACCGAAGGCTCCGGCGGAGATGACCGTGAACCGTGATCATCATCATCTTCATCGGAGGACACTTTACCTTTATAATGAGCTGAAATCATTCCGCGTAAAATAACTATATCTATATTCCACATGGAAACGTGAGAACGAACCATTAACCTGTGGGCTCGCTCTTCGTTGCTTAACTTACATGACTAACAATAACTTGACAAAAGTTTCGAGAGTATCCAAAGTTTGAACCAATCATCGTTCAGTCAGAGGCTGCGTCTAAATCACTCAAGAGCCGCCTACTTAGCCTTTTTGGACATCCTGAGACACAAAATGAGTGTTTGTAGGGTGATTGCCTCATCAAAAGATCTGCAGTGAAGATCCTGAGCCGTTAAATGATACTCTTCCCGGATAAAGAGGTTATATTTAGACCATAATAGTGGGGACATAAGTTAAAATTAGACTTTAAGTTTCTTCATATTACTCTCACATCAATAATTTGTACATTAATCAAAGCTTGTCACTTCATATAGCCTGCTGACTATTCATATAGGCACGTTTTTGTTTACAAAACCATTTTAAAACGATATAGCCAATCTTTGGACTGACTTCAAAGTTTTAAAGGGTTTGTTCACCCAAAAATGAAATTTCTGTCATTTATTACTCACCCTCATGTCGTTCCACATCCGTAAGACCTTCTTTCATCTTCAGAACACAAATTAAGATTTTTTGATGAAATCTTAGGGTTTTTTTATCCTCCATTGAAAGCAATGAAATTACAACATTCATTGTTCAGAAAAGAAGTAAAAACATCGTTAAAATAGTCAATGTGACTACAGTCGTTCAGCCTTAATGTTATGAAGTGACAAGAATACTTTTCTTGCTCTAAAAAAACAAAATAACGACTTTATTCAACAATATCTAGTGATGGCCGATTTCAAAACACTGCTTCATGAAGCTTTACGAATCGTTTGTTTCGAATCAGTGATTCAGAGCGCGTATTAAACTGCCAAAGTAACGCCCCCCAGTGGAGAACCATTGAAATTTCGAAACACTATCGAATCCTCCTTTACTGAAATCACGTGACTTTGGCAGTTTGATACGCGCTCTGAATCACTGATTCGAAACAAAAGATTCGAAGCTTCATGAAGCAGTGTTTTGAAATCGCCCATCACTAGATATTGTTGAATAATCGTCGTTATTTTTTTTTTATTATTATTATTTATTTTTTATTATTCTCGTCACTTCATAACATTAAGGTTAAACCACTGCAGTCACGTTGATTATTTTAACGATGTCTTTACTACTTTTCTGGAAATTGAATGTGGTCATTTCATTGCTTTCAATGAAGGGTAAAAAAAAAAACCTCTGGGATTTCATTAAAATATCTTAATTTGTGTGCTAAAGATGAACAAAGGTCTTACAGGTGTGGAACGACACGAGGGTGAGTAATAAATGACATTATTTTAATTTTTGGGTGAACTAACACTTTAATGTTTTTATTTTTCAAAATCAACATAACATTTATCAAAACCTAAAAACAGCAACAGCAAAACCTGATAACTGATCACATTTGTGACATACATTCAGAGGGGACCAAATGTTTCAGGCTAGCATGTAAATTACAGTAATTATATTGTTGTTGCTATTAACACCTTGTAATTAGGCTCCTGGAATCCGGTTCTTTTTTACCAGGATTTAAACGTAATACCGGAAAATTGCTACCCTCTCAAGGTGTATGGCGCCCACTCATATAGCCCGAGTCTGTCACTTTAAAGGCTATGAACTCTTCTCTGTTTCATCAGAGTTTCGTCACACTGACAAAGTAAAAATGATGGAACAGCTTTGCTAAGAAACTAAATGTGCATTTAATGTTAGGATATTTGCATAAATCAGGCTTGTCAGTGATGTTTGTGCAAGAAATCGAAACAAACGCAATGCAAAACAAACTTAACATGCAACTCCCTTTTTCCCACTGCAGAATTTACATTGCACTGTGGTAATTATTTGATTCCTAGAGAATGCAGAAGTACAAGTCAGTCCTGTCAAAACTAACACTTAAGTGTCTCCACCAAGTCTGGGCTCCTGCACCATTATTACAGCTCTCCAGAGGAGTCATACTCTGTAATCGTGACAGGTTTAATTCTGTGGCAAAGGCCTTGGCTTATGGCTTCATTAAGCTTTATGAATCACTGTGTTCGCATCACTTGCGTTCTATACTTAAATGCTATGGGAATCATTTTAGCAATTCACCTTTACATATTCCCCTCTGTAATAGCAGTGATTAGGTGCACTCCTGGGGTTAAAAGTCAGGCTAATTTGTGTTCATCTTTAAAGTCGTGTAGAATGTTAAACTAGAGAATTAAGTGGAAGAAACAAATGTCATTAAGACTATAGCAGGAACAGCATATTGTGCTCATTAGTGGAAAAAGAGAAAACGTCAGGAAGTTCATTCCTGCCAATACTGTCACATAATATGCAATACAAACTCTATGTACAGGGTCAACACTGGAGGGAATTGAACAGATAGTCCTTGACAAGGATTTGGCTGCTGTGGCCTGTGGCGCTGTAAGGCAGATTGTTATTCAGCATGGGCCAAAACGAATGGCTGTTTCAGAATTGGATTGGAAAAACTGTTCAGAAGATATTGTGTGATTACGATTTGATTAAAGTGGAAGACCCAATTAAGTCGAGACACATTTTTCCTGTAAAAAAGAAATCGAAAAGAACATGGAGTCTATAAGATATGACATGAACTGACACGGCTACATGTTTTTAATTTGAAAGCAATGCTCACGCAATTTGGTCTTCATTACTTTTGTATATAAACATGAACTAAAGACCAAACTAAGACAAAACTGAAATGCCAAATAAATGTTAAATACAACACACATTTAAACGTCTAGTACTTGCACTGCTCGCAACATATTTTACAGTGGATTTACTTTTTCAATTGTATGCCCCAAATTGCTTTTTGAGGGTCAGTGAGCAAATGATAGAGAAACAGAGACCCGTAAACAACTCAAACTTCTATTTCAGTATGAGGATGGCAAAATTAGCAGAAGTGAAGAGCAACAAATCCATGTTAGAGAATGCATAGGATAATTGGACATACTATAATCACTTTTCCCATCAGGTTTATTGCTTGCTTTGGTGCGTAATTCAACAACGGACCCAAAATGACACTGCGCCGGCAGAGAGAACGACACAATTCGAACTGCAGTTACATTATTTTAAGTACTAAAGTTCAGCTGGATTTAGAAAATATTGTAATTTCGTACCCATAAAGGTTAAAGGAATTTCTAAATATAATGCTATAGATGTTTACACAATAATTTTTATAAATGAACTGTACTGTTTGTACTGATCAGTAGGCTTACTAAATGTACTGATTAAAGCATTTAAAGTCCCCCTGTAGTCAATAATTTTATCCCTTATCTTTGATCACAAAAATTAAAAATGTAAATATTTTTTCTGTGAAAAAAATTCTTCATGCCTTAAAACAGCTTAAAAAACAGTGTATAGGGATCTATGAATATGCTAATTAGCCCCACCTCCACTCACTCGCATGAGCTCAGAGATCCACTCGGTCAACTTATTGAGGTAAACGCTGCACAATAGGTAATGTTTTTTACAATGTCGGACACAATTCATGTATATAATTAATATGATTAGCCTTTTGCTTGATTACATTATCAAAGAGCTGCTAATAATGTGTTGCTAATGTTACAAACCATGTTCTTCATCTCAGAGTCAAACAGCAGCCCTCTTAAAATCAGTTTTCTTAGTAACACTTTGAACAAACGTCATTGGAGAGAGGCATATAGTTCATCACAGCATCGTAATATACACCATACACCTGCTAAATCTACCCGATTTTTCATATTAACAGAAAAATATACCGGGATAACTCAGAGCGGTCATAGTTAATGATATGCTAAAGCCCGCCCCCACGCTGATGTGATTGGTTACAAGGTAGTTTATGACGTCAGAAACACCACCGCATTTTTGAAACTCTTTAGATCACTGCAGTTTTTCATGGTTTGTCTTAAAGCATATTAAAAAACACCACACAGACATATAAACAACATTATTACGCAGCTCTGTGGAATATTTGATTCTGATTGGTTAATCGCGGCATCCAGCGGTATGTTATTCCCTGATAACAACCGCTAAAAACTGATAACACAGGCTCATCCGGGTAACTGAAGTCTGCAGCGCTTGTTAGGAACGTTTTTTCCTTGTGAAAGTTTAGCGATGGGTGAGCTAATAAAATATTAAAACTCAGTCAAATCAATATTTTGTGAACAGTTATTTAATTATGTCATCCGGTATCGCTCTCTCATTTTGGGACTATTTTGTTCACTGTAATGGATTATAAAATAACAAACAGGTACGATTTTAAATCAGTTTAATCTCAGATCAATATCTCTTATGCCCATCATTATTTATGTGGCGAGATGTCATGTAATATGTGGTATGACTGTACCGTATCTCTCAAATGTCCGTCAAGTTTGAACTTGCCACGCTAGCAACTGCTCTCTCCGCGGAAACTTTGTGTTTAAAGAGCTAATAAAATATTTTGACTCATATCAGTAGTTCATGTAAAATTGTGGCAAGCAGCCGTGTAATAAGCGGGATAATGTACATTCAGCCGATTGTTATCACAGAATAAACCTCGACAGGGAGATCAGGTTTTGCATCAGCCTAAAGGGCTTTTACTTACTTAAAAACTTATTTTCACCACAGGGGGACTTTAAAGGGTTAGTTCACCTAAAAATGAAAATAATGCTATTTCAATCATGACAACTCTCGGAGTGGATTAAATTCAACCAGCATTTATTGGCATGGGGTATGAAGTATACATGGCTTGATTTTGGTGTATGAGATCTGCTACATCTGCTGCTGTTGCTGCTGAGCAAATACAAATTGTTCAGCTTAGTCAAATAAAACAACAAGGAAAAGGCTGCTGCAAGAATGATAGAAGATCTCTACAGGTGGCGCTGGGGAGGAGGAGGGAAAACAGCATTTCACATTGTGCAGCTTGTCGATCGCAGGCTAGGGTACGATATATATGGTTGCGTGGATATGGAATTACTTCTGATTGGCTGATGCCATGGCTTGGAAATGACCAATCAGCGCTCGGTTAGAGTTTCATGACTGAACTTTGTATTTATTACTCACCCTCACGTTGTTCCACACCCATAAGACCTTCGTTCATCTTCGGAACACAAATTAAGATATTTTTGATGAAATCCGATGGCTCAGTGAGGCCTGCATCGCCAGCAATGACATTTCCTCTCTCAAGATCCATTAATGTGCTAAAAACATATTTAAATCAGTTCATGTGAGTACAGTGGTTCAATATTAATATTATAAAGCGACAAGAGTATTTTTTGTATGCCAAAAAAAAACAAATAACAACTTTTTAACAATATCTAGTGATGGCCGATTTCAAAACACTGCTTCAGAGCATTATGAATCTTTTGAGTCGAATCAGGGATTCGGATCACGTATCAAACCGCCAAACTTCTGAAATCTCTGATCCACTGATTTGATTCGTAAAGCTCTGAAGCTTCAAAAAGCAGTGTTATGAAATCGGACATCACTAGATATTGCTAAAAAGTCATTATTTTGTTTTTTTGGCACACAAAAAATATTCTCATCGCTTTATAATATTAATATTGAATCACTGAACTCACATGAACTGATTTAAATATGTTTTTAGTACATTAATGGATCTTGAGAGAGGAAATGTCATTGCTCCCTATATGCAGGCCTCACTGAGCCATCGGATTTCAACAAAAATATCTTAATTTGTGTTCCGAAGATGAACGAAGGCCTTACGGGTGTGGAACGGCATGAGGGTGAGTAATTGATGACATTTTTTTCATTTTTGGGTGAACTAACCCTTTAAAGGTGCCCTAGAACTTTTTTTTAAAAAGATGTAATATAAGTCTAAGGTGTCCCCTGAATATGTCTGTGAAGTTTCATCTCAAAATACCCCATAGATTTTTTTTAATTCATTTTTTTAACTGCCTATTTTGGGGCATAATTAGAAATGAGCCGATTCAGGGTGTGTGGCCCTTTAAATCTCGTGCTCCACGCCCACAGAGCTCGCGCTTGCCTTAAACAACATAAAAAAAGTTCAAACAGCTAATATAACCCTCAAAATGGATCTTTACAAAGTGTTCGTCATGCAGCATGTCTAATCACGTAAGTACAGTGTTTATTTTGATGTTTACATTTGATTCTGAATGAGTTTGAGGCTGTGCTCTGTGGCTAAAGCTAACATTACACACTGTCGGAGAGATTTATAAAGAATGAAGTTGTGTTTATGCATTATACAGACTGCAAGTGTTTAAAAAATGAAAATAGCGACGGCTCTTGTCTCCATGAATATAGTAATAAACGATGGTAACTTTAACCACATTTAACAGTACATTAGCAACATGCTAACGAAACATTTAGAAAGACAATTTACAAATATCACTAAAAATATCATGTTATCATGAATCATGTCAGTTATTATCGCTCCATCTGCCATTTTTTGCTATTGTCCTTGCTTGCTTACCTAGTCTGATGATTCAGCTGTGCACAGATCCAGACGTCCTGCCCTTGTGTAATGCCTCAATCATGGGCTGGCATATTGGGGGCGTACATCCCGACTGTTACGTAACAGTCGGTGTTATGTTGAGATTCGCCTGTTCTTCGGAGGTCTTTTAAACAAATGAGATTTACATAAGAAGGAGGAAACAATGGAGTTTGAGACTCACTGTATGTCATTTCCATGTACTGAACTCTTGTTATTTAACTATGCCAAGATAAATTCAATTTTTGAATCTAGGGCACCTTTAAGGATATTTTTGTACCAGACTGCTTAATTAAAATAGCTTGAACATAATTTGCTCATTTGCATTTATTTAACCTCCACAAATGACCATTTCTTAAATAAATAAATAATCCTAAAAAGTCAAGAAGTTAAAATTGCATCATTCATTGTGAAATTCTTTAAATAAACAAAATTAAAGATTTCAATTTGGACCTCGTAACAATTTCGCTGTTCAGTGCCTTTAAACAGTCCATTTCTTCTCATGAAATGTAAGCACACCATTATGTACAATTCATGTCCCTAGAGATGGAGTGTTTGATGCAGCAGACAACCCCACTTTTAGGGTTGAGCTGCACTACGGGAACATTCAGTTCATAAATGCAGCACAATATCAAACCTGACCCCATTTTTCTGATTATAGAAAAAAGCCCACCAGATGAGGCTCTTCACGTGGCAAGAATGACTTTCAGCGCAATTGCACGCGGAAAACGTTTCGTTTGATAGCTCTTTCCATTAGACCCCATACAGTGAAATATGTAGTGCGGTCAAGAAGGAAACCACTATACTGTGACTGCAACTGCTGTTGAGTGTGAGTTCACATATAATAGACACATGCGCAGTGAGTCGAATGTTTCTGACACAGCTGATCGGCCTGTCTGTGTCCCACTTGGCTTTATGTATCCAGGTTCTTATTACTCCCTCATCAGCGGTTGCACAGTGTAAAGCGCTTTAAGGCTTCTTCCTGACACCGTTATATTTCCTCAAGGCAATATGCAATTATACCTGTGTGCTAGCAGTTAAGATGACAAAATCATTTCTGCGAAAAGTAAGATGTGATTTTGATAAGTTTACCAAGAATCTTTTTGGTGTGGCTTCTGAGTATCGAATTTTTCTCAGCTGTCACACGAGGAACTGCACTCTGCGGTTGCTTCAACCAAGGACTTTTTTTACAGCATGTTTTATAATTCAAGAGGTAGAGGACATTTTATTGCTCTCTGTCACATTGTGAATTAAAAGCCATAAAGCATTGGTTAATGAGATTGCCATCAGCCAGGGTCAGTGGTTCACATCTATTATATGAAGCCTTATTGTCTGTTCTCAGTCTTAAATTGTAGTTGTATATCATTCACAATCAGGAATTTGGTCACTGTTGGCCTCACCAAATAAAGGATAAGACCACATCCCATGAGCTACAACATGCGTTTCTCAGGTTGTGCTGAATCAGTGCAATACTTTACAGCTATACACTCTGTATTGGTGGTATTAACAGTGTTCGAGCAGCAGCTACAAAGTGCCTATGCTTTCACAATATCTCCTCCCATGTGCGTCAAACAAAGAGCTTACTAATTCCAGCTATTCAAGGGGTGATATTTCATTAATTATGGATGCTGTCGTTAAAAGGAATAAGCTGTGAGGCAAAGGATGTGCAAATGTAACGAGTAGCATAAGGTGTGTGTGGTGTCATTGTCTTTTTCGTGCTGCTTTGTGTGCATCCAACCACATCAAGCCTGTGCAAAGTTGAGAACCGAAGACAGAGAAGTAAAGAGATTTTATCTGTCTGCTGGAGCTCGTTATAACATAATGTGTCATTAAACACAATATATTAAATCTGAATGCCAAAGAAGTGACAAAAAGAAGATAAATATAGCTTTATGGTGATTCAAATGGGAGAAAAGGAAATACAACCAAACAAAATGAAAAACTACTGTATTGAAGTTCAATGAGCCCTTTGAAGATAAACTCAAAGCAGGGGTTTTAACTCAACCACTCTAAAAAATGCTGGGTTAAAAACAACCCAAGTTGGGTTGGAAATAGACAAACCCAGCGGTTGGGTTAAATGTGTTTTTATTTATCTATTGTTTAAAAATGACTATATGGCTGGCTTGTGAATGAACCCAAAATATGTTGGAAATTAAAAATCAGACACATAATTACTAGAGGCAACAATAATAATCAAAAAGCAAACATTTATTAATAAGCAATTTAATAAATGTTTATTTATGAATTATTATTCATTAAACTTGTTAATAAATGTTCATTTATTAAACATACTGATACATGTTAATTTCCAACATACTTTGGGTTCATTTTAAGCAAGCAATATGGGTACTTTTATATAACCCAACTATTGTTTAAAAATTACTGTATTGCTTGCTTAAAATGAACCCAAAATATGTTGGAAATGAACATTTATTAATATATTTAATAAATGAACATTTATTAATAAGTTTAGTGAATAATAATTAAACAAAAAACATTTATTAACTTGCTTATTAATAAATGTTCGCCTTTTGATTATTATTGTTGCCTATTATTGTTGATTTTTAATTTCCAACCTATTTTGGGTTCATTTTAAGCCAGCAATACAGTAATTTTAAAACAATAGTTGGGTTAAACGAAACTGGCAACATTTAACCCAACTGCTGGGTTAAAACAACCCAATCGCTGGGTTTGTCCATTTTCAAGCCAGCATTTTTTACAGTATAGACATAAAAATAAAAGAGAGAAAAATTAAACCGAACAAATTGTATGTGTGAAACAGCTGTAATTGTCATTCAGCATTTGGAAATTGTGTATATTGATGCAGTGTGGTCCAATATTACTGTCATCCTTTGAGAGATAATTTGTGTTTTCCCTGTTTATCCGCACATCATTACAAAAATTACTTTAAGCAACCCCTGCTTGTGGCTAAGGACTCATAACAGTGCTAAAGAGAGGGTGTGGCTCCACTTGTTTAGCATGTTTCAACACATGAACCTAAATGAGCCTGGTGGTGAAAATAATTACAGCTTAATTCATTGTTGGAATCCATATCAAATGTTAAAGGCCCGAAAGTCACGCAGTCATGCAACTGCAGTGCATTGTTCTTGGCTTAACACTTTATGCCACTTTATGACATATTGCTGTCAATTTATTGCTGATTCATCGTGAGATATTTGATTTCAAGAACCAGGTTGTAAAGGACATATAATCTATTGTGAAATACATGTTTAGCTGGTTATTGTGAGAGATCTAAACATCCCTGAGCAACTATTCCTTTTCTTACCTGAGTTCTATAATTTATCCTAATCTACAACAAACATTTACAGAAGTTGCATTTAACCGGCATTTAATCTTAGAGATCTACCACTGCCATTTAGCTGATGCTCAAGGAAAACACATAATCATCACAGGCGCCCTGGAGAGGGGAATAAACTATAAGCATCATTGTCTGTAATCAAGCCTTGGGTTTATTGCCCCATTATACAGACTTGACTTGACAACATGATTAATATATCTCAATTTAAAGACAAGTTTTTGACAATAGCTTCTCTATTTGATGACTTCTGCCACAAACCCACAACCTGCCTAAGCAAGATTTTGAGCTCATTCTACACTGGAAATGTAATGCAATTTTATTGTGGGTAATGTGGGTAAAACATTTGCTGCCAATTGTTTTCACTAAATTAAATTAAAAGTCTCCAATAAATTTTCTTGCTGCTTTTAGCCTCCAGAATAGGTAAAATTATGAGCTTTTCTTTCCTTCTTTTACAAACGACTTGACATGCAAAAACAAATAAAATAAATGCTGTCACTATAAAGTTTAACAAATGTTCACACTACAGCTGAGAAGGAAACAAAACAGAGGAACAGTGTCATTTAAGTCATTTAATGTTAATTTATCAAACAACATAGGTTTACTACTTTACTGGCATGAATTAACACTTTAACAAAAAACACAAAGGAAGGCCATTCTCTTTGTGAATATCAATAAATAACAAAACAACAACTAGTAAATACAATTAAAAAGTAAAGCATGGATGTTGGAGCCTCACTGCAGTTTATAGCTGCTCTTAATTTTGGAAATATCACCATCTAGTGGTAATCTGTAAGTACTTTTTCCATTTTTGTACTGAGAATTTAGATTTTAAACTCATATATGGAACTTATTAGGCAATATAACTGTTTGTGAACAATCATATTAAAAGGTGCACAAATAAAAGCTCATCCTGTTGCCCTATAAATGACTTTGCCATGTGAACAGCATTCTTTAAATCCTCTTTAAAATTCACTGCAAGTGGTACCACCTGAAATTAAAACAATAACAAGATAAAAATCAGTTGTAAATCATACTCGACACTCAAGAATGTTGACTTCTTCAGAAGACATGAAGGTCTTGTATATTCAAAGGATTTTAGAAGCCAGCAGGCTGTTTCAAATGGCATTCAAAGGGTTAGTTCAACCAAAAATGTTAATTCTGTCATTTATTACTCACCCTCGTATTGTTCCAAATCCATAGGACCTTTGTTCATCTTCAGAACACAAATGAAGATCTTTTTGATGAAGTCTGAGAGGTTTCTCTCCCTCCATTGAGATCCAATGCAACTACCACTCCAAGGTCCAGAAAGGTAGGAAAAATACATCATTAAAGTACTTCATGTGACTCCAGTGGCTTAAACTCAATTTTATGAAGTAATGCGAGTGATTTGTTTGCACAAAAAGAACATAATTTACCACTTTACTCACAAAAAATTGATCTGCATTCACGAGAGCTTCAAGATGCA
Source organism: Megalobrama amblycephala (assembly GCF_018812025.1). NCBI lineage: Eukaryota > Metazoa > Chordata > Actinopteri > Cypriniformes > Xenocyprididae > Megalobrama > Megalobrama amblycephala. The sequence continues at coordinate 4,068,395 of NC_063066.1, forward strand.
TGCGTGTTGTGTTCAGATTCGCACGTCAACTCAACGCACATGCGTGAGTGTTCACGAGAGCATCATGACGCATGAGTTTTGTTTTGTGTTCACATTCGCACGTCAACTCAACACACATGCGCAAGTGTTCACAAGAGCATCACAAAGCATGCATTTTGTGTTCAAACTTGCGTGTCAACTCAACGCACATGCGCAAGTGTTCACGAGCGTCACAACATGCATTTTGCGTTCAAACTTGCGTGTCAACTCAACGCACATGCGCAAGTGTTCACGAGCGTCACAACATGCATTTTGCGTTCAAACTTGCGCGTCAACTCAACGCACATGCGAGTGTTCACGAGAGCATCGTGACGCATGAGTTTTGTGTTCAGACTCGCGTCAACAACGCACATGCGCGAGTGTTCACGAGAGCATCGTGACGCATGAGTTTTGTGTTCAGACTCGCGTCAACAACGCACATGCGCGAGTGTTCACGAGACCATCATGACGCATGAGTTTTGTTTTGTGTTCAGATTCGCACGTCAACTCAACGCACATGCGCGAGTGTTCACAAGAGCATCACGAAGCATGCATTTTGTGTTCAAACTCGCATGTCAACTCAATGCACATGCGCGAGTGTTCACAAGAGCATCACGAAGCATGCATTTTGTGTTCAAACTCGCATGTCAACTCAACGCACATGCGCGAGTGTTCACAAGAGCATCACGAAGCATGCATTTTGTGTTCAAACTCGCATGTCAACTCAACGCACATGCGCAAGTGTTCACGAGCGTCACAACATGCATTTTGCGTTCAAACTTGCGCGTCAACTCAACGCACATGCGAGTGTTCACAAGAGCATCATGACGCATGAGTTTTGTGTTTAGACTCACGTCAACTCAACGCACATACGCAAGTGTTCACGAGCGAGTGTCACGACATGCATTTTGGGCTCAAACTTGCGCGTCAACTCAACGCACATGCGAATGCTTCTTGAGAGCATCACGCCGCATGCGCGTTGTGTTCAGACTCGAGTGTTAACTCAACGCAAAATCGCGAGTGTTCACGAGATCACAACGCATGCGTTTTTTGTTCAAACTTTCGCATCAACTCAACGCAAAAGAGCGAGTGTTCAAGAGAGCAACAAAACGCAAATGTGCGAGTGTTCACAAGAGCATCATGACGCATGCGTTTTGTGTTCACGTGAGAGCTGACATTGTTGCGTGAACACACCTTGGATAATATTATTTTGTAAATAAAGTGGTAAATTATGTTGTTTTGTTTTTTTTGCACAAACAAAGCACTCACGTCACTTCATAAAATTGAGTTTAAGCCACTGGAGTCACATGGCATACTTTAATGATGTCTTTACTACATTTCTGGATCTTGGAGTGGTAGTTGCCTCGGATCTCTATGGAGGGACAGAAACCTCTGATACTTCATCAAAAAGATCTTAATTTGTGTTCCGAAGATAAATGGAGGTCCTACGGATGTGGAATGACATGAAGGCGAGTAATAAATGACAGAATTTCCATTTTTGGGTGAACTAACCCTTTAAGTAAAAAATTCTGTCATCATTTATTCTCCCTAATGTTCATACATAATTTCAGTTTTACACTAAAGAAGGCTTATATAGCCAAGTGCAGTCACAGAGTCATAGACTTTTATTTTTGTTCTTTTTGGAGATTGACACACGTGGTCAGTATGAACTAAAAACTTCAAAAATTCTCCTTTTGTCTTTCATGAAAAAAAACAAAAAAACATTTCAGTGTGGAGCATCATGAGGGTGAGTAAACAGTGACAGAACTTTCTATTTTGGGGAGAACTGTCCCTTTAACTGCAGACAATGGTCAAACCTCATTTGCTTTGACTCAGCTGCCTCAAGGTGAGTAACCGCTCTCTGATGACCCTGTTCTCCTCTACCATTTTCTTGATTGTCCTCAATACATCCTGTTTTGTTTGGGACTGACGTGGAAAAACAACACGGGTCATGATAATGAAAATAAAATGGTAAAAAAGAAAAAACCTATACCAAACCCACCATTTCCTCAGCTTGAGCATCTCTTTGTGGGAATCCAAAAGTATCACATGAGGGCCCTATACACACACAAACAGAGAAATGTAATTGCATTCATTCTGATGAACACAACTGAGTCTTATATGAAGACTTGCGCGTTTTATATGACTGTATAAAAGGTTGTGCTCCGCGCGCACCTGTATGAGCGTCACGTTCGGCGCGCTGTATTTTCCCGCCTTCGGATGCCCTCAGATTAACCGTAGATTTCTGCGAGGTCCTCATATTCGAGTAAAACCTCAAAAGATGGTTTGTTTTCATCTTTTTTAAAAAAAGAGGTGTTATTTCTGGACTTTTGGTGAAGAGCAAGGGTGAGGGAGTCGCCTCAGTTAGCCTGTTAATATTCCTACTCAGTTTGTGTTTGTTATTTTCCCCGGTCCACCATGATGTCTTGTCCGTTTGGGACGTCTGAGAGCTGAAGTTCGGTGTGTAGAGTAATTTACGGTAAGTTGCCATTGTTAAGTTATTTAAAAAAAAGTTTTGTTTCTCTTAATGTGAAACTTAAACTGTTCAAATTTATTAGCCTACCACCAGAAGAGGTCCAGCTTATAAACGGTCACTTCACGTTTGAAATTGAGGCGCGAACTGTACGCAGAAATAACCCGATGCCCTTAAAGGAACAGTTAACATAATAACGAGAGTTCGTTGTCCCCCTGTAGTCAATAATTTTATCCATTAAAACTTATCTCTGATCACCAAAATGATATATTTAAACATTTTTTCCTTTGAAAAAAATTCTTAATGCCATAAAATAGCTTTAATGTAACTCTACACCAGGGTTGCCAGGTTTTCACAACAAGACCCGCCCCCTTAAGGCCCCGGTATAGACCATAGACTGTAAAAAAATATGGACGTAGTGTCCGTGTTGTCACCCATAGAGTTCTGAACAGCAGTTTTGACGCGCAAATGAGGCCGCTGCCATCTTAGCTGCGCGTCACCGCACGTCACTCCCGGATAACTGAAAATGGGCAAAGAGGCGGGACGAAGTTGGAGCCCATGCGACTTGTTGCTGAAACCACGCCCGCCCTAGCTATCTATCTTAGATACTATCTAAAATATTAAAAAAGATAACAATATCATTAGAAAGTACTAAAGGTTTACTGTCAATCTACGGTGTTTTGTAAGATAACGTTATAGATGCTCTAACACCAGTAGGCTAATTAATTTGTGTGGGGTGTGCAAATAACAAAATCAACTGGGACTTCATACCTTTAATGAAATAGAGATCACGAGATGAATCCAATCCGTTGCACTTGGGTAAAATGTCCATTTCAAAACATAAAAAAACTACTTTTTGTTCATGAAAGCGTTAAATCCATGAAATCTTTATATATTATCCATCGTTTGCATTACATATCTCAAGAAATGATGCAATCTGAGCATCGTTTATAATGTAAAGCTCTATATGTACATATATAGGTACCAGATATCTGTATAATGTTCTCTCAAACTAATAAGCACGTGTCCAAAGTATAATTTTTCAAAATAGTGAAGCAGTTTTAGTTATATCCAAGCAGTGCTGTCGGAGTTGTATATCCTCCTGGTATTGTCATTGTAGTAAATCTCAGGAACAAAACTTTTAGCCAATGCTTTTAGACGATCCAGCAACGTGTGTTCTGCATGCGAGCACATGTACACAGACTGAGATGCCAAATTCAGTGGCTGAAATTAGCTGCTGAGGTAAAGTGACGGCTCACAGACAGCAGCGCAATCTACCTGTCACTCAAGTGACCACGCCCTTAATTATGCAGAACTTTAAGGCTTAATATAATTTAAACGGATGAGTTATAAAAAAATTCACCCCCCTCAGAGTTGACATGAAGGGCAAAATTAGCAGTATAGACCAAAACACAATTTGAACCAGAGTGTAAACATGTTTTTTTCTGCTGTAAACTTGGCTGTTTTAACATTATGGTCAATGAGATTCTGCTCCCTTTTGCAGCCTGTCCCTAGCGGCCAGTCGATGAATCGCAGTTTAAGTTACTTCCGTATTGGCTTCACGAGAAAATGGGGGAGGTTGCCGCTTGGTATAGACCTTATTTTCCAGAGAAACATGCGCGCCGCCATCTTTAGAATACTGTCTTTGAACTTCCGTTTTCGCGGTAGCCCTGTATATTTCTATGGCGTCGCTGTTGAAGAATAATTAGCTGATGAAGTGTATTTACGTGTTGTAGAGTTAACAAAAGTTATCATGAGCATTGTAATGTTTAAAGCGGGTGTCTTAACAAATGTCAGTAGAACGGGAGGATTTTAAAATGAGCAGTTCATTCATATACATAAGATCGCTGTGGAAATACAAGCCGGAAGTCAAAAGACAATGAGCGCAGCGCTGAAAAGGGGCGGGGCTACATAAGGTCTATACTTCAAACGAAATCGAAGAACGAACTGATGTGACGTCATTTCGAACAAAATCAGGCCAAAACGAAGTTCATTTTGTGTTCTTTTTGGATGTTCGAAACGGCACGCCAAAGCGAACTTTCAGGAAATGAGGCACTAACACTGTTTTTCATGTTTGATACTGTAAAGCTGCTTGATTTTAAGCAATCTATTGAATAAAGTGCTATTTGAAGACGTGACGTGACTGGAGTGCTACTTTGCAGAGCTCGTGCTAACAGGCTGTTATGACAAAGACTATAGAATAACAAGACGTGTCACTCGTATTGTTTTGAATGGGAGAAAGTGTAACACGCAATATGGCGGAATAAGTCCCGCCTTCTAAATAAGAGCCAATCGCCGACTGGTAAAGTCATCGCGTCACTTCAGCGGCCGTTAGAATCACCGGTTTCTATAGAAACAGTCAGACGCGCGCCTCCAAAGAATTTAGGTCTGCGCATGCGAATTAGCTTGATCCAGCCTGAAAAATAGTTTTTTTTGTCATGATTCGAGCGTTTAGAAACTAAATTTATGAGCCGGTTGTTGTTAGATTTCATTGGTGATTTCAAATATGAAATTTAATCATAAGGTTGGCGAACAGTTTTGGAGAATTTGATGTTTCCCCATTCAAAGAGATTACATGATGCCCAGGATGCCCGAGAGGCGTTTCAAAGATGGCCGCCGAGTGAAATGACTTGTCTTAAAGGGACTTTGGTTATGATCAGATGCTTTTCTTATGATTTCTATAATAAATGCTTGCTGTTTTCTCATTTTTGTTGTGTTTATTTTGTTACTGAGAAGAAAGTACACGGCACATATTTATTAATCTAACTGTCGCTCTCAGCATTGTGGGTGGTGTCAGATGTTCGTTTACAGTATATCGCTGGTCACGCATTTCGAACTTCGTTTTACCCCTAATCGAAGAATGAAAAAGAACTTTGTTTGAAGTATATCGGGGCCTTTAGTTACTAGGGGTGTTCGATTCCAGGTTTTTTGGAGTCGACTCCGACTCCCGACTCCCACTGTAGGAGTCAATGGAATGGACTCCTCGACTCCATTTACTGTAAATCAAAACAGGGTCATAAATAAGCCAAGATGGCAGTCCTTACACAATTTATTTTCCCCCGACGCGAAGCCTTAAAATCCCCTCATTAAAACAACACACGTTTAGCTAAACTGATTAGTCCAATTTAGAGAGGACTTGATGAGTAGCTTATCAATGTTGCTAATTGCCAATACCTAATTTTACAGAGAGAAAAGTCACGAAAAACATCTGTGGTCAAATATTATTTCAGAATTAAATAAATGAGAAAGCAGGGATTCTTTAATGAATTCATCTCATTATAATGGTCAGGGGATGGCGCTAAATGCATATGATCATTGTCTTAAAAGTGCTTGGACACAAGAGTTAAAGATACTAAAATTAATACAATACATAAAGAATGCATACAATATAAACTTATTAATGTGTTTAACTGTCACGCCACACGCAGTGAAAAATATATGGCGGAGCAAAGAGGACACTGCCAACACGTCGACAGACAAGACATAGTAGGTTATGATATTAAACAAAGTCCCAGCTTTCAAATTATGTAATTTTTTTAAGAAATTCGAACAAAAAAAACACGTTTTGTCGCTCTTTAATGTGTCGTGACAGATTGCTGTAGCGCCTCAGCTCAAGAGGCTCGTAAACCGATCATCTCTTCCTACTAATTCATTTATAGCATCAAATAAACATGAATGAACATCAGAAGGAATGTTGTTTCAAATGCGCAAAGATGTCAGTACACACCATTTCCACTGAGGTTAATCTTCTAACGGCTGCTGCTTTGTTGGACAAAATGGCAGATTCGGTGTTCTGATTGGTTAGATTGCTTGTCAATCAAACTCCCAGCAAAAGATCAATTGCTCCTCAAAACTAGCCCAATTGCATTTCAGGGGGATCCCAGGGTAAAAATCACTTTCCAGGGGTAAAATTCACGTTTTTAGATGGGCTCCCCTGGTAAAATTCGCATTCCAGAGGCTAAATATCACATTATTTTGAGTCGATTCAACCTGCGGACATGAAAAAACACCCGCGGCAACAGTGTAAAAGTAGCCCAAAACCGTGGACTTGGCAACACTGCTTTACACCCTTGCTTCATTTATTATACGCGGATCTATGATATGCTAATTAGCTCCGCCTCCACTCAGAGATCCACTCGGTCAACTGAGGTAAACACTGCACAATGGTATGGCATTTTACAATGTCATACATATGACGATAATTAATATGATTAGCCTTTTGCTTGACTACATTATCAATGTAAGTAATATATATAGTTCATCATAACATCGTAATTTACATAATTATCTATCCAATTTTTTATATCAACAGAAAAATATCACCACATAGACATATAAACAACACTGAAATCTTGAATTTACCACAGGGGGACTTTAATTATTTTTTCACCCTCATGTTTCTTTTTCTAAACCCGTATGACTTTATGTAATTTGCTTAATATAGCCTATAGCAATGACAACGAAACACAAACACATCAATTATATTCTTTCTAACTGACCTCAAAAGTTAGATTTTGTCTGAGATATCAATGTATGAAATGCCAAAATAGTCAAAAGTTTTTTAAATTTATCATAATCGTAATACCAAGATGAGGAGCCACTGGTGTAAAATCCATATAAAAAAAACATTTTTAATTTTGATAAATATATTTATATCAAAATTTAATTACCACACAACAAAAGGACTTCCATTTCTAAACCACAATTTTGTGTGGTATTGATTATACTAAACTACCGCCAGAGGGTGCTGTGTGTGTCTCTGCAGTAATCGTGTGTAAGTGACCTCTAGATCAGAGTGCCTGCATTAAGTACCATGGTCAAATGCTATACTGTTGCACTAGATGACTCACAGATACTAATATGCATTGCATTGCAGCATGAGAGGCTCTAAGTGATGCAACTGAATAGACAATTTAGATGTACGTCTGTACATATATCATGAGGTCAGCTCCATTAAAACACCTTCAAGCTGTAGTAAAAACAGTAATCAATCTTAGTAATTCCAGAATAACCAAGGCCTCACCCTGATGTCCTCCTCGTAATCATAATACTGTCTTTTAGGCAGCATGCGCTGTATCAGACAAGCTAAAAATAGATTTGACCCCATTCGCAGTCAGTGTGCCAGAAGCTTACATGCATTTCCTATTGCACTGTGTTAAAAGACGATGCCTAACACTTTGATTTTATGTAGGTTGAGTTCAATTAAACACAACATGAATTACAGATCCAAAGGATTCAATTTTAACTTTCATGGTTAAAACAAAGACCCCCAGCATTTCCTGCAATCAAGTTTATTCATTCAACATTTCACATTACAAATACTTGAAGCATTCTGTTATAAATATTTAACCGCAAATAATCAAGACTCGACTACCAAAGCACATGTATGACTAAATGATATTTTTCTTTACATAAACTCCATATGGATGTAAAATATAAAAATTAAAACTTTTAAATGACATAGCAAAAAAATTGTTCCTCTTATAAAAATCTATTGATAAATACACCTTCCCATACAGTTATAAACTATGTCAATTTAAATAAGCAGTTACATAGAGAATTTTCTGATATTTTTTTTTCTTATCCTTCTGTAGACATGAAGCACAATATAGTGATTATTAAAACTAGAAAATCTAATAAGTGTACTGATCAAAAACTATAATCAAAATGACAATTATTACATTCCAATTAAAAATATATCAGTAAATGGTTGAAACATTATTCACTTAATATTTACATTGTAATCACAGTAGCATGAACTCAAGTAGGAAAATATGTGAATACATAAAAGTAAAAACACCTATAATTCCAGTGGTATTTTTTATTTTTTTTTTTTACTGTATAAAGGTTATAATGGCTGAAGGAGAGTTTGTGAGGTGAGACATGTTGAAAGTAATGGATTTGCACATACGTGGTTATATTAGGTCTCTGGGAAAGAAGTATTGCACAGATCTCACTGTCAATATTTTGAAAGTGTATTCAAGTAAACCCTGAATCAATATATGACTAAATCATCCTCTTCTTTTTGTCAACTAGTAAACACAGTAAAGTGGGGTATGCACGGTTCGTGCATGGGTAAGGTACATAACTCAAAATGTTGAAAAAGGGTTGAAACAAAACTACTGTTAAAGCAAGTGAAAATAATTAAACCTTATTAATTTAGCTCATGCGTACCTAATGAAGAAATTAACCTTGTTGCCTCTCAGAATTATACATAACAGTAAACATTGATATTTCAATATGGAACATTCATCATTGTGATACAAGGTGCATCCTAACGTTACTCTAATTTACATTGTTAATTATTTTATTTTCTACAGCCAATAATGAGGGAGGTATCATCATTCTCATAACTGATAGAGGGTAGGTACTGGATAGGTATATATTTCTACATGTACCACACATTTTAAGGAATTTGTGTCATGCTAGATTTACTTTGTCCATTAAGATAGAAAATAACACTTTTGCATTTTGCAAATATTAGATATTAGCTTCAACAATACAGTCACCTAAATATATATATATATATATATGCGACAATCTAGGGATTTGAGAACGTAAATACATAAAAACCTAAACAAAATTATATTATCTTTTTTCTTTTCCTTAAGGTATGCTTGCATTTTAACCAGATCTCTTAGTAACAAAAGGTACAAAATCTATATTCAACAAGTGAAAAAAAAAAAAAAAAGTATCACAAAAGGACTTTCCATTTGTGGAAAAAAGTGACTTGAAAAACAATATTTAGAAAAGTAGTGCATAATGGTTTTACGTCCATGACAAAATAATTAGCTATAAAACACAGTACAAAAATCAGCAGACCATGTAAAAAATAATATTTGTTTTTCAAATTCTTTGAAATGTGCTCAGCTACTGCAATGCTCAGTTAGAACACCGATTAACCCATGGCAAAACCCATGCAGTAAAACACTATCAATGCAACACATGGTACTTCCTCATTAGCAAATACAACATTGAGTTAGCTTTTAGCACAAAATCCCTGACAAATGAGCCAAAGTTACTGCTATAACCATTACAAGAATCATACATACTAGTGAATAGAATTCAGTTTTTTTTTTTTTTAAACCCATCAAAACCAATTGTGTTTTTAAGCTTTCTATCATTTTAAGCTTTATATATATATTAGATATTCAAATGTATCATAAACAGTAGGACATCTCTAAGGCTCATCTTTGGTTTGCCCGACCAAAAAAACTTGTGTATCAAGCACAACTGCCTCTCTGCTGTTGTGAGTTGTTGTCCTTAAGTCTTATGCTCGATTAAGTAATAGGTAAATTGGATGTAGTTTAATAGTAATCTTTACAGAATGCTTCAGGATTTGTATCCTGAATATTTCAGTGTTTTGAGCATTGTTAGGATTAGAACCTCTAAAAGGATTTTAATAACTACATCCTTTTTTTTTTTTTTTTTTGGCTAAATCACAAAGATTTGCCTTACACGTTAGAACCAGTCCATATAATCCAATCCAACAGGTTGCAGTCTCTTGTTAGTTGTTACTGTGTGTTTTGTTGAAAGGAGTAACTATGATTCCACATTTGTCATGCAACCATTTAAGATTAGTCAGTGAAATAGCAAATCTCAACATTAAAGTCATATAAATGAGGCTTGAACCCTTACATTTCCAGCCTCTTTGTGGATAGCCTTCAACAAATTCAAGTGAAAATATGACCCATCACAAACAGAAGATGACGCTCCAAGAGAATAAAGATAGAACAGTAATTCAAGTCAGGCTAAACATCTATATTTTTTTTTTTAAATCTAATGCATTCAAGTCTTCATGCGCACCAATGTAGCTTTTCAACAAAAATCAGGATTACACCATTTTCTTTTAGCATTCTCTTCTGCAAAAAAAAAAAAAAATTAAAAACTTAAGAATAAATACAATTTTAGACTTAAAAAAAGAACTCTAAATAAAAGGACTTAGCAAAATGAAAAGTGCATGTATACGAATAGCACAGCCTTGGCCTCCCAGATCAGTTCCAGCGGAAGGAGATGTGGCGAGGCCGGTCTCCTCCCTCCTTCACTAAAGGCTTGTGAAACTCCCGTCCGGCACGCGAGTGAATGGCTGCCCAGCAGTATTCACAGTAGTACTGAAGACAAGTGACATTAGCACAGAAGAACGGAGCAAACTTGCCCCCACAACGCGTGCCCTGACACTCATCGCACAGCTGGTCATCCAGTACATATGGCTTCACTTCCACCTGGGAAAGGTAGACACTTTTAGCTTAGCACATGTAAAGGAAGGCTGGCCCTGGCCATGAAGAACAAAAGAATTAGGAACATAAACCATTGAAACAAATAAGGCAAAGAGTCTGACATTATTGTAGTATACAGTAGATTGGATCTCTATGGAAGCTTGTTTCCGCCATTAAATAAAAAAAAAAAAAAAAAAAAAAAAAAAAAGTAGTAGTTGCGACTTTTTAATCTCACAATTCTTAATTTTTTTTCCTTGCGTGATATAAACTCACAATTGCTAGTTATAAAGTCAGAATTGCATGATATAAATTGTTTAGTTAGTCAGAATTTGTGAGATAACTCGATTGCAAGAAAAGTCAGAATTGCAATATATAGTCACAATTCTGACTTTCACCCCCCCTCACAATTGCGAGTTATCACACAATTCAGACTAACTAAATTTATAACACGCAATTTTGACTTTATAAGACATATTTGAGAAAAAAAGTCAGAATTGCATGATAAAGTCAGAATTGCGAGATATAAAAACTTTCTCAGAGTTGAGTTTATATCTCATAATTCTAAGAAAAAAAGTCAGAATTTTGATATATATAGTTGCAATTCTGACTTTTTCACAATTGCAAGTTTTTAAATCACATAATTCTGATTAACTAAATTTCTAACACAATTCTGATGCAATTGCGAGTTTAAAAAACAAAAAACAAAAAAAAAAACAATTCTTAGAAAAAAAGTCAAAATTGTGAGAAGCAAAATCGCAATTGCAAGATAAAAAGTCACAATTACCCATTTTATTTTTTTTATTTAGTGGCAGAAACAGGCTTTTTCTTTTAGAGGCTTTTCTTTTTACACTGCAAGTAACACTTTAACATGAGAGACATTACCAAACTAAACAACCTTACTGTGTTTATTTTAAATAATACATAGAGTTAAGTTCAGGGACCAGACATAAACTCTTTCAAAAGGGACTGGCTAGAGAACTTGGAGCTTAAGTTTGCACTATGGGTTGAATTTAGACTGCAGATCTTTAAATGCGAACCACATTGCACTCTCTGCGCAAAATCTAGACAGAGACATCGCAAGAAAAATCAAGCAGTTTATAGAATCAGGCCATATAAAAATGTCTGCAGACGAAAACGCTGCAGTACATGGTGCTGACATTTGATATATGGAAGAGCTAAAGAACTTTGTTCAGCGAAGCAAAATGAGATTGACTATATCAGTTTGCATATACATTGCTTAAAGCTCCAACCCCCACTCACCCGTTTATCGATCTCTCCATGTTGCAGTTGCACAAAGCGAGCGCTGATAGCAGCAATGTAGCTCTGTTGATTGGAGAAGGCCACCCGTCCAGCCCCTTTGGGATACTTCAGCTCAGGGTCAGTGTCAATGCCAGCATAACACACCCCGCCGTACAGTCTGTCCATAATCATTGCGAGCTCCACTGTCATGGGGCAACACATCAATTTAAAAAAATAATAATAATAATATAGCTGCGAGCAGCAATTAACGGGGTTCAAGTGCTTTAAGGGCTCGTAAAAAAAGGTTTTATGTATTATTTAGCAAGCCTGTTACCACCTAGATCATAAAAGACCATGTTCAGCCAAAACATGCAATTTACTAAGGAAATCTGTTTTAAAGCTTTTTAAACAGTTTTTGAGGTTGAGCCAAAAATCCAGGACTAGTTTGCAAAAGTAGGTTTTTAAAATAATCTCCGATATTTAATGAACGACCCAATTGACAGCAGTGGTCCTAGAGGCAAAGTTGCTCAGAATGAGGAGTTCTACCATATGGTATGAATGTCGTGGGCATGTGCGAAAAATCGCGTGATATACCACCCTATCAAAATGCAAAGGTGCCCCCCAGTGGCCAATTTCTTTCACATTTCTCACAGGCCTCCAGGGGCGTGAGTCAAACAGGCCCAGCGAGTTTCGTTCCAATCAGCTTCTATTAACCTTGTCTGATAGCCGCTCGAATTTAATTGGCCGACGGTGACTGTGTTTTTCGAGAAACGCGAATGTCCTTGTAGAACATCATGGCACATTGGACAAAGACACCAGTTTTCAAGTCAATAGGATTGGTGTGCGTTTCCCAAAAGCATCGTTAGCCAACTAACATCGTCATTACAAACAGTTCAACGATTTGGCGTTTCCCAAAACAATAGTTCAAACGAACGTTCGCAAACTTGTGCAGTTGGAACGACAGCTCTCGAGCTGTGGTTAGAAGCATAGTTTCTTGTTTTAATGACATGTGGACTTAATTTGAAATCTTGAGCAAAATAAGCAAGCTGACATCAAGTACAGTGTCATTTACATATTTTAGTTTGTCAAGAGATTTTAAGCACATGCGTACGTGCTCTGGTACGCAAGAATGAGCCTATGATTGAATCTGGAAATAAAGCAAAATAACTGAGAAAAATGATAATTAGTTCTCAGATTCCATGTCCGAATTAATGCTAGATTTTTTTGCTATAAATTACGATCTCAAACGGATTCATTTAAAGGTGCCCTAGAATTTCTTTTTAAAAGATGTAATACAAGTCTAAGGTGTCCCCTGAATGTGTCTGTGAAGTTTCAGCTCAAAATACCCCATAGATTTTTTTTTATTAATTTTTTTTAACTGCCTATTTTGGGGCATCATTATAAATGAGCCGATTCAGGGCTACTGGCCCTTTAATTCTCGTGCTCCCCCTCCCCCGGAGCTCGCGCTTGCCTTGAACAGCATAAACACAGTTTACACAGCTAATATAACCCTCAAAATGGATCTTTACAAGATGTTCGTCATGCATACTGCTTGCATACAATCGGATCATGTAAGTATAGTATTTATTTGGATGTTTACATTTGATTCTGAATGAGTTTGATGGTGCTCCGTGGCTAAAGCTAACATTACACACTGTTGGAGAGATTTATAAAGAATGAAGTTGTGTTTATGCATTATACAGACTGCAAGTGTTTAAAAATGAAAATAGCGACGGCTCTCGTCTCCGTGAATACAGTAAGAAACGATGGTAACTTTAACCACATTTAACAGTACATTAGCAACATGCTAACGAAACATTTAGAAAGACAATTCACAAATCACTAAAAATATCATGTTATTATGGATCATGTCAGTTATTATTGCTCCATCTGCCATTTTTCGCTATTGTTCTTGCTTGCTTACCTAGTCTGATGATTCATCTGTGCACATCCAGATGTTCTGCCCTTGTCTAATGGCTTGATCATGGGCTGGTATATGCAAATATTGGGGGCGTACATATTAATGATCCCGACTGTTACGTAACAGTCGGTGTTATGTTGAGATTCGCCTGTTCTTCGGAGGTCTTTTAAACAAATGAGATTTATATAAGAAGGAGGAAACAATGGAGTTTGAAACTCACTGTATGTCTTTTCCATGTACTGAACACTTGTTATTCAACTATGCCAATATAAATTCAATATTTAATTCTAGGGCACCTTTAAAGAAGTTATTACTCCACCACATGCATAACATCGTTCACCGTGGCTGAACGACAATACGGTTTCAGGAAACAGTCGTGACTAGCTAGTTGATTTGTTCAACGATGCATCATACTATGGTAGTGAAGCAGTTGAATGTTGCATAGCTATAGCAGTTTTCGTGTTTTTTTTTTTTCCATTTTATAGCGCCATCGAGTAGCCAGTCGAATGAACACACCCAAAAATTTTCATCCCTCAAGGTTTCAAGTGTCTTTCGGTTTTCTGTGCCAGCATTTAGGGGAGAAAGATGATCCTTGGAAATTTTAACAATTAAAGTTTCAGCACTATGCGCTTGAACCCCTAATAAATAGAAATAATAATTTAAAAATGGCTCCCAAAAACACTCTCATACTCAAAACATCAAGTGCATAATGCAATACTTGTACTACAACATGCTTGAATAAAATGTACTAGATGGTGCTTACAACACTTTGCAAAAACCTATACCATGACAACTAAAAAGAAAAATGCTAAAACATTTTAATTCATGGGATTATCTGAAAGCCAAACAAACCAGCTCGTAGAGGTCGTGGAACTCCCCCAACAAAGATAGTTTTCCTGGGGTCAAGGGGCTGAGAGCCATCCATCACAAAGTCACTGTCGTTCAAATTCCAGGGTCGTATCTGGACCTAAAGATACACATTTAACATAACAGAATCTGTACGGCAAATATCACTTTGTGTTTCTACAAAATTCCACTGGTCTATGTGTTGGAGCAGGTTACAACTTTCAGGTTTATATTTAACTTTAAAATGCTCTACTAATTATTCATGACTTGCATAAGAGCTTAAAAATAAAATCAGACAGGAACAACAGACATTTTATGAGGTCGCCTGCCCATCCAGTCCTGATGGCTAATGGTAAACGAACTTGGCTTATGGTCTTCAAAGGAGGCTCGAACCCCCAAAATTGTTTTACGTATAATAAGAGAAATAGAGGAAGAGAAGGGGATGCTAGAAGACATCATTACGCTTGTAATGATGATTGACAGGACTGAATGATTGGACTCCTCATGAACCTACATTAGTAACTTCATTTTATGTCTTACTGGTTTGTCTTTGATTGTAGGGCTAGAGACACAGAGATAGAGCTTCCCGTCCTCTTCCATACAGGCGTCAATCAGTGCCTGGACTGAGCTCTCGTCTTGAAACAGGAGGAATGCATAACCTGGAAGACAACGGGTTCACTGAGGGTATGTATGCAAAAAGCAACCAGCAGTCACTTTCAGTAACCTTCACGAGTAGCCTTTGCTTAGGGCCCACTGATGCTATTCATCTTGAGCTTGGCTTTAAACAATGGTTTGCATCTACTTAGGATTACAGAATTAATCAGCTAAAATGAGAAGCTGATGTCTGCATGACTCAATTCTTCATAAATGTCCTTGCAAATGAACTCACCTTTCGGTGGAAAATAAGATTTGCTTTCTGCTTTGTGAGGCCAGTCCACAAACAAATGTCCAAAGCGTCGGAAACTGGCGGTGATCTCATCTGAAATTGTATACACAATACACGTGACGCGTTTGTTGTTGCGCACTTTAAAAAACCTGGAGAGCAACCCTTCTTATCCCGTAGTACCTTCGTCTATGTCTGGAGGTAGACCACCGACAAAGACCTTACGAGAATATCGCTCAATGCGTTCACCGTTCTGGTGAGGGAAACCGTGTGGTGAGCCCAGTCCACTCAGACTCTGATCAGACCGCTCATCCTCTCCGTAACTCCGCTCATCCTCCATGGGAAACAACGATGAGTGACCTGTCACACAAGAGCCCCAAAAGCCATTTAGTGGAACTGATGCTGAAGTCGCCTAACAAACCTTTATATGTATAGAAAAGCTGCTGTAGATCTCATAGAGAAGCAATTAACAGAGTTCCTACGCAGTTTGGAAAAGTATGGAATTTGATTTGAGTAATTTCCAGATCTGGAAAAGTATGGAAAAGAGAAAATGGAGTGTTTCCAGAGTATTTCCCTTATTCAGTTTGCTGAAATATAAAAATTAAGAATCTCTAAAAATAAATTAATCATACAAGCAGAGTGATTTCATAGCAAAAGTTTATGACTGAATGAATTTAAGGTGCACATTTTCATTATGCAAAAACGTTTGTCTTTACCATAAGCGAGTCTCTTTTGAACTTCACTAAGGCTACGTCCACACGAAGCCGGAGCTTACCCTAAACCGATCTTTTTTTTTCCTCGTCTCAAAAAATTTTGCGTCCACACGAAACCACTGAAACGACTCAAAATGAAGTAGTATACATGCCAGACCGTTATGTGGCGCTGTAATTCTGTCACAGAAATGCACTTAAAGCAGCGAAGAAGACTTGGAGCATGTGCATAAACCTTGTGCGCGGAATACAAACTATAGCAAAGCTTCGAAATAACCCTTTATTTTGGCTCAGTAGCTTCTGCAGTACGAACGGAAGCATGTAGAGTCTGCTTTTGCTGTTGTTGGTGCTGTTTTGTGGTGTTAGCGCATCTGACTAGGGTCGACACGTGGGGTGATGATGACATATTTTCAGAAAATTTACGGACTGCCCCGTCCACACGATAACGCAAAGATGCCGTTTTCAAATTTTTCCACTCTGGGACCCAGTTTCAAAAAAAAAAAAAAAAAAAAAAAAAAAAAAAAATAGCGGTTTCACCTTTCGAAAACGCCGGATCTGTGTGGACGAAATGCCTATCCGATAAAAAAAATTGTGCGTATTCACAGAAACGTGTCTGTGTGGACGGGGCCTAAATGCCAAAACGATATTGTTGGGATCACTTACAGAATGTTTTTTTTTCAAGCTGTTGAATAATAAAACACTGACAGCCAATCAGAATCCATTCTAATTTAAGGGCTCACACATTTAAAATGGCTGTCGACATTGCGGCAAAGACTATAGAATAACACAAGACGTGTCACTCGTATTGTTTTGAATGGGAGAAAGTGTAACGCGCAATATGGCGGAATAAGTCCCGCCTTCTAAATAAGAGCCAATCGCCGACTGGTAAAGTCATAGCGTCACTTAAGCGGCCGTTAGAATCACCGGTTTCTATAGAAACAGTCAGATGCACGCCTCCGAAGAGACGCGCATTTAGGTCTGCGCATGCGCATTAGCTTGATCCAGCCTGAAAAATATTTTTTTTTGTCATGATTCGAGCGTTTAGAAACTAAATTTATAAGCCGGTTGTTGTTAGATTTCATTAGTGGTTTCAAATATGAAATTTAAATCGTAAGGTTGGCAAACAGTTTTGGAGAATTTGATGTTTCCCCATTCAAAGAGATTGCATGATGCCCAGGATGCCCGAGAGGCGTTTCAAAGATGGCCGCCGAGTGAAATGACTTGTCTTAAAGGGACTTTGATTGCGGAGAAGTTAATTGCTGAGGTCCAGAAAAAGCCACCACTGTTTGACAAGTCAAACCCTCTTTTCAAGGATACTTTGAAGAAAATACCCTCGGAATAAATGGTGAGAAGTATTAACAATATATACCAAGCTAGCAAACAGTGCAACATAAAATTATCTCAGGTATTTCGACAACATTGCCTTGCTTCCTTTGAAGTTGCAGTGAAAAAGACTAGGCGTTGCTTTTAATTCACTATATTGAATTCGTCAGCTAAATTCACTGTTAGATTAGATCGATTACACTAGCTCAGGGGTCGGCAACCCAAAATGTTCAAAGAGCCATATTGGACCAAAAAAAACAAAACAAATCTGTCTGGAGCCGCAAAAAAATTAAAAGCCTTATATAAGCCTTATATGAAGGCAACACAGGCTATATTAGCTATATTAGCCTACTATCAAAATGACTAAGTAGGGTACAGATACATAATGAGGTATCCCCGAGGTATATATTTAAAAACTGCTGAAAGCTACAGAACAAAATAAGCAAATGGATCGATGCAATTCACAGAAACAGCTGGACTCCAGGCAGAGAAACAAGGATTTGCAGTTATCATTTTGTGTCAAATTGTTGGATTTTAAGGTAAAATCATACCCTATATATTGTATTGTAATATATTATGTTGACAAATCATCAATTAAATATTTTCCATCTTATATTCTGCATAATTTTGTGTTTTAAAATAAACACTGACAAAAACTATACTATAAAACTATATGTTTTAGGGCTGGACAATATGACAATATATATAACATTGATATAAGTGATTACGCGGATTTAAACCTACCTATATTGTAGTTATATAAAATATTCACAGGCAGATTTGCTTTATGTATTTCCCCGGCGTCAAATCGGGCACATATAAATGTCAGGAAACACGACTCCTGGCTGCATGTCAATATCCATGGATTAGGTTTATTTGACAAGTTGTAAGAAACACTTTCGAGTCCAACCTTTAGTGTAATTCGTTTGTTTTACTCGCGTATTCTCAGTTTCCCCTGTTAAATCCAGTCATGCAGCAGTTCTTTTGCCACTCAGTCCAGCTGAGGGAGCGCGCTTTCGACGGGAAAGTGACGTCGATGCATACTCTCTATTGCGCCGCGCTGAAACGTGTCGCAGGCTGACGCAAATCTTCGTTGACAGAAATGTTGAAATTTAATATTTATTATGCACATTTTTACAGCATTGGAAAACGTTAAGAATGTTTGTGTCATGAGACTGGTTATTATCAACATACCTCCTACAGAAACCATATGAAACAAAAAATATTTTTCCATTTTTATACATTTTTGAAAAAGCTCCAGGGAGCCACTAGGGGAGCGCTAAAGAGCCGTAGGTTGCTGACCTCCGCACTAGCTATTCACTAGAAACATAGCATGCCGAGGACATCTGCTGGTTAAAAACATGTACGTTACACACTTTGAAGCCGCAGAATAAACAGACCGTTATAGACCGTTCATAGGTGTGGACGCAAATATCGTTATAGTTATCGTTCTTGGTGTGAACGGTGCTTTACAGTATCAAACTGATGTGTCAGAGGTGAATATGTGCAGCAGGGATGTGATTTTTCCATTGAAATGAGAAACAATTACTAAAACTGCAAAATGCTACGTTTACTTGTACATTTATTTCATGCACAGATTGCTTCCGACAGCGCTGCACGAGCTCGCAGTGCCATCTGTGGGACACCATGTTATCACAGGTTCAAATGTTATTGCTGTTATGATAATTTTTTTTTTTTTTTTTTTAACAGTACAATTTATTGCAATAGTAGGATATTTCTTTAAGAATTTCATAATATAAAAATATTTGTAATAATAATGCTGTATGAACCATTTAAATGTTAAATATGGTCAAGGTTTGGGAATTTGAGTATGAAAAACTGGAATTTTGAAATGGAAAATGTGAAGGAACCCTGAATTAACACCCATCTACATTTGAATACAATGAGAGATCAAAGTTTATAAACACAACAGAGTACAGAAACCTTGCCTGGCAACCAACACAATTGAACACAAAGGCATGCTGTAACTTGAGAAGAATTACGTGAACAAACAGACAAAGTATAAATACACTTCCAAGATCTTTACCTCGTCGCCTCCCGTAATTCCTTGCTGCATGTGAAATAAGACAGAATAAACTTAAGCATAGACTTAGAAATTGCAATCAGATGCTATTGGTCTAAAACACTGTTGGTAAAAAAAAAAAATGGATGATATTTGTATTAAAAGCACAATAGCACATACTGTTAGTAGACATATAAGTCCACAGGTATTAGAAAGCATAAGGTAACCTTAAGCAAACACTGAAAGATCATTTGGTTTGCCACATTGTGCTATTCAAATATATAATCCTATATTATAAAGAATTCTTCACCTTGATCTAAAAAAAGTACCATAAATTATGTAACAATGTGCAAACAACCAAACCAGTTCTGAGCAAAATCCACGTCAAACTCCCCAGTGTTTGTCCTAGATTAGCCTTCAAATCCTGAAGGTAGCTTAGGTGATATATTGGGAGCGTCTCAATGCCCCTTCTTTCAACCTATTCTGTGGCTGTGCTTTCTGAAACACATCCTATGGCAAATACATCACAAATCCCTAAAATATTTCAAAACTAAACATAGAACTGGGTTGTGTATGTGGGTTACTTGAACGCAAGGAAAATGTTAGTATAGGGGACAGTTTTTATTTGTCATATCGGTTATGACAAGAATGGAAATAACAAACGTATTTTTTTTTACTTTGGTTGGTGAATAGTTTTGGGGAAATCAAGCATTATAATACAGCAAATATGAACAAAAAAAATTTATTTTGCAAAGCCTGATGCAACATACACACTGAGACTAATGTGTGTTTGAGATGAGATTGTCCGTGAATCCAGATTAAGACCCAAAATATCAAAAAGGAATCCAAAAAAAAATAATATATAAAAATAAAAATAAAAGCAGGCATGATGCTGCAAATATAAGCATTAAGCCAAGTAAACCAAGGCTATCAATACAATGCATTTAAGTATGCTATACTGAGCATTTGCTATGAATAACATTGAGTCATAAACTTGACAATTGACTTTCTGTGCCTGGCCTAAAACTTTAAATGATTAATCATTTTTATTTTCAAAAGATACTCAATTTATTCGTTCAGACAGAATGTGAGGCAGGATCTGTAATGATGGCAGTGAGTAATGTACCTTTCAAAGAATCCTGCTCGGCTCTCATGATGTCGATCAGAGAGTTCTCTAGAGAGTGCATGCTGAAACCATCAAAGGACCGACTGCGCTCCTGCAAAAACGACAAGGGAGACGTGATTAGACTTTGTCTTTCTGTCTTAAAAGCAATAAATGGATTTTATAAAATAATATGGACAAAGTTCTGTTTAAGCGACATTAACAGTTTATGAAACTCACCATAATTCGCATAATTTTGTTTTGAACTTGAATATCAGTAAAATTGCAGATATTCATCATGCCACCAGCTAGGGCCCACATTAACATACAGAGACTGACACAGTTGGGCACTTGATGTGTACAACAATAGTGCCATTAGATAAATGAATACGTCAATCAAGGATTCCTTCCTAATTCTCTGTGTAACAAGTCTGTTTGCTTGCAAAAGAACCCATGTTTTCACAATTCAAAAATGTACGTGCCGTCTGTAGTCACCTGATTTAGGGTGCCCTCATAGCCTGGATTGACCACAAACACTTATTTTGATGAAATGCACTATTACCCATGGGTGTTTCAGCACAACAATCCTGCGCTTACCAACAGAAAAAGCCTTACAAACAATACAAGGTCTGTTCTTGGTATTAGGCTACAAACTGAATAGGGAGGACACACTGAGCATGTGAAACAGCGAGTGGTTCAAACAACAACATACAGTTCTCTCACTGGTAACAGGTAAATCATACAATTACCACAAATAATGCCAGATAAGAAATACTAATTCTAAAAGTAGTCAAATTCAAATCACAAGTTATTGTTTATCAAATCATCCACTGTTACGAAAGATATGAAAGGAATCAGAATAGCCTCTTTGACTAAATTTGGCAACATCCCTCTCTGATATTTATAAATGTTAATATCTTGATAATTGTGTTAACATGATGAGTGGTTAAACGAGTATCAGACTTTCCAGTTCCCCTCCTGTTGCTTGTGCAGTGTGCCATCCCCTGATTTTGACTCACTCATCCATGTCTTTTTATATCATTGACAATCACAGCTTGCAGAAGTGGAGCAACTGAACACGGAGTTGAACACTGCATTACTCATTTAAGCTTTGATCTATCACATTTATCCAACAAACAGGCACATGAGTGCTTTGTCACTATCAGATTAGATTAGGCCAAAGGGAGCAAATGCAGAAAGAATCTCATCCCCAATACACGGGTTACTGACGAATAAGGTTTTTAAATGCGTTTAAAAAAACAAAACAAAAAACATAATGGAGATATAATTAATTTTGAAGTTTCATTAAGCATTAACAATGAGATTATGTGGTTTTTAATAATCAATTAACACTACTTTTGTCATTTTTTTTACAAGATGGACAAAATTTGTCACCAAAAAGGTCATTAATTTAACCAAAATTTCGGTTTTACCAAATGATGCTTTTGGTTATACCGAATGACGATATTTTCAAACAGTGCTAACAGGCTGACATCTAGCTAGCTAGCAAAAGGACAGTCAAACATTTTATATTTAGTACAAATTTTTAAAATATTACAACATTTTCCATGTTTTATAGCGGTTGCACCGAATGACCTGATGTTTCGGGACATGCGTATGAGCAAGTGAAAATATTAATTTTTCAAATAGTTAAAAGAGAGTTACTTTACTTCACGACCATGTGGTCCTTTGCAGGTGTCTGAATGATGTCACGTGATACTGACCGCATGACTTGATCCAAAATGGTCCCTTTATATTGTTTTTTCCGAGTGACATCAATGAAATTATTTTTTCCGGACATTCTTTCTCATAACAAAACAACGACTTCTACACATAATTTTAATACCTTCTTGATATATGATGTTATAAAATCCTGCCAGAGTAAAAAATATATACATTTCTTACATTTTAAGATATTTTAAATCACAAATGAAATGGCTGTACTGGCCTTTAGACGATTAAACCGAATGACACTTTAAAATCTTTAAAATACCTTTATATGTAGCAAAATATAATTAAAACCTTTTGGATTCAGTAAAAGAGATCTATTTGTACTACCTTACATACTTTGGATGTCATATCTTTGTTTTTTATTATTATTAAGGCCTTTGGACAAAAAAACAAAACAAAAAAAAAACGTCACGTCATTGACCCACATCAATAGCTAACGATTAAGAGAGACTGAGGTTTAGTTACCTGAAATGGAAAGATGCTATCATTGCGATTTATGGTATCCTCCATCCAAGGTTTAGTGTTGAAGCCGGAATTGTTGCGGGGATACTTTTGCGTTGGTGTCTGGTTATTTGGGAAAGACTTCTTTAAAGGCGAAATCGAGTTGAGGGGATTGACCCCTCCATTCAGCCCTCTTCTATACTCCCGTCCCTGAGAGCTCCCCCAGCCTCCATACCCTCCACCTGGGCTCCACGAAGTTGAAGACGGGGTGGAAGAGGGGCTCTGATAGCTTCCCCAAGGTGATGGAGGCTTACTCAAGTTATTTCCCAAATGGGGCAGCTGGTTGAAAGCAGCACTGCGGTGGGAAAAGGGAGGCGGATGGGGGCTCGGTGAGGACCTGCGGTGCTGATTATGAGGGTGTTGGAAATGGGGATGATGAGATGGATGGTGCTGAGATAGAGGCCCTATCTGGTGAGAGAAATTCCCCCCGAATCCTGTATTGGTGTGATGAGAGAAACTTTGAAATAGCAGCGGAGGAGGAGCATTGTTAGTAGTAGCAGCCTGATTGAAAAAGCCAACCTCTTCAATCAAGGTAGAAGGGTTAGGGGGTATAGCAGTGGACCAGCTGCTGAAGCCAGTAAGGGACGATGAAGAAGAGCTACTGGACTGTGCTAAAGTACCAATACCAGACGTCTCCTGATAGTCAAAGCCTGATAACACTGGAGATTCGAGCCGCAGTGCCTCTTTTCCGTTAGCATTCTCCATGGTCCCTTTCTCCAACTGATTCTCCTCTGGCATGGTGTTGTCCAAATCCGATATGATTCCTGGTGCTTCTTGGTGACCCGGTGGAGAGAGTGTCTGCTTGTCTTGTCCTTCCTGACTCTCCAGTTGCGGCTGTGAAGCCTTGGACGTCTCAGACTCCAAAATATCATCTTGCATGTTAGAGTGGGTCGTCACAGCTGGGAAAAGCCAAGCAGACCCAACACTTCCACCATTGGTAGTGTTGTTGTTGCTGATGAAAGCTGGAGGGCTTGGAGGAGCGTTCTGGTGGTGGACCGTATGCTGCAGGTGTGGATGAACTCTTACCGGAAAAACTGATTTGTTTGCAGCGTTGTTTTTAACCAGAAAGCCGTAATCCCCCATTTATGTAGCTTAATCGTGTAAATCTTCACTTGTGTGTAATTCCCTCAGTTTCTCTTAATACCCTTGTGTGTGTGAGAGAGAGAGATGAGAAATATTTAGAATACTAAACAGCTAATGAATCATATCATCCAAGCATTAATACATTCATATGCGACCACAAAACCAGTCATAAGTTGCACGGGTATATTATCCAACAATACATTGTGTGGCTCAAAATTATCGATTTTTCTTTTATGCCAAAAAACATTAGGATATTAAGTAAAGATCATGTTCCATGAAGATATTTTGTACACTTCCTACCATAAATATATCAAAAAATTATTTTTGTGAGTGGATATGCATTGCTTTAAAGGCGATTTTCTCAATATTTTGATTTTTTTGCACCCCCAGATTCCAGATATTCAAATAGTTGTATCTCTGCCACATCCTAGCAAACCATACATCAATGGAAAGCTCAGCTTTCAGATGATTTATAAATCTCAATTTAAAAAAAAAATGGATCCTTATGACTGGTTTTGTGGTCCAGGGCCATATGCAATTTCTAATATACACTTACGACCTTTGAGAAATATTTAGAATACTAAACAGCTAAAGAATCATATCATCCAAGCATTAATACATTCATATGCGACCACAAAACCAGTCATAAGTTGCACGGGTATATTTGTAGCAATATCCAACAATACATTGTGTGGCTCAAAATGATCGATTTTTCTTTTATACCAAAAAAAAATATTAGGCTATTAAGTAAAGATCCATGAAGATATTTTGTACACTTCCTACCATAAATATATAAAAAAATTATTTTTGTGAGTGGATATGCATTGCTTTAAAGACGATTTTCTCAATATTTTGATTTTTTTTTGCAACCCCAGATTCCAGATATTCAAATAGTTGTATCTCTGCCACATCCTAACAAACCATACATCAATGGAAAGCTCAGCTTTCAGATGATGTATAAATCTCAATTTTAAATAAATTGATCCTTATGACTGGTTTTGTGGTCCAGGGCCATATGCATTTTCTAATATACACTTACGACCTTTGCCATGGATTTATGCACTTTGTTTTCAATCTTAATAAAAATCAAGAGGAAAAGAGAAACGCCATGGGGAGTGCATTGTTGATTTCATCTTCCAAGCAAAACGGGGTCGTCTTTAAACACATCACGACTAGTCATCATGACACAGGCCACCTTATCTAATAATTCAGCACGCTCGCCGATGGAGGATTTTCACGCACGCATTTAAAGCATTGTCATCGCAAATGATTCAAGAAAATGCAATTGACCTACCGGCGTTCTTCCTTATTTCAGCAATGACCTCCTCTCTCTCAACCATTTAAATACAGGAA
Organism: Megalobrama amblycephala; assembly: GCF_018812025.1. Taxonomy (NCBI): domain Eukaryota; kingdom Metazoa; phylum Chordata; class Actinopteri; order Cypriniformes; family Xenocyprididae; genus Megalobrama; species Megalobrama amblycephala. The sequence continues at coordinate 4,093,817 of NC_063066.1, forward strand.
AATGTTGATGACGTTTCAGTCTATGTGCGATAGGGTCCCCCCTCAGTCCAAATTTTACCTTATAAATTCTCAAATTTACATTGACGCGTCGATTAAATCCTACGGTTGTGATGCCGGTGGATTTCTGGTACATTTGCTTCATAAGCAACGCTAAATTACTTCAGATCCCACACTGCAAACGACAGCGTTCGTGTTCTGGTTACTTAATGACACCGTGCATCGCAGTCGGCGTTACAATAAAGACAGCGGCTAAAAACGATCACGCGTCATCGTCGGCCAACAATTCACACTCGACACATTTTGGTTGTCTTTGCTAAAGATTTGTCAGAATCTACATTGAGAATGATACAGGTTTTCTTACGTTTCCAAGTTGCAAGGACGGGCTGCGGATGACCATGGTTTGTGAGTGTTGCAACCGACCAACCAATCCAGTTGAACTTCCGTCTTTAACCCCGCCCTTGTATAGTAGAATCTCCGCCCAGGTTTGAGCAAACGCGGCCTCTGATTGGACTGGAGAATTCCAACCACACCTCTTTCTCAACCAGTTACCTTGTATCACTGAGAGAAGGGTGACTGTACCTGCCCAGAATGTAAATACTTAATAGAACCGTCTTTGAAATGTTTAAATATTTGCTGCCTAGACCAAGTCTTTCTCTAAACAATAAGATATATAACAATATAAAATATATATAATTCATTTACTGAGTGCCTGTACTGTGTTCATATGGTCTATAAATGAAAAGCATCTTATTTTTTAATCATTATAGATGTTGTCACATTTGTAGTTTAGAGTGAAATATGAGCTTATATGAACTTAAGCATTTTCTTTATCTGGAAAGTGTATGCTTCAGACATCTTTACAGCCTAATTTTCTATCAGGTTTTAAGAGGAAATATTGGATGATAGATCCCTGCCTTGTTTTTGTTCACATTCATTCAGTCTGCACATTGCTGTTATTAATGGGTAGACACAGTCTATATCTTTTTAATGATGGGTTTAGAGGCTCAGGGATGCCTTCAGTAGGCCAGTTCTAGTGCTCACTGCAGCCTGCAATCCCATTAAAGTAAGCTGCTACTATTTTCAGCCTGTAATCGAGTTTTAGCGCTTGACTATTCATGCCTGGACCAGATCAAAATCAATCCATTTCTCTGCAGCACTGGATTAAAAAAGTGTGCAACATCCATTGGATGAATCTGACTCAAGTAATTCATTTTTGTGTATATGTCAATTTGAGTGTTTTTACAGTTTGTATGCAGACTAATGATTTACGTGAAGGAGAAATGACATATTTGGTCCGTCTATTGAAATGGGAATATATCAAATAAAGCTAATTTAAACCTTTGTCTAAAGTTAACCATGTATGTGCAGGGTTATGCTCATGTTAATTAAAGAAATTAAAATAATGTTGAATTAAGTTAGATAATTAATGACCTTAACATTCACTAATTGTTTATATTCTCTAATGAATAGCACATATTTTTATTACATATATTTAATATGTTCTCCACAAATTGAGCAATTACAATTCAATTCAATTCAATTCAGTTTAAATACAACCCAATTTGGGTTGTATTCAACTTAAGGGCTGGGTAAATATAGGACAGAACACATGTTGGGTTCATTTTACCCAGCAAATTGGGTTGTTTATTTAACCCAGAATCATTTTTACTATAATACTTGCTTATTTTTACTTCACACATGAATTGTTTATAGATTAACTTAAATTCTCTAAACTTTTTTTTTAAATACTCCACACAACCACTGGTTTGCATGATAATTCCTTTATTTTTTATCATATTTTATAGTATAGTATATTTTATATTATTTTTAATGCATATTGCCTACTTTTAAGCCCGTTTAACAAATATTAGAAGTAAAAACTGAATAGGAAAAGTAATTCAAGTGTAATCAACCACTCTCTATTGTCTTGTTTCCACCGTATCGGCGCTGGGCAAACACTGGGTTGTTACGTCTGACCCAGGAGCTGGGTAACACAAAAACTACCCAAACACTGGGTTGTTACATCTGACCCAGGATCTGGGTAACACAAAAACTACCCAAACACAGGGTTGTTACATCTGACCCAGGATCTAGGTAAAACAAAAACTACCCAAACACTGGGTTGTTACATCTGACCCAGGATCTAGGTAAAACAAAAACTACCCAAACACTGGGTTGTTACGTCTGACCCAGGATCTGGGTAACACAAAAGCTACCCAAACACAGGGTTGTTACATCTGACTCAGGACCTGTGTAACACAAAAACTACCCAAACACTGGGTTGTTACGTCTGACCCAGGATCTGGGTAACACAAAAACTACCCAAACACAGGGTTGTTACATCTGACCCAGGACCTGTGTAACACAAAAACTACCCAAACACTGGGTTGTTACATCTGACCCAGGATCTGTATAACACAAAAACTACCCAAACACTGGGTTGTTACGTCTGACCCAGGACCTGTATAACACAAAAACTACCCAAACACTGGGTTGTTACGTCTGACCCAGGACCTGTATAACACAAAAACTACCCAAACACAGGGTTGTTACATCTGACCCAGGAGCTGGGTAACACAAAAACTACCCAAACACTGGGTTGTTACATCTGACCCAGGATCTGTATAACACAAAAACTACCCAAACACTGGGTTGTTACGTCTGACCCAGGACCTGTGTAACACAAAAACTACCCAAACAATGGGTTGTTACGTCTGACTCAGGACATAGGTAACACAAAAACTACCCAAACACTGGGCTGTTACATCTGCCCAGGACCTGTGTAACACAAAAACTACCCAAACACTGGGTTGTTACATCTGACCCAGGATCTGGGTAACACAAAAACTACCCAAACACTGGGTTGTTACATCTGACCCAGGACCTGTGTAACACAAAAACTACCCAAACACTGGGTTGTTACGTCTGACCCAGGATCTGGATAACACAAAAACTTCCTGTGTCAAAAATTCCTTTATTTTTTATCATATTTTATAGTATAGTATATTTTATATTATTTTTAATGCATATTGCCTACTTTTAAGCCCGTTTAACAAATATTAGAAGTAAAAACTGAATAGGAAAAGTAATTCAAGTGTAATCAACCACTCTCTATTGTCTTGTTTCCACCGTATCGGCGCTGGGCAAACACTGGGTTGTGTAACACAGGACCTGTGTAACACAAACACTGGGTTGTTACGTCTGACCCAGGATCTGGGTAACACAAAAAACTGGGTTGTTACGTCTGACTCAGGATCTGGGTAACACAAAAACTACCCAAACACTGGGTTGTTACATCTGACCCAGGATCTGTGTAACACAAAAATTACCCAAACACTGGGTTGTTACGACTGACCCAGGACATAGGTAACACAAAAACTACCCAAACACTGGAAAAATAAACCCCCAAAAAATGGACTTGGGTAGAAAAAATAATCCAAGATTTTTTAGAGTGCACATATTAAAAAAGCAGGCATAAACAGCCTCATATGAATCAGCCGTGTTTAAAATGCATCCATCATTGACATCACTCACTTTCTGTTTCCCAGAAAACAGGCCGAGCCGGGACCTGAATAACCATTTGTGGTCTTTGCTTTCATCAGTCTGTCTGTGGGTCTGTCACAAGATACTGTGCACAAGGTCATCTTGCAGAAGGACAAGTAGAGCGAGGGGGCTGCTCAGAGGATTAAAAAGGCAGCTATCCTCACTTGTAGTTCACAGTGTTGTTCTGTCTGACACAGCTGCGTTGTAGGTGCTCGCTAGACATCGCCCCAGGTGATGCAATCAGTTTTACCTTATTTCACATGCTGCTCAATGATTCAAGAAGAGCGTGTGTCCTTAATTCAAAAGATTTGCCATAAAACTACAAAGATACATTTCCTTTTGCTGCTATTGTAATGTCGTATATCTCAATGCTTGCCAGCATGGGTGTTTCTGAAATAATAAAGCAATTAATATCTCTCCATGGCAACAGTATGACTGACTTTGGTTTGAAATGTAGGCTGCAGAGAATAGCACGCGGTATGCAGTAGCCCTCAAGGTTAAAGATGTGAAGGGCACAATTTCATGAATCAAGCTTATTAAATTTCTTAAAATGCAAGCTTTGAAAAGCAAAAATGAGCTTGGTAGAAGATGCATCTTTAGGGTATAGTCTGATTAAAGCATATCAATCAGAAAGGCATTTATAAGCTCTTAAACCCAAATTCCAAAGTTCCCATCTGACCCTCAGCAGATCTTTGCCACATTTTCAGCCTATGATGGGTAAACAGTGAGCCATGCTAGAAGAGGGATTGAGATACACTTACTGCAGTGTCATAAACCATGTGCAAACACTGCAACAGCTGGGAAAGGACCCCTCCCTCTTGTTCCTCCAATGTTACACTAACAAAACACACACGTATACGCACACACTCTTCATTCTCCCTCCCTTTCTGTCTTTTTCTGATGTGTGGCTTAAAGCTAAGCCGATGTCAATGTATGTACAGGGACAGCTGGGAAGATGACCACGCAATTTAGCAGCATGCAATGCCTTTCTCTCTCTCTCTCTCTCTCTCTCTTTCCCCCCTCCTTTGACCTTCCTCAGTTTCTCACATCGATTCCCCTGCAGTCCTTTTTCAGGTTCTCGGTTTCAATTAAAATCTTCGAGCTCTTGGCCTCAGGTCTCCGTCTCTCTCCTGTTCTTTTTTAAACCGTCCTTTATCTGTGTTAAAGGGAGAAGCTTTAGTGTTGGTGTGCATTGACTGCTAGCGCTATGTGGCACATGCCCAGGCCATGTGACTAAGGGCTTTGGCCATGTGAGAACTTCTGCTTTGGCCTGGCAGCAGAGAGGAGAGTCACAGCGCAAGAGGATAAACAATAACACACATAGACACACACACACACACACACACACACCGAGCGCAATGCAACAAGACACACTGCAGGAGTACAATGACAGTTTTGTTCTTGCACTGAATATCCACTTCACAAGTCATGCACTGAGCAACAAAGCTCTGTGCATGACAAAATCCTTAAATTGATATGCTTTATATGAATCCAGCATATATTTTATTTAGTGGAATGCACCAGTAATGACAGATGTTATAAACACAAATGCAAATGAGGCTGTGCAGATACGTACATCCATTCAATTGTTTGTACTGTTGGTTTTCTTTCAGCTCATGAATCAGAGAAAAAATGTCTTTGCAGAAGACAAAAACTCTTGAGTTATCAAAATAAGCTGTGATTGTGCATTTTCATTTGTGTCAAGTTATACTGTAGTATCTCCTCTGATTAAAGATTATAGATCTCTTAAACACAATAGCATCAGTTTCTCTGTGCTCAAATGATACAGAACAAATCAGATAATTCAATCAGAAAATGAAAGAGAACAGCATTGATGGAACTTGTGGCCATAAAAAATCAATTTGGAACTTGGATGGGTCAGTCAATATCTCTGAAGGGAGGTCAGCGTAGTACTTATTGACCACTGATTCACTCCCTGTGCCTTGTTGAGAGCATGCAACCTTTGTTATACTAATGTAATGTACTTCACTGTGTTGCCAATTTGTTATCTAATGTTTGCTTCCAGGTCTTGACATTAACACCTGCCAACCCGCCAAATGCGGGTGGATTTTAGCAGTGGTGTGTAACACAGTCACTCCTACTAGCCACTTTGGTGGGTTAAATTTTAAATATAATATATACATTTTTCAATTGTAGTCTTTTAAAAAGGCATCTTAAATAAACTAAGTGCAATGTAGTGTTGTCAAAAATATAGATTTTTTGATACACAACGATAGTGAAGTATTTGAAACGCCTCCAGTAATCATTTTCGGCAGAATAGATACACAGTATCAGCCACTCTCTCTCTCTCATCTCTCTGGCAGCGAGTCGACACACAAACCCGTCTCCCCTCACTCACTCACTTCATTTGCTCCGGATAAATATTGTTGGTGTTACAGGCTTTAATTTCGCTGTGGGATTGTGCGTATTGCGCATAATTTTACTCATTCTTGCAGATTTTGTGCTCACACAAGTGTGCACATATAAAGCCACCCCTCAGTACTAAATTGAGTGGTTTTATTTGCTGAATATTGCGCTTAAACAGTCAAATACACACAAAACAATGTCAAAATGCCATTCTTGGTGAGTCTTCATGTAAACACAGTCAGTTATGTTTTAAGTGAACGTAAACAGTTGAGAAAGAAAACACATGTGTAACAGTATATTGGAATTTTAAATATAATATATAAATTTTTCAATTGTAGTCTTTTAAAAAGGCATCTGAAATAAACTAAGTGCAATGTAGTGTTGTCAAAAATATAGATTTTTCGGTACACAACAATAGTGAAGTATTTGAAACGCCTCCAATAATAATTTTCCGCAGAATAGATACACAATATCAGCCACTCTCTCTCTCTCTCATCTCTCTGACAGCGAGTCGACACACAAACCACTTCATTTGCTCCGGATGAATATTGTTGGTGTTACAGGGCTTTAATTTCGCTGTGGGATTGTGCGTATTGCGCATAATTTTACTCACTCCCGCAGATTTTGTGCTCACACAAGTGTGCACACATAAAGCCACCCCTCAGTACTAAATTGAGTGGTTTTATTTGCTTAAACAGTCAAATACACACAAAACAATGTCAAAATGCCATTCTTGGTGAGTATTCACGTAAACACAGTCAGTTATGTTTAAAGTGAACGTAAACAGTTGAGAAAGAAAACGCATGTGTAACAGATCTGTGTGTCAGGTCTTAAAGTGACAGCAGCCTAATATACCTGCTGCCAAATTATGAGATAATATTAAAAATATCTATATGGCAGTTTTCCCAATGGTATCAATGTCAAAATTGTGGCCAGTGAAAATGCTGAGTGGCTAGAAACTTTGGAAAACCACTAGCCACAGTGGCTGGTAAGCAAAAAAGTTAATGTCAAGCCCTGTTTGCTTCTGTTTCCCATTGGTTAGTTCATTATAAAACTAACATTCCATTACACAAATAAATACTTCATTAATTGTTTACTTGCATGCAATACAAATAAATAGCTGCAGTGGCTAATTATATCAATTGACCTGGAACGCCTCACTGTCCCTGTGGATGTGCTGTTGAATCTGAGCACTCATTTCCTCTAGAAGGTCTAATCAATGGAGACAGGCCATTTTTCTATTCTTTACACCTGACTGGGTTTCTCAGTCTTCAGGCTTGAAGCTAACACAGCAGTATTGTACATCTAAGTCCACTTTAACCCAGGCCAAAGTATTAAACCCTGCAGACAGAGTAGGTTAAGTCTAAGTAATACTGAAAAAGCGATAATCTATCTGTCTGTGTGAATGTTTTAAGGAAGTGAAAAGGAAAGTGAGAGATATGTTGTACTGTTTCAGCCTGCCTTCAAAAGTGCTGATATTGTCTAATTTCATTCAAGTGGAACGCAACGATTTCTCTCAGTGTTCTCAGAGCCACACACCTAAGCCCGAGGCTCACAAACTGGCTTGCGTTCCTATGTTTTTCCAGTCTTGCTACGACTAGAGTGTGCTTGTGGCCTCTTTTTACTTTTGCTAGGAAGTAGTGCAGTGAGAGCGAGAAAAACTGGGTTTGAATACATGCACACTCAGCAAATTTTGGATTGACAGGTAACATGCACATGATACTGATATGAGAAGTCTTCTAAAAACCATTAACAAAAATTGTTTTTCATTTAACCAAAGTTTCATGTGCAAACTATTCTTAATATATGATTAACCATACAGGAAATTTGAACTCAGATTTGCCATTTTATTAGTCATTAGAAAAGCCATTGTAGAATTTTTATTTTTTATATTATAAATGTTTATTATTCCTCAGCTATTGGTGGAAAACCAACACCCAGACACACATGCATGCCGTTTTCTTGGCCGACGACATGTAGACTAAAGGAGCATAAGCCAGACAGCGTGTGCTGTATTATCTGGGTTGAGTGCGTGAACAGAACAGAAATAGCTCAACGGAAGCACTGCTCTCTGCTTTAGTCTGCAGATTCCACCTGCAGAAGCACTCGCGCCGTGTGAGAACTGATTACACACACTAATGGACTGCATATAGGGCAGAATAATGGCACATGTATGACCAGATTTATGACTGCAAACATAAACATCTGTAAATCAAGATCCTAATAAACCTGGACTTCAAACTCAGATTTGAGTCTATGCCCCCAGAAATGTCTCCGATTTTAGTGTTTGTGCATAATCGACAGTGTTTAAGTGGTTGGCTTGGTCAAACGTCTTGAAGTGATCTTGTCAAGAACTGGTTTTGACCTGCTAAGGTCTTAGCTGGGATCTATAATAGTGAAGGCATGGGGAATCCTGGTTTGTGCATGCGCAAAATTAAAATAAATAGCAAGTAAACATACAAACACAAATAGCTCGGCTATTTCTGAACCTTTGACCCTCAGACCTGAGAACAATGGGATTTCAGCTGCTGTCAGCTTTATCTCCAAACCACCTTCATTATTCATCAGGCCTTCCTAATCACTTATTCATGGCCCATGTAGATCCTGGGAGCTTTAGTTTCTCTCTCTCTCTCTCCGAAAGGCCTTTGATTTACAACATGTGTCCTTTCCTCTGTGTGTTTTACTTAGCAAAAACTATGTTTTGCTGTGTCAGGATGTTTGTGTTCTTTAAAGGAGAGCATGTGGGATCTTCTGTTTTGAAGTTAAAACCATAAATAGTGGAGTGAAGTAGATGACAATGTCAAACCTTCTTTCATCATAACACGACAACAATAAAATATCACAGCATGGAGCAAATTAGGAGTAGGCATACATTATACACTCTAAAAAATGCTGGGTTGTTTCAAACCAAATTTGGGTCAAATATGAACAAACCCAACAGTTGCATTAAAAATTTAATTAAAAAAATTAACACAATGGTTGGGTTTGTGCTTTTTTGACCCAAATTTGGGTTGAAACAACCCAGCATTTTTTTAGAGTGTAGGAAAATGTTGAATTGTATTTTTTTAAAATAATAGTAGTTTTTAAAATAATAATAATAAACCCAACCATTAAAAAAAAACATGGATTGGGTTGTTTTGACCCAGTGGTTGGGTTAAATGTTTGCCCAACGTGCTGGGCAGTTTTATTTAACCCAACTATTGTTTAAAAATTATTGTATGGCTTACTTAAAATGAACCCAAAATAGGTTAGAAAAAAATCAGACACTAATTACTTCACCATAATAAATGTTTATTATTTAATTATTATTTATTAAACTTATTAATAAATGTTCATTTCCAACCTATTTTTGGTTCATTTTAAGTGAGCATTATAGTAATTTTCAAACAATAGTTGAGTTAAATAAAACTACCTAGCAGGTTGGGCAAACACTTAACCCAATTGCTGGGTTAAAACAACCCAATTGCTGGGTTTGTCCATTTTCAACCCAACATTTTTTAGAGTGTAGCATGATTATTTATATATTGAACAGAACAAAAAAATAAATAAATAAAAAAAATTGTAGAAACAGATTTCACTTGGAAATTGCTGCCAAGTTTGACAAATTATTACAAAGAAGAAAAATAATTTTAGAAAAATCACATTTTGTTAAGTCCACTTTAGTCATTCTACTAAGTAACTTTGAAACTACATTTCAAATTATTCTACTAACCCAAACCCTATCCCTCACAGTCTACTAACACTCTAAAGAGAGTTATGTGACATGAAGATGCAGTTTTACTTATAGTTAGTAGAGCATAAAGTGGAGCACCGAAATAAAGTGTAACCATATTTTTTACAGTAAATGATAGAGGGAAAGAACCAAAGATCCTTGTCTATGGCAAAATGAAACTGTTTCCTTGGAAACCTTGTCATGATTATCATAGTTAACCTTCAAGCTTAGTCACATACAATTGTAGATTAATGCATTATTTTGTGGTTAGAATGACACAGATGTTTAATTCGTAGCATAAATGAAGAGATATTTTGAGCAAACCAGGGCAAGTATAAGGGAGGGAACATCTGTACTCTAAAATAGCATCTTTATACAGACGTACACAAGGGAGGGCTGTGCTTTGGAAAGCATGTTTTATTTCACAACTTCTGAAAGAACAGTTGCTGTGGAGAAGTTTAAGTAACAGTTTTAGATGGGTTAGTATCACTTCAGTTATTTGGGTAGAAAACAGTGACAAATAATAATACAAAAAATTCCTACTAGGAATATCAACTAGGAATTGAATTTATCGTTTTCAGACATCCACCTTGCCATTAATAAATCACAACCACATTTCATTTTAAAATGCATACTATCACACACCTTATAATAACCTGTCTCGGAACTGTGAATCTGTCATGCCTGATGGGACTATGGCTGCCATAGCAACAGTGTCCTCTCTTATTCAGAATGGCAACGTGAGACCAAGACTGATAAGCAGCCAAGCAGCTGGCAGCCCGTGCAGCACACAACCCCTCACTGCAGCCTCAGCATCTGTCACTCTCTGAGTCCTGTTCGCCCCACGCACAACTGAGGAATACACTCATACAAGTAACTGCTCATGTAAAACCGTACATCTGCAGTGATCAGAGATTAGCTAAAAATTATTAATATAATATATTATTTAATATGTAAACATTAAATAATAATATTAGGGGTGAGTGGGGTAAGATGAGCCAACCCCTGTATCCTGGCAACCGTACACTTTTATTGTCATGTGACCATATATTTTGGAACCGCCCATAATTTCTGCCAGACTGTGAAAAGGAGAAGCACATGGGAGGAGTGAAAGGCGCCCATTTACTTTAAAAACAGTTTTTGGCTCGTCAAAGTAAGATTTTAGCATAACAGATGTAAAAGATGTTACATCTAAGCAAATTTGTCCAGGTCTAAAAATATTATGATGCATATTGATGATGTAGCAATGTATAAAACCATGCAAACATTTAGCTAAATAGCATGAATTGGTAAGCTAGCTTGTTTTTCCAAAATGGCAGCTATGGGGCAAAGTGAGCCAAATGCTGTGGGGTAAATTGAACCAGTGTTTTAACTTAACTCACCATAAGGCACTGAAGTTATGTTAAATGTCTGAAGTATAAATATATATAATCATATATATCTTTTCACCTGATGTCCCTATAGGCCTAACATGGTCGACATTGCAGAAAAACTACCATATGCCAAGAACCTTTTGACTAAAATGTTTATTAGTTTCAGTGACTTTCATTCATTCTAATTCAGTTTTAATTTTATTCAACAAACTCTTTATTTAGTCTGTTTTTGGGAAGGTTACAACTTTGGTGTTCAACATATTTTTTTTCAGAAATGCGAACAATTAAAGATATTGAAATTTCAACTTAATTTGGTTGGTTTTATGTTGTTTAAGTTAGCTTATTTAAGAAAAGAAATATGAATATCTGTAAAAGGACATTTATCAAATTAGTTAAAATAGGTAAATTATCTTTACAATTTCACATGGGTTTGATTCAGATTCAGTTAGATGGTCAGTTTACACCCACCTACTGACTCGGCTCAACTTACCCCTAACCTGGTGTAAATTGAGCCACATGAACACTTTTTTTTTATAAAAAGCCATATTTTTAGAACCCTTTGTCATAGATTTATTCAGATCATTTAAAATGATAGGAAACATCTTGAAATTACTTTCATTGTATTTCAGCTTTATTTTCACGTATCTCAAGGACCACTTAAGTAAAATGGCTCATCTTACCCAACTCTCCCCTATAGCATTTTATTGCATAAAAGTAATATCATAAAAATATGACTTAAAATGTGTGTATGTGGGCACACAGATGCAAAAGAAATGTTCATTGTCATTTTCCTTCATTACATTTGTGTTTAAATTCATGATCAGGCTACTGTCAGGGTTCATGAATCCGCTGTCTCATTCTGGTGTCTGTGTGATGGTGTGGGTGTGTCACCTGATTGTTTTGTGTGGGCGTCGCCGCTGATTGTTGATCAGCGGCAGCTGTGAGCAATTACCATCTGCCTATATAACGCCTTGTCTTTCGTCTCTTGTTTGTCAGATCGTTGTGCGGTGTCCGCGTGTTGTTTCCTGTGTTGCTTGTTGTGTGTTTCCCTGGACTGGACTTTGATTCATTGCTTCCTGGTTTTCGTGTTCTCATTGGATTACTCTCTGAACTTCACTCACGGATTACTTCACGGACACTGCTCTTCGGTCACCACTCATCACGGATCTTCACCGCCCATCGATGTCCCTGTGTTACCACTCTCCTGCTGACTGTTATATGTTCTTTGTGTATGTTGAATCTGACTACCTTCGGTGTGAAGCTCTATTAAAGAGATTTAACTTGCATCTGCATCCTCCCTTCATTCCGTGACAGAACGATCTGACCAACATGGATGCAGCGAGTTCAGCAGCTTTAACGGAGTTCATCAACCACAGCATCTCCCGCATGGACCAGCAGCAGGAGAGCATCACTTCCACCGGACGCGCTGTCCAAGCGCTGGTAACACAGGTGTCCGAGCTCTCCCGGGAACTTCAACAACTTCGCGCTCCCACTGCGCCACCCACACCGCCTGTTCGATCTACCGGAGCCCCGCCTGCCTGTGCCCCAGAGTTACGCCGGTGAGCCAGAGTTTTGCAGAGCTTTTCTGAATAAGTGTTCCTTGCATTTTTCTCTGCAGCCTCGTACGTCCGAGCATGAGGAATCCAAGGTGGCGTTCGTCCTTACATTGTTGACTGGGAAGGCGGCCTTATGGGGAACGGCGGTGTGGGAGAATAAAGACCCATGCTGTTCCTCGTTCCAGGCACTCTCCGCCGAGATGAAGAGGGTGTTCGACCGTGCGGTTGCAGGCAAGGAGGCCGCTCGCCAGCTCACCGAACTCAAGCAGGGCAGCCGCACGGTCGCGGATTATGCCATCCAGTTCCGCACCCTCGCGGCGGAGTGCCGTTGGAACGAGGAGGCGCAGTGGGATGTGTTCCTGCATGGGCTGGCCGGCCGTATTCACCGCGAGATTTACACCCTGGACCTTCCTCAGACTTTCAACGGGCTGGTTGATCTCGCTTTACGGGTGGATTCCCGCCTCCAGAAACTGGAGTTTTTGGAGGCCCCCAGCACCAGACTACAGGGAGCGGAGGGCCGGACGGCCAGCGCTGCTAATACGGTCGGTCCCGCCACAGATCCTGAGCCCATGCAGGTAGGGAGAGCTCGGCTTTCCCGGGAGGAGAGAGAAAGGCGGAGATCCCTGGGCTTATGCCTTTACTGTGGAGCATCGGGACATCTTCTCAGGTCTTGTCCAGTAAAAGACCAAGCGGGATCTCCGCTGAGAAGTCCTCACCATCACCTCTTCTCCCGGTAAGACTGAGATGGGCGTCTCACAACATCACCTGCAATGCACTCGTCGACTCCGGGGCTGAGGGGAACTTTATGGACACCAGCTACGCACTACAGCACGGACTACCCATCTCTTCACTCACTTACCTGGTTACAGTCAACGCACTCAACGGTCAACGTCTTCCTAACATCTCTCAGATCACGGATTACGTCACCCTCATCACCTCCGGTAACCACAACGAAAGGATTCAGTTTATGCTTATGGACTCACCGCAAGCACCCGTAGTTCTCGGACACCCCTGACTCACCAAGCACAATCCTCGGATCGACTGGCAACTCAACACCATCACCGAGTGGAGCACTTTGTGTCACAGGTCTTGTCTTGTGTCTGCTTGTCCCACGGTGTCTGTCTCTGTGTTACAGGAAAAGGCTGCGGATTTGTCTAACATGCCCGCGGAGTATCTGGACCTGAAGGAAGTGTTCAGTAAGTCCCGTGCTGCTTCTCTCCCTCCTCATCGTCCCTATGACTGTGCCATAGACTTAGTTCCGGGTAAGTCTCCGCCTAAGGGCAAATTATACTCTCTGTCTGTTCCCGAGAGGGAGGCCATGGAGAAATACATTTCTGATTCTCTGGCAGCCAAGTTCATCCGCCCTTCCTCTTCTCCAGCGGGGGCGGGGTTCTTTTTTGTGGGGAAGAAGGACGGATCTCTGCGACCTTGTATTGATTACTGAGGGTTGAACAACATCACGGTAAAGAATACTTACCCTTTGCCGTTGATGTCTTCAGCCTTTGAGAGGTTGCAGGGAGCGTCCGTTTTCACTAAATTGGACTTGAGGAATGCTTATCATTTGGTCCGCATCAGGAAGGGGGATGAATGGAAGACCGCTTTTAACACCCCTAGAGGGCACTTTGAATACTTGGTTATGCCCTTCGGGCTTTCCAACTCGCCCGCGGTCTTCCAGGCACTCGTCAATGACGTGTTGAGAGACATGGTTGATCAGTTCATTTATGTCTACCTGGATGACATATTGATATTTTCGTCGTCTCTCCAGGAACATGTTCAACACGTCAGACGAGTGCTCCAGCGTCTGCTAGAGAATGGGCTTTTTGTCAAGGCGGAGAAATGCGAATTTCATGCACAGTCTGTTTCCTTTCTAGGGTACATCATCTCGTCCGAGGGAATTCGCATGGATCCTGACAAGGTTAAGGCTGTGGTGGATTGGCCAAGTCCAGATTCCCGTAAGGCCCTACAGCGGTTTCTGGGGTTTGCCAATTTTTACCGGTGTTTTATTCGCAATTTCAGCCAGCTAGCCGCGCCTCTGACCGCCTTGACCTCACCACGAACGACCTTCAGGTGGTCAGATGCAGCTCAGGTTGCATTTGCCAAACTGAAGAGTCGCTTCGTTTCGGCTCCCATTCTTATCGCCCCTGATCCTTCGCGTCAGTTCGTGGTGGAGGTCGATGCGTCAGAGGTGGGGGTAGGAGCAGTTCTTTCCCAGCGGGCGCCCTCGGACGGTAAGATGCATCCCTGCGCGTATTTTTCTCATCGTTTGTCTCCCGCTGAACGCAATTATGACATTTGTAACAGAGAGTTGTTGGCAGTCAAATTAGCGTTGGAAGAATGGCGTCATTGGTTGGAGGGGTCGGGGGTACCCTTCATCGTTTGGACTGATCACAAGAACCTAGAATATATTCGATCGGCTAAAAGACTCAACTCCAGGCAGGCTCGGTGGGCACTTTTTTTCGGACGTTTTGATTTTGCTCTATCGTACCGCCCGGGCTCCAAGAACATCAAGCCCGATTCTTTATCTCGTATTTTTGATCCATCCGAGCGCCCGTCTACTCCCGAGTGTATTCTTCCTGAGACATTAGTAGTCTCCACTCTTACATGGAAGGTCGAATCGAAGGTCCTGGCAGCCTTAGAAGGGGTAATGCCTCCGCCCGGGTGCCCACCGAACCGTTTGTTTGTGCCGGAGGAGTTAAGGTCCTGCGTCATCAAGTGGGGGCATTGTTCCAACGTGGCTTGTCATCCAGGGGTTAATCGAACCAGATTTTTGGTTAAGCAACGATTCTGGTGGCCTGCTATGGCTCGGGACATCCGCAGTTTTGTTTTGGCTTGCTCGGTTTGTGCCACTGGTAAGACGTCCAACCGCCCTCCAGATGGGTTACTCCAACCGCTGTCTGTCCCTTTGAGACCCTGGTCCCACATCGCTCTAGATTTTGTCACCGCCCTCCCACCCTCCCAGGGGTACACGGTCGTTTTGACCGTAGTGGACCGGTTCTCGAAGGCGACTCATTTCATTCCCTTGACCAAATTGCCCTCTGCCAAGGAGACAGCGGTTACTGTCGTAGACCACATCTTTCAGTTACATGGCCTCCCGGTAGATGTGGTGTCCGACAGGGGTCCCCAGTTTGTGTCCAAATTTTGGCAGGAGTTTTGTAGACTGCTGGGCGCGACGGCTAGTCTTTCCTCTGGGTTCCATCCCCAGACCAATGGACAGACCGAGAGAGCCAACCAAGATTTAGAGCGTATGTTGCGATGTTTGGCGTCCAAGAATCCTTCCTCCTGGAGCCAACAACTCTCTATGATTGAGTACACACACAATTCGTTACCAGTGTCTTCTACGGGCCTCTCTCCGTTCGAATGCAGTTTAGGTTACCAGCCACCTGTGTTTCCCAGCCTGGAATCCGAAGTCGCGGTGCCCCCTGTGCTCACGCCTTTGTCCAGAGGTGCCACCGCACTTGGAACAGAGCCCGCGAGACTCTGTTGCAAGTGAGGGCGCGCACCAAGGCTAAGACTGATCGCCACCGGTCAAAGCCTCCCGTATACGTCGTGGGTCAAAAAGTGTGGCTTTCTACCAAGAACATTCCGCTCCGTTCCGTTGCCAATAAGTTAGCTCCCAAATTCATTGGCCCGTTTCCTGTCACTAAAATTATTAGCCCAGTGGCAGTCCGACTCAAATTGCCTCCGGCGTACAGGAGGATTCATCCCGCCTTCCATGTTTCCAAAATTAAGCCTGTTTTTCACTCACATCTTAATCCGCCTACTCCGGTTCCCCCACCGCCGCGGCTCGTAGACGGGGAACCAACCTATTCGGTTAATCGCATTCTGGACTCGAGGCGGAGGGGACGCGGATTCCAGTACTTGGTAGACTGGGAAGGTTACGGTCCGGAGGAGAGAAGTTGGGTTCCTGCTAGAGACATTCTGGATCACTCCCTTATCGATGATTACAATCGACAGGTAAGGAGTTCTGGGAACGCCGTGAGGCGTTCCTAGGGGAGGGGGTACTGTCACGGTTCATGAATCCGCTGTCTCATTCTGGTGTCTGTGTGATGGTGTGGGTGTGTCACCTGATTGTTTTGTGTGGGCGTCGCCGCTGATTGTTGATCAGCGGCAGCTGTGAGCAATTACCATCTGCCTATATAACGCCTTGTCTTTCATCTCTTGTTTGTCAGATCGTTGTGCGGTGTCCGCGTGTTGTTTCCTGTGTTGCTTGTTGTGTGTTTCCCTGGACTGGACTTTGATTCATTGCTTCCTGGTTTTCGTGTTCTCATTGGATTACTCTCTGGACTTCACTCACGGATTACTTCACGGACACTGCTCTTCGGTCACCACTCATCACGGATCTTCACCGCCCATCGACGTCCCTGTGTTACCACTCTCCTGCTGACTGTTATATGTTCTTTGTGTATGTTGAATCTGACTACCTTCGGTGTGAAGCTCTATTAAAGAGATTTAACTTGCATCTGCATCCTCCCTTCATTCCGTGACAGCTACAATATGAAAGAATGAGTCATCTTTTAATCACTCTGTTGAAAATGCAACACAAAAAGACTATTTCACTCTGTACTGTGAGTAATGATGTTCAATAATGCATTTCTAATACATGCATCTCCTTTTCATTACCTCTTTCTGGCACACTCTCGTTTAGAGATGATCTCAGGCCATGTTAACCTTCATAACTGTAAAAAAAACAGCTTTTGCAGGTCGTGGGCAATGGCAAAACAATGTGTGTTGAAGTTAAATTGCCCCTGTTGGCAATTTTTCTGTGAAGAATATCAGCAGGAAAGCGCATAATCAATATACAGTCATGCAGAGTCATGTAGGCTGCAGGCTAATATCATTAACTTCAAACACTTTACTGCAGATTCACTGGACTGATTCAGCTGCGCAAAATACATTGCTTTTCTGCCTTAGATTATGTAATACAAAAGACACTGCATAATCTATGAAGCACATCATTTTGTCCAAAATTTCAGTCCAAACACACAATGAGCTGTCATTTCATAGTAAATCTGCAGCCATAAATGCTCAGGGCTGACATTATTTTACTGAATTACCAACAGCACACTGCTATAGTACTTTTATGATTTCTGCCATATAGAGAGACACAAATAGCAAGAGTAGTATGGTCAAATTCAGCCCAAGAATTGTCAAGGTATATAAAATAAGTAAGACAGCATCCTCTAGTGGTAGCTGGGGGATTGTTGGTAAATTTGTTTCCCCCAAAGTTTTTAAGGTCAGTGTAGAATTTGACAATCTTTTAAAATAATAATATTAAAAAAAATTAAAAGTCAATAAATGAAACTGAAGGTCATTTGAACATTTAGTCATTTTTAAAACATTGCAGGGGCCACTATGTCTAAAAAATGGAAATAGTTGGTAAATAAAAGCATAAAAATAACTTCTCTGTTCAGGAAGATCACCAAAAAGCTTCTTAGGTTGCAGAGGAGAAAGCCTGAAGTGCAATAAACTGCTTGGGTTTGGGTTTGGAATTTGTTGATTTGTTGCAAAGGATGTGCAAAGTGAGCTCACACTGAAATTATGATGGAGATTCATTTGATAAGATACATTATGTCTGTAGTGTATACTCCAAGATATATTAGTTTAACTAATATAAATGGACAGGAAACTGTGTTTTTCCTAAAATAATCTTTCTAATTAAGATACTGCATCACTATCTTCTTTTGTCTTTTATTGTCACTTCTTTTCACATAAGTTTTGTTTCTTGATCAATATCCATTATAAAAGAAATATATTTTCCTCAATTTACACCCTTGTGCCGTTACAAAAATTAAGTATAGGTATTAAGTTCAAGTATAGAGCTCTGGAGGTTGACGTCACGCAATCTAAACTCCGCCATTTTGGCAGGCCAAAAGGAGAGCGCTAGAGCGGCTGTAGCATTGGTATCGATAGTGGTCGAACAATAATGTAAAACCAGACATGTTTAGACCTTACAAACCTTACTATTTCAACTTGGTGGACAGCTGCTGTGTGTCAGGATGCCAGAACAGGTGGGGGAAAGCAAAGGGGAAATCATTTTATCATATTCCTAATGATCCCCATAGACAACTGAAATGGTTCACTGCAATAAAACGTGCTAACCAACACAACAAAACAACAGATGGTTTTATCTCAGTATTCCTTTAAGGGTTTTTATGTTTAATAGTAACGCTAAAATGATATTAAATGATATTATTATAATGTGTTAAATAACTATATTTTCAGTATAACGTAATGTTACACATTATTCCACAGGTCACAATTGTGGCATAAAACACAATTTTTCCACACACATTTCCATAAAAATTTCAAAAAATAATTATTTATTTCAAGGGGCAACTAATGACACCTCATTTTGATATTTTCATTTCATATTTCCAAGTTGATGAGGTAGTTATCAGGATACTGCAGATCAGAAAAGCTATCCATTCCTTTATTGATACACGTTAAAAGCACCCCGGGGCATTATAGGGATCTGTTATGTTTAATCTATATGTTTTGCTATGTACATGTCTCTGTTTTTTTAATTAAAGTTTAATATAACAGTAGCCATCGACTTCCATAGTAGGAAAGAAAATACTATGGAAGTCAATGGCTACATCAATTGTCTGGTTATCAACATCCTTCAAAATATCTTCTTTTGTGTTCAACAGAAGAAAGAAACTCATACAGGTTTGGAACAACATGAGGGTGAGTATATGATGAATATATTTTCATTTTTGGCTGAACTATTGCTTTAAGTCCTACTTCAGTTGGTCAAAATCACTTTAGCTAATTGCATTTAATATAGATTTAAACTATAATACATTTTCATTTAATTGCCATTGAGTTCACACTTAAGTCTATTCTTTTAAAGTATTTTATTTCTGTAATTAGTACTAAAAATATAGTAAAGTGTACTTCTTTTTCACAAGGACATGCAACCAAAAACAAACATATTTTAGTCCCATTGTTTGTTTATCTCAGTAGTGACACTAAAACCACACTATAATCGTTTAAGTGTGTGTTCTGTTAAACAAGCCAGTATGAAGACAGTTGGAAAAATGAGTTGGCACAGTCCATGGCACAGCGTAAGTTTTAAGAATTGCCAGTAAACCATGCAGTAAACCACTCTTGCGCAGACTGATTGATTGTATGTGTGTCTGTTTATGTGTGTGTGGTTTTGTGCCATCGTCTGCACAAGCTGGAGCAACTGTGTGTGAATGTAGGGGATCGTGTTGCCGTTTATGTCATATCCAATAAATGTGGGTTTGCACAATAATGACCTCATCATCTTCTGTTTGCGGTTCCCAGTGCCACACAGACCACGCAGGAGGCGTACAATGGCAAAGTCCACCTATCCAACAGTAATTG
The DNA here is from genome assembly GCF_018812025.1 of Megalobrama amblycephala. NCBI lineage: Eukaryota > Metazoa > Chordata > Actinopteri > Cypriniformes > Xenocyprididae > Megalobrama > Megalobrama amblycephala. The sequence continues at coordinate 4,113,718 of NC_063066.1, forward strand.
CCCCCGTCATAATGTACCGCTGTAGACCTAGTCCAGATTGCAGGCATTTCCTTGTTTCCATGCAATTTGATTTAACCAAGAAATGAGGTAACGGCATTGCTAATGGGGGTAAATGATGCACATTGTAACTAGGCTTGTCTTGTCTAGAAGGTCTGATGACCACATTTGACTATAGATTATTCATAAGGAGACAAAAGAAGGCTTGGAGAGAGCACTGGACTTTGAGCACGTCTCTGTTTTGGGTCCCTAACTGCCCTGCAGAGCCACACAGGGCATTGTTAACCACAACCCACTCTGTGTGTGTGGACGTCAAGTCCTTGGCACTTTTATTCGAGTTCCTGTCCAAAGTTCTAGCGCTTTGGGTGACGCCAGCCTTGCCTTGGTCACACGGGTGTTCATGAGTTGCTCAATTTACGCTCATCGTGAAAAATTATACTAGATTGTGTGAATAACATCAAGGCTTGACTTTGTTGGAATGTGTAGCCTGCATGGTAAATTCATTATAAACTCATTCTAGAGTATTTGGACAAAACAAAGGGTATGCTAATTTATTATGTTAATAACAAAATAAATGTTAATTTGTCAAGGAATATTTTTGCTTTAACATGTGCAACATATTCAGATGAATTTCAATATGTTTGGGTGCATCTCCAGCTTCTTTCTTTTCTCACAAAATGTGTTTAGTTTTCACAGCATGAATGAATGAATTAATTTTCTTTTCTTATCACCATCAGATAAAAAAATAATATATGCCAAATATACTGTATGTAGTATATGCCAAATATTTGTTAAAAATAAATCTAGCATCCACGTCAATGAATGAATGACAATGACAGACAGACAGACAGATCTTGTCACGTCATGGACACCACGCCAGAGTCTCGCCACATCATGGCCACCACACCAAAGTCTCGTCATGTCATGGCCGCCTCGCCAGAATCTTGCCACATCATGGTCGCCACGCCAAAGTCTCGTCATGTCATGGCCGCCACGCCAAAGTCTTGTCACGTCATGGCCGCCACGCAAGAGTCTTGTCACATCATGACCACCACGCCAGTGTTATGTCACGTCAAGGCCACCACGCCAAAGTCTCGTCACGTCATGGCCGCCACGCCAAAGTCTCGTCACGTCATGGCCGCCACGCTAGAGTCACATCATGGCCTCCACACCATAGTCACGTCAAAGAAGGCTTGGAGAGAGCACTGGACTTTGAGCACGTCTCTGTTTTGGGTCCCTAACTGCTCTCCAGAGCCACACAGGGCATTGTTAACCACAACCCACTCTGTGTGTGTGGACGTCAAGTCCTTGGCACTTTTATTTGAGTTCCTGTCCAAAGTTCTAGTGCTGTGGGTGACGCCAGCCTTGCCTTGGTCACATGGGTGTTCATGAGTTGCTCAATTTATGCTCATCGTGAAAAATTATACTAGATTGTGTGAATAACATCAAGGCTTGGCTACCACGCCAAAGTCTTGTCATGTCATGGCCACCACGCAAGAGTCTTGTCACGTCATGGCCGCCACGCCAGTGTCATGTCATGTCATGGCTGTTATGCCAGAGTCACGTCATGGCCTCCACACCGGAGTCACATCACGTCATGGCCGCCAAGCCAAAGTCTCATCACGTCATGGACGCCACGCCAGAGTCATGTCACGTCATGGCCGCTACGCCAAAGTCTCATCATGTCATGGCTGTTATGCCAGAGTCACGTCATGGCCTCCACACCGGAGTCACATCACGTCATGGCCGCCAAGCCAAAGTCTCATCACGTCATGGACGCCACGCCAGAGTCATGTCACGTCATGGCCGCTACGCCAAAGTCTCATCATGTCATGGTCACTACGCCAGTGTCATGTCACATCATGGCCTCCACACCAGAGTCTCATCATGTCATGGTCACTATGCCAGTGTCATGTCACGTCATGGCCGCCACGCCAAAGTCTCGTCACGTCATGGCTGTTATGCCAGACGTCATGGCCTCCACACCGGAGTCACATCACGTCATGGCCGCCAAGCCAGAGTCTCGTCACGTCATGGACGCAACGCCAGAGTCATGTCATGGCCTCCACACCAGAGTCTCATCATGTCATGGTCACTACGCCAGTGTCATGTCACGTCATGGCCGCCACGCCAAAGTCTCGTCACGTCATGGCTGTTATGCCAGAGTCACGTCATGGCCTCCACACCGGAGTCACATCACGTCATGGCCGCCAAGCCAAAGTCTCATCACGTCATGGACGCCACGCCAGAGTCATGTCACGTCATGGCCGCTACGCCAAAGTCTCATCATGTCATGGTCACTATGCCAGTGTCATGTCACGTCATGGCCGCCACGCCAAAGTCTCGTCACGTCATGGCTGTTATGCCAGACGTCATGGCCTCCACACCGGAGTCACATCACGTCATGGCCGCCAAGCCAGAGTCTCGTCACGTCATGGACACAACGCCAGAGTCATGTCATGGCCTCCACACCAGAGTCTCATCATGTCATGGTCACTACGCCAGTGTCATGTCACGTCATGGCCGCCACGCCAAAGTCTCGTCACGTCATGGCTGTTATGCCAGAGTCACGTCATGGCCTCCACACCGGAGTCACATCACGTCATGGCCGCCAAGCCAGAGTCTCGTCACGTCATGGACGCCAAGCCAGAGTCATGTCATGGCCTCCACACCAGAGTCTCATCATGTCATGGTCACTACGCCAGTGTCATTTCACGTCATGGCCGCCACGCCAAAGTCTCGTCACGTCATGGCTGTTATGCCAGAGTCACGTCATGGCCTCCACACCGGAGTCACATCACGTCATGGCCGCCAAGCCAGAGTCTCGTCACGTCATGGACGCCATGCCAGAGTCTCATCATGTCATGGTCACTACGCCAGTGTCATTTCACGTCATGGCCGCCACGCCAGCATCTCGTCACGTCATGGACGCCACGCCAGAGTCATGTCATGGTCTCCACACCAGAGTCTCATCATGTCATGGCCACCACGCCAGCGTCTCGTCATGTCATGGCCGCTACGCCCTTGTATGCCTTACACCTTAACTCACCTTTAATCCTATCTGTCCCTAACCTTATCCACCGTATCCACCCCAATAGCAGCAAAAGTGTTTTACACTTTAGTTAAGGCAACCTAATATAAAGTGTGACCAAACTTATTATTATTATCAAGGCTTAGGAAGTTAACAATAAGTCAAGTGACTCTAGTATTTTGGCAGAAACTATGGTTATCATAGTAAAATTTTCAATTCTGTGGCAAACAAGAAATTTAGAATTTTTTTTGAAGTGAGAGAACAGAATGTAATAATATGTGGTGACAGATTGTGCCAAAAACAACCAGTATTAAGCATGCTAAGTTCATTTGGCTAATAATAAACATTGAGGCTGACAGTAAGCGTTGTGTGAGGTGAGTGCTGTGGAGTCACCGGGCAGTTTTGGGGAAGCACGTCCTGTACAGTAAAGTGTTGACCTCGCAGGGATCCACAGGGGAGCTAGTGTCCCTGGATCCAGCACTTCTCCCTAATGCAGCCTGACAGCATGAGAGCAGGGCTTGTGCTCCCTGTGCCGAACTTTCTAATTGCCACTGCAACAGAAGGAGCAGCACAGAGTGCGTCTGTGTTCCCAGCAGGTCAGGCATGCTGGAGACGCTCTGTCGAAGACAGAATCATCACTCAGGTGGTGCAGGCCAGGCCTAGGCCACATTCAGCGGCCCCACATAGAGCACAGCATTCATCAACTCTTGGCTTCTGTGGAGGAGGAGTAAGAGGAGGGAACCCAATGTGATGCCTGTACGTCGAAAGCCAGAAAACACCAAACAGACTTTTGAGTGTCCTGAGGTTGCACATGCAACCACAGTTTCTTCATCAGTGCTTAGATTGTGAGAGTGATAGGGCATCAGAGGCACGTGACATGTCAGATTTGGCCAATTGGATTTTAAATACAACTTCCAAATCAAATGTTTGAATCTTTAACAATTAAGCATGATTATTGTAGGTGTAAGTGTTATTATTGTACTGTAAGTGTTAAAAACTGTGGCAGAAATCACGTTCACATTTCTAAATATGGTCACTCAAGTCAAGTCCATAGATCATTTGATCAATTTGTCATCGTATTCTCTCCCTCATGTCTCTACAAATCTTATATTTACCTGTGAAATAAATAAATACAGAGATACTTTTTGTGAACAAAATGCATGGTCAAAACAAACAAACAAAAATAACACAACAAAAACAAAACCTGAAGGAATCCAAGTGGTTCATGACCACTTGTGGTTCTGACTGACCTATTTAAAAAAATAGACTGAAATGTCTAAAACAATTATAATTGACAAAATGGAATCATAATTGATCAACTTGAAACTGTTAACATTTTAATTTGTGGTAATGTATTTCTGTTTACTCACTTCATTAATGTTACTCTGGTAAAAGAGGTACTACATCAAGTGTGACCTTTCCGACGTGATTGTAATGCGTGGCACATCACAGAACTAGTGTAAGATGAGCATTTGTGGTTAAAAAGTATATGATTTTTTTTTTTTTTTTAGAAAATGACTAATCGTTTCTATAGATAAGACCCTTATTCCTCGTCTGGGATCGTGTAGAGCTCTTTGAAGCTGCACTGAAACTGACATTTGGACCTTCAACCCGTTGAACCCCAGTGAAGTCCACTATATGGAGAAAAATCCTGGAATGTTTTCCTCAAAAACCTTAATTTCTTTTCGACTGAAGAAAAAAAGACATAAACGTCTTAGATGAAATGGTGAGTAAATTATCAGGAAATTTTAATTCTGAAGTGAACTAATCCTTTAACTATCCTGTCGTAAACTTGAAGAACCAAGTAGTTTTTTTTCTTTTGCTTTCAGGTGTCTTACAGAATTCAAGTGAGCCAGAACTGCCACTGTTGCCCCTTCAAAAAAATATGTGGCAGAACACATCCATGCGTGTTTTTATTTCATAGTGATCTTTATGTTCCAGTGCAGAGGGGAACAGAGCGCTGGGTCCATGGCAAAAGGTGTCCTCCAAATCCTCCAAGTTATGAAATCCTCTGCTTCTGCCAGGGTGTAAAATCTCTCCTGTTGACAGACGGACAACGCATTCCTCTGGCCTGAGCTGCGTGCCACCCCAGTGTTTGGAGGAGAAGCTTGCGTTTTTGCACATACATGCCTCATTTCTGTGAGTGGCCACTGAACACGTACACCTACTTAAGGGCCGTTTTGCTTCCAGAGGCAGAGCGCAGACTTCACTGCAGCGAGCAGAGAATCAGGCTCGGCTATGTGAAATATGCCCAGCAGGGACAAGGATTGATTGCTGCAGGCTGAAGGGTGTTGGATCCTCACCTTTCCGCCATACACAACATTCTCCACAGCCAAGAGAGTGAAATACCAGCCTGACAGCGCTGATCCCGTACTGGCCTCAGAGTGACCAGTTGTTCATGCGCTAACTAGGTCATACACACTCACAGAATGTAAATTACACTGACAAACTTATGATTTACAGCAGTTAGTGTACACAGAGGAAAAATTATATAAATGTTTATGCTACAGACATGAACGATATGTCAAATTGTTTTACATATATATTACATATTTTATATATATATATATATATATATATATATATATAGAATATGCCTCAGAGAAAAATTACAGAAAAATTCTACATACGCTGGCTATGTAGTAGAATCCATGATGCATTTTGGTGCAAACTCAGGAGGTTTTATTTACAATATTGAAAAGAACAGCAACATGTTGAATGAAGACAGTAAGGTAGAAAATGGGAAATAAACAGAAATGAAATGAAATGATAGGTCAACAGAAACTGAGCATCCCAGCTACTCACCCCCTTCCTCCATGCCATGCACAGGAAAACTAACAGGTAAATACGCACCTCTGCTCAAGTGACATGTCAATAAATACATCGAAAAGACATCAAACCTTTCCTGCACCTACAATTATGTATGATAGGGGTGTAACAGTACATGTATTCGTCCCAAACCGTCACAGTACAGGTGTCGCGGTTTGGTGCATACAGTCAGACGGCGAATACAGTCAGTCACAGGCGATCCACACTCCAATCCAGAAAGGGGCGCATGCGGTAATGCTGTTTGCTAACCGACACAACAGGACTAGATCTATGAATAAATATGTTTACGTGCAATTTCTGAACCAGTGTTTCAACCTCAGAAAGACAATAAAACAGCTCAACAATATCTTGCGTAGCATTACATTTACCTCAGGCAAGTCATTTAGTGTCCACAGCATGTTAGTTCACTAGATAAATGAAGCATTTGTCTAAATATATGCACTATATTAGCTTATATATTCATTATATTTAATATACCTGTTAGTAATGTCTTAATTATTAAATATTTTTTAATAAATTTGTCATGAAAACAAGTTATGACTGTATCTGTGTAAATGATCATTAAAAACGAATTGGAGTAGAAAAATAATTGAAAAAGAATTATATAATTAGATTTAGAATTTTGCAATTTACGTTTTTTTATTTGAGTGTTGATTATTATATCTAAAAATAAATAGCAACTGAATTTAATAGTTTGGGCTCTGTTGTTAATTTATAATCTTTAATATTATAGTAATGTGCAAGAAAGGTTTCCTGTATATAGTTTACAGCATTAGCTGAAAAAGATGTTAATTATAATTGAATTTTTTCAAAGAAAGATGCACTAATTGTTCAGTTAACTATTGTTTAATAAAAAAGAAGCAATTTTATGTTTAGTTTTCTACCCCTGCTGTACCAAACCGTCATGTTTGTGTACTGTTACACCCCTAATGTATGGATAATCAAGTAAACCAAAGTTACTATTGTCCAGGAAGTGTTCATCTTGAAATATTACATACAATATGAAAGTTATTCTGACATTTACTTAATAAAAATCAGAAATTTCACAGCAAAAACACAGGTGTATCACGACCTGAATGTGGACATATTTACAATTATGCTAAAAGCTCATTTACTTGCTAAACTATATAATTAGATGACAGAAGGCATGTAGTAGATTCTGTACCACAGTTTTTTAAGCAAAGTTTCGATAATTTACAGGCAAATCAAATATTGTTCAAAATTGATAATGAATCTGCTAAGAAAAACTGCAACAAAATAATCAGTACAAATATTTGCCATTGGATTCTAGCGCAGTATTTGTTATTCTCTCGGGGGGTCTCTGCGGTGTGTGGTTTCTGGCTGATTGAGTTCTTATCCATGATTCTGTGATTACTGCAATTAAGAAGGTCAGAGGTCATGACGACATTGACACAGAGGTCCCTGTGTGTGAGGAGCAGGTGCTAATTAGTTCTTCTCTGCTCTGTGTGTGAGATCATGGCATTATATGTGAAAACACAGTTCACGGACAACATGTACAATTAGGGGACAATGGGGCAGAGAGCAGTATACGCACATACTCTCCGCCTAGGGCCCGGCACAAAACCATTGTACGGAAGAGACTGGAAAAAAGACAGCAAGCAAAAAGATGACAATAGACAAATGAACAAGCAAAAAAAAGGACCCTAAGACACAGTGTCCTCATTTGATAATGATTTCCCATGTGTAAAAACCTTGGGCTTGAGAATGGGGGTTTTGTGCAATGGCACAAAGCAAGCACATGGACCGGCGGAGGAAGTTGGAGAGGAGAGAGAGCAAGTTGTGGTAAACCTCACTGTTTGGTGTGAGAGAGCATGGGAAATGCGTGGGACCAAACACGGTCATGGTAAGCGGTTCTGGCCTGTCACTTTGGTTCTTGTCCAAATTTGACACAGAATGGGAACCAAAGTCCAGCAGAGCGCTCTCTGATCGGCCTGAACAGCCACTCATCTTCTCCGCTAGCCCAAAGCAAAGACAGGCCTTGACATTTATGGCTTTTCATCCCATAACTCATAGGCATTAATGTTTCCCAAAAATGTTTAAAATGGAGCACGGCTTCCTGTATCCCATCTGATTCTCACCCTGCAAGGTAACTCACACACACCCACCATTGTAGACAACAAAATGTCTTCCCCTAGGCTGAGGAAGTACTCTGCTATAATGATCGCTTAAGTCAAACCTTGACCAAGGTCATTTTTTAAAATTTAATGTTGAAGGCATGTTCAATGTTCAGTCTAAAGAAATGCCAGAAGGAATGAACGTTTTCCTTCAATAAGGAGCAAGACAGGCACTAACAGGTTTGACACACCTGGACAAAATTTATCTTGATTAGAATGAAGTCACTAAACATCTGAAAGGCTCTGAATGCTGAGAAAAGCAAGGATATATCGATCTGCAGTGTACTTTTATCGATAATCATTCGTTAAGTACACTGTAAAAAATTATATTCATGATTTGTTATAACATTTTTTCTCTTGTCAAATCAACTTAAATAATTAATGTGGTTCAAATAATAGTCATTTTTGACCAGAGTTTCTGTTGATTAAACCAATCACCTTCATTGCATTAACTCAAATTTTTAATTTCAATGAACTCAAAATTTTAAGGCAGTCAGGTAACTTACGTTTTTAAGTTAAACCAACAATTCTTTTTGTACCTAGGCACTCTTATTGATAATAAATTAAATTTTGTAGAGAATACTGATAGACTGTGTAAAATGAGTGAACAAAGACTTTATGTCTGCAGAAATTAGCCAAATTTAATATTGATAGGACATTGATGACTCTTTTTTATATGGCATATACTGAATCGATTTTAACGTCTGAAGGTCAAACAAAAGAATGCATTGTCAAATGTTGTAAATAACTGCAGTAAAGTATTGGGTGTGAAATTGCCGGGGTTGTCAGATTTGTTTGATATGCAGGTGATAAAGAAAGCGCCGTCATTATATCTGACACATCCCATTTCAGACCCTCCCCTCAGGACCTTTGTATAGGGTCCCTTTAGGCAAGACAAATAGATTAAAATTTTCGTTTTGTGCCATAAATTTGCTTAATTTAAATTTTGTTTTTCCTAACGTGCAATTAATGTTGTGCACTTGTATGTGGTGTAAAAAACTCTCATGCTGCAGAACAAATTCAATAAAGTTTTACGATACAAAACAATAATTTGGAAGAAGTGTATATTTGCAGCTCAGACATTGATCCAGTGTAACGATAACACTAAATGTCTATGATATATAATTAGCATAATTAATGAATGATTTCTTATACTAAAACAGTCCACAGAAGAATGAAAGCTTGTATGGGACTTTTAAGAAAGAGTGTGTTGTGGGAAATGGTTTAAATGTGGCCACCAGGGGGCAAAATTATTTCAGTTACAATTAACTACTACATTTTGTGCCTTCTTAATCTATCTAGTGTCAATTTTCTGTCATTTGTCGTGTACTCTGCCTTTTAAAAATAAAAGGGCAATACATTTTAACAGTACACTCTTAGAAGAAAAGGTTCTATATAGAACCTTTTAAGTGTTCCATATATGAAGCGCCTGATAGAATCCTTTAGAGTTCTATATAGAACCTTTTCTTCTAAGAGTGCTTTGACAGATGAGCAAAACGTTCTACCTAACAGCAGGATGAATTCCAAAACATGTCTGTTTATACTGAAAACTACAGCTGCCAACCAAAACCAAGCCAGGAATTTTCCTCAAAAGAGTTTCACTCAACATTAAATCAAAAGAACAACATTTCAGTATTGGAAATTAATGGCACACTCAACAAAAAGTGGACTGACATTAATTGGCATTATACACTCTAAAAAATGCTGCATAAAAACAACCCAAGTTGGGTTTAAAATGGACAAACTCATGCAGCGATTGGGTTTTTAACCCAGCGGTTGGGTTAAATGTTTGCCCAACCTGCTGGGTAGATTTATTTAACTCAACTATTGTTTAACAATTACTGTATTGCTTGCTTAAAATGAACCAACCACAGTATGTTGGATATTAATAATTATAAATATGTTTAATAAATAAACAAGTTTAATGAAAAATAATTAAACAATAAACATTTATTAAATGTTCACCTTTTGATTATTATTGTTGCCTCTAGTAATTATGTGTCTGATTTTTAATTTCCAACATATTTTGGGTTCATCTTAAGCCATACATATAGTAATTTTTAAGAGTTAAATAAAACTACCCAGCACGTTGGTCAAACATTTAACCCAACCGCTGGGTTAAAACAACCCAATCACTGGGTTTGTCCATTTTCAACCCAACTTGGTTTGTTTTTAACCCAGCATTTTTTAGTGTCACCACAGCTCGGGCCTCGAATAAAGATAAGTTAAGCAGTCGCTCACGACTTTTTTATTTCATTAATTCAGCTACTGGACTATTACTTCCCATTCATTTACTCCATCGAGTGTAGCTATGTCAAATTCTTCTCCCTGTTGAAGTATTTTGTTATCCTATGTGATAATGACACTGAAGATTACTGGTGTTGAAGCCAAACCATTAGAAATCAAGCTGGTTGCAATGAGTTATGGCAAGCCATTAACAAAACATGAAGTGCTTTCTGGAGTGGATGAACAAAGTATAAATAGATCTCTCAGAGCACAACAACCGAATGCTTCATCAGAAATGTTTGGCATTACATCACTGCCTGTGTGAGAGAGACTCTGGAGTTACCCGACGCTCTCTGAGCCAGCTATTATGGTTTGTACTAATGTTCTGCTTTTAAAATCCAAACATTCTAAAAGCTGTTATTTGCTCTCCCTTTTTCCTTTTGCTCAGAAATTCTGTCTCTCTTTCAGCAAAGTGCCTCTGTCTATGGTGAGGAGAGACAGATTTCACAAGGCCTGCTACTGTGTTTTAGGCTCATGGGACTGTTTTGTGGCAGAAATCGGTGTAATGTTCCTTGTGTGCATGCGGCTGGACACATGTGCACAAGAGTGTACATTAAAAGGTATTTATGGAAATATTACATCTTGTCTGGCTTTAGGATGGACTGTCAAGTGGATGTGGAGTTAAAAAAAAAAACGATCAAATATGCTAAAAACTACAACAAAAAGCCTTTTGTATATACAATGGGTTGAGTAATTCTTGAAACAAAGACAGAAAGTGCAACATACCACTAACAATTAATTTACAGCTGTGATCGTCAACCCAAGCAGGCTCATCGGCACATCTGACGACTGTAGCAAAAAACAGACCATCTGATTAAGCTCTAAATAATGCTTTGATCCCGGTGCTTGCACTCAAGTACCCAGACTTCAAATGGAATGAATGTTTCTTACATGCATGGTATTGACATACATTAAAGCTGAGATTTTATGTCCTCATTATCACACACATGCACATGCCCAAACACTCACTCATGAGACCTACCATCACTGCATCACATCTGAATCTATTAACTCACCTGATAAACAAGCCTCAGTTAAATGCATGTCATGATCCTGACATGATGAGCAAACAATATTTACCTTCCTATTTATCTGTCACTGAAAATAAATAGAAGGCATTCTTTGCATGCGAAGTGAATGAGCAAAACCAAATGTTAAAAATTATGCGTGCCAAAGCGTGCTTCAAAAAGAAATGTCCTTTAGGAATTCCAGAGCAAAAAGAACCGGTTGAAATATCTCAGAACTGCATTATTACTGTTATTACACGACTCAATATTTGTGTTTTTGCTGGTTAAAATCGCTGTATACTCTAAAAAATGCTGGGTTAAAAAAAACTCAAGTTGGGTTGAAAATGGACAAACCCAGCAATTGGGTTGTTAAAACAACCCATTTGCTAATTAAACAATAAACATTTATTAAATCGCTTATTATTAAATGTTCACCTTTTGATTATTATTGTTGCCTCTAGTAATTATGTGTCTGATTTTTAATTTCCAACCTATTTTGGGTTCATTTAAAGCCAGCCATATAGTCATTTTTAAACAATAGTTGGGTTAAATAATACTGACCAGCACGTTGGGCAAACATTTAACCCAACCGCTGGGTTAAAACAACCCAATCACTGTTTCTCAATTTTCAACCCAACTTGGGTTGTTTTTAACCCAGCATTTTTTAGAGTGTACGTTGAGATTTTGAACAGTTGGTTGATTCAAAAGATGATTTAATGCCATTTTAGAGGACTTTCTTATATTTTGTATTTTGTTCTGTCCTAAAAACCACAAATTGAGCACTGGAAACTAATAATACTGTGTTACCATCATATAATTGCCACGAATGTCCTCATGTTTAACTGCACTTCAACATAATTACTGAATATAGAATGGAACAGAAAAGTGGAAAGAACACTGTGTAAAAATACAAAGAGAAATAAAGAGTTGGGTAAATGCTGTATTTAATATTTTCAAATAAAAAAAAAGAATTAGCTAAGGTTGCTTCCATCTTAAAGGGCAATAGTTCACCCAACTCAAAATTCTGCTGTCATTTTCTCACGTCGTTCCACACCTGTATGACTTTCTTTCTTCTGCAGAACACAAAAGAAGATATTTTGATGGATGTTGGTAACCAAACAGTTTTGGTTACCCCTGACTTCCATTGTATGGACAAACAAAACATTCCTCAATATATCTTCTGTGTGCCACATCAGAAGTCATACAGGTTTGGAATGAGGGGTGAGCAAATGACGACACAGAATTTTCATTTTAGGGTGAACTAAGTCCTATCATTTTTTAATTCCACATTTATTTTCACCAGAATTTATTTCAACATTGTGTTTAAAGGATTAGTTCACTTCAGAATTCAAATTTCCTGATAATTTACTCACACTCATGTCATCCAAGATGTTCATGTCTTTCTTTCTTCAGTCGAAAAGAAATTAAAGTTTTTGAGGAAAACATTCCAGGATTTTTCTCCATATAGTGGACTTATAGGGTACAACAGGTTGAAGGTCCAAATGTCAGTTTCAGTGCAGCTTCAAAGGTCCCAGACGAGGAATAAGGGTCTTATCTGAAACAATTGGTCATTTTCTAAAAATAATAAAAATGTATATACTTTTTAACCACAAATGCTCGTCTTACACTGCTCTACAATGTGCCATGCATTACGTAATCACGTTGGAAAGTTCACGCGTAAAGTAGGCGGAAGTATACCACGGTAGGGCGAAAAACTCCATCTCATTTTCTCCTCCAACTTCAAAATCATCCAACATCATTGTTTTACCTTTTTTTGATTCAAGTCTTGGATTGGTACTTTCGCCTACGTCACGTGTGACCTTTCCAACATGATTACGTAATGCATGGCACATCACAGAGCAGTGCAAGATGTGCATTTGTGGTTAAAATGTATATAATTTTTAATTTTCTTCCAGAAAATGGCCGATGGTTTCTCTAGATAAGACTCTTATTTCTCGTCTGGGATCATGTAGAGCTCTTTGAAGCTGCACTGAAACTAACATTTGGACCTTCAACCCGTTGAACCCCAGTGAAGTCCACTATATGGAGAAAAATCCTCAAAAACCTTCATTTCTTTTCCACTGAAGAAAGAAAGACATGAAATGGATGAAATGGGGGTGAGTAAATTATCAGGAAATTGTAATTCTAAAGTGAACTAATCCTTTATTTCCCATTTGTATGACTAGGCCTATATTCACAATTCAGCATGGTGTTGAGTGCTATTATTAAACTATCGGTTTAATAAGTAACCTTAGAACATCCTAAAACGTGTTAAATACCCAAAGCTAAAGGTGACAATTGATTTCATTTCCGATGTCATCTCAATTCTGCTCTGCTATTTTTAGGGCCGGTTAAATATATGCTGGAATTTGCCTTCGCATTTCTCATGGTGAGCCAACCGCATGCATGTGGGAAATCAAACGTTATTACAGCAATTCAGAGCCGAGAGAGAGAGAGAGAAAGAGTGAGAGAGAGAGTGAGAGAGAGAAAGAGGCCGCGCGAGACCGGACATTTGAGCTGTCATTCCACGCGCGTGGGATTCAGCGCAAACATTCCCGTGCTGCGGGAGATAAGGAGCGCCTGGCTCCGTTGGCACGCCGCCGCGATGCCTGTTGAATGCCAGTCATTTCTAAAGCTCCCTGCCGAGCTCTGGTGTTTATGCACGGGTGATGGTGGAACCGGCAAACGTCCCGGGTTAACTCCATCCAAAACCGTCTCGCCTGTGCACATCTGCCTCCGTAGCCGCTGAAAGTTTGAAGCCTGTGTCTAATTACGTCGTTTTGGACTCGAAACATCACATCTAATTACGGCCGACGAGTCTTCAGCAGAAGAAGCCCCGATGAGAGACAGAGCTTTCCGTGAGCCGAGAGCTCCAGTCCTGCACGACAGGTCCAGACCTCATTCAGTCCCCCAGCACGAGTGGCTTGCGTGGGACGAACAGCAGTTGTTTATGGTTTATTCTGTTCTCCTCAAAGCACATGTGTCACGCTCGATGGAAAAAGAGCAGATTCTATAGACACACACACACACACACAGATGACTGGACTCTTGGCTTTGGCCAAATATAGCTACAAACCTCAAAAAGCAAAGGCATGTAGCTAATGGAACAGAAAATGGGTTTATCTGGTTATTTTGGGTCTTAACTCTGTTTGCCATATTAAACTAATCAACTGACAGAAAATTACCAAAGGCATAAACATGAGAGCTCATGGAAAGATGATATACTAGATATAAAGCAGGTTGGAAACAGTTATGAATATCCATTAAAAATTACACCATCACATTTAAAATAAGCCACCTGCAATGAAGCGAAAAGGGCAAAGTTGAAGGCACAATATGTAATATTTTTGCAGTAAAATATCCAAAAACCACTAGGCCAGTGTTATATATTTTGTTCAGTTGAGTACTTACAAGATCCCAAATGATTCCAGCTATTTATTGCGATATGGGACGTGTCCAGGAGTCGCCTGTCTATCTGCGTTACCCTTGGTTTTATTTTGTAGAAATCATGGAAATACCAAAGACGCTTTAATATATTAAATGTTTTATTAGACAACTGTTTGGTTACATTATAGACAGAAAACGCATTATTGTTATATAGCTCAACACATTTAGTCTTATTGTTTAAATCTAGTTTTCTTGATTTTCCAAAAGTAGTACCATGCTTTTACCATGCCTCAGAGAAAAACACTATTTTGTCAAGTAGCTAAGTAATACAGCATTTTCTCCATCATACAATACGTTTTATAATTAATTGCATGCCATTGATCAACACAAGCCATCCAGCATTTATTATTATGTCTCACAGCAGCCGCCGAGCAAACGCACACATTATAACATCATTTTCAACACGGTCAAATATGATAAACAGTGCTGCGTTTCCCCTACATATGCTTGACTGGAAGAAGCAGAGACTGCGGCATAATAAAAGTTACGCTGCTCTTGATCCATGTGTCGCACTTGTCTTTCATTAGCAATAGCTCCAGCGGCCTCGTTTCTGTTCGCACATCACTCGGCCCTGCTCTTCTTCACACTACAGTAACATACTGTAATAATCTCATCCATGAGCATGATTTCTGCCCGAGTCCCGTCCCGATTTGTTTCCCGTGGCTGTGAGGTGAAGACGACATCTCCCAAGATTCTCCACTCAAACTCGCCGTCATCAAGCTACATCCTCTACATATTGTAGCTTTAACGTAACTTTAATAATAACTTTAATAAACTAAAACAAAACAACAATATAAAGTCCAGAGGCCTGATGTAGGCTATAAACATTGTGTACACACAAAATTGCATTGAAATGTGCAATTTTCAATGCACATATTGGGATTTATAAAAAATAAATTTAGCGTAAATATGTTCGCACCGTCCGCAAATTTCTAGACTGTGTGTAAACTACAACCTTATATTTACCCGTAACCATTTTATGGTAAAACTGAGCTGTAAGTGAAAAGTCTTTTATGGTTTAATGGTGATATCAAAAGTTTCTTCAGCTCTATTACATTTGCTGCAGTGGGAATCTG
This sequence comes from Megalobrama amblycephala, assembly GCF_018812025.1. Classification (NCBI taxonomy): domain Eukaryota; kingdom Metazoa; phylum Chordata; class Actinopteri; order Cypriniformes; family Xenocyprididae; genus Megalobrama; species Megalobrama amblycephala. The sequence goes on from NC_063066.1 coordinate 4,129,526, forward strand.
TCAGTCATTAAAATGTCTTACCCTGCTGGGTATTTTCAGAAATCATCCTCATTCCCAGCTGCATACTAAAGCACTTCTCTAAGTGAGACAAAAACACAACGTTCAACAACTAGAGCTGTACTTTTTAAATATTGTATGATGATCCAATGCTGTTACCTTCAACCTTATAGCGATAGTTAACCCAAAAATTAAAATTCTGTCATAATTTACTCTACCCTGATGTGGAACATGAAAAAGACATTTTGAGAAATGGTTGGTTTGGTTACCAACATCACAGATCATTTATTATAACTTGTCAAATTTGTCCTTATTTGGGTGTGAGCAAAAACGCTCAGTTGTGTGTGTCCCTTTAAATGCAAATGAGCTGCTGCTCCCAGCCCCCTTTCCAGAAGAGGGCGGAGCTTTAACAGCTCAACAACAACAAAGCTGGAGAATCTCACCCAGCCAAAATGAAGACAGTGTTCAGCCTTACATTGTTCAAACCGGAGTCGACACTGATGGAGAGACTCAGGAAGAAGTTACAACTTTTAGACGTTTCTGAATGGTTAGTGGATAAATTTATGTAGTTGCTGTGGAGTTATTTCAACTTGCTGTAATGTTAATCTTTTGTGCAAAACCCGTATGGACACCAACTAGCGTAACAGTCATACCTGAATTCATGCGATTTTACGTCACTTGAGATCAACATTCGTCACGATTCTGCGCTCATGGGAATCTATTCAAAGATTTTTCATACCCAACGTTATCAAAACAGATGTGAAAGGTAGTCAGTAGAAGGAGACAGCTCTATAATACAAGCAAAACATGAGGGCTCGTATCATAATTTTCAAAACTCTGCTCTCTTTTGTTACATCATTGTCTTTATTTTTCCTATTGCTTGTGCAACTTCGCTGGTTTCCACAGCAGATTGCACTATAAATAAACGCATAATCACTTACTTTAATGCCCTCTGTGTTCACTTCCGTATGACAGCGCTGTGTGTGTTGCCAAGTCCGGATTGGATTACTTTTTCACTGTTACCGCGGGTTGTTTTGCAACTCTGTGGGTTGAAGCGGCCACACTAATGCGATATTTACCCCCCGAAACGCGAATTTTACCGGGATACCCCACGTAACGCGACTGGGCTACTTTTGGAAGGAATTGAGTGGATTTTGTGGTAAAAACCTGGCAACCCCGTTTGTATCGTTCTTTTGTGCATGTAGCTCAGTTCACACTGGAAATCTGATGTTGGCAACATTTAATACTGCGGAGCCCCGCACATGACATGCAAGAAAAAAAAGAAAAAAAAAATCGTGCGCACGACTTACTATTTCGTCCCCTCGATTTACTAAATCGTGTGCACGACTTACTAAAACGTGCGCACGATGTAGTAAATCAAGGAAACGAAATATAAACCGTGCGCACGTTTTAGTAAATCGAGGGAACAGGTTAATAAATCGTGCACACGATTTACCCTACTATTTTTTTCCTGCATGCCATGTCCAGGGCTCCGTATTACACAACAACATGAACAGCTGTACAAAAGAAAAAAATCTGAGCAAAAATCGGAATTGATCAGTGTGAACGTAGCCTGAATTTCCAATAGATGGCATTGTCTTGTCATTCTCAATTTGCTTCTGATTTCAAAAATGCAATACCTTCACTTAAACATCTAAACGGAACTCTGCAATGCTGAAACATTGTAATTTCAATTTGCTGGTCTAAATCATTACAAAAAGTGCAGGTATTTTAGGTAAACTGTTTTATTATTTTTAACATAAAATTGCAAGGCAAATTCCCTTAATTGTAACCCCAGACTCTGAAATAAACAATGCCGAAAAATGTAACCCACAATTATGGTTTTCAAACTCCTGATGTGGTATTTGTGAAGCTTTTGCCAAGTCTGTTTTCATGTTCGTCTCAAGTTACTGCCTAACATAGCTTCCCTGAATCATTCATCAGCACACAGCCCTTAATGAATATGAGTCTAAAACACTCAGCCAGTTAAGAGATATATGCATTGAATTTGGTCTCCACAATTCATTCCTGCTTCAATAGAATGTTCCAAATATAATGATGTCCTTAATAAATCAACACCCATGAATTATCCCTAAAATGACCTGGCCCATGCTATCAGCATTCATTCACTTCCAAGGAATACAATGCAAGTGCTTCATTTTCTTCATCAAGTTATTTTAGGTCACATGCTAAAATGTCCTCTTTACATTTCCCTGGAAAATCCCAAACACAGAGCTATCAGAAACAGTCACCAGTCGCAGTCACCCTGGCAGAGCCGCTGGTCAGCGTACTGTATGCAGTGCGCGCTGGGACCAGTAGTGATTTTACTCAAGAAAGTTTTCTTAGTCCAAGTGTGGTAAAGTACACTGGGAGAAAGGTGTGCTTTGAATATGCATACACAGTATTAATGCGAGCATGCGCGTGTGCGCACACACACACACACACACACACTAAGAAAAACGTGTTGGCACTTTGCATGAAGTATAATACTAGCTGGCTGATAAAAATATCAACCACAAGAGACTGAAGAAAACAGGCCCCAGCCTAATTGCATGCAAAATAAACATGAAATTAGAGGCATTTTTCCAAGGCTGTCACGACATTGGCACTCGTTCAGTGGCATACTTGTAGTCTGCTTCATTTAGGGTCAACACTGACATTAGCTTCTAAAAACTGATATCATACAGCAACAGACCCAAGTCAAGTCAAGATTTTTGTTGATAAGGTTTCAATTTATTATATATAAATAAACTTAGTAACTTCAAATGTGAAATTCTACAAATAAAAAAATTAAAAATAAAATTAACTATTATAGGAATAGTTAAACAAAAATGACAATACTGTGGCTTAATGTCATGATGTTTTTTCAAGTCGCCATATTGGATTTTGGCTCGTTAAACGTGGGTTGAATAATCACCACGAATTCATCATTCAAAGTATTGCTTAAAGGGTTAGTTCCCAAAAAATTGAAATTATCCCATAATTCACTCGCCCTCAAGCCATCCTATGTGTATATGACTTTCTTCTTTCAGCCAAACACAATTGGAGTTATATTAATAAAATTTCTTACTCTTCCAAGCTTTATAATGGGAATGAATGGTGCCCAAGATTTTGAAGCCAAAAAAGCGCATCCATCCATCATAAAAGTAATCCATATGACTCCAGGGGGTTAATAAAGGACTTCTGAAGTGAAGCAATGGGTTTTTGTAAGAAAAATATCCATATTTATATCTAATCACTGACTTCCGGCAATGGCTGTACACAAGTCGATTCCGGCGCATGACGTATAGGAGTAGTTGAGGTTCAAACAAATAGGGTTGTGCAACAAACTAAAGCTCCTTTACTCATATCTAAATCCTCTGACATTTCAAAATTCTCCTTTTAGATTTCTAATTCGTGGCCGATGTTTTTGTGTTTCCATGTTTATTAATACGTCATATAGGTCGGGTCAGAGGTCACTCTTCTGCCGGAACTTGACTTATGCATGGCCGTTTACTGGAAGCCAGTGATTATAAAGTTATAATTATGGATATTTTTCTTACAAAAACCCATCGCTTCGCTTCAGAAGGCCTTTATTAACCTCCTTGAATTGTATGGATTACTTTTATGATGGATGGATGTGCTTTTTTGGGCTTCAAAATCTCAGGTACCATTCACTCCAATTATAAAGCTTGGAAGAGCCAGGATATTTTTTAATATAACTCTGACTGTGTTTGGCTGAAAGAAGAAAGTCTTATACACCTAGGATGACTTGAAGGTGAGTAAATTATGGGATCATTTTCATTTTTTGGGTGAACCGAAGACTTGATGAACCGCTGAGTTTTGTGGATTACTTTTACGTTACCTTTATGTCCTTTTTGTAGCTGCAAAAACAGCTTCAGATATCCTCTTGTATTCAGAACAACATCATGAGGGTGAGTAAATGATGACAGAATATTCATTTTGGGCTCAGACAAATACTATGCAATGTGAAAAGGTCACAAACAAGCATTTTCTGTCCTTTTTTCAATCTTGATTTTACAAATACATCACAAGATGTCCTACTCTCTTTCAGCAAACGGTTGCATATAATACCTTCTGTGTGATCAGTTTACAGCGCCCGTGGGTTTGAAGTACCTGCAACCTTTCCCAGTGTACCCGCAGGGCCAGGTTCCTTCACGATCGCCAAGGCTGCTCTGGATGTGTGTCAGCACAGCAAACGGGGTGGGCACGCCGCCAGTGTTGTGTTTGGCCAGATGCATTGAATGCTCTTGGGTTAGCAGAACACCCACTTTTTTGAAGAGTGCTGGCAAGCATCTGCCAGGGTTGTCACACAGAGGGGTAATGATTTAGGGGCCCAAATTAGGCTTTACACTGTACTTCATTTGTTCCTCCATGTTTATAGATCATTTGCAACCACCGTTCCCACTTCTGCAGGGTCTCCGCACCCCCCTAACAGACCAACGACCTTCCTAGTCCAAACCATCACGTTCTCTCCTGACCAGCGCAGAAACAGAACAGCGCTGTAGATTACCGTTCATATGCCATCTGTGGGAGGTACATGATAAAATGAACTTCATTTACGGTGCCTAAAAGTTGAGCAAGTACATCTGTGGTTGATGGTCCTCAATGCTGCCTCATTTTTATTCTTTTGGGCTGAAAATGAAAAGGATAGTTCACCCAAAAATGAAAAAACTTTAATCATTTACTCACCCTCATGTCGTTCCAAACCTGTATGGCTATGAAGATATTTTGGTGAATGTCTTACGGTGACTTTCTCACTTTTATTTTTGTCTTGTTTTCCAGTACAGATATCTTAATATCCTCAAATCAAGATACATTTACTTGAGAAGCTTTTTTGAAAAAAATGTATCAAAATGAAGTGAGTTTATGCTTAAAACAAGTACAATTGGGGTCAGGAAAATGAACTTATTCAAAGGGAAAATAAGATATTTGTGCTTGTTTTAAGCTTAAACTCAAGTCATTATACTTCTCAAATAAATGTATCTTGTTTTTTAAGAATATTAAGATATTTGAACTGGAAATCAAGACAAAAATACTGAATAATACAATTATTTTTGCAGTGCAGTAGTTTTGTGTTCATATATAGTGAGGGTCCAGTATTGACAAATATCTGCAAATGTAAAAAGGCTAGTTTTAGCTCTGGATCAATTGAATTAAAACACACTCCACAATACTTTTTACTGAGACTTTTTATTACAAACATAAAAAACAATTGGGATTAGCATTCAGTAGTACATTCTGTACAGAAATTTAATTCAAGACTTCTGTAAAATTCTCACCAACGTGAAAGTGAGGGATCCATTTCTTGAGCTGATCCACCTCATCTGGCGCTACCTCACGTAACCCCTCTCCTCTCGCCCTCCCCTATTCAAATGCTATACTGGAGACTGACATAAAAGTCAGACTCAGATTTCCTCCTCAGCCCTGGACAAAGTTCATTTTAGGGGAGATATTTTAATGAGTTCGCACTGATCTGCATAAGCCAGCGGGATCGGGCTCTCTGCAGGGTTCCTGAGTTCCAGCGACTGTTTCTCAATCTTCACTTGAGGCGAATCATTAGACATTAAACAAATCCTCTGTGCTCGCAGCTCTTTTAAATTTCTAATGAAAATAAAACTTTGTAGCGCAGTGCACTTGCTGTGTTGGTTGCGTAATATGAGATAAGGAGATTGTTGTGGCATGGGAATGCACAATGAGAACGCTATTAGACCCAATGTGCATAACACTTCATATTGAGAAGTTAGAAATAATACCTTCAGTAAGAGTTAGTTCACCCAAAAGTGAAAATTCTGTCATCATTTAGTCACCCTCATGTCATTCAAAACCTGAAAGACTTTCGTTCATCTTTGGAACACAAATTAAGAACTTTTTGATGAAATCTGAGAGCTTCAGACTACTACGCAACTGACACGTTGACGCTTCAAAAAGTTCATAAAGAGATTGTAAAACTAATTCATATGAATTAAGTGATTTAGTCCAAATTTTCTGAAGCGACTCGATCACTTTATATTATAAACAGATTTAATTTAGACTTTTATTCACATATAAACATTCATGAACTCACACATAAGTTGTGGTAAACAGAAGCGCAAGCATATTCTCGTGTTAAGCAGCATGATTGAGCTTCTGCAAGAACCAATGAGGTTCATTCTCGTGTTATGCAGCACGATTGAGCTTCTGCAAGAACCAATGAGGTTCATTCTCATGTTACGCAGCACGTTTGAGCTTCTGCAAGAACCAATGAGGTTCATTCTCGTGTTACGCAGCACGATTGAGCTTCTGCAAGAACCATTGAGGTTTATTTTCGTGTTAAGCAGCACGTTTGAGCTTCCAGAAGAGGTTTGTTCTCATGTGTCAAGCAGGATCGGTTGAGCCTCTGTTCGCTGATCAATGTTTATATGTGAATAAAAGCCTAAATTAAATCTATTCATCATATAAAGCAGTCGAGTTTCTTCAGAAAACTTGGATTAAATATGGATTTAAATATGGCTCAATTCGTTTTATGATTTCTTTATGAACTTTTTGAAGCATCAAAGTGTCAGTTGCATAGCTGTCTATGGAGGGACAGAAAGCTCTCAGATTTCATCAAAAAGATCTTTATTTGTGTTCCGAAGATGAACGAAAGTCTTACAGGTTTGGAACGCCACGAGGGTGAGTAAAGGGTGACAGAATTTTCATTTTTGGGTGAACTAACCCTTTAAGTGTTAGACATTGTTGGCAGCAGGTGTTGTATTATTCTCTCAGTGCTATTTTCATACATTATCATATTTACACACCTTTTCAATTGTGCATGTAGCTTTTACACTATTTTTTAACACAGTTTCATAGAATGCAATCAAATGCATTGAGGTATTAAAGGTTGCAATGGTTGGAGAGTAATACCATAAGTTGTTATAGCTCTCTATCACAGGAAAGGATAAAACTAGCACTATTAAAAATAAACAGTGGTTGTAGTAATAGTATTAGTAATGGTAGTAAAAGTAGAAGGAGTAGTATCAAAAGTAGTAGTTGTAGCAGTATAAATAGCAGCAGTGGTTGTTGTGGTTCTGGTGTTGTTAGTGGTCACAGGGCTAAGGCCAGTGTGGTGAGCTGAAACACAGTACAAGAATTTGAGGCTTAAATGTGGGCGAGACGCTGCAAAAAAAAAAAAAAAAAAAAAAAAAAAAAAACTGAAACTTTTTAGTAGTTTGAAGCTGTTCTTGGCAACCGTGTAACGACGAGCACCTTTACGGCCACTGATGAATTATTATTTTTTCCGTGACAGTCAGGTTTACCAGACATCAACAACCCAGGAGCTTTGAGTTACATCACATAAAACTGAGTCACTGGATAAGTTTAGTGCTGGAACGATGTTTCTGCTCTCTGGTTACAAACATCTTTATTTTAACTGCGAATTCTCCATAATCTCAGTAATTCCTTCATTTTAGTTTCACGCTCTCCTTACCTCTGATCCTTTGATTTGGGGTAGTTCAGATAATGAATGCTACCCAGAAAATGCCTGCTTTGTCCTCCACTTATCCACTCAGTCAAACGCTTACATCTTGGCCTGGATATGCAGACAGTATGCAGAGCTGGGCTCCTCTTTGCCACTATCTTCTGGCACGACTCCCTCGTGACTGAACGTGAGCCATCGGAGCCTCTACTTTGCTGCACATAAGCTGATTTTTGGAGCCTAGGGCCAGTCCTGCGGTTGGCAAAAGAAATCCATTAATATCAACTTTGGTCTCAATGTAAAGTGAAAAATGTAGCCTGTCTGTGTATGCAAAAATCTGATGGAATGAAAAGACTCGCCACAAAAGGATTACACTTGGCCTAACATCCGTAAATGCCATTCATGCAAAAACATTTTGACAGCAAAAACCAAATTCCACAAGGATTTGGTTTCTACTCCTCTACATTGTCACTCCCAGGTTTTTAAACACTCTTTCACTACCCTGTAGTCGAGCCTCTGGAGAGCGGTAGAAGAAGCTCTCAACAGTTTGTTGACAGCAAAACTAGAGCAATTTTTCTAACGAATTAACTCAATCATATTCTGAACAGTATGTGAAGCCTGTTCATTTTAAAGAGCAGCTACTTTTTATTTTACTTTTTTTAAATTGAGATAATCCAATGCTGTTCCAATTCAAACCATAGTGAGTCGACTTGCTGTCTTGCTGCCTCCATAGACCGCTGCACGTTTAAACGTTAAAAGATCACGATCTTGATTCAAACAAACATGCAATCTTATTCCTAAATGATAACAATTTGCCTGTGTCTTAAACCTTTGACAAAATGACAGCGGAACATTCAAATATACATTTGTGCTACTGCTGATCACCTTACGAAAAATGACCAGAAAAAAAACAAAAAAACATGATTCTTGTAGTTATTCTATGGTAACCACAAATTAACCATGGTTTTGCTACAAAAACCATAGTTTAACTATGGTCATCAATGGCAAATGGTCATCAATGCACCAAAAACATGGTTAATTTGACCCAGAGAAAGCATATCATGTAGACTTTTGGTATGAAACAGCTTTACAATCTTTTCAACCATACAGGGCCCTATTTTAGCAATCTAAGCACATGGTCTAAAGTGCATGGCGCAAGTTCACTTAGGACGTGTCCAAATCCACTTTTGCTAGTTTAACGACAGGAAAAATGGTCTAAAAGGGTTGTCCCTAGTCTCTTAATGAGTCATGGGTGTGTTTTGGGCATAACGTGCAATAAACCAATCAGAGTGTCATCTCCCATTCCCTTTAAAAGCCAGTTGAGCTCGTGCCGTGGCAGATTCGCTATTTACAAGGTGGAATTTGCAAGCAGAAAAACTGAACGCTTGAAGCCGGATTCCACCAAAGCATTTTTATCTTATTGCACACATTAATAATCGTAATATTTGTCATGTTTGTGTGCTACTGTGCGTCCCTGTGTGTAATAATCAGAGTGTACGTGTGTTGTGCATCCGTATATAGGCACATATTATTAACGCGCTCTTTAAATAACAAAAAAATATTGCGCCATTGACTTTAGAGCAGGTTTTTGTTGGTCAATGGCACAGTTGTTTTCAGTTGCCTCAAAATAGCAACACGCCAACAATGCACCTGAACACACCTCGTTTTCAGACCAGCACGCCCATGGGCGAACAGATGGGCGCGAGTGCATTTGCTATTTAAACAACATGGCGCAGGATGTGAAAATGATAACTGCGTCGGGCTGAAACTAGCCAAAAACACTGGCAATGCATTGCAGCGGGTGTATGACAGGGCCCAGAGTATCGTTATTTCTGTGTTTTATAAATATTCATATTCTCACAAAAGTACTAAGATAAAAGTTTATAGTTCTGATATAAACACTCTGATGTCTATGGTAGCGATCAAAATCAAATCACAAGCAAATCACCTTTTGAAAGTAACATGGTGCTTCAAATAACGATCGTATCAATTACATCGTTACGCCAGTAGGTGGCGACAAGTGTCTGTTAAAAATGTATTTGTCATTGAGTCATTCATTCAAGAGATTCATTCAAAAACGCTGATTCATCCAGTCATGAAATTAAAAAATGAAGTATATATGAGTCATTCATTGAATCATTCATTCAACCATTTTTTTTTTAAATAATTTCTTCAGATTAATTAAACATTTTAAATTGACTGCAGATATAAACATTTTGTCAGAACCTCTAGTAAATTGCATGTTATTTTGTTTAGATGTCTGTTGAGAATCGTGAGAGATCACCTCTGTTTGAAACATTAAAACATTGTGATTCTTAGCAGTGTATCCAGTGTTGTTCAGTTCGCAGTTTTCCCGCAGAATTGGGCTGCCACAGGTTGTTTTTCATGTCCGCGGGTTGAAGCGACCCCAAATAACATGATATTTAGCCCCTGGTTTTCAAATTTTACCAGGGGAACCCCGCCAAAACGCAATTTTTTTTCCAGAAGAATGCAAATTTTAACAGGAGAAAACCCACTTAAACATCATTGGGCTAGTTTTGAGTAGCAATTGGCTGGGAACCCTGAGTGTATCCAGAATCATGCAGCTGAGTGAGTGATTTGGAATACTCTATATAGGCAGCAACTCATGCAAATTAATATTTTGGTGATAACGCTGACACAGTAAAAATATATGGCACAAACAATAAACTTTTAACCAGTTTACATTTCTACAGGGATTGCTTTTAACATGAATGATACATCTGATGCAATATTGTTTAGATGGAAAAAGCGTTTCTTGTGTTTCTGTCATGAAAACAAGAAAATTTTGGAGCCGAGCTACTGTGCTTATGGAAATAAATGTGAATTGTCACTGGTTTGACAGGTTATGGCAGTACAACACCCAGAATTTATGTGATCAGCTATGTGTCTCCTCAGTCACCTGGACTCACATCAAAGCTATAAATACCTGCTCCAGTGTGCAAAAATACACGTCTTTGGTGAAGAGACAGAGAGATGAAACCGTTAAATCGAGATTTATAGAGTTTATTTTTATTTGTGTTTTCATTTTGCCTTCTCAAAATTATGTGCTAACTCAACACTCAAAAGGTGGCCAAAAACCAAGCGTTCTTGATCTAATGTGATTAGTGGTGAAGAGCAGAAGTTCCTCAAGCTACAGATGGAGCAGGACATGGCATCAGTTAGAAGATGCAGGGTGTCACGAGAGACTGGAGATCAACAATCAGCAGCTGTGACACGCACAAAACTTCAATGACCCAGAGATGTAAGCGTGACTAAAAATACCAAGAGGAAAAAAAGAACTATTAATAACTTAGCCGTGAGAGAAAGGAGTGAATTACTGCAACAATGAGCCACGAGACACACACATGCACTTGGACCTTGAAGCGACTGGGGTACAAAAATTGGTACCAGCTGTCTAGCCTGCAAATATGTTGCTGTGGAAAGGCAAAAGTGTCCAAATGTGAGGAATTAATCATTTACTCATAAAATCTGGCCACTTAAGAAACCTCAGGCACTCCATGTATTTGCTTCCATTTATGTGTGGTGGTTCTGGCTCTTCTCTTTCTGCATCCACTTTGCAGTCCAGTTTTGCATGGGAATGCTGAGCAGAGGTGGAGACGTAAGAGCTGTGCCACCTACATTCCAGGTGGTTTAGCAGCAAGTGACACGAGCTGCAACCTCTATTGTTCCTATTCAATAGAGTTCACAGAATAAAATCTTGTGTTCTGATCAGTTATTAAACTGCATGCAAATGAGCTTTCAATCCCACCAAATACCTTGATAACCAATATATTCTACCAGAATTTTTAAAAAAAAATGCTTGGTTGTTTCAACCCATGTTTGGGTCAAATATGGACAAACCCAACCGTTGGGTTTAAAATGTAAAAATTTAAAAGTTTGTTCATATTTGACCCAAACATGGGTTGAAACATTTTTAGAGTGCATATTTACTAGTTATTATGTAAATTATAACACATTAATACAAAAATGACTACACTCTAAAAAAAAAAAAAAAAAAAAAAAATGCTGGGTTAAAAACAACACAAGTTGGGTTGAAAATGGACAAACCCAGTGGTTGGGTTAAATGTTTGCCCAACATGTTGGGTAGTTTTATTTAACTCAACTATTATTTAAAAATTACTATATGGCTGGCTTAAAATGAATCCAAAATGTTGGAAATTAAAAATCAGACAATAATATAATTACTAGATGCAACAATAATAATCAAAAGGTGAACATTTATTAATAAGCAATTAAATAAATGTTTATTGTTTAATTATCATTAAAAAAATGTATTAATAAATGTTCCAACATACTTTGGATTCATTTTAAGCAAGTAATACAGTCATTTTTAAACAATAGTTGAGTTAAATAAAAACTACCCAGCAGGTTGGGTAAACATTTAACCCATTTGCTGGGTTAAAACAACTCTATTGCAGATTTGTCCATTTTGGTTTTTAGAGTCCCAACCTTCTGGGTAGTTTTATTTAACCCAACTATTGTTTAAAAACGACTGTATTGCTTGCTTAATATGAACCCAAAGTATGTTGGAAATGAACATTTATTAATATGTTTAATGAATAATAATTAAACAATAAACATTTATAAAATTATTACATTTTGATTATTATTGTTGCCTCTAGTAATTATGTGTCTGATTTTTAATTTCCAACATATTTTGGGTTCATTTTAAGTCAGCCATATAGTAATTTTTAATCAATAGTTGAGTAAAAAAAAACTGCCCAGCATGTTGGGCAAACATTTAACCCAACCGCTGGGTTTGTCAATTATAAACCCAACTTGGGTTGTTTTCAATCGAGCATTTTTTAGAGTGTACATGTACTAAACAACACTTAAAAAATAAGTATAGTCAACATGGTTAATTTTTGTAAAGGTCCAGGCATATGGAGGAGAGCTATGTAAAAAACAAGGCTGACCTAAAAAAGCATACAATGTGCACATTTTCCAGTCTCATTCTGTTCTGATCTTTTTCTGTTAAATTACAGTGAAGCTAATTAAACCTAAATTTGAATTCAAAGAAAAAGTGTCACGACTGAATGCCTTTCTTTATAGTCTGAATTATAACGACTCACTGTGACTCAACGGATTCCTGTCGCAAGAGTCAAACTCTACAAATGACTCAGAAACGGTAAAATAAGAGCTTTTCTCCTCTGTCATATGCAAAGTTGACCGATGCCTTTCATTTCGCAGCCTCTGACTTGGCTGACTTTTCATATCAAAATACTTTACTCACTGAGATGGCATGAATAAGTGCTAAAGGCTCATTTTACATGAATGACGATATAGTAAATCATACATAAGTCATTCTGAGTTGGAGCAGAGATGAGAATCTGCGTTTGGTGAACTGATGCCTCGGTATCTAGAACCTGGCAGCCAGTGCTCTTAAATCTAGTGACTTACTCCCAAACATTCCTGGAAAAGCAGGCCTGACTTCGAAGAAGAGCGTGTCACACGTCTCAGTGAAGGGTGACATGATCTCAACGCTAACTCTGGTGACTCAGTGCTTTTGCTGAGAAAAAAAGATCACTCTCTCATATACGCACACATACAAACACAACATAGCATCTGTGAGCCTTTGGTTTATGGGTCTAGATCCTTTCTGCAGCCTGAGAGGACTCTGTTGACATGACTGTTTTATAAGTCAATAAAATATCATTCAAAATCACTGGGCTCTTGTATAACTTGAAAAGCCACATCTGTGGACCGTTGCTCTCTCATATGAGAATGTAGGGAATAGGTTCAAATACTACAGGCTGCACAGACCCCCATAACTTACATCTGAGAAATCTGCCCTTTCTAATTAAACCATCTGTTACTCAAACACAGCTGAGGTTTGAAAGCAGCTCTGCTTATCCTGCAGGTTCAACGTCTGGGTCTAGTGTTTGGAGAGGGAAAATGACACACTGCACCAGTATGTCTGTGCAGTGCTCGTGTAAATAGCCACGGATGTTGGTCGTTTTCAACTGCATTGATTTGAGCAATATATATATATATATATATATATATATATCAGTGTGCTGCACAATATGCATGAATTCTAAACATCTACATCAATTAAAAAAAAATGCATATATTTCCGTTCAAAAGTGCTCACACCCAAATAGGAGCAAATTTGACAAGCTATAATAAATGATCTGTGGGGTATTTTGAGCTGAAACTTCACAGACACATTCTGGAGACACCAGAGACTTATAATGCCCCTTTTCACAAGATGCCCCTTTTAATGCATCTTTGCTGAATAAAAGAATTAATTTCTTACAAAAAACCCCCCAGAAATTGTGTCTATTTACACTAACTCCACCCACCAATGTCTGGCTTTTTTTTTAATAAATATAATCATTTACACTCTGTTGTTATTGCATCCTGTTAATATATAAAATACTGAGGTGCAAATTGTATCTGCCACTATTTAGTATAAACAGCATCTAACAACTATTTGCACAAAGAAGTGCTACTTTTATATAGTGTAAATAGAATATATGGCTATTTTCACTTAGTGTATATCATCTATCGCTATTTGCATAGCTGCTGCCAAAAAATAAAAAAATCTTATTGAACCCAAATTTTCGAAAAGGCAGTGTTATGTCTTTTCAGCTTTCCAGGAATCACAAATTTTATAAATCTTGTTTTATGGCTTTTCAGCAAAGCACAAAAGTAATTAGTTAGTTCCTAGAACCGCCCTAATAAGCATTACTTATCAATAGCAGCTAGATTTAAAAAACACCCTAATAAAACAGGTATGCAATTAGAGTCTGGTGACGTCATATTTCCTCCAGCCAAAGTACAATGCATGGAAACTTGTCCTACAGAGAACCCTTGAGTAACAATGCATGAATGCACGAGCTCACAATCATGTCTGTGCTCAATCTGTGTTCGTTAAGCCTTCAATTTCTTCCAGGATCAGTCTGCGTGAATACTATCTCACTCACCATAAGCTTTTGATAGTCACATTGTTTGGACTAAATACCACCAAGACTCACTTGCGTGCTGAATTTGAAGGTGTCATTCGTGTTGTGAGGGGATAATTTTTTGCAGCTCTTGTAAGTGAATGAAACACTGGAAAATAATCCAAGCTTCAAAGGGAGGAGAGGACAAACAGTGATTGTAAAATGAGAAGCAAGTCAGAAGACAACCTTGGTCAAAGCTGAGGTCTGTTCACTATCACACTCAACACCCTCATTTTACACACCACCAGCGCCGGTCAGATGCTTTTGCCCACACCGCTGTCCTCCAGCCAACTTGAACCCCAACAACTGTCCTCTCTCAGCCAGCTTCACAGCACCAAGAATGTGAGAGCAGCAAATAGCTGGAGGGGAAGAGATGACAGATGGCCATCCTGAAGATAATAATTACCACATATTTCTCACTGCTATGCATGTCTCTGACGTGTCCCCTTCCACAGCACAATGAACTCCCACAGAGAATGAGAAAATAGAGAGATGGATGTACACAGGAAGAGACAACAAAACAAGAAACATAATATTTAAAGTTTTCTAAAAAGAGATATACTTGAGTTAAGGATGATATAATGATAATGAAATTGAAAAGAGCAGCAGCATCCACACCACATCTATAATAACAACGGCAAAGAGAAAAAATATAGTTCAAATCTCTTTCAAAACTATTTTTTCCAGGTGATGAACGAAAAAACACTGACAGCCAATCAGAATCCATCATCGGTACAACATAGCCTACATTGATTTCAATCACAGGTTTTTGTAAAATCTTGGATTATTTTTTCTACCCAAGGTCTGGGTTGAGCCTTTGGGTCATTTTTTGGGGTTATTTTCCCAGAGTTTGTGTAGTTTTTGTGTTACCCAGGTCCTGGGTCAGACGTAACAACCCAGCGTTTGGGTAGTTTTTGTGTTACCCAGATCCTGGGTCAGACATAACCCAGAGGTTGAGTTATTTTTCGCGGGCTTTTTCACCCTCTTCAGGAGAGAGCAGTGCAGCTCCGTCAAATTGGTGCATGTCTTCGGTAAAATACGGGTTTGTGTACGTTTTATTTTATCTAAAAATGTGTTATTGTTCTGTATATCGTTTAATTGTGTCGCGTCGGTCTTTTCGTGTGATGGAAACACGCCTGATGACTTGCATAAAATTTTATGATTTTATTCGAAAAGATTCAGAATATAGGATATTCAAATATGTTCTCAGAATTTAATACTGATTATTTATGGAGAGGTTATGGAGTCAGTCACAGCATTTTTCGGCTACGAGTGAAACACAGGCGGCGGTCTGAAGTTATCAGTTCCCCCGCCAAACGCGACTCATCTCCGGCACGAGATCCAGCGCCGTTACGGTGGAAACAGGACAACAAAGACTGGTCGATTACACTTGAATTACTTTGAAATGTTTAAGTTTTATTTATAATATTTGTTAAACAAGCTTAAATGTAGGCAATATGTATTAAAAAACTATATAAAATATGCTATACTATAAAACATGAATAAAGGAATTATTATGCAAACCAGTGGTTGTGTGGAGCATTTAAAAAGTTTAGAGGATTTAAGTTAATCGGCAAACATTAATTCATATGTATGAAGTAAAAAAAAAAAGAAGCTAGTATTATAGGAAAAATGAATCAACCCATTATGCTGGGTAAAATTAACCCAACATGTGTTCTGTCCTATATTTACCCAGCCCTTGGGTTGTTTTTAACCCAGTGTTTGTTGCATGTGTTTGATTCAGTAAAAAGAACCGGCTCATTCGAGTAATTCGTTCTGGAATCGGACTACACTGGTTGCGCTAGTAGAAAATCTCATCAGAAAAATCTCATCACTTGACAAAGGAATTGCATTTTCCCAAAAAATATTAAAAGGACTAAAACAATCAATAATGGAATCATTAATTAGAAGCATTAAATGATTTGCAATTGCTAACTGAAACCTGACTTGAATAAGCTCCACATCTTTTTTGTTTCACGAGGCCATGTCATTGTGAGAACGAATGTGTAGTCCAGTGATCCGGCAAGCAGGTTAAGACCTCCAAAGTAAGCTTTCCTCAGGAAGCGATGATAGATGATGAACTTTCACCTCTAGGTCAGGAAGCCAAGTGACCCCGGCATGTCAGTACTTGCTCTGCTTAATTCATGTGGCATCTGATATCAGAGTTGTCCTTCATCATGACTTCTCTTTTAGAAAGATGTGTCATGTTCATAGTGGGATATTTGTTAGTATAGGCTACCTACTGCACAATGCATTGTGAAAGAGGAGTATGTCTTCATTTTTCTATAAGCCACATAGAAGATTCCACACATAGACCTTTTTAGTCCTACTGGCTTGTCAGTGAAGACTGGACACGGCTGTACAACTCGGGGGGAAAAATGATGAAGACAGAAGAGTCAGAAGCACCTCGGATGTCATAATTATGAGGTAGCTTTTGGAATTCCTCTCTGGGATCTTTATATCTGTCACAAAGTCAAAGCTTGCTGCCTTCGGAACAATTCGACATGTGCCAACAGACAAAGGGAGAAAAGATAAACAAAGTTCCGGGAGATCAAGATTATAGAGTCAGTTTCCTCAAGCCTCTGTAAACTGTATCACCACCATTGAAGCAAAGATGCCATAGTTTTTATAGAGCTGTTATATTATTAGGGTGTCTTGTGATGCATTTCTGAATCAGGTTGAAATGAATGACCTATCATTATACAGAGCCAGTCTGGACTCTTATCAGGACATTTCATCCGTCACAAATTGGCACATTTGATACATTCCCATCCATTATGAAATTGCAAGTCTGTGTGGAAAACATTTTTGAAAACCTTCGAGTCTGAAAGCTGATGTGAAATGTAAGGATTGTGCCAGCATATAAGTGAGAGAAGCAAGACAAGTAATATGCACCGTTCGCTCAGTATTTTTTCAAGCTTTTGTATAATAATATGACTTTATTATGTCTAAATGTGTTAAATATGTGATAAATTTCATTGGAAACGTCGGAGGCACGGTGGAATTGGCTTAAAAGTCATGATTTACGACTTCACAGAATTTATTGCTAATCTTCAATAAACAATGTTTCAGTAGTTTTCTTTGGTTACAGGCCTGTTTTTACACTGTTTCTAATGATAAAGCCAGGCAAATGAAAAACAAAATTTTTTAACAAGGAGGCAAACAAGGGTATGTTTGTTCTGAGAGTGAAGAAAAAATCTTGAAGCTGAAATTGTTATTTCACAGAGACAAAAATAGCCCTGAACAGTACTGTATATCACTCACCTTGATTAGAATGAAATCAGAAGATAAGTATTTATAATATAACTGACAATACTTTCACATACACTGTTGTCTGTCCCTACTTACAGTTAAAGGGACAGTTTGCCTAAAAATGAAAATCCTGTCATCATTTACGCACCCTCATGATGTTTCAAACTTGTATGACTTCTGTGGAAGATTAAAAATAAGATATTTTGAACAATGTTCATAAACTATTTTGGTTACCATCAATCTCCATTGTATGTACAAAAAACACATTTTTTAGCTCTTTCCCCACCATTGACAAGATTTTCCATCATTTATGACAAAATGGTTGCACCCGAAATCGAATACTCTCTTGAGTAGGTACGTATTTTGAATAAGTAATTACTTTGGGACCACTAAAAAGTATGTTCTATATAGTATGCATGTGTGTATTTTGAATGTAATCCAGATGTACTACATTAGCTATGTTGTCATTATCATGTGACCTACCAGAGTCAGTTGCGTCGCTTCACTGCCATTCACAAATCCTCTACCGCGGCCTCATGAAATAGTAAAGTATCCATCAAATGCTCACTTCAGAATTTCATTGGAAATAGTAGGTCATCCAAATACTTTTTGTCTTCTCTATTATGAGTACTGTGAATTCGGACATACTTTTTTGTGACATACTGTTTTTCGCCTACTATATAGTGGGGAAGTATGCGATTTTGGATGCAGCCAATGCTTCCCCGCTATTGATGAGTTTTTCCGGCAATCCATGTTTTCACTGTTATATGGTAGGGGGCGCTGTTACTGAAATAGTTTAGCATCTCCAGATCCAAAAACAAGCAAAGAAGAAAATCTGCATAAACCAGAAGGCGTGTGCATGTAACATGTAACCAAATTCAAGGATATTTTGGCTAGAAATGGGTTACTCACAGCCGGATTATATTGGGTCTATAATTAACTGAGATGCTGAAATGATGGCTATTGCTTGTTGGGTAAACTTACCAACATTCAAGTATTGATACAAAGGAAAGAATGAACTAGAAAAAAAAAGCAGAGGCTCTGTTCGCTCTTTTGATATATTGGTTGTGTTTACATATTCTTACAACAATATATTCTGCGTTCCATTTTATGAATTTGATCAAAAATGCTGCTGCTGGCATCTTTGCTGTCGATGAAAGAGGATAAAATATCTTCTTTTGTGTTCCACAGAAGAAAGAAAGTCATACAGATTTGGAACAACTTGAGGTGAGTAAATGACCCAAAGTCCCTTTCAAGGAAATTCCGGTTCACTCGGCGGCCATATTTGCAACACCTCCAGACAGCTATTTCCTGCATTCAAGACCAAGTCCTATCTATTTGAATGGGGGAGTCCTGAAATCTAAAAAACTGCTTGGCGAACTCACAATTAAATAACATATTTCAAATCGGCAACAAAATCTGACATGAACTGTCCCATACATTTTGTTTCTTATGCTCAAATAGCATTAAAAAATCGTATTTTTCAGGCTAGACGAGCCAATGCGCATGTGCAGTCCTAAGCACGAGTCTCAGGTTTCTATGGGAGCTTCTAAAGGCAGCTGCAGTGATGCAATGACTTTACCAATCAGCGATTGGCTCTGTTACTTAGAAGGCGGGACGTGTACCGCCATATTACATGTTACACCAAGGGAAAAACGATGGAAAATTACTGCTTCACAACATTGTCCTGTGACGTTAAAAACCTTGAAATAGAGACAAACACCCCTTGAATCTACACAATCATAAGATTTAAACAACAATAGAAAAGAAATAATATAAAATATAAAACATACATGACATAAATACATAATAATAAAATGATAAATGTGATGCATTTAAATGAAATAATATGAATAAATGATGTGAATCAAATAAGAATAATAGTATGAATAAATGAATGACAACTGCATAAATGACTAATGATTATAAATAATCATATAAAAAACAGAGTAAATAAAACACAGATGTGTGATTGCTCTCTTAAAGTAACACACACAGGTTGCTATTGAAAATTTCTATTTGTTTCAATTGTTAATAATCAAAATGTTTCCCATCTTCATCTAACAGTAGGCTATTTACCCTCTGGCGAGTTACAACTAATCTATGTTTCCTCAAAGTGTGCTATTAGATTAACATAAACCCTCCAAACAGAGATGGCAGATCAATCATTGGTGTTCACAGAAGAATTGTGAGCGGGGGAAGGTATGGGAGAGAGAGCTGCTGCTCAACAAAAGGCCTGTAAGCTGATTGAGCCCCCTGTTAAGCCTCCTCCCCATAGATCCAGGCGGGAAGCTGCCCTTCCTCTGCCTCAGGCAGGGTCAGAAAGACCCCCTCCCTCAGGCTTCATACGATCGCATGCTCCCAGTCACATAGGCAATGGCTGCAGATGAGGCATCCATGAGTCTGCTTACACACTTAAGTGAGAAAATGCATGACCCACACCATTGCCACTAGTCAAAGAAAAGTGTGGGGTGATTATTATTTTTAAACCACTTCTGGAAAGATCTCTTTATAGTCATTTTGTAAAACTACAATTCAACTCTAGAAAATAGTTTTAGCATGTTCATCAATGGACTTTCTACCACCAACAGACAAGCTGCTGTGAGCATTGCTGCTGCTGCATGAATAGACGTACATAAATCCCATAGCAGATCTAGACAGGTGGAGCTGGGGGAGGTAGAGGGTTTCAGTGAACTCTGAACCAAATGTTGAGCAAGCAATCTCATTGGCTGCTTATTCCGCAGAGGCCAATCAGATTGCGCCGTGTAGTAATGATGCGATTGTTAGCAGATTGCATGTAAAGGACATATCAGCCTGCGCCCTCTAGAGTTTCATGACTGAACTAGATAAATGTATTTTTGTTATCCACCTTATTTTTTAACAGAAGTGTGGGCACAGCCATTTGCTTTTTTCAAAAACATTATAAAGACACAGCAAGTAATACATTGAATTAAACATGACATTTTGAAAACTGAAATATAATTTAAAAAAAATACTCCAATAATCTTGTTTTTATTTACAACTTTGAAAAATAATTTTTTACAGTGTAGCGGTTAATGAATTGAAAGTCTCGCATAGTCAGAATTGTGATATAAAGTCGCAATTGTGAGATATTAAGTCAGAATTGCATGATATAAAGTCGCAATTGTGAGATATTAAGTCAGAATTGCGTGATATAAAGTCGCAATTGCGTGTTATAAAGTCAGAATTACGAGATATAAAGTTGCAATTGTGAGATATAAAGTCATTGTCTGATATAAAGTCGCAATTGCGAGAAAGTCGTAATTGCATGTTATAAAGTCAGAATTGCATGATATAATGTCGGAATTGTGAGAAAGTCGCAATTGAGTGTTATAAAGTCAGAATTACGAGATATAAAGTCAGAATTGTACTATATAAATTTGCAATTGCGAGAACGTTACAATTGTGAGTTATAAAGTCAGAATTGTGTGATAAAAAGTCGCAATTGCATGTTATAAATTCAAAATTACGAGATATAAAGTTGCAGTTGCATGTTAAAAAGTCAGAATTGTGTGATATAAAGTTGCAATTGTGAGAAAGTTGCAATTGTTAGTTATAAAGTCAGAATTGTGTGATATGAAGTCGCAACTGTGTGTTATAAAGTCAGAATTACGAGATATAAAGTTGCAATTGTGAGATATAAAGTCATTGTCTGATATAAAGTCGCAATTGCGATAAAGTCGCAATTGAGTGTTATAAAGTCAGAATTGTATGATATGGAGTCGCAATTGCATGTTATAAAGTCAAAATTACAAGATATAAAGTCGCAATTGCATGTTATAAAGTCAGAATTGCGTTTTATAAAGTCACAATTGCGAGATATGTGATTTGTAAACCATGTTTGGTAGAAAATGAAAAAGACTTATAGGATATGTTAACCCGTCAAGCATTCATTCCTACTGTCAGCAGGCGAATGTGAACAAAACCGTTTTCAAAGACAAGGAGATAGTGAGCAGAGGTGTAAAGTACTTGAGTAAATGTAATTAGTTACTATACTTAAGTATCTTTTTGGCTACTTTGTAGTTGTACTGAGTATCAAAGATATTGGCAACTTTTACTCTCTACTTGACTACATTTTTGAGCAAGTAAATGTACTTTTTACTCCACTACATTTGTGATGAGTAATGCAATTACAAATTTAATTTTTCATGGCAGCCAAATTTTTCTGCAGCAGTCTGTTTCTGATATAAAGAAGCGCTATCGCCATCTAAGGGCATTGAAGGTAATATATCTTGTGCATTTTGCCTTCACTACCCCAAAACTTGTCTACAAGGCAACTTTACGTGAATGTGAGTGCATTAGCAGGTAGTTTCTGATCGCAGGTGTTTGATTTATTAGATGAGGAATTGACTGCAGCTGGTGATGAGGCCGAAACCAGCACGTACAGTAGACTTTGACTATCTATTTTACTTAACATTGTTTTATTTATCCGCTATATAGACAAAACCGTTTTAAAGGATATTGGTTAACTTAAGGCCTTTTTGTGCACTTGAGCTTAACTGAGACTTGAGAGTTTGTAGACGTTTAAAAGGTTGTTGTGTCGACCTTGATTTATTGCAACACTGAGGTGTTCAGTTTTATTTTGATTTTAGAAAATAAACTTGATTTCTCATCTTACAAATCAATTGTTTCTTATTTCCACTGGCAGTCTCTCAGGACTAGTGCATCTCTGAGCCTACATTCAGCACGAGTAAAATACTTAAGTACTGTTAAAATCAGATAATTTAAGACTTTTACTCAAGTCGAATTAGAACTGATTACATATAACTTGTAGTGGAGTCATTTTCGATGTAAGGTAACAGTACTTGTACTCAAGCATGGTTTTCAGGTACTCTTTACACCTCTGATAGTGAGAAACTCTTCAGTCTTACATGCTCTTTCCTGAGCATTGTCAATTATTTCCCCATGCATCCGATGGCTCTACACAGCAGCGAATGTGGGTCACGAGGCACACAATCTTCTCTTGATTGACAACTAGTAAATACAGCATTGAGGAAGGGTTTTAATGATCCTCCGAGATCTCAGACCAACCACAATGTGCTATTCATCTCTAATGAGGAGTAAGTGTGTCACAGCGCGTTGGCTTGTTGTCTTTGGACCTCCACGGCGATAAATTTAGCATGCTTTGGGGGCAGTGTTATGGGATCAAAACAGCGAAACCCACGGAAATCCAAGCGTTGCCTTACATAGCAAAAGTCTTTCGGTAATTCATGAATAGCTCCATCTCATTTTCCAGGTTCCCATTGTTTCCGGCCGCATCGTTGTCTGAGAGTGTGTCCGTTCCAAAAGCGGATGACATCAACCCCTCTCCTGATCGACAGTGCAAGCAAGGTAAAGGGTCACATGGGAGCATCACTGAGTCTATTGTGCTGCAGTGGGAAAGCCACACGGACTGTAATGAGCTGGAGGGCTGTAATCTGCCAACACTGCTGCAATATAAATCACAGCATAAAAAACACTCTATAATAGCACATTGTTCGAGGCCAGTAAAAGCTGGGGTCCAAGGCACTATTTTCACATGTTTGGAATGAAAGTGCATTTTTGGCGCATCGTACCGCGCTTGTAAAAACACTCTTTTCACGAGTCAGGTGAGTTTACGCGGCAGAGTACGCTTTCATGTTGCAAGTCTTTCCAGCATAGTAGGGAGAGCTTTATGATCTGCTGATACACGCATATCTTTTTCTCCACCGTCACGGTTCCTGGAAGAAGCTCGGACATTCCAGGTCTCCTTCTCTGCTTCCAAATCACCAGGCATCCCGGGCCCTCTCCATTTCACCCGGGATCACTCTGAGCCCCCTGGAATGTGGGATTAATGGCCCTGTACATAGTGCAGGCCGCTTGAGATATCCGAGATGACTCGAGCTCTCTCAGCGTGCAGCACGGTCTCTTATCAGTAACACCCAATCATCGTGATGTGAGTGGTCAGGAGCACATTAGCATGTAGATTATAGATTAAAAATTCACCCCTAAACCAGAAGATGGAGCCTTTCATTTTGTAGAAGTAACGCCAAAATGATGATGGATTGATGGGATTAGCAAGCTAAGCAAAACAGAAATTGATGCACTTCAATATGATAACTCACATTTTAACAGACCGTCACTGCCAAGAGGGAATTAATAAGCACTCTTGCTGACAGCCTCATGCAATCTGTGAGCAAGGCTGGCATTTTCCAGCAACACAGCAAGCGAACGCAAGACATAAATTACAGCATGATTAAAGACCCTCCTGAGAGATGTTTATGTATTTTATGCATGGTTTTGGTCGGCTTCATCCCCGTTTATGCGGATGTGATTGCCTTTAATTATTGAGAAGCATCTGATAATGCCAGATGACTGCACCTCTTCTTTTAAATTATGATGTAGACGTCACGTTGAAACTGCATTAAAATAAATATAGGCTATCTTTTAGTTCGGTAATAGCACATTTCGGGCTCTCTCTCTCTCTCTCTCTCTCTCTCTCTCTCTCTCTCTCTCTATGAGACACGCTTTTAGGCATCTCAAAAGTACAAAATATACGGGTAAACCATCGGTACTCTTTTCGGTGCTCCAGTCGTCTGTGGTGACACGCGTCATTACGAGGTTGCGGTCTGTGTGCGCGCGCTGATTGGTGGACACCGAGGGTGTGCGCGCATCATGGGCTGGCATTCTTACAGAGCCTGAATCCCTGATTCAGTCCATGCTGCGAGGTAGGCACAGCCTAAACCACCGCACCAAACAGGTAAAGCAACACCGAGTCTCTCCTCAACACCATATATTCCCCATTTAGCAGAGTATTGAAGTCTTGAAGCCACGAAATCATTCGCTCTTCTATTTCCTGGAAAGCAAAGCTTAGAGAACTGAAATACCTTATTTTAATTTATAGGCTTTCTGTTTTGAATAATCCTGCCAGTAGTATTTGAAGTGCTTAATAGGCTATAAAAGCTTTGACAGTCTAACCATGTTTTATTGTCCTCTCAGCACGAGAGAGTGTGTTGACCAAATATTTGTCTGCAGCTTCATCGCTGTTCATCTATTTTTCGCCTACGGGTGGCCGCACAAGAAACCGTTTCAGATCTCAGTATGGCAAACCGTTTTAACATTTAGTGCTTAAAACTAGCGAATAGCGTTTTTTATGTTATTACTTATTTATTACATTAATGTATTCCTTTGATAGGCTACTAGTCACTAGGGACCAGTAATTACACTCTAAAAAATGCTGGGTTAAAAACAACCCAAGTTGGGTTGAAAATGGACAAACTCAGCGATTGGGTTGTTTTAACCCAACGGTTGGGTTAAATGTTTGCCCAGCGTGCTAGGCAGTATTATTTAACACAACTATTGTTTAAAAATTACTATATGGCTGGCTTAAAAGGAACCCAAAATATGTTGGAAATTAAAAATCAGACACATAATTACGCAACAATAATAATCAAAAGCGATTTAATAAATGTTTAGTTTATTATTCATTAAACTTTTTAATAAATGTTAATTTACAACATATTTTGGGTTCATTTTAAGCAAGCAATACAGTAATTTTTAAATAAACATTTAACCCAACCACTGGGTTTGTCCATTTTCAGCACAACTTGGGTTGTTTTTAACCAAGCATTTTTAGAGTGTTTTGTATCTCTTTAGAAACTAGTGTGTATTGCAATTGGGCAAAAATGTTTAATCATAATATTAAGTCATTTTAATTGAAATATAAAGTCTCGCTAGTCATTACATATGAGAAGCTAAATGCAATCGTATATAGTGAGATAAAAAATAGTAACGTATTACTGGTAACGTGTTACTAGTGTCTCATAATACATACATACATATATACATATATACATATATAAACAATCACAACACATGACATAACATATAAATATAAAATAAAAGCAACATAAAAGTAAAGCAAACCAGCATGAGATAAAAAAAAACATCCTAATAAATAGTTAGTAGCGAAATTTAAATAGATAGGATTACATAAATCTAATTAAAACACAAGTATTAGTAACATAAAATTGCCATATTCACAGTTTCTTAGTAATCCAACATGCACAGCCTGCATCTGATTTTTCATTTGCAATGGATTTGCATGACTTGAAGTGGATCCCATTCGAGTATACCGCCATAAACCATAGTTCTGTGTAATTCTGAAAATTTTATAATTATAAAAATAGGTGATTGATTACTAGAAAAAACATTTATGGACTTCATCTGAGAATTCATTGCAATCAATATAAAAATGAAGCTTAATAACAACTAAGCCTTGATTCAGTTGTGTGACTGTCTATTTGTTGTGTATGTGTGTGTCAGAGTCAGATATGCACATATGTCTATATGCCTTTTGTGTTGCTTTGTCTAAGTATGGCAGCTGCCTGGAGGGGGTGGTTTGAATGATGCAATCCCTGCCATCCATTAGCAAATTTGTCCCATTTTCTGCACTGTGTGGAGTTGGCACATTGTGACAGTGGGACTATATAATTAGCTCTGTCGACTGAGTTTTCAAAAACTGCAATGTAAAAAGTCACATTATCATTATGTCTTTTTTTCGTGTTCATCTGCTGGGTCACCAATATACCAGCAGCAAGCAGAACAGAATGTGCCATTCCCTGTAAATGCCATTTTTTTAGAAGGGTTTTGGGAATCCTGATAGACTCACTGAGCATTTTCTGTACATTGTCATATAATGGTTATTTATTCCAAATGTTTGTGTTTATTGTAACATATTATGTAAATTGTTTGAAAGATACCTTGCTTTAATATATTCTATAATATCATATGGTACTTTATATCTATCCAGATGATTTATAAAGAATTGATCAAGATTTAGCTGCAATCTGTTTAATGCTCATATGCAGCATGGTACTACGGACTCTTAAGCTTATACTCTATAAAATGCTGGGTTAAAAACAACCCAAGTTGGGTTGAAAATGGACAAACCCAGTGAATGGGTTGTTTTAACCCAACGACTGGGTTAAATGTTTGCCCAACCTGCTGGATAGTTTTATTTAACTCAACTATTGTTTAAAAATGACTGTATTGCTTGCTTAAAATGAACCCAAAATATGTTGAAATTAACATTTATTAATATGCTTAAAAATGAACATTTATGAATAAGTTTAATGAATAATACTTAAACAATAAACATGTATTAAATTGCTTATTAATAAATGTCCACCTTTTGAGTATTATTGTTGCCTCTAGTAATTATGTGCCTGATTTTTAATTTCCAACCTATTTTGGGTTGATTTTAAGTCAGCCATATAGTCATTTTTAAACAATAGTTGGGTTAAATAAAACTACCCAGCAGCTGGGTTAAAACAACCCAATCACTGGGTTTGTCCATTTTCAACCCAACTTGGGTTGTTTTTAACCCAAAATATTACATGTGAAATTGTAGTCAGCTATATAGTCACAGCAATGATACACACAATTCTGTTTTATCATATTTATTTCATGGTAAAGAATAGTATTAGTGTGCATGGAAATATAATTGTACAGCCTGTCCTATCGCAGACATGCACGGTACACTTTATGATTTGATTTCGTAAAAATTCACGGATTGTAAATGCAACATTTAGCCATTTTCTTTTCTATTTGATGAGTTACAGCAGTAATACCTACAATGATAGTCTCGCATGCTCTTGTCCTTACAACAGTCTGATGCCTCACAAGCACTTGTAGAGTAAATACCCACCCACTCTTACACATTTTACAAGCTTAGTTTATGGCAAGTAGAGACAACTTTCGCCAGACACACCCCTAAAACTTGGACGTGGTGGTCTGCGTCTCTGATTGGTCGGGAAGCACGACTGACAACACCTGCTTAACTCCTTCATCCAAATTGACACCCGGACTCTAGGAAATATATCCAGCATCCATCCCGTTTCCACTCTCACACGCTCTCGCTGTCATCTCGATCAGTATCCACACCAGATCCCAGGCTGGCAGCCTGTTATTGTTTATCGAGAAAACTGAGTGTAGAAATGTTGATCAAATTTGCACTAGCCTTGCTACTTGTCTGCGTCTTGGGGGAAGTGGTAGGAACGGATAATGCTGATGTTCACGAGAGTCACCCCGAGAAACCGGCCAGTCAGAAGGGACGTCTCTCCTTGCAAAATACAGGTAAGAGAATGCAAGTGTTGTGAACCTGTGATCACGTCTCGCGAAGCCCGGAGTGAGTCTTGTGTGTGCGGGCACGTGCGAGCGGCGCGTTCAGAACGCGATTTAAGCGCAAAACCGGCCAGTGCACATCTTATCACGCGCTGCGCTACGTTTTCCCATTACGCAGGAAGACGATATCTCGTAAATCCGGAGCACACGTAGAGAAATCCAATATCTTCGTAAACTATTAATAGCATGGCACAAGGTAGGCAAAGATATTCGGTGACATTACTGTCAGGTTCGCGTGCGTGTCTTGTTTTCGAGCCCAGAGTGGATTTGTGTTTACATACGACATCCTATGCTTGTGTTTTATCATTATTAAGTGGCGATTCAAAGTGCTCGCGCGCATCAAATATAGACGTACGTGCGCAACTTTTGTTGCATTGCGCGGACAAGCAAGTTAAACCTGTAATGTGGATCTGAGTGATGCAATGGCTCTACATGTTGCACTAGAGGTGGGTCAAACTTAACCTTTCTCACGGTAGCAAGGCGATACAACCTCATCCATACATGACAATGAAATAATGCAGCTTTTGCATGGGACCGAGTGCCCAGAGTAGGTTTGATTTCGCACAAGATCCATGTCCATTCCCGCACAAACGCCAACACAAGCAAGCACTGCAGGCTCAATTTACCTGTGCAGCCCCATAAACACAGATCCACTGCAATACATTTAGACTGGATGCAAAAGCAGGCAATATTGGATAGGATTCATATACAAGACTATAAAAAACCTATCATATACTGTTTTGTCCAACTGGAATTCTTTAGGAATACTGAACATGAATTTTTAGGTGAGATTTTTAGGTGGAATGCTCTTAGAGTAAGTGATGTTTTAGAAATACTATTTCAGTTAGAATATATAAGAATACTCTATGAATTTGAATCTTTTCTCTGAAAATAATGCTCACTCAGATCTGTAACCAAACAAAATAGCATGTTACTCATGAAGAGGAGATTGAAGAAAATGTCTTCAACATTGTTGTGTTAATGTGTTTGGCAGTCCGACTGGCACAAATAACGTGATGTTAGTGAAAGACAAACAGTTTTATCAATAAAGTCTGTTTGCACAAATGCATGAGAGTGGAAGTAACCATTGTGAGATCCTCAGAAATAAGATTTTAAAAAAGTGCAATTTGTAATGTGATAGCTGCAGAGCTTTTTACTTTTCATGAACTGTATTGCCTTATACTGACACAATGGGTTTTAAATTTTACAAGTTGAATTAACTATTTTCCTTGCTTTTTTTTCTTATTACAGCACAGGATTTCTTCATTTTAAAATAAAAGTACTTAATTTGCCAATATACGCAGTTTGTAGTTTGTATTTACCCTTTGGTTGCAGTTGTACAACTAAAATATTTAATACATATAGTTCAATGCAAGCCTTTCTCTTATTGCTGTTCTGTATAATAGGACACGACTTACAGACACATAAAAACTAAAAGCTGCTGATGTGGTCATGAAGTGAAAATACTACTGAATATCTGTCTTTGTGAGTTGATCTATAAAACATACATCAGTGCATTCACACTCTCTAAATCAGAAAGTAAAGCAAATACACTTTACTTTGACTATTAGTACAGTTATCGGTGAATCATAACCACCTTCATCGGTTCTGATTAAAAGTCAAAAAGACGCTTTAATTGTGTATGTTGCAGATTTAAGTGGAATTGATGAGGGAGTGACTTCCAGGTTTTTTTCTTAAAACTCGGTAGTCATTTCTAATCTCCACAGCAAGGTAAAAGCAATCTCGTCTTGCCCTATATACGGTTAACCTTGCTTTCCCACATCTCGGGCAGTTACTGCAAGATGCCTCCCAGTTTGATGGACTTTAATAGCATACCTTAATTACCACAGCGCTCTCTCTGCTAAATTTGTCCCCTAAATACAGTTCTTCAATTTTCACAGCAGAAACAAAGCCTGAAAAGAGGCCTCAGCATTCATTTTTTGTGCATGATGTAAAAGTATATTTCTAAAGCAACTTTATTTCTTATATGAATATCGATCGGTTGTGGAGATTGCTATGAAATATAACGACCAAAATCGAGTTGCATTTATGTAAATTCTCTCTTTCTTTTCTCTACAGCTGAGATCCAGCACTGTCTTGTGAGCGCTGGAGACGTGGGCTGTGGTGTGTTCGAGTGTTTCGAGAACAACTCCTGTGAAATCCGGGGCCTCCAGGAAATCTGCATGACCTTCCTGCACAATGCTGGCAAGTTCGACTCGCAGGTAAACACATGGCTGCCCCAGTCTCTCACGGGGTTCATGTCCCTCAGACGCATCCAGAGGATGACCTTTTGGCCGGCTCTGGCCAGCTGGCACTGCCTCTAATGTGGCTTGTGTTTCACAAGGTGCAGGTGGATTTGAAGCAGAGGGTTTCAAGCTTGTAATGTGGTCTCAAGATGTGTGTCTGTACTGAGACATGCCCTATTAGTCCTTATTATCCCAACAGAGAATGAAAGGCTGTTTATGACTGCAGATCTGATGAGACTTTGTCTTAAATACTCACAGGGCAAGTCCTTCATCAAGGATGCTCTGAAGTGCATGGCTCACGGCTTAAGGCACAAGTTCAGCTGCATCAGCCGAAAATGCCTGGCCATAAAGGAGATGGTCTTCCAGCTTCAACGGGAATGCTACATGAAACACAACCTCTGCTCAGCTGCTAAAGACAATGTCAATGTCATGGTGGAGATGATACATTTCCAAGACTTATTTCCCAAAGGGTAGGTATCACGCTCGAGTTTCACTCTGCTCTCTTTTGCACATACTATATGGCTTTCTGTTTGTGTGCTTAAGTATTGTTTGAGGTTTTGCGACTAGGACTTAACGGTTTTATTCTCATTTGTATATAATAATCTCATATATCATTTTTTTACTTTACTACCCAGGAAAAGCAGACGCCATATCACAATTTTGATGGCATTTCATTTTAAAACTGTCTGATTTACTTTCTTATGTGGAACACAAAAGAAGATATTTGAAAGAATGTTGGTAATTAAACCATTTCAGTTCACATTTGACCATACAATGAAAGTCAATAGCCTCTTTCACACAGTAATCCCAAACAAGCCGTCACCTTAGTAGTGGGCAATCTTCCCAAAATTTCATATCACGAACTTATAACAAACAATCACGATCCATGATCTGAATCGAGATCTTCCCGATTTTAAGATGTACTATGGAGAATGTCCAGACTGGAACATGCCTATGGACTTATCTATTTGCACAATTTAAAACACGGTATTGTTCATTCTAATAATCACATTTTTCAAAATAGTCATTAAACCCTGAGTTAAACTTTGAGAACACAAGGACGCAAGATCTGAGAAACAGCCATTGAATTTCGTTCAGAGTCCTGCGAGAGTCAATCACTGTTTGCAGATAACATAGAAATGAATGAGAAGTGCTGTAAACTGAATCCTACCTGTTGCGCAATTGCCCGTGACCTCTAAATCCTAAAAAAAAAGATCAATCCAAAATGTATGTTTAAGAGCAAACATGTTGAAGATTAGCTGATGGGCTGTCGATTCATTAAACGATAAGCTATTTCCTCAGAAAAACAGTTTATTCAGTATAATAAAGCCTCGCCAATGGCCTCTGGTCTCCTCTGCGTACCGCAGCATAAGCAGGCATTGCACTTTTTTCGGCTAAGGTTGCAGGCTTGCCTTCAAGTGGCTTTGATTGCATCTTCTCCATAAGAGCTTGATGATTTGCCCGAAGCAGACTTCTTACATCAGCACGTTCAGACCTCATACGTGCTCATAATCTTCATTCTTTGTTCACACACAACATCATAGCGATAATTTATTGGTAATGTTACCATTTCTCATACTGGTAAATTACAAGAACCGATTTACTGGTATTTTTGAAAAGGTCCTGTTCACAAAGGATCTCTTAACGGTAATTTATCAAAGACTTGTTATAGCCTTGTTATATGGGATGCTCTAGCTATGGAGGATTTGTATCATTAGATATTAGATATATTGAACAAGCCTATTTGTGAGTCAGGGAGCTAGTTTATTAAATTAATGCAGTTTGATGACATCAACTTAAAGTGTGTTATTTTCATTTAACAGCATGTTTCCAGGCAATTAATGTACTTTTCCATTTTAAAATACATGTGGAGCTGCGTTAAGTTCTGTAAATGCACAAAGATCATTTATTTATTTGGTCTGAGGGCCGAGACCATTCTGTCAGGTGTTTAAAGCAGAGCTGTCACTTGACAAGTCACTTTTACCATGACTGACCGCCTGGGCTTGACATGAACGTTTTTGCTCACCAGCACAATGGCTAGTGGTTTTCCAAAGTTACTAGCCACAATTTTGACATTGATACGATGGGGAAAAACTGCCATATATACATTTATAATGTTATCTCATAATTTGGCAGCAGGTTTATTAGGCTGCTGTCACTTTAAGACATGACGCACAGATCCATTATACTGTTACACATGCGTTTTCTTTCTCAGCTGTTTACATTCACTTAAACACAACTGACTGTGTTTACGTGAATACTCGCCAAGAACGGCATTTTGACTTTATTTTGTGTGTATTTGACTGTTTAAGTCCAGAAAGCAGTGAAAAAGAACTTGATTTAGTACTGAGAGGCGGACTTTGAATGTGAGAACAAAATCTGCGGGAATGAGTAAAATTATGCGCAATCCCATGTTGAAATTCAAGCCCTGTAACACCAACAATATTCATCCAGAGCAAATGAAACAAGGCAGGTTTGTGTTAACTCGCTGAGATGAGAGAGAGAGAGAGAAAGAGCAGCTGGTATCATGTATCTATTCTGCAGAAAATGAGTATTGGAAGCGTTTTAAATATTTCCGTATCAATATCAAAAAATCAATATTTAGGGCAACACTACATTGCACTTAGATGCCTTTTTAAAAGACTACATGTAAAAATGTATATATTACGTATAAAATTCAACCCGCCAAAATGGCTGCATTACACGCCACTGCTGAAATCCACCCACATTTGTCAAGCCCTGCTGACCGCTATCATCCTGCTTTCCTAGGCCGTACGTTGAGCTGGTGAACATCTTGCTCAGCTGTGGAGAGGAGGTGAAGGAAGCCATTACCCGGAGCGTGCGTCTGCAGTGCGAGCAGAACTGGGGCGCTCTGTGCGACAGCTTGAGCTTCTGTACGTCTATCACCGCCGCGCCAGCGCCAGGCGGCCTCGAGCGACGTCCAGCGGTTTCCTCTCATTCAGAGGGGGAGCACCACAAGGGCGCTCGACAAGGAGACAAGGACAAACCTGGCAAGGTCGGGTTCAGTTCCCACACGAGAAGTCGGAGCCAAGGCCCACGCCGCGCCAGTTTAGATGCCGTCGTTGCCGAGCAGGAAGACTCTAAAATCAGTGACATTCGGAGGTGAAATAGCAGGATCACCTAAACTGACCACGAGACCCCAATCCCCAACTTAACAGACTCAGAAAACCTCCTAATTCAACCCATCCACCCTCACATCTCCACAGTCATTCCAGCACTCCCAAACTGTACATTTTGCAAGGGTAAATGTGGTGCAGCTTTTTTGATACTCCAGATTATAGGACCGATTGTTAATTTTGTAGAGTTCAGTGCTTTTATTTTAGCTCTAATACAGCATCTCTATTTCGCAAATCATATCCTCCTTAAGATTCAATCACTTTATTTATTTCATGCTTTATGCAATGTTTGAATATAAACCATGTACATATAAATCTATGTATATCTATATTTATATAAACATGTCTAAATAATATAGCCTCCATATTCGGTAATGATAAACTTTATGTAATATAGTGCAAAGAACGCTTGCTGTTTTATTAGTTCCATTATTGCACCAATTACGCATCTGACTGTAGATATGTAAGATATGTTTGTTTGTTTGTTTGTTTGTTTCAGAAATGTATATGTAATTGTTATTTTAAATACTTGATTAAATACAAGCTGTACAGGATTGAAATCCAGGTCAAGCACATACAACGCTCTGTGCTTCTTAGAACGAAAAGTCATTTCACAACAGAACAATGTCCAGTAACAAGTTTATTGTGCCTTGAGAATATTTTTCCCCAAAAATAAACCGTAGATCCTCAGCAGATGTATTTTAGGAAAATGCCCAAATATAACAGCCCCGTTCAGATCTGTGCTTAGAAATATAAACGTGAGCTGTCTCAAAGAAGCGCCCCGATAGTATCGCTTAAGTCTAATATGTATGCTGCATTTCTAGGCTTTGCCCAAACAGATTAGTTCAACACATGAACAGCTTCAGTGTACAGTGTCTCATGGAAAGCAGGCCTGTCTGTGTTCTGGCCAAGTCCACAGCCAGCCACTGGTGTTTCCAAGTAAAAAATAGCCATTTTTTTTCTCCCAGAGCCACTGAGAAGAGCCAGAAGCTGGAACTGTAGTCGGCTGGCCTTAGACCCAGGAACTAGGTTAAGTCTACACAAGAACCTCAGGGTATTACTGACAATAATATTGAAATGGGTGAATTATTGTTTACTATAGCTGCGAAAGAATTGTTTTGGGCCCTTGCCACGTGATTGGTTAATAAAATGTCTGGAGCTGATTGTTGGTTTAAGAATAAGCAACGGCTTGAATAGATCTACTATTCATCAGCCTAAGGATAACAGTAGTTACTTTGACCAATCATATTTTGAATTCGCTCAGGTATTCCGATGAACATGAGGGCAAAATGTGATCATCTTTGGGTTTAACCCTGGAAAACATTTTCAAAAGGTTATAATGAAAAAAATAATCTGTGTACAACAATTACATGGAATGATGGATTCCATATCACTACAGATAGCATGTGTTCCAATTGTTTTAGGAAAATAAATACTAAAGCTCATTTCTCATTCGGATGTGTCCTTCTGTTTTTTGTTGTTGTTTTTTTACTTAGGCTATATATATATATATATATAAACGCGATGAACAGCCTTCGCCCCGCAAATTCTGTCCATTTTCTGTCCGTTTTTTGGCCAAAACGCCTTTTTTTTTCATTGAATTTCGTAAATTGAATGAACATCTGAAGGTATGTTGAAAGATACAGTACAACTTACTGAAATGTATAATATATATCGTGTAATCGCTCAATCAGTGTTTCAACAGCAGAAAGACGTCAATAAAACAGCTTGTAAACACTGTTATGTAGCAATAGCATTTACCTCAGGTCAGAGAAATCAACTCTTTCGCTAAATATGTATTATATTGGCCTATTTATTCATTTTATTTTACTTGTTAGTGGGTAATAGTTTGGGCTCTGAACCTTTAATATTATAGTAGTGTAGGCTATTTTACAACATTAGCAGAGATAATTTTTTGTCCTTAAGAAACTTTTAATTATGATTGAATTCATTTAAACACAGAGACAATTTGTTCAGTAAACTACAACAAGACCATTATCTATATCTATATCGAACCATGACTTCAAAACCAAGGCACGAACCGAACCATCAGTTTTGTGTATCCTTACACCTCAAATATATATATGAATAGATGGATGGATAGATGGATAAGTATTAGTTTGACAGCTTTGTGCACCAATAAATTATATTTACCATAATAAAAATGTATAGTTTTATGTATAGATAAATAGTTTAATGTACACAGCTGTAATAAACAAGCGAGAAAAATGGTCTCGTTGCAAAAAAGCACAATCTGCCTCTTGATTTCCACAGTGAGGGTGATGAGTCCACATAGACATTAATCACAGTAAAACTCAATCCAAACAGCCCTGAGTTTCTAAGAATCTGGTTTCTAAGGGGAAAAAGCGCATTGATGTTGGTCAGGCCCATGTTGCCTGAAGCCAGCTCTGATGATCTGAAGAGCGTTCCTCTTGACTGGCACATAAAGCTGTCAGGGCGTGTGGCATGGGGTTGGCGCCAGGCTGAGCTGCAGCTGCAGCGGGCACCTCCAGCAGCCTCCTGCAGAAGCACTCAGCTCATCGCAGCAGTGGGGAAAAAACGCTCTTTCTCTCTCGCCAGAGTGGAATGAGACCACCGCACCGTAAACAAGCTCTCCTACACTCTGGCTCGGGCTCTCCTGTCATAGGGCTGAAGATCTATAAACAGGCTTTATGATGCTCTGGTGGCTGTGGTCAAGCAGCAGGCGAACTGGTTCTCAGGCTGGGGCGCTGCAGCTAACATATGACAAGCCAACACCACAACAAAGTGGCTATTCTAAACGCTGATGAATTTACTGAGCTGAAGGTGTGGGTGATCTGGTCAAGTGGTCAAATATATGTATAGTCAGACTCCCAAAGATCCCTGGAGCCCAGTTTTCAGAGATGGCTGTAAGGATAAAGTGTAAATCTCATGCATCATATTACCAACGGACTCTGTTCATTATGACGGAGACATCATAAAGGCATGTCAGAAAGCAAAAACAGCAGGCCTTAGTTAAGCGTAGCCACGAAGGCAGAGATAGAGTAGACTACAGACATCACATCAGAC
Source organism: Megalobrama amblycephala (assembly GCF_018812025.1). Classification (NCBI taxonomy): domain Eukaryota; kingdom Metazoa; phylum Chordata; class Actinopteri; order Cypriniformes; family Xenocyprididae; genus Megalobrama; species Megalobrama amblycephala. The sequence continues at coordinate 4,165,773 of NC_063066.1, forward strand.
ACCATATTTTCACATCTAAACAACTGTAGGGACTGAAAGAGCAAGACTAAAAAAGAATTTGATTAGACTTCTATTCTGTGTGTCTTACTGTCTTTGCATCAATGCCCTTCACTTGTATGGCTGCTGTCCTCGATGTAATGCACTGCGTTTCTGCCCTCTAGCGGTCATTTATATACAATGCCTGTGGAAATAAACGTCTTTCTGTCCAGAATTTAAAGGTTATGCATTTGAAGATGTAATGCAGAGAGTGAGAGTGTTGAAAAAACATAATTCATATTTGTTTGACAGAGCTGTCAATCGTAAACAAAACTAAAATCAAACTTATTTTAAAAAACAATCTCTTAAACTTACATCTGCATGATTAAAAACTGCATAAAATGACAGAAACCATCTTTTGAAAAAAATTATTTGAAGTGTAATTGTTTAGTTTGTCTCAAGTACCATTACATTACATTGAGAGGGCGGGTTTATGATCTATACTGGGACCAACCACCTGGGGGCGATCAAGGCGCTTTGGCTTCATTTTTCAGGACATGTGTGGCACGCTTGGTTGCAGCCACATTTCTTCTCTGATGATGTGTTTAATGGCGCGAGTGCAGGACAGTCTGTCAATCGCAGAGGCGATTAATCTGAGGAGGCAAGGGAGGCAGCGCCTCTTCAAAAAATTGGAAGAGAAAATAATGCATATTATAAAAATGAGACAATGCAAATATTACAAAACGTGACATTGAAAAGTGTCTAAATCACTCGTTTTTTTTTTTTTTTTTTTAAGTAACACTGTCCAACAGCGACACCAGCAGGTAAAGTTACAGTGGGAGTCTGCGTCGCTCTTGCCTCCCCTGAGCCCATTGAGTTTTAACAGACCCCCTAAAGTGTGCGGTGGGCTTGGTGGGGGGTAATTGAGAATGAATAGGGGAAAGTCACGTGAGAGGAGGCAATGCCTCCATCGCACTATGATTGGGTATGATTAGTTTGTGCAATAAATCCCGCCTCTTGTTTTCACGCGTTCCATGTTTGCGAATCAGTCTCAATGAACAAAAAGATGGCGTTAATGAAAAGACTAATAAAAAAGTAACTCACCCACTTAGGTGCCGTTTATACAACACCATTGTTCGAACTATACCGTGGACTTTGGGGGAGCCCACTTTTCTTTTCTTTTTTTAGAAAAGGGGGTTTGTGCGCTTGCTTCAAAAGAGGGCTTACAATGAGTTACAAAGATACATAACAGCTGCGACTGTGTACACTACTTGCTTTATGCAAGCACTATACAGGATTTACCCTATTATACATTATCGACAAAATTCCTCCATTAAATTAGGTCTAATACATCGAGAGTCAAGCAGAGCTATAACAACCCAGCCACAACACATAATTGCGAATAGCATGCCTCACCTTATCACAGGTCTGGGGTCAGCTTCCTTTGCTGTTCGAGGTAACGTGCTAAACATGAGTGGAATTTGCACCGCAGCGCCCTCACACCTTGAAGCTCATGACAAGAATAGCATGTTATCTTTATTGAAGTGAATTAGGTTTAAATCAACGTCATGCATGAATGAATGAATTTTTTTTTTTTTTTTTTTTGCAATTTTACACATAATAATCCGCGATGAACACATTACACAAAACTGAAATTGCATGTCAAAATAACACATTGTGAATATTTTTTGAGACCCCCCAAAATTTCACAAATCACGTTTTCAGGGGAGCCCATGTCTTATTAAGGGGGGCCGAGCTCCCCCTAGCTCCCCCGTAGTTTGCACCCTGTACAACACCATTTTCAACTGAAAACTTTTTATGCATTTTGGCCATTCGTTTACACGACAAATGCGTTTAGGGGGCCTGAAAACGCAAACTTTTGAAAACAGGATTCAGAATGCAAGTTTTTGAAAATGATACCGTTTTCGTCTGCAAACTGGTGAATTTGTGAAAACAGTGATGTCATGCGCATGCGTATTACGTATTCAGTCTAGGCGCGTAGTGTTTCTTTACAAAGTGACATCGCCAGCTACTGGCCTGGCACGAATAATTCAGCGTTTCATTTTCACGGATCTGAGTGAACGGGGACAGTTTTGACAATGTTGTCGTCTGTACGCGAAAAACTCAAAGGAAAAACATTTCCATTTTTAGTAAATTGTTGTCATGTAACATAACCTTAGATATCACTGATTTATATCACGTCAAAATTAAAATTGAAATGGCCTGAAAACATGACGACTGTGGGGATTTTAGTGAGTAGCTAAATCAGCTTGGTGAAATTAAAGTTATACCTACATCTTTGTGTTTGTGACCAGTGTTTACTGAGCTTGATAACTGAAGATGATCTGAAAATAAGTTGACTATTATAAAGAACAGTTTAACATAATTTCACAAATAAAATAGGGTAGGTTGGAGTAAGATGCCCAAGATCGCAAGATCGATGTGGAAATACAAACCGGAAGACAAAAGACAAAAAGGGGCGGGGCTACATAAGGTCAAGACTAGCAACTTCTGTTTTTTATGCCGACTTTTACCTTTAGTTATTCTGCTTTTCACTGAGCTGTATTGCCTAGTAGGCCTATGTGATCTTTAATAAATATATTTGCTAAAGCCTAAACTGCCAAATTGACATTTGTTAATAATATATGTTTTTGTAAAGAGAAACGTTTTACCTTGTCGGCTCCATTGACTGTGTGCGGTAGGCCTGCATGAATGAAACAGTGACACTGCTATGTTAAAATCTGCCACCAGGAGGCGGGTTAAGCAAAACTACAGGACAGATTTGCAAATGAGGTACAATGTAGGCCAAGCTTAATGTCACAGGCAAAATCTGTTTTTTAAATAAAATATATTAAAAAAATATTGTAAAATAAAGTGTTATAAATGACATAAAGAACATGTGTATATGGTCTCCATCTTCTAAACAGGGATTGTTGCCAGGAAGACAGTCACTTGTCCAAGAGCCTGAACTCCACATCCAGTGGCATTCCATGAACTCAGCAACCGGATGGTCTGTGAAATCATACGGGAGGAACCAGCTGCAAAAGCCCCTTTTAATTATGATTAATATAGTTACAAAGCCTTTTTGAAATGTGAGCATATGAACATGTTTCAATGTGAGCGAGTAGTCAAAACTATTCTGAGCCATCCAAAGCAGAGCAGGTCATCTGACTCCCTCAGGGAGCAATCATGTTACTGTCTGCCCCGACTAATCCACTGCCAAAGCTCTGAACATGACTTATAAAGAAAATTGTTATTGCCCGAGAGATAGAAGACAAATGATGTGATGACAAAACGTGCAGCTTTAAAATAACCGTAATGATTTTCTTCTTCTCTTCTTCATTCAATCTATTTGAGATTATCTACATCTAAACTTATAAGTACCGGTCAAAAGTTTGGAAACAAAGTTTTTTTTGAAAGAAGTCTATTAATCTCCCCAAGGCTGCATTTATTTGATTAAAAATACAGTAAAACTGTGAAATGTTATTACAATTTAAATTAACTTTTCTATTTCTGTTGTAATATATAGCCTATATATTGTGATCAAAGCTGAATTTTCAGCATCATTACTCCAGTCTTCAGTGTCATCCTTCAGAAATCATTCTAATATGATGATTTGGTGCTTAAGAAACATTCATTATTATTATCAGTGATAAAAACACAGCTGTGTTGCTTAATATTTTTTGTGGAAAGTTTTTTTTCAGGATTCGTTGATAAATAGAAAGTTTAAAAGAACAACATTTATTGTAAACAGAACTTTTTTTGTAACATTTATAAATGTAAAAAAATGTGTTTATCTTAGCGATTTAATGTGTCTTTGCTGAATAAAAGCATTAATTTCTTTCTTTAAAAAAAAAAAAAATCTTACCTTTTGAATGGCAATGTATCATGTTTGTCCACAAATAATGAATAAATAAAGTTTTTATTTATCTGTTTTCCACATTCCACATAATAATAAGAAATGATCTCAGAATGATTTCTGAAGGACTGAAAATTCAGTTTTGCCATCAAAGGACTAAATTATATTTTAAAATATATTACAACAGAAACCAGTTAATTTAAATTGTAATAATAGCTTATTTCAAAGTATTACTGACAAAAGTTGTATTACTGCATGACGATGAATTATAATTTTCAACAATGCCCATATATAAAAAGACAAAATAAAAGCACTTGAAATAGTTAAAACATATATGATATAGCAGATAAAAACATGCAAGAGAGGGGCTATTTATAAATGTGTTCTTGATACAAACCGAAGATAAACACGATTCCTCAATTGGCCTGTAAATTATGAAATGTTATATATAAATAATACGCCTCTACCCCACACCACTAATCCTACCTATTGCGTATCATATACACGCAAAAAGTAATTTCAGCGTATAAATAGCACGTCGAATATAAACATAAACTCGTGCTATGGAAATCCTGTTGAATTGTACTATACATAATAAAAAATAAATTGAACACAATAAGACATTGTTTCAAAATAAACGCCACAATCACATGTAAAGGAAATATTTGTTAATAATTCTATTTAATACAAAAATTGGTTGATGTACCTCTTGGTAGTTCTTAAAAGAATATTTTTTGTCCCTTATAGTGTGAAGAACATTTTAATATTTTAAAGATCTCTTTTTTTCCATTATAAAGAACATTTTGTGCATTTGTGCAAGGTTCTATGGATTTTAAAGGTTCTCCTTATGGCAGTAAAAAAAAAACGCCCTGAACGCAAATGCCTCCTTGTCAAAACGTGTTAAATTGAGAGTATTAAGAATCCCCAGTCATGCAGGTTCCTTCAGGAGGTGTTAAATTTGGAAGTGATTGACAGGGATGAAGAGTAGCGGAAAGAGGTCTGTGCTCTCATCACTGCAGCAGACTCATTTAGATAACACCCATCTCACCCCTCTGCCCCATCATTTCCTAAACAGGTCGGCCTACAGGAAGTTTTCAAGAACGTTATCCAACTCTTTATCTGCTCCAAATGCGCTGTTGAAAGACAAACCTTCAGATGCAGTTGCTCTGTGGGAGTTTGTGCCTCTTCTTCTCTTGACCATGTAGTCTGTCATAATATTTATTTCACAAATGCATCAAACAAGACGAATTATTCTACACCGGTTAAAAAAAATCTTGGTAAACTCTCGGAAACATTTGCAAGTCTTCAGCTCCATCCGTCATGAGGACTGTCACTAACTGCAGTGGCGCTCAGTGGAGGAGATGCGCAATAAATCATCGTGATATAAAGCAGTTTCCATAAGCTGCGGAGTCAGTTTACTTTATTTCACCAATTATTGTAGCGATGGATAAGGGAGTGTTGATTCGCCCATAGAGAAAAGTGCTTGCGTCCATTTATCAGAAACGCCTGTCTGAGACTCAGACACAGATTTTCTCCAAAACTATAAACATGACGCTCTATAGTGCAGACACGGGCACCATTTACTGCAGCATTAACCGAGATAAAATGAACGATAATACTGTCTGTCTCCTCTGCACAACTGATGACTAATATCCAGAGGAACGGTATCTCTGTCCCCTGCTGTAGCAAAGATCCTGGATTACATTTATTGTGTTCATGTTGCAGCTTAATTACATATTTAATAACTGTTACTAATTAACTACTTAAAATGCAATTGCGTAGATGAGCTTGTAGGCTAGTATTTTTTTGTTGTGTTATGAAAAATGTGAGAAAAATGGTTCTAAACAGTATAAATTAAGGTTCTTCGGCTTGTAACAATAGCAGAACCCTTTCTAGTTCTATATAGAACCCTTTTTATAAGGTTCCATAAAGAACCACGCTTTGAAATATTTTAAAAGATTTCAGTGATGCTACAGATTTTAAAAACAAAAAGGCGGGAACAAAGAACCGTTCACTCTAACTCGAAGAACCATATCAGCGTAAAAGGGTTGTTTAGAACGATATGGTTCTAAATAGTGTGTACTAAATATGTGTTACTATGAAAAGAACCTTTAAAGAACCATCTTTTTTTATAGAATGTAGAATAACATTGTAACGTGTTATGTAACTTACGTCCAAAAGGTCTACTTTATTAAATAAAAGTAAAACAAAAATACAGATACATTAAAGTGTATTTTATTTTACTATAAAAATTAAAATAGTATCTGTGTACAATGCAACCCCCCTAAAAATCTGATATCCAAAACTGAATAAAATACAAACTGAAACGAATATAGTCCCTTTTCACGACTGTGATGACGCATTTTAACAGTCATCAGCATCGTAAATCTTGCAAAGTTTGTTATATTTTCATTTTTTAAAAGATGTATGTAGATTTAGCGATAACACTATACTTAGTATTCATCAAACTACAAAAAAAAAAAAAAAAAAAAAAAAAAAAGTTAACACTGATGGTCTTTCTAATGTTAATAAAGTTGACATCTTTCTCTCTTCTGACTGCCTTTATCAAGCTCTCTCTATTTTTTCCCCCTCTTTTTGGAAGTTGTGAAAACAATGCTGTTGAGTTTTTATTTTGCTATTTGAGACACAAAAATATATTTAATGCATTCACCACCATATAATTTTACCCAACTATGACGACTTCCGCTTCGAGAAACCCGGACATGTCAAAAGAGTCTATATTATATAATTAATAATACTTGATGAATAACAATTAATTGATTTTATTAAATACATACTAATTAAGATTCATTCAATTCAAATTATCCAGCTAACATAACTAAGATGTCCAAACTATAGATGTATGTAACATGCCGAGCATAAATTGTCATCAATCACAGATGTCCTTTGTACTGTTCTTTATATCAATTTCCTCCACACATGTCTATATTTCATGTGAATTGGCATGTGTTGCTCTTCTGCTGCGGCTGTTCGGCGTGGGTGGGTTTCTGGTTTGTTGTCATCTGTTATCACGTCTTGATAACAAACCCAGTGGCACCAGAATCTTTCAGTGGTAGACAGTTGGGTAGGGTTTGTCATTGCAGGTTTCAGGTTCCAGCAAAGTCTGATCCCTTGGAGAAAACTCCTCGCTGGCCTGTAGTTTCCTCTGGATTAGCAATTAAGAAGAAAACAAACAAACAAATGAGAGCACAAGTGCTAGTTCCAGGCAAAAGGCCCATTTTGCCGCCAAATTCATCTTTAGAGCTGACAGACTTCTTTGCCGCCATAAAAAAAGCATCGACCTGAATTGCAGCTGATAAAAACACACAAAACAAGTGATCAGATCAGTGTTAAGACCATTGAAAAATTAAATTAGACGACAGCAATGTAATTTATTTGAGTAAATAAAGTTGTTATAATTGGTGGAAATTGTTTCTTGTATGAAGGTCTTACAAGTCATTTTAATATTATGCGTCACTGACCAATGAAAAGCTCTAAAATGTTGTACGCGCAGCTGACCCCGCCCCTCTGCCTCACTACAGTAGCCTATGCCATCACTCCGACTTACCGAACACCCCGAAAGTGTGTTATGAGGGGTCTATTAGAAAGATGAACGTGCGTATACCTCTAAACACAACAGATTAACACTATTCATTAAACGACTATAGGCACCCCTGATAAATGCCAACCCTCATTCCATGGCAATGTTCTCCAGCCAGATGACTTCCACTCCTTTCTCAGTGCGGGACATATTGAACCTGGAGCAGAATCAGGAGGATATGGTCTCTCTGGACATGTCTCAGCGGCTGGACAGTGCCCTTATTCCGCCCTCATCCTGCATGCTGTCCACTTTCAAACAAGAGCAGTTCATGGAAATGCCATCCGGAGCCTCTCTCTTCAGCGAAGACCTTCAGGACGACAAAGGCAACAAAAACAGCGCTCTGAACTTCGGTACTGCTGCGTTTTATGGGAAGAATTTCCTAGAAATGGACTATGTTAAAGACGCAAAGACAGATGACACGTTTGAAGACAAAGAGAAAAAAGGTGAGGTGAAAAGGTTTACAATTCATAATATTGAATTGTTTAAACGTTTGTGTGTTTTCCAAAGAGTTTCCACGTGTTGCAATCAATTATAACCCAATAGGGTAATTACTATAAATCAATGGCATGCGTTGTCTATTTTTTTATCTTGATTTTTACTAATTTTTATTCAGCTTTTGAAATTAAAATTCGTTTTTTGTCATCAGAAAAGTTCATAATTAACTACTGTTAAAAAGGCGTGCCATATAGTGCACAAATTTCAACTCACTATAATTGAAAATGTAGGTTTTAAAGTAATTTCTTTAAAGTTTTTTTTTTTTGTTTTTTTGTTTTGTTTTGTTTTTTTAATCCAAGAGGTTCAAAAGTTTCAGCCTGGAGTGAAAATTTCACATATTAATAATAATAATAATAATAACAATAAAAAAATCAAGTAGCCAAGTTTTTTAATTTCTACATGAAATTATTGGATGGAAAGAAATGCCTATAAAAATGCTGGGTTAAAAACAACCCAAGTTGGGTTTAAAAAGGACAAATCCAGCAATTAGGTTGTTTTAACCCAGCTGTTGGGTTAAGTGTTTGACAAACTTGCTGGATAGTTTTATTTAACTCAACTATTGTTTAAAAATTACTGTATTGTTTGCTTAAAATGAACTCAAAACATTTATTAATAGGTTTAATGAATAATTAAACAATACACATTTATTAAACTGCTTATTAATAGCCTAAATTATATTTTTTTATTGTTGCCTCTAGTATTTATGTGTCTGATTTTGGGTTCATTTTAAGCCAGACATATAGTCATTTTTAAACAATAGTTGGGTTAAATAAAGCTGCCCATCACATTGGTCAAACATTTAACCCAACCACTGAGATAAAACAACCCAAACGCTGGTCAATTTTCAACCCAACTAGGGTTGTTTTTAATCCGGCATTTTTTTAATAATAATTTTACAGTGTAAACTAAACTAAATACATTCTGATTAATTATCGACTCTTTTCAGACATCAGCTGTTCTCAGGAAGATCCCAGTGAAGATCTGAAGCTGGATGATGCGGATCGACCCAAACAGAGGAAGAGGAGGAAGCCTCGGGTTCTCTTCTCTCAAGCGCAGGTGTACGAGCTGGAGCGACGCTTCAAACAGCAGAAATACCTCTCTGCTCCCGAGAGAGATCATTTAGCCAACGTGCTCAAACTCACCTCCACACAGGTGAAGATCTGGTTCCAGAACAGACGCTATAAGTGCAAGAGGCAGCGTCAGGATCAGACCCTGGAGATGGTGGGCATCGCCCCTCCGAGGCGCATCTCGGTGCCTGTTTTGGTTCGGGATGGGAAACCATGCCTGGGTGACACGTCCACTTACAACACCTCGTACAATGTGGGAATCAATCATTTCACCTACAACACCTACCCTGCGTTTAGTAATTTCCCGAGTCCAGGCAACACGAACTATTCCTGTAACTATCCATCAAGCATGTCCAGCATGCAGCCTTCACAGTCAAACAGCAGCTACATGAACTTTGGCGTTGGGGATCTAAATAACGTCCAGGCTTCTTTTCAGTCCAGCAGCGGGGTTCCCTCACTACACGGCATCAGAGCTTGGTGAAAAAACGACATTTAGGCTATTGCATGAATCATTTGTGCGATCAAACGACATTGATGATGATTTGAATAGACAGAATCCGGGCCGGGATGGTTTTGCTCTGTCAGATACAAGAAACGCTCATTAATATCTTTCCGTATACGCATCGTTTTCTTTGTAAAACTGTCTGAATAATTTGCTTGCACTTGAGTTAAATGATGAGAGATTAACCGCACGTGGAATATATAATTTATAATTTTCACCAGATGTATTATGAGGCCTGTAAAGCTCGTGCGAAGTAAACAAGGTATTTCCTTTCTTTCTTTCTCTTTCTTTCTTTCTTTCTTTCTTTCTTTCTTTCTTTCTTTCTTTCTTTCTTTCAATATATAAAAGGACATCAATGAACTAATATTATAAGCAATTTTTTTCTTTGCCAGAAAGTACCGCACGAATACGACTCGAATTAAGGTTTTGTTATTATTGCCTGTGTAAGTTTGATATGTAAACTTTTCGAAAGAAAATAATGGCTAATAAAGGCTTTTCAAGAATGTATGCAATTATTATTTGGTTTGTGTATGGAATAACAATTTACATATTAACACAACAACAGCAACAACAATACTAGCATACTACTATTAATTAACATTTGTAGTAAATAATTATAGGCTAAATAAATTCATGTTTATGAATTAAATTCAAACACTTTTTTTAATTATTATAAGGCTATTATTAATATAGGCTAGATTTTTTTTTTAATTCACGGCTTTATCTCAATTATACGAAACCAACATTTTGTCATATAATTTGGTTTAGACACTATAAAATACATTTTTCACGGTCACTGTTTTTATCAAAAAATGTAAAGAAACAACTTTGCTATAATTTATTAGTATAAATCAAATTAAATATTTGCGAAATGTTTTAATAATGATAATAATATTTAAAGACCGATGTTTCTCATGTGTTTCATAGAGGACATGAACTTATACTTGCGCTGTATATGTCTAGAAATAATCCCAAGTTGCAAATGCTTCAGAGGACATGCTTCTGTTTAGCGTGTCATGTGATTTGATTTGACAGGTCTTCAGAGTAAAACGCTTTGACCCGATTAGAAGTTTGTGGTCACTGCGATGATCAATCCAGATCGACGCCAACTGAGATTACTTACTTACACAGACTACTGTTAGCCTAATATTAAAATGGTCCCACTTTATAGGTGTCTTTAATTATGTACTGACGTTTAAATTAATAATTTGATACAATGCCGTTATTGTGCACATACATGTTACATTGTTCTTATGTTTTAAAAATACCTGTAATTAATTTCTGTAATTACATCTAATTACACTGTTGATCCTCAATGGGTTAGTTCACCCAAAAATGAACGTTCTGTCATTAATTACTTACCCTTATGTTGTTCCACATCCGTAAGACCTTCGTTCATCTTCAGAACACAAATTAAGATATGAAATCTGAGAGGTATATGATATGTTCAGACAGCAATTTAACCACCACTTTCATGGTCCAGAAAGGTACTAAAGACATACGTAAAACAGTCAATGTGACTGCAGTGGTTCAACCTTAATGTTATGAAGCGATGAGAATACTTTTGTCCGCAAAAAACCAAAACAAAAATAACGACTTTATTCAACAATATCTTCTTATCTGTGTCATTCTCATACGTTGTTTATGTTCAGCACTTCCAGGTTCTACATCCAAAATGTGGCTCACAACGTCTCTACACCGGACACGAGCGGCACAACATGACGCTCAAAAGACAAACTCATTATAATCAGTGATACTGTCTACAGTGGATGCGGCGCGGCATAACAAATTCCTGACAGTAAATGGATTCCACGTTCTATTTCTGATGTAGTCCAAGTGCTTTGCAACGGTTGGTCAGTCTGTCGCGTTCAGTTTAGACAGCTTAGCTGTTGCAGCACGGTGCGATGTGACGCAACGCAAAAAAGTCGCATCTGTAGACATGGTGTCAGTATTGGCAGACGCTGTTCACGTGAGCAGCACGCATTCCTATGATGCTGATGCAGGAGCCGGCCAATGACACAGAAGAGAAGATATCATTGAATAAAGTCATTATTTTTGTTTTGTTTTTGCGCACAAATTGTATTCTTGTCGCTTCATAACAATAAGGTTGAACCACTGCAGTCACATCGACTGTTTTAACAATGTCTTTAGTACCTTTCTGGACCTAATGTGTTGATTAAATTGCTGTCTATGGACTAGTCATATACCTCTCGGATTTCATCAAAAATATCTTAATTTGTGTTCAGAAAATGAATGAAGTTCTTACGGGTTTGGAATTACACATGAGGGTGAGTAATTAATGATAGCGATAGTTCACCCAAAAATGAAAATTCTGTCATCATTTACTCAACAGGTTGTTCCAAACCTGTATGAGTTTCTTTCTTCTGTTGAACACAAAAGAAGATATTTTTAAGAATGTTGGTAACCAGACAGTTGACGGTAGTCATATTTTTATTTCCTACTATGAAAGTCAATGGGTGCTGTCAACTGTCTGGTTACCAACATTCTTTAAAATATCTTCTTTTGTGTTCAACAGAAGAAAGAAACTCATGCAGGTTTGGAACAACATGAGGGTGAGTATATGATGAAAAAATTTTAATTTTTGGGTGAACTATGAACCCTTGGGTGAACCCTTTAAACCTACCCATACCACCAAACCTGTCCCTAACCTTACCCGTATCCACCTCAATAGCAGCACAAGTGTTTTGCAATACAATACAATACAAACATAATATGTACATTGTTCTTATTTTTTGATGTAAGTACATAGTAGTTAAAGACACCTAATATAAAGTGTGACCCTTAAAACTATCATATAAAACTAGCTATATAAAACCTAAAACATTCTGGCAGTTGCTTCATATATAACCTTTTAGGGGTTCCCATCATGTGATCCTTTTTGGATGTCGCTTTAATGAATTAAGTTTGCTTTAATTCACTGTTTATTTTGATTTATATGAATTAAACAGCTTGTAAACATACATTATCTATATAGAACCCCATTGAACCTTTTTTTAAGATTGTAAACATCCACCCACAAAATGGTTTTGTTGACCCAAACCTATATTATATATTTCATTTTCTTTTTATGTGAGTGTGCTATTTTTGTAAAAGCTGGTGTCACCCTTGATTGACAACACAAAAGTGCTCTGCTTAGTGTGCAGAATGGCACAATTTGCTTGACATAGAGAGGTAAGGGTGCATGGCTGCACATGCAAAGACTTGGATGGAGGAGGGAAGGAGATCCATATTTGCTGCCACTTCAGATGAGTAATAGATTGTCCTTGGACATCTCTCTGGCCTCTCCACACATATCAGTAAACACAATTCCCCCTCTCCACCACATCTACCTACAACTGAGCCACAGCATCTATTACAGATGAAATATAATAGAAAGCGTGACAGTCATTTCGAGTCAAATATGGGGCCACTGAGAGGTAAAGAGAAAGGTCACACAGTTACAATGGTGGCCCACTCTTCAGAGGCGTTGAAAAGAACAAGTCAGATAACATGGACGCACATCTCTAAAAATAACAGACCTTGTCCTCCGGCTACAATGGAAGGAGAATGACAGAGGGAGAGAGAGAGAGAGCATGCGAGAAAGAGACCAGGGATGGAATAATCAGCTTTTCCGGGTCTTATCGGAGGAAAGACAGGGTTGCATGCCTCTTTATCAGCGGAGCTCTGATTATGGCCATAGCTTTTCTGAGCTTTTCCCCCCCTGCGATACTCCAGTTCTGTCCTGCCCAGCATAACAGCTGCTGGTTCATCGCTGCCCAGGATGTGAGTTTAACTCAACTAAATTGCCTGTCATACTGTAGGTGTCCATGTGACAGCCTCCAGCGTCTGGAGGCATGGACTAGTGGCAACACCAATGGTTAGTCGCTAAATGAAGCCTTATTTTACAAAAGAAAAACATTTCTTGCTGTAGTTTTTATAAAAAGGAGTCTTAAAGTAGGTTGGTCATTGACAAGTAAAGCTTCAAAATCTTTTCAAAACTGATGAAAACAAGACTGAGTTGTTAAACAACATGTTTAAATTCATTTTTTGACTTTTTATGTCAGGCGGTATACAACCCAATCGTTGTATATTGTGCTGCACAAATCCTGAAAAGTGAAGCCAAAGCATCTCGATCGCCCCCAGGCAGTGTTGCCAACTGCTTTCAATTGAAAATACCTAAAACTGGTAGCTAAATGTCACTAGATGACATCATAATTGCAAATTCATTGATCTATATAAATATGAGATCAGTGGGCAAAATAAGAATCTAGATAAGGTTTGACCAAGAAGTTGCTAGATTTGTCCCTAAACGTTTGAAAAAAAAGTCTCAAAAGGGGTGGGGAAGTCACTAAATCTAGTGACAAAATCCCTAATTTGGCAACACTGCCCCCAGGTGGTTGGTCCCAGTATAGATCATAAACCCTGCCCTCATGTAATTTAATAGGATTTTTCCCCAAAGATGGTTTCTGTCATTTTATGTAGTTATCACGCTGATATAAGTTCAAGTGTTAGTTTTTAAATAAGTTTGGTTTTAGTTAGTTATTTGATGCTATAAAAACAGGATGTGGCGTCATGACTGACAGCTGTGATTGAGCAAATTAGTAAGTCACTGAGGCAACAATGGACTTTTTTCGAAATTTTCGGGAGGAGATTGGAGCTTTAACTTTAATTTCTACATTTCCATAAACATTTATTTCACACCGACATAATGAGTTTTTCTGCAGTAAACTGTAGCCTACTAAACGGGAGTGTGGGCGGGGCCTTGAAAGCGCGCGGCTCCACTTCAACATCAGCACGATGTCGGCGCCATATTGGGACATTGGCGGCTTCACTTTTCTACAATGGAAGAGAGTGGAGTTGCATTGTCCATATTTTTTTTTTTTTTTTTTTTTTTTTTTTTTTTTTTTTTTACAGCCAATGGTATATATGCTACTGTAGTTGTATGTAGTCTGTCATGGCCCATGCTTGCAATTGGCAGTTTTTACCAGTATTTGAGAGATATCTACAAATCTTTTCACTCTGCCACAAGGATCAGTTGGGCTCCTCTGGATGATGCATTATCATGTTTACTGTTATTACCCTGTCAGTTCATAATAAAAGAGCCATAGTTGCAGCTGTGCCACCCTGATATTCAAATTGCTGGACAAAAGTTTTTCAATTATCTCAACAGCTTTAAAACTACTTATATTTATAAACTTTGTTTATAGGAAAGGTTTCAAAAGGCTTTTTATTATTAAGAAATAATTTTAAATAGTTTTCTTAATCTGTTCATTTGTTCAGACAGTTGCACCAATGTTGTGTTGGCAAGTCTGCCGTTTTCCCGTGGAATTGGTCTACTTAATGTGTTGCCGCGGCTGTTTTTCATGTCTGCGGGTTGAAGTGATCCCAAATAACATGATATTTAGCCCCTGGAATGTGAATTTAACCCCGCCTGAAAATGCAGCTTTGCCATTGCAGGAACACATTACATTTTAATATATATTCAAAAGAAAACAGTTCTTTTAAAATTGTATATTTTCACAATACTGTTTTGGTGTATTTTGTGTGAGCACAAGAGACTTATTTCAAAACATTAAAATAAGGACTGACCCCAAACTTTTGAATGGTAGTGTAAGAGAAAATTTGGATGGATTTGGATGGAAAAATGGATTGATATTCAACTCATAAACCATTTTGAATAATATTGTAACGGTTATGATCAGTTTTCTTGTCGTTGTGTTTGGTTTTCCATGTCTGTCCTAGTTAGTTTCCGTGGTTAATTAGTTCTACACCTGTTCTGTTTTACCTTGATTATTCTGTGTATTTAAACCCTTAGTTCGGTCTGTTCATTGTTCTGTGTCATTTGTGTTTAACTTTGTATTATATCTTCTGAGATTTCCTATTCCAGTTGGATTTATTGATTTGTTGTTTCCTAAGCTGTGGGATCATTGCATTTTACTTTCAGGCCTTCTAATCTATTGACAACTTAAGTTGTCATGTTGTATAGATTCTCATTTTCAACATAATCACTATTTAAAAACTTATGATACAAACTTTGTAATTTCAGTTTTACTGAACTTAAACTGTAAAAAACGTTATTGATAATTCACTTCTTTGCAACATTTCTGCTGTAACATCACTTCTGTCTAGATTTTGGTTCTTGTTTCATATTTTCAATTCATGTTTATCTTCTTATTCTTTTGAATTTAATATGGTTTTGGTGCATTTCCGCCACTACTGGAGGGTGGAGTTTTGATGTAGAGGGGAAAAAACTAAATTTTTTAAAAAATATTGTGCACACAAGTAGCCTAATATTTACTTTAGTAAATAGTAAGTAGCCTAATATTTACGGATAGGGTGGATAGTATGCACATTGGGATGCAGGGTTTGTCTTCACAGAATGGGCAGGAATCAAGAAGAATGGACAAGAATCAAGGAACTGAAATGAAATAATAGACTACCAGACGATTTCTCTTGTTATTTAGTGCCCCCTGCTGTTTGCAATTGAGCAAAGAAGAAATGTAGAAATGGTGTTATCCCAGTAAAGTGACTTCATCAATTTTAATTCTCAGGATGGTTAACGGACGGACGTGCACATGGCAAAAAAAAAAAAAAAAAATCATATAATATTCATATAATAGTTATTAATATTATATAATAGTTATATAATATTCATAAAATAATCATATAATAGCATTCAGTTAAAAAGAAAATGACCTTTTGCATGCCACTGGCTAAGTTACGAAAGAGAAGAAAGGTGGGATCTGGTAGATTCAGGTTCAAGGTGTTTGTTTTGGAAGTGAGGAGTGTCAGCACTTGTCCAGCTTCAGTTTGTCTGATTGTTCAGCTCAGAGAATATTCCTGTGCTGGAGAGTTTAGAGCAAGACACACTTGGAGAACAACAGATTTGAGATGATTCAACATCTCTACAGCAGGTGAGCTTTCCTTTATGGATTTTATTGATTATTACATTACAGAAATGTGTTATATAAAAACCCTGAACTTTTTTTTTTATTTTAGATTAAAATTGTTTAGCAAAAGAAGCGTACAAGTTGAACATATAGTTTTTGTAGCCGGAATGTTTTTTTAGGTATAGGCCCTACTCGAAATAACGTGCATTTGGCTTTTTGACTTTGTGTGTAAACAATTAATTATTTTAATTCTAATTAATAATTTATTTTATGTATAATCTCATGTTCTTGATCAAACACTGCATTTTTTTCAGCAAAATAGCAACACTTATGAAACAAAATAATTCATGAAACAGCAAAAATTTGACTGTTAATGTTTACCCAACTTCTTTGAAAAATACTCTATAGAGAACAGTTCAGTTAAAATTCATTCTTATCTGAATGTGTCTACTGTGTTCACATGCTATAGCAAAAAATATAATAATATTGGAATTTTAGTCCAGAGGGTGGAGAGATTATTCAAATAATTTAAAATGATCCTAGTTTAAAACATGAAAAACCACAGCTAAACATAGGAGTTTTGCTTTAGTAAAGGTTTTGAGGCAAAACTCCTGTTTGGCAGTGGTTTTTGTGACAAGGGGTCCTGTGTGACACTCTTCCCCATTTTTCAAGATTTAGCCTAAAATTGATTTATTTTAATATATAATATATGCATTTTTCAATTTTTTTTTTTTTTAAAAAGGCATCTGAAATAATAAACTAAGTGCAATGTAGTGTTACTCAAATATACAGATTTTTTTTTGATACATATCAATACTGAAATATCTGAAACGCTTCCAATACATATTTTCCACAGAATAGATACACAATACCAGCTGCACTTTCTCTCTCTCTCTCATCTCTCCAATAGCGATTTTACTCATAATTTTACTCATTCCCTCAGATTTTGTTCTCACGTTCAAAGTGCAGCACATAAACAGCCTCTCAGTACTAAATTGAGTTATTTTTTGCTGCTTAAACCGTGAAATACACACAAAATAATGTCAAAATGCCATTCTTGGTGAGTATTCACGTAAACACAGTCAGTTGTGTTTAAGTGAATGTAAACAGTTGAGAAAGAAAATGCATGTGTAACAGTATAATGGATCTGTGCGTCATGTCTTAAAGTGACAGCAGCCTAATAAACCTGCTGCCAAATTATTAGATAATATTAAAAATATCTATATGGTAGTTTTCCCCATCATATCGATGTCAAAATTGTGGTCAGTGCTGAGTGGCTAGTAACTTTGGAAAACCACTAGCCACAGTGAAAAAGTTAAGCATAAATAGTGTGATTAATAAGAGACTAGAATGACGAGCTGCATTCTAGTAAAAATAAATAATGATTGTAATTGATGAAAACAGGAAAGACATAGTGAGCTACACTGACCCTTTTTCCACACTTGATTCATTGATCTCCATGTTCTTCGTTGCTGAGGGTGGAGTGAGCATCCCATTTTTTGAGTGATGATTTTTCATTCAGAGGAACCTGTCTAGCGGGATTAACTACAGCATTTGAAAGAAGGATCTGCATCCGTGGACTAGAAAGTGTTGTTTGTCAAGTACTTATAGTCTTTTATGTATATAGCAAATAACATTAGTAACTATCTCAGTGGTGTTCTGTAGTAACCCCAGAAGCCATACTCCTAATGCCCCTGTATTTGACATTCATTCACTTGACTGCTAACTTCAACAGAGCTTAAGCCTTATAGTCCTGTAAAATCATTTAGGGTTAAATAACAAAGAGTTTACTTTCATTTAGCAGATGGTTATATACACAGTGACTTATAGTACGCTGTGTGTTTGCAATACAGCTGCATACATTGTTATGCCGTCAGTTGCTACAGCACAAGTAAACTAAATACACATGAAGGGTTGATTTCAGGATGATGATATTGACTTTGCAGGGCTGGCTAGCATGTGTTTCAGGTCAGCCATCAATAAACAGGCTAACATGAACAAGCACTCCTTTGCTTTTGTAACTAATCAGAGTTTACCATTCTTACACACTAAAAAACGCTGGGTTAAAAACAACCCAAATTGTGTTGAAAACGATTGGGTTGTTTTAACAAATTTTTGCCCAACATATTTTGGGTTCATTTTAAGCCAGACATACAGTAAATATAAACAATAGTTGGGTTAAATAAAGCTGTCCAGCACGTTGGGCAAACATTTAACCCAACCACTGGGTCTGTCCATTTTCAACCCAACACTCTAAAATACACTGGGTTAAAAACAACCCAATTTGGGTTGTTTTCAACCCAAGGGCTGGGTAAATATAAGACAGAACACATGTTGGGTTAATTTGACCCAAATTGGGTTGTTTATTTAACCCAGTATAATGGCTTGATTCATTTTTACTATAATACTAGCTTATTTTTATTATTTTTTACTTCATACATGAATTAATGATTAACTTAAATCCTCTCAACTTTTTAAAAATACTCCACACAACCCCTGATTTGCATGATAATTCCTTTATTTTCAATTATATTTTACAGTATAGCATACATACACTCTAAAAAATGCTGTGTTAAAAACAACCCAAGTTGGGTTGAAAATGGACAAACCCAGCAATTGGGTTGTTTTAACCCAGCGGTAGGGTTAAATGTTTGCCCAACCTGCTGGGTAGTTTTATTTAACTCAACTATTGTTTAAAAATTACTGTATTGCTTAATTAAAATTAACCCAAAGTATGTTGGAAATGAACATTTATTAATGTTCAATGATAGTTATTATTAAACAATAAACATTTATTAAATTGCTTATTAATAAATTTATATTAATAAACTATTAAATTTATATTAATACAATATTAAAGCTTATTAATAAACATTCACCTTTTGTCTATTATTGCTGCCTCTAATTGCATCTGGTTTTTAATTTCCCAACTATTTTGGGTTCATTTTAAGCTAGCCATATAGCAATTTTTAAACGATAGCTGGTTTAAATAAAACTACCCAGCAGGTTGGGCAAACATTTAACCCAACCGCTGGGTTAAAACAACCCAATTGCTGGGTTAAAACAACCCAATTGCTGGGTTTGTCCATTTTCAACCCAACTTGGGTTGTTTTTAACCCAGCATTTTTTAGAGTGTATTTTATATCGTTTTTTATTACATATTGCCTACATTTAAGCTCATTTAACAAACATTAGAGGTATAAATTAAACATTTAGAGGTAATTCAAGTATAATTGACTCTGTTGTCTCGTAATGGCGCTGGATCTCGTGCCGGAGCTTGTATAATCTTGGGTTATTTTTTCTACCCAATTTCTGGGTCATTTTCGCAGTGTTTGGGTAGTGTTTGTGTTACCCAGCTCCTGTGTCAAATGAAACAACCCAGTGTTTGGGTAGTTTTTGTGCTTTGTGAACTTCAAACACAAAACTACCCAAACACTGGGTTGAACTTAAACCAATCATCCAACCTACAATATTAAATATTTAGAAAGTTTGAAATGTCTTATTTGTCTTCACAGAGTCATCAATCATCAGGAATCCCCAAAAAGATGCAATGCAAAACATGCATCAGACTTTTAAAGGACAAAGATAATCTCATCTTTCCTGTCGTCTTCAGCTCATGATGAACGAGTCCACATTCGCTCTGAATCTCTCCGGTTTAATCAACGGGACAGATGCGCCGGTCTCTGGCCCCGTCACCTGGAGGACAGCCATGATCACTCTCATAACCGTTCCACTCTCCATCATCACCATCATAGGCAATGTCCTGGTCATGATCTCCTTTCGGGTCAACCCACTCCTGAGGACAGTGAGCAACTACTTCCTCTTAAGCTTGGCCGTGGCTGACGTCATTTTGGGCGCCATCTCGATGAACCTCTACACTACCTACATCCTGATTGGCCAGTGGACTTTAGGAAACCTAGCCTGTGATGTGTGGTTGGCTGTGGACTATGTGGCAAGCAATGCCTCTGTTATGAACCTGCTGGCCATTAGTGTCGACCGCTACCTCTCTGTCACGCGACCTCTGACCTATCGAGCAACTAGAACACCCAGGCGAGCCGCGGTGCTGATTACTCTAGCGTGGACCGTCTCGTTTGTGCTTTGGGCTCCAGCCATTTTGTTCTGGCAGTATATAGTAGGTGAACGGACCGTTCCAGAATGCCAGTGCTCAGTCCAGTTCCTGTCTCAGCCTGTGATCACATTTGGAACAGCCATCGCTGCATTTTACCTGCCAGTCAGTGTTATGGTTGCGTTATACTGGCGGGTGTATCGCGAGACGGAGAAACGCTCTCAGCAGCTAGCTGGACTGATGGCATCACAGGGAGGACGCACTGGAAACGCATCTCAGGTGGGGTTTACATTAAAGGGATTGTCCATTATTTTAAATTTTAGTGGGTATAAAGCCCCGCACATGACATGCGAAAATAAAAACAGATATATTATTTTAGTTATCTCATGCCTATACTATAAGAAATGCTGGGTTGTTACAACCCAAATTTGGGTCAAATGTAACGGACGTAGGCTGGTAAGAGCTGTGCGTGTAAATCTCACTCCCCTAAATTCAAGAGGCGCTCAAGCGACTGACACTAGAGACTGTAGTCTTTATCCTCCTTGTTAGAGCGCCCACCTCCCATGCAGACGGGCCCGGGTTCGAGTCATGCTTTAAGCGGGCGGTGCGAACTGGAGGGGCTACACAAATATGGACAAACCCAACAGCTGGCTATTTGACCCAAGTTAGGGTTGAAATAATCCAGTTTATTTTTTAGAGTGAATGGTGTAATATTTGATTAAAAAAAAAAAAGGGAATGATTTATTACAACATGGCCATGATTTACTTAAAATGAGGGAACAAATTAATAAGTTGTGGGAATGGAATTCATTAATTCATTAAAAAAAACATTTGTGTATAAAATAAAACTTTTGCTTATTTGCTAATGCATTTTGCTTAAAGAGAAAGATAACAAATTTCACATTTTTATTTCTGATAAATGTGTAATTTGAGCACATTAGCATACAGTCCACCTTGAAGCTAACAAACATGGACTAGAAGTCACAAAATGGCCATTATAGAAAGACGGTATTATTATGAATGGGAGAAAGTGCAACGCGCAATATGGCAGAATAAGGGCTCGTTCACACAGAACACGTCTTTGTATCTAAAAATGCAAGACGCAGCACTCAGGAATGGTTTTTAAAAAAGCGCAGCACAGAACACTAGGGTCTCAAGACCAGGGTTGCCAGTTTTTCCACAACAAAACCCGCCCAATTGCTTCTCAAAACTAGCCCAATGGCATTTCAGGGGGTCCCACGGTAAAAATCGCATTCCGGGGGATAAAATCCACGTTTTTGTTTTTTCCCTGTTGAAAAAGCAGCATATATGCTGGTATGGTTTTGAAGCTGGTATGCTGGTTTGAGCTGGTTTATGCTGGTCCTAAAATGGTCCTATGCTGGTTTGAGCTGGACCAGCTTAGGACCAGCATAGGACCAGCTTAGGACCAGCTTAGGACCAGCTTAGGACCAGCATGGACCAGCATGGACCAGCATGGACCAGCATTGGACCAGCTTAGGACCAGCATGAACCAGCATTGGACCAGCTTAGGACCAGCATGAACCAGCATAGGATCATCTTAGGACCAGCATGAACCAGCATAGGACCAGCTTAGGACCAGCTTAGGACCAGTTTAGGACCAGTTTAGGACCAGCATGGACCAGCATGGACCAGCATGGACCAGCATGGACCAGCATAGGACCATCTTAGGACCAGCATGAACCAGCATAGGACCAGCATTGGACCATTTTAGGACCAGCATGGACCAGCACGGAGTAGCATTGGACCAGCATAAGACCAGTATAAACCAGCTCAAACCAGCATACCAGCTTCAAAACCTTACCAGCATATGCTGGTTTTTTTCAACGGGGGGCTCCCCTGGTAAAATTTGCATTCCAGGGACTAAATATCACATTATTTTGGGTCCATTCAACCCATGGACATGAAAAATAACCCGCGGCAACAGTGTAAAAGTAGCCAAATTCCGCAGGAAAACCGTGAACTTGGCAACACTGCTCAAGACACACTTTCGAGATGTGATGCAAAAGCTTGCAATGCTTGCCCCACCTCCGAGTTCTTCTGATTGGTCCACTGTTTTGGAACTGACATTGAGCCACGCTGCGTGTAAAAGTTTAATTTTTTTTTAACTTGACACGGCAGCTTAAAAACGCGGCGCTCATGTGCGAGGCACTGCAAAAGATGGTCATGCACGTTGGACTAGCGCGTGTTTGCATAGAAAAACAAAACAAAGTAGCGCATTGAAATAGAAAAACGTGTTCTGTGTGAACAGCCCCTAAGTCCCGCCTTCTAAATAAGAGCCAATCGCTGATTGGTAAAGTCATCGCATCACTGTAGCGGCCATTAGAAGCTCCGCACTTAGGACTGTGCATGCGCATTTGCTTGATCCAGCCTGAAAAATGTCGTTCTTTGTCATGATTCGAGCGTTTAGAAACAAAATTTATGAGACATTTGTTGTCAGATTTCATTGGTGATTTCAAATATGAAATTTAATCGAAAGCTTGACAATCAGCTTTGGAGAATTTGACGTTTCCCCATTCAAAGAGATAGGAGCTCCACTTTCATGCCTGAGAGGAGTTTCAAAGATGGCCGCAGAGTGAAATGACTTGCCTCAAGGGACTTTGAAACGACTCATTTGGATTTAATGTGGTGTTTAAATAAACTTTTGTTAAAATCGTACCAATTGAAGTGAGCTAACAAATGAAATTCATATGGATGAAAGAGCAAAGATGTTAAATTTTTTGTCATAATTTATGTCTCCCAGAGATCTTGTCACAGCAATTCTCGCAGTGTTGAAGATGTCAGACCACAAACAGACCAGAAGCAGCACAGGAAGGAACAAAGGACCATCTGTCCCACCATCACCCAACGAACAGCAGCGTGGTGGAAGAAACGAAGGGAGAGGGATGAGATGACCAACTCATACACAACATACAGCCATCCACAGATGGACACGGACAACATTTCTCCAAGAACAGACGACAATAAAAAATACATTCCTCTTGTTCGAGTGGATAAGACCGCGGGCAATAACCAATCCATGCGGAGCTGTCAGTCAGGAAGTCAGAATTCGCTTAATATGAGTCCTGTAACCACAAGTGCTGCTCAACCTTCTACTCTATCACTGACCACAGGCCAACAGGGCCGGAAAGCCCGGACCTCGTGTCTGATCAGGGAGAAGAAAGCGGCCCGGACCCTCAGTGCCATTCTCCTGGCTTTCATTGTAACATGGACACCCTATAACATCATGGTCCTAGTGTCCACTTTCTGTGACGACTGCGTTCCCGAGGGGCTGTGGCAGCTGGGATACTGGCTTTGCTACGTCAACAGCACAGTCAACCCTGTCTGCTACGCGCTCTGTAACAAGCACTTCCGGGTCACGTTCAAAGCACTGCTGCTCTGTAAATGGAAGGAGCATAAGAAGGGGATCAGGTGGACCCCAACAGGAAACGGCTGATTACATCACGGCATTCATTAAACGTTGGATTTTTCTATTCATGACATCAGTGGATCAGCACTGGTTGACCAGTCATGAGTTCAGGGACAAACACTGATCTTTATTAGGATGCCAGAGAGCATGTGGGCTTGAAAAGATCCTAGAGATCAAGGTTGTGCAGCAAATATATGAAGTTCGGTTTGTGTAATCACGTCTTGGCAGGGCATGTAGCAGTTTTCAGGTTTGAATGGCCTAACCTTGACGTATTGAAAATACAAATGTAGCATTTGGGTATGTGTTTATCAAGTAAACAGATTTATACTAGAGCAGTAGAAATTAAATTAGCAGTGAGAGTAGTGTGACATGCAAAACTTTTTTCTAATTCTGTGAAAAAATTATTATTCATTATGACCAGTGTTGCGGGTAACGGAAGTTATGTAATCAGATTACCTTTATTAAGCAATTAGTACAGTAATGCATTACTTTTAAAGGTGACCTATTATGCCCCTTTTCACAAGATTTAATATATGTCTCAAGTGTCCCCAGAATGTGACTGTGAAGTTTCAGATTTATTATACCATGTTTTAACTGCCAATTTTGGGTGGGAGAAAAAAAATTTGCTGATTTGGTGTGTGTACCTTTAAATGCAAATGAGGTCATGCTCCGCCCTCAAGCTCACGTTCCAAATACACTGAGGCATAAACAATACAGGGGAAGCTCACACAGCAAATATAACTCTCGAAATGAATCATTACAAACTGTTCGTGATGCAGCATATCAGATCACGTAGGTATGGGATATATTTTGTGGATGTTTGCTAACATTCAATTCTGAATGGTTTTGATAGCATGTTGCACGGCTAACGCGGCTAAAGCTACACACTGTTGGAGAGACTCAATAAGAATGAAGATGCATTTATGAATTATACAGACTGTAAGCGTTTTCAGGTTAAAAATTAAAGTAACGACATGGCTCTTGCCTCCGTGAATACAGTAAGAAACAATGATAACTTTAGCCACATTTAACAGTAGATTAGCAACGTGTTAACAAAACACATTCAGAAAGACAATTTGCAAACATCACGAAATATATACGAAATTGGATCATGAACAGTTGGTATTGTTCAATCTTTTGACAATCAACTTCTGTGCAAATGCAAACCTAGATTAAATATGTTAAATTGCACACAATCTCACTTTACTAACCATTGTCTTTGCTGCTGACTTTCGATGATCCAATTCAGCCATACCAAGCAAAAATGACTTTGGATAAACATCACATTTGTGTTCCTTTTTTGCTGAAATAAGTGTTAACTTTCTTCTTCTGTGATCCAGAATGGCAGCACAGCTGAAAGGTTTGTTTGAGCTGCGCCCTCTACTGTACAGGCGTGAATTTGCATTTCCTTTTCATTTTTGGTGTGAAAGGGCCTTTTCATTTGCCAAAAGTAATGCAACTCATTACTTTCCATGGAAAGTAACTAAGTAATGCAATTAGTTACCTTTTTTATGGAGTAACACAATATTGTAATGGATTACTTTTGAAAGTATCTTTCCCCAACACTGGTCATGACATTATATAAGTTGTTAAAATTTTTAAGCTAAAAAAAAAAAAATATTTAAAAAATATATATTCTCTTATCTCATGCATGTGGATGTTTCACTGGGTCTTTGTGGATCTCAGAGGTGTAGTACTTTATATACACTGATACATTGCAGTACACAGTCTTTATTTACTGTGCTGGTAGTGGTCATAAAAAATAATTAAGATTATTTCTCTGTTACATGTATGTTTATTATGGAAAGGCCAATATGAAAAATGTAAATAAAAAAGAGAAAAATACAGCATTTACATTCAATACCAAATACAAACTGACATGATTTACCAAAAAACAAATACAAAAACGATACAGTACTCACGATAATTCAATATGGTTAGTCAACGATAATAGATATTGGTTATATCACATACAAAATTCTACTATGAAAGATAACCCGCCTTATGAGAGTGTTTTTGTGGGATTAAAATGGATTAATAAGTGAATCCAGAAAATGTAGCAAAAACATGATGATATATAATGAAATTAAAATGCAGCACCATCTTCTGGTTTTTGAATCTGAACCTTGGCACAATTACTTCCTGAAAGAACAACTTACAAGAAATAATTATATACACAACAAAGATAAACAGATACATTTCTTATACAAATGAATATTTAAATACATAACATCCTTAAAGGATTAAGCCATATGATCTCTCTATGTAAACAAATGTATCTTGAGTGAGCATTAAAGAAAAAAAATATATATTTGGCAATGCATAAACGGGTGTTTAATCATCTGAACCATTGGCCCTAACATGAAGGAATGTGGAAATACTGCACATAATGCATGAAGTGTATATAATCCATTTCAAACGTGTCCTCGGTGCACTCTTTAATTTCAAACACTGCTCATGATGTGTAACAGTCATAGCAAAATAAAAACCAAAAACAATGGTGACGTTAGGGGCAATGATTTCTCTTCCTGCTTCTCCATTATTCAGGAAAGTCTCACAACAGTTTAAATGCGTTTCTGCGTGGACATCAGGGTTGCACGTTCTTCAAGGTAGACTGTTGTCACGGTTACTCCGTCACTCCATTGCGGCGTTCTGGCTCTGATAAATCGAGGCCTTGTCCTTCAGAAGAGCCAGACACAGATGGCAACTCCAGCTTCCTGTAAACATAATTAAACCAAAATACTGATCATCAGCACCAATCGTACAACTATAACTAATGCCAACTTAAACAAGCAATAATAAGACTATTTTGAATATGTACACACACTGGAGATTTGAGAACTTTTCAAATATTTTTGGTCTATTTTTTATGCAATTCTATTGTAGTGCATTACAAGACATTGAATAAAGTCAGTAGTGTGCATGAAAAATTATTAAATTATAATTATATAAACTTCAATCTAAAAACAAAATGCTATTCTCTTATCTCATTTAAGAGACATTTTATTTCAAATGTTTTACTGGGTCTTTGTGGATTTCAGAGCTATATGACGGCTGCTCGCTCAAGTCAACTAAACATTACTCGATGAGAAGAGGCTTGGTTGGTTGTAGAAAAGTGAAACATGCAAGTTTCTTTTGAAACATGCAAGTAGTAGCTTAACGTTAGCCACTTTACATGTTTACATGCACCCTCATAATGTGATTATAATGACATTTAGGTAATTTTGCGATTAAACTTTATCTTATGAAAATGAAATACTTAGATCATATTGATGCAATTAAGCTCATAATTGGAAAATATGTGGCGTATGACAAACTTAATTGCAATAAACACTTTAATCGCATCTATTCCACTGTTAACCAAAGTGAGCATGTGCTTGTGACGTACACAGATGACGTTATAATGCACAGATTCGTAAACATAGTGGTAAAGAAGGCATCACATTTTTGGGGTGCTTAAAGGGATAGTTCACCCAAAAATGAAAATTTACTCACCCTCAAGCCATCCTAGGTGTATATGACTTTCAGACGAGCACAATCAGAGTTATATTAAAAAATATCATGGCTCTTCCAAGCTTTACAATGGGAGGTGAGATTTTGAAGCCCTAAAAAAAGCACATCCATCTATCATAAAAGTAATTCAGGGGGTTAATAAAGGCCTTCTGAAGCAAAGCGAAGCATTTTTGTAAGAAAAATATCCATATTTACAACTTTATAAACTAAAATAACCAGCTTCCGTGAAACATTCGTATGCAAGTCGCCTCTCGCAGTTCAAACAAATAGGGCTGGGCAACAAACTCGAGCTCCTCTTCTCTTATATCAAAATCCTACGACATTTCTGTTTAAAAATTCTCGTTTTAGACTTCTAATCCGTGACCGGTGTTTTATTTTGCTCTGTCCTCTGCGCTTCCACCTTCGTCACACGTAAATATGGATATTTTTCTTACAAAAACCCATCGCTCTGCTTCAGAAGGCCTTTATTAACACTAGAGCCATATGGATTACTTTTGCGATAGATGGATGCACTTTCTTGGACTTCAAAATCATGAGTGCCATTCACTACCATAATAAAGCTTGGAAGAGCCAGGATATTTTTTAATACACACCTAGGATGTGTCTTGAGGGTGTGTAAATGTAATAATTTTCATTTTTGGGTGAAGTATCCCTTTAAGAAACCCCTTTCAACGTTGACAACGTAGTGACACATGAATAAAATGTAGTATATTAATGGTCGAATACATCGAAATGGATACATTTTAGGCGTGTAAAAGGAAAAAATCCAATACATACATAGAAATATGTTTTGCATTTGATGCGAGTATATTTAAACAGTGGCCAGTAACACACTTACTGTATGTGAGTTCATTTGTGCTGTGCATTTGGATATGTGGATAATGGCAGTAAAAATAAACAATTCTTAGGTAATAATCAGAATAATGAAAATTGCATGTAAACGGGAGTGAGGAGGTTTGCTTGTGTCATGAACACATCTTACTCTGATTATTGTGTAAATAAATAAATCACATTATCAGTGCACATGTAAACATAGTCAATGATAAAAGTAATTGCTTGTACCTTCTGGAGGGTCTGACATGGGAGGGCTGAGGCAGTACATGTGATATCCTCTGTCACAGTCATCACAGAACAGAAGCTGATCCTGGGAAAGAGGATTTAAACACATTAACAGATTTTTCTTTGTGTAAGGGGTTTGTTTGAGTGATAATGTGAGGAGACTCACGTCATTCTCAGATGTGCCACAAACATTGCAGCACTTGCACTCAATGCACTGCCAGCGGTAAGTCTTCACAGCTGCCATCATCACGGCAGTGAACTGCAGGCACGAAGGATGTCCTTATGAGGGATGAGAGAAAAAGGCCAGTTATGTGCATATCTGAGAATAGAGGTTTTGAGTCGGTTTTGTGCCTTGTGTGTCATACCTGAACGTCCACAGTCAGAGCAGGACACCAGCTCTTCAGACTGGCCTGTTTTCTGGTTCATGTTGGAGTCACCCAGGCAGAAGTCGCAATAGTCATTGGGTAATGCCAGGCCATTTGGTCCTTTTTTAGGGGCTGTAATAAAACAGAGGATCAGATCAACTGTTGTCCTTCTTTCATTAATGTTTTGACTGGCAGGACTATCCAAATCGAAGCTGCAATCCATGTGGTTGTAACAAACGTGGCAAATATTTGTTATGTCATATACAATATCCTTAAGTCACAAGGATCTAACAATATCTAACTCGTAAATAAAACTATAAAAGGTGTGGCTCAAACTTAAAGAATAGTACTTCTCGTACTTGTTAAATCCATCAAATTGATAATGCACAAGTGATGCATCAGAACCATACTTTAACAAGTCATTTTTCTCACAGGCCCTGGTTACACCTGGTATTAAAGGTGCCCTAGATTATGTTTTTAAAATATGTAATATAAGTCTAAGGTGTCCCCTGAATGTGTCTGTGAAGTTTCATCACATTTTTTTTTATTAATTTTTTTAACTGCCTATTTTGGGGCATCATTATAAACACGCCGATTTTATGCTGCAGCCCCTTTAAATCCCGTGGTCCACGCCCACAGAGCTCGTGCTTGCCTTGAACAGTGCCTTAAAGTTCACACAGCTAATATAACCCTCAAAATGGATCTTTACAAAGTGTTCGTCATGCATGCGGCATGCATGCGTCGCATTATGTGAGTATTGTAAACTGTTATATTGTTTACATTGATAGTGCTCCGTGGCTAACGGCTAATACTACTCTGTTGGAGAGATTTATAAAGAATGAAGTTGTGTTTATGCATTATACAGACTGCAAGTGTTTAAAAATGAAAATAGCGATGACTCTCTTGTCTCCGTGAATACAGTAATAACCGATGGTAACTTTAACCACATTTAACAGTACATTAGCAACATGCTAACGAAACATTTAGAAAGACAATTTACAAATATCACTAAAAATATAATGTAATCATGGATCATGTCAGTTATTATTGCTCCATCTGCCATTTTTTGCTGTTGTTCTTGCTTGCTTACCTAGTCTGATGATTCAGCTGTGCACAGATCCAGACGTTAATACTGGCTGCCCTTGTGTAATGCCTTGAACATGGGCTGGCATATGCAAATATTGGGGGCGTACATATTAATGATCCCGACTGTTACGTAACAGTCGGTGTTATGTTGAGATTCGCCTGTTCTTCGGAGGTATTTTAAACAAATGAGATTTATATAAAAAGGACGAAACAATGGAGTTTGAGACTCACTGTATGTCATTTCCATGTACTGAACTCTTGTTATTTAACAATGCCAAGAAAAATTCAATTTTTCATTCAAGGGCACCTTTAAAATGTGTTTTGGTCGATCGGATCACAAATAGACACGTACCCGTTTATACCTGGTGTTTTAATCTGTCTCTTTTGTCCACTTTCAAACACTTCTGCCTTTTTTTTAACAAAATAAGCTTGCACAATTTAGATATAATGTCAGTAGACAGACTTCAGTGGCTGTTCGAACACATTCGACCATATGAGTGTTTATACAGCGAAAGCATTCCGGTCGAATGTGTTTTCAACTACCTCTGGAAGTGTTTGAAAGGGGACAAGCTCAAAACATTTTACACCCCGTTTACACCTGTATTTATTGTCGTCCATTTGTGATCCGATTGACCAAAATGCATCTTAATACCAGGTGGAAACAGAGCCACAAACTGTGCATCTTGTGTAGTCATCATGAATGAATGAACACTCACTCTTGGGTTCCTCTGGTGGTGCAGGTGTGTGAATCTCAGGTTCTTCTTTGTCTTCTCCCTCCTCATCAGCCAGGTGAGAGTGAGTGTAGTGGTAACTCAAGCCTGGTCTGTTCTTATAGCGTTTCCCACATACTATTAAAAAGAAAAAGGATTGAAATTAAAACAGAAGTGTAAAAAAAAAAACATGCAAAACGGGATTTTCATTGTGCTTTCAATGTAACTTTCACAACCAAAGCTCCCTCTCCAGATGACCAAACCGATCGACCAAACCAAAAGCTGCAAACATGAACCACTCAGAATTCAACTGTCATGATACTGACATCAAAACCATGAACGTGATCGTTCATAGTGAGTTGTCAGCAACTTCATGAACAATAGCAGTACACAGAGGTGAGCCAAAAACAGATTTACATAGACTACTGTTCAAAAGTTTGGGGTCAGTAAAATCTTTGAATGTTTTTGAAAGAAAGCTTGCATTTATTCGATCAAAAATACAGAAAAAGGTAATACTGTGAAATGCATTATGTTTTAGTATGTTTTGAAATATAACTTATTCCTGTGATGTCAAAGTATGAATTTTCAACTGACATTACTTCATTTATCAGTGTCACATTCCGATTTGTTGCTAAAGAAACATTTCTTATTATTATCAATGTTAACATTTTTTTGTGGAAACCAGGATGCCTTTTTTTCAGAATTATGTGAGGAATAGTATTTATTTGAAATAGAAATCTTTTGTAACATAATAAATGTCTTTACTGTCACTTTTAAACAGTTTAATGTGTCCTTGCTGAAGAGTATTTCTTTCTTTCCATAAATAAATAAAATCTTACTAAGCCCACACCTTTGATAGGCCTTAAATTTACCACAGTAAAATCATCCAATTTAATTGGTTGAAATGGAGTGAAAAGGTCACATAAAATTTAATTGTTGTAAGATGCTATTGTTGTAAATGCTTAACAAAAAAACAACTCAAACATGTTGAAACTCACTGTCACAAGCATATGGTTTGTCTCGATCTTCCTGGGCAGCTGCAGCAGCTTCCAGTTTCTTTTTTCCATTCCCAACTCCTCGACCCTGGCAAATTAAAATGACATTTTCATAACAATATTCCTCCAAGCCATCGTATGACCAGTAACATAGGCACAATTACATGGTTACCAACAACATTCAATTAAGCAACAGCAGACCAGGCATGTTACCTTAGACTTCCCTTTTCCTCGTCTTTTTGGAGTTTCCTCTTCGAAATCTTCATCGTCCAGATCATCCAAGTAGTCTTCTGGCTCAAGGATTCTCTGAGAATAACAGGAAACAATCAGGCCATGCATTCATATAAGAAAATCTATCAGTGATGAGCCTAGATTAGAGGCCGTATTGAAAAGCCCTGCTATGTACCTTCCTGATGCGTGTGGAGCCGCTGTGGCTGCTGGCCGTGCTGGTTCCAGTGATCTCAGCCAGACTGGTTTCTTCCTCAGGTGGTCTGAGCTCTGTGGTCACTCTTTTGTCCAGCGGCTCTCCCTTCAGCAAGGCTTCCAGACTGCTGCCATCCAATGGGCCCAACACATCTTTTTTCAGTCCCAGCTCCAGCTCAGCTTTGGAAAGATGCCTTTCTTTAATCACTTAGTTATGATCTGTGGTCTAATTTTATTTGTTCTGACTTATATACCTCAATCTATTGTGTCTAAACTTTTTAAAATCATGCAACGCCTGACCTATGAAATAAGTCCAATATATTTTATTGGTTACACTTTATTTTCAGTGCTGTAGTTACATTGTAATTACTGAAATAAGGACTCAGTACTATTAAAACTACATGCACTTACTATAGAGTTACAGTTAGGGTTAAGGCTTGGTTTAGGGTTAGTTACTTGTACATACTATAGTAATAACAGTAAATTATGCATAATTACATGTAGTAACGTGTAACAACGGCACTGTAAAATAAAGAGTTAACATTTTTTTTAATGGAATGGTAAATGGTTTATTGAAACTTTACAAAAAAAAGAAGAAACTTGCATGCATTTCTGTTGAGTATCATATTTATTACATCAGGCTTTTATGACTAATATGATATGGGAGAATATGGAGCTCATACTTAAATGAATAGTTCACCCAAAAATGAAAATTATCCCATGATTTACTCACCCTCAAGCCATTATAGGTATTATATATGACTATCTTCTCTCAGATGAACACAATCTGAGTTATATTTAAAAATATCCTGGCTCTTCCAAGCTTTATAATGGTAGAGAACAGGGGATCACATTTTGAAGCCCCAAAAATGCATCCATCCATTCTAAAAATAATCCATATGACTCCAGGGGGTTAATAAAGGCCTTCTGAAGAGAAGCGATGGGGTTTTGTAAGAAATATATCCATATTTAAAACTTTTTTAACTAAAATAGCTAGCTATATACGAGTTTTTCCACGAAACCAGTACGATTTGAGTCCCTCTGACCTTTTTCAGTGTATTTAATCTATTGGGTCACCAAAATATATTTTTAAAAGCTTTTTGTATGAATTGAAATGTCTCCTTTAATAATGTTTAAAAACATTTTATCTTCATATTAGAAATTATTTTGTTTTTTTCAGTTGACACCATCTATTTTGTCACGTCCCTCGAGGCCTTCTATGAAAATGTACTTGGGATATGAATAATAAAAAGTCATTCATTTTGGCTTTCCCATAAATATCCATCTTTGCTTTTTTAATGTTTTTTCATGATTATTCATTAAAATCACATTATTTAGCTCCGTACCTCAGTAACCCCTCAACCCCGTTACACAAACCATTCTCCCCCTATAAAAATACTTATGTGACATCATAGAAGTCTTCTGAACAACACTGTGAGCAGACACAGGCAAGTTAGCACCTTCTTTAATAATTATAACTAAATTATGTGTGAAATTGTGTTTGTCGATCTTAACGACTCAACCCCGTTACATCAATTAAAGATAAAAAACTATTACTTGTGAAAATTATCTTTGTTATTTCAACTTTATTCATGATTTCTTAATATCATGCATGCCATGCGCTCTCCAATTATTCACTAGATTTAGAGCAGTGGCCAAAAATCTCAACCCCGTCACACCTACATTTTTATTATTATTTTTTTGTTAAGTTGAATTCTGTCTGAAATGTTCAGAGCTATCATAAGAATACTGATTTTAGTTCAAATTCTGAAAAATTATGAGGTTGCTGTCACAGAAAGTGCCCATTTCAGGCTTTAGTTGCAAAAGTGTGAGATTTTATGAAACTTTTATATTTGCAATTGCTGAATTAGTGTGAGGGACATCTGATTAATAGAAAAATGTTGATTTGATCACAAATACATTTTATAATAATATTCAGAGAGCTCCCATAGTGTCCATAACTTAAAATAATGACCAATAATAACAGGGATTTGATGCCTGAGATGGGAAAATATGTTTTTCTGGAAGTTAAACATGTCATTAATGTTGTGGGGTGCTCAGAAAAGCAATACATTTTGATAAAAAAAAAATCGAAAAATGTTTAAGTCCAAATCGTACCGGTTTCATGGAATGACTCATATATATACACAGTATATATTGCAGATTATGTTCGTCTGAAAGAAGATAGTCATATACAGTTAGAATGGCTTGAGGGTGAGTAAATCATAGGATAATTTTCATTTTTGGCTGAACTATCCCACCATTTTATACAGAGACCCAAACTGTCAAATTTACATGCCTAAAAAAGTAAGATTAATCAATGAGGTCTTTATAATCAGTTGCTTCAATCTGTCTGCAACATGTTTTTCATCAGAAGTTTAGAGGCCTACAACAAGAAATACCAGCTTTGAGAGGAGGAAAAACCAGCGCGGGGTCTTCTGGTGGATGAGCTCTTCTTTTCTTCCTCCAGCGCCGGGCGGGATACGTGTACAGCTGTCCTGGTGCGGTACCTGAAGCGGTAATCATAAATTCTGTACGTTATTATCAGTAGGACAGATTGAGAATAAAATCAGCATAAATGGGCTGATGCCAAACCTGCACTCCTGTGTCTCTTCTCCATCCAAATGTAGCAGTTGCTTTGAGCGACTCCGGTCTGGGAGTCCAGGAAGGGCATGAGGATGCTCCTCTCGGCACACAGCCGGGCGTTATAACTGTGACACTGCTCCAAAGCATCTTTATAGTACTGTTCTCCAAGGCTTCAGTCCATTCACAAAGAGAGAATACCATCATATGTAAGTTTCTACAAAGCATGTGACTGTTTAAATCACTTTTGATTAGTTAAATCTTAGTTTTGGGAATATAACAGAGTATTTTTATATTACATATCGTGCGTCACAACGTGCAAACAATGGACATCAATGGACTCCAATGTGGTGTATTCATTTTTGCCAGTAACAAAAAAGGAAAGACAATTTAATAGACATTTCTTAAAAAGTTAAAAAGCAACAAAAAGCAAACTAAAAAGTGACTAGCTAGTGTAATTGATTATAAAAGCAGACACATGGCTGTAGCGCGCTTTGATGTCACAGAAAACGATGAATGAATGAGGTGCAGGTTAGCTAACCAAACACCACCGCGATACTTCAACCTGACTTTAGTATATAAAACCACCCCAATTCAGTGATAAGTGAAGAATATCATACGGAGATTCATTCAAAGAGTTTAAAAACTACATGTACTCACACTTTAACGATATTCTCCACGGCAGTCGCCATTGTTTTGCTGTAGTGGGCTGTTGTTGTCTTCACTGCGCATGCGCACTGGGTCCTTTTTTTAACCGTCGCTACGTTCTCATCTTTAAATTAAAGATTTTTTTAAAGAATTAAAGATTAAAGATTTAATCCGTTATATCAGATGTAAACTAACCAGAATGTTTTTTTTCGTTTACAAAATAATTTAAAATACAACTGAAATACAAACTCTGCGATGGGCGTGGTTACGTTCTTACATCTTCCGTCCGCACCGCCGCCATTTATATTTCACCGCCATTTTACATCAACCCTGCAGAGATTAGATTACGAAGATGACGGCTCAAATGGAAAATCAACTTTGCAAGCTGTTTGTCGGCGGTCTTAACGTCCAAACTACCGATGACGGACTGCGAGAGCATTTCGAGCAGTTCGGGAAGCTCACGGACTGCGTGGTGGTGCAGAACCAGCAGCTGAAACGCTCGCGTTGCTTCGGTTTCGTGACCTACTCGAGCCCGGAGGAGGCAGACGCGGCCATGGCGGCCCGACCTCATGTTCTGGACGGCAACAACGTCGAGCTGAAGAGGGCCGTCGCGCGGGAAGATGCAGGAAAGCCCGAGGCTCTCGCAAAAGTGAAGAAAATATTCATCGGCGGTCTTAAAGACGATATCGAGGAGGATCATCTCCTCGACTGCTTCTCGCAGTTCGGTGCGGTGGAGAAGGCGGAGGTGATCACAGACAAAGAGACCGGCAAGAAGCGCGGCTTCGGCTTTGTTTATTTTGAGGACAACGATTCGGCCGATAAAGCAGTGGTGCTCAAGTATCACATTATTAACGGGCATAAAGTGGAGGTGAAGAAAGCCCTGACCAAGCAGGAGATGCAGGCTGCTGGTAGTCGCGGTGGCCGCGGCGGCCGAGGAGGCGGACGGGGGATGGGCAGACCGCAGAACGGCTACGGCGGGCGCGGCGGCGGATACGGCAACTACGGCGGCGGCGGCGGCTATGGGGGCAATGACGGCTATGGAGGCGGATACGGTGGCGGGTATGGGGGAGGCTACGGGGACCAAATGGAGGGCTACGGCGGTGGTAACGGCTACAATGACTTTGGCAGCGGCTATGGCCAGCAGTCCTCTGGCTATGGCCCAATGAAAGGTAATTACTCGGGCAGAAGCAACGCTCCTTACTCCCGAGGTGGTGGTGGTGGTGGTTACGGCAGGGGGGGTTACGGAGGCTCGTATTAGGAGCGTTTATTAGGTCTGATAGCTCCTTCCCCAGCCCACATCACAGTTTTGACCACACATTATCTTCAGCCTTAGATTTAGCCACCTTAATGTGGCTTGGCATTGACTGAATCACTCAAGCTCCATTCTGGAGGTCACAACTTATCCAGCCTAGCAAATCATAGGTAGGGTTCACCTATCCGACTTTGCTCAACATCTTACAGCTACTACTACACATCCTTTTGCTCTCTTCCCTGAAGTACCTAGGGATAATTTTTTTCAGCAAGACATAGGACTACTACTCTGGATCTCTACTTATTATAAGACTGGCCAGTGGTGGCTGGCGCAGGCTACCTGTTTCTCACACGTTTTTTTGTGCATTGGGATTAAGTTAAGATTAGTATTTTTGCTTGTTAGTGTTGGCATGTTTTTCTCCTTTTAGTATATGTATTGTATCTTTATTGTGTCTTTGTTTTATTTTTTTCAAGACGTATTTA
The DNA here is from genome assembly GCF_018812025.1 of Megalobrama amblycephala. NCBI lineage: Eukaryota > Metazoa > Chordata > Actinopteri > Cypriniformes > Xenocyprididae > Megalobrama > Megalobrama amblycephala. The sequence goes on from NC_063066.1 coordinate 4,202,772, forward strand.
AATCTGGTTTTAATTTGGAGCCAATCGCAGTGAAACCCCCCTGTAGAGATTCAAGATTTCATTGGTTGGCTGCAGGCGCTATTTGCATATCATGTGATCTATAGAGTGCAAGTCTGGTTCTCTTAGTGAAATACTATTAATTTTTCTTTAATAAGTGGAATTTGTGGTGAAAAACTACAATAACCATGATTCTGTAAAAAAAAAAAAAAAAAAAAAAAAAATCTAATTTTACTTTTTGTAAAAACACTTTACTCCCATGAAGCATGGCGAATGAAGTAATAGTCGCTCTCAAACTACTTAAATATTGTGTGTGAATATAAAAATATTGTTTGTGCACACTCAAATTTAAATCAATAGTTTCAGATCATTTTTAATTTTTCATTCGCAATTCTTCTTGGGATTGTAGTTCTTTTCCCTCATTGAAGGAGTTCCAAATACTATTTTCTTTAAATCAAAGTTTGTAATGGTTGTAATTTGGTTCGTTCATGGTTTTTAATGTTTAAACAGACTTTTTTTTTTGTTGTTATTTAAAAAAAAAAAAAAAAAATTGGAAATGTTTCCAGAAATAAGGCCACTAAAAAAAGTATGCACTCGAAAGACTTGCTGCAGAGTCTGTTGCCAACCAATGAAACATTCAACTTTTATTTAATTAGGCTCGATGGCAACTGGAAGTTGTTCGTCCTAACATAAGAAACGTGTTGGAATAAACAAACTTCTGTGGCGTCTCAAGTTAAATGGACTAGTTTCAGTTTCAAATGTTCAGGCTTACTTAAAAACCCCCTCAATATCCGTTAATATAGTGACTCTTAACGTGTGTCTCCCAATTAGTGTCATTTGTTAAATAGTTAATTCTGAAAATATTGTCATTGGTGTTACAGTGAACCTTTTTGACGGGACTCTGAAGACAGATTTGAGTTGTTTTTCTACAGTTGAATCATTTAGTATCATTCAGTAAAGGACTTAAATGTTCTTGTCTCATTGTATTACTGCTTCAACGGAATAACCTATTGAATATTCATTGTTTATTTCAGATACAACTGAACTGTATGTACTTCTGTTAATAAAAACCATTACTCCGTAGCCATTATGGTTCTTGACAAGCTGAGATTTATTGGGTGGTTTTGACTATATATATATCTATATATGAGGCCCGTTTAGTGATTTGTCTTTCCAACTAGGTAAGACTAAAACTGGAGGCGTACCCTTTGTCTTTATCAGACATTGGCTCTAGTGCTCCATATTTTAATGACATTTCTTTGCATCAGACATGTGGGGATGTTAATATTTTCCCAACCATATGTTGTCTTTATTCTTAAAATATGTTTAGAGCTTTGTTCCAATACTTTTAGTGATCAAATAAGATGGATCTATACCTTAGCTGTGTCCACTACTACGTCATTGGATTCTCCAGGGGTACTCCAGAGATGTAGAAACCCAGCTGAAAATCCATAGGATAATCGCACCAGGTTTGTAGAAATACTTTATACACAAGACATTACATCAGGTGTGTCTTTAACATACTTTGGATCCACCTGGAAGAAAATCAGGTATTTGTGAGTCGTTAACGTAAAGCGTGCATGCAAAATTTCCTAAATACTAGCTGTGAATAGCGTTAACTTGCGGTGATCATGTAACATAGAGGAAAAGTGGCAATTAGAACATGCTCTGTAGTTCAATGTGTGTGACGCTGTGGTGATTGTGGTCTATGTAGTTATGTCTTAATCCAATATTTTAGCCGATTTCCAGTTTAAGGTCAAACCGGAGAATGGAGCTTATAGTTCCTGTATACTTGATGCATTAGTTCCAGATATTAATGACATCAAATGCAAAGGAGATCAGCATTTATTAAGCAAGGTTTGTGCTTTCAGTTATTTACTTTACATCTTATCAATCCCCCTCCCCTCCTCATCTCGGTGTTTTGCTCGTGTTTTGTCCTTCTACATTTCTGGGACTCTTAAGTGGACAGTGGATATTGTTCATAATTCAGTGAGACTAGTGAAGATTCAAGTGAGATCTGCTACTCTCATTCTTAAAGCACACCTCCTACATAGACCCTCCTTAAAGGCACAGTGTGTAAATCTGATGGGGTTGTGTCATAGATTGACTGTAGACAGACATGTTTCAGGACACTGTTTGTTGACTTGACGCTTACGTGCATCTGCATCTGTCTTCTTTTTCCACAGAGGGTATGCAATGGAAGGATTTAAATAAAATCTCACTTCCACCTGCGGCCGCTTGATGAACCTCTGCTGTGGCTGTGAATCCAGTTGCTCTGAAATGTTGAGGAAGAACTCCGTCAGTCAGTTTGGTGAGCAAGTTTGAAAAATGAATTATATGTACATGATATGACAGTCACACCAATTATGTTTACATGTTTTCCCTCTCTCCTTTTTGCAGTCTTGCGGAGTTTGCATATGAATGCATATGCATGCTAGATTCCTGTGGACCTCTTAAGAGGCAGGATGCCTATGGTAAGAGTCTGTAACTTGACGACAGATGTAATCATACGACACTTTGAGGTCAAACTTTATCATAATGTATCATAATGACTCCGTTGCTGTGTCTGAAATGGCTTGTAAGAATGCTGGAGCTGGCGCAGAATCAATGTCACGGTCACATAGTTTTGTCCTACATGTAGCTTATTTACAATAAAATGACAGCCAGTATTGTTTTATGTATATAATTGTTATATACATAAATGTTATATACATTTGTGCCAGCTTTGTGGTTTCATCAGATTTATATTAATTTGGTATCCTAATTGGTTCATAATCATTAAACTAATCAATTTAAAAAAAAAAAAACTGCCAACAAGAATAAAGTCATTAATGTGAGCATTATTGTATGTACTTGCACTAAATATGATTTTTAGTATCTTGAACTCTCCCTTCTAAGCAGCTTTTTTACACTATTACAAGAGATGAAAATGCGCTTATTGCCCTCATCCGACTGTTTAGATGAATTCATTAAAGAAAATAATACCTTCTCTCGTTAAATTCTGAAATAATATTCAACCAAGGCTTTTTCTCATTACTTTTTCCTTCTTTAAAATTAGGTAGTATTGGCAGCAACTAGGAAATGGTGATGCATGGTTGTTTTAATAAAGGTAGTTTTAGGTTTCGTGTCAGAAAAAAATAATAGCCTACATTTAGTGTGTAATAATGACAGCAATCATATTCTTAAATTGTTGACCCTGTTTTGACTTAAAGGGTTAGTTCACCCAAAAAAGAAATTTGTCAATTACTCACCCTGTCGTTTCACACCCATAAGACCTTCGTTCATCTTCAGAACACAAATTAAGATATTTTTAATGAAGTCTGAGAGGTTTCTGTGCCTCCATTGACAGCCTACGCAACTACCACTTTCAAGGCCCAGAAAGGTGGTAAAGACGACACTAAAATATTCCATGCGGTTTTAATTTTATGAAGCGATGCAAATGCTTTGTTTGTGCCAAAATATTAATCTCCAACTCTCATTCATGCAACATCTGCTCTCCCATCAACACAACACGTGTTGTCATGCTCTCCTGAACGCGCGTTGGAGATTTATATTTTGTAAATAAAGTGGTAAATTGTGGTTTTTGCGCAAACAAAACATTCATAAAATTGAGGTTAAGCAAATGGCGTCACATGGATTACTTTTATAATGTCTTTACCTTTCTGGAGCTTGAAAGTGGTAGTTGCGTAGGCTGTCAATGGAGGGACAAAACTCTCAGATTTCATCAAAAAGATCTTTGTGTTTCGAAGTTTGGAATGACGTGAGGGTAAGAGTAATTTTAATTTTTGGGTAAATTACCCCTTTAAATGGAGCAAATGGAGTCGCCATCTTATCAATGTGCTGACAAAAAAAAGTGTGCATTATGCAAATGTTACAAACCTACATGGATTCATGCAGAAAGTAAGACTGGAATTACTGCCGTCTTGTTTCAGGCAGTTCAGAATCGTTTTTTCCTTTAGGGAGACAATAACTCCATTTATCTGTACTTTGATCTTATAAACTTCAAAGTGCAGATCTTTTATATTCACAAACTGCTATGAAACTACACAAAAGGTAATATCTGAAAACGCATAATAGGGGCACTTGAAGTCAAGAGGGTATAGATTGCAACAGAAAAACAATTTATGCTTGGATGTAGTACATTTCTGCTCTTATCTTTTGTTTAAATCTGTTATGCTCTTAACTGGGAAATGTTGTCTTGTCTTTACAGGCCTGGTGCCAAGATGATGCCATGATAACAGTACCGGGAGGGCGGCTTCATTCGGATGCTTTGACTGCAGTTGAATCTAATGCAATAAGTGATTGGAAAACATGGGCATATGAACAGGAATGAACCTGGCATTTAATGTGTTATATGAATTCAATAAAAAAGTGAACTGAATAAATTCCGAGTCTGTTATTAAAGGTTGAATACAACAAAGTGTTGTCTTAAAGGAACACTCCACCTTTTTTTTTTTTTGAAAATGGGTTCATTTTCCAACTACCCTAGAGTTAAACAGTTTTACCGTTTTCGAATCCATTCAGCCAATCTCCAGGTCTGGCGGTACCACTTTTAGCATAGCTTAGCATAGTTCATTGAATCTGATTAGACCGTTAGCATCTCGCTCAAATGACCAAAGAGTTTTGATATTTTTCCCTATTTAAAACTTGACTCTTCTGTAGTTGCATCATGTACTAAGACTGACGGAAAATGAAAAGTTGTGATTTTCTAGGCCGGTATGGCTAGGAACTATACTCTCATTTCGGCGTAATAATCAAGGAACTTTGTTGCTGTACCATGAGTGCAGCAGGCGCAATGATATTACGCAGCGTCTCTCACAAATGTCTCCATGATTGCAAGGCACGCTCCCTGTGCAAACGGGGTCACAGCCGCTGCGTAATATCATTGGCCTGCTGCACTCATGGTACGGCAACAAAGTTCCTTGATTATTACGCCGAAATGAGAGTATAGTTCCTAGCCATATCGGCCTAGAAAATCACAACTTTTAATTTTCCGTCAGTCTTAGTACATGATGCAACTACAGAAGAGTCAAATTTTAAATATTAAAAATATCAAAACTCTTTGGTCATTTTTGAGCGAGATGCTAACGGTCTAATTAGATTCAATTAACTATGCTAAAAGTGGTACCGCCAGACCCGGAGATCGGCTGAATGGATTTCAAAAAAAGTGGAGTGTTCCTTTAAAGGGATAGTTCACCCAAAAATGATCCATCATTTACTCACCCTCAGGTTGTTCCAAACTGGTATAATTATTTTTTTTTTTTGTTAAAATATCTTCCTTTGTTTTAAACAGATGTTTGTAGCCAGGCTGCTTTGGGCCACCATTGACTTCCAGTGTTTTTTTTCCTACTATGGAAGTCAATGGTGGCCCAAAGCGAGCATTGACTTAAAGGGTTAGTTCACCCAAAAATGAAAATTCTGTCATTTATTACTCACGCTCATGCTGTTCCACACCCGTAAGACCTTCATTAATCTTTGGAACACAAATTAAGATATTTTTGTTGAAATCCGATGGCTCAGTGAGGCCTGCATAGTTAGCAATGACATTTCCTCTCTCAAGATCCATTAATGTACTAAAAACATATTTAAATCAGTTCATGCGAGTACAGCGGTTCAAATATTAATATTATAAAGCGACAAGAATATTTTTGGTGCACCGAGAAAAAAAAAAAAAAGACTTATTTAGTGATGGCCGATTTCAAAACACTTCTTCAGGAAGCTTCGGAGTGTTATGAATCAGCGTATCGAATCATGATTTGGATCACGCGTCAAACTGCCAACGGCTGAAATCACGTGACTTTGGTGCTCCGAACAGCAGATTTGATACACTGATTCATAACACTCCAAAGCTTCCTGAAGCAGTGTTTTGAAATCGGCCATCACTAAATAAGTAGTTATTTTGGTTTTTGTTTTTTTTGGCGCACCAAAAATATTCTCGTCGCTTTATAATATTAATATTGAACCACTGTACTCACATGAACTGATTTAAATGTGTTTTTAGTACATTAATGGATCTTGAGAGAGGAAATGTCATTGCTCCCTATGCAGGCCTCACTGAGCCATCGGATTTCAACTAAAATATCTTAATTTGTGTTCCGAAGATTAATAAAGGGCTTACAGGTGTGGAACGGCATGAAGGCGAGTAATAAATGACATTATTTTCATTTTTGGGTGAACTATCACTTTAAAGATATGAAATCAGCTGAACAGAGAAATATTTACCTAACTTTTAAACTATAACCATATCAATGATTAACTTTTTATATATAGTTGATGATGACGGATATGAAGAGTGACCTTGGTGACTATGGCGCGATTGTATCACTGTTGCCAGGCAACGCGGTGATGATGGAGGGCCGTAACGACGTTCTCGGATGTAAAGTCAAAGAGCCCAGCGATAGCTGCGAGCTGCTATCCAGTCAGATAAAGAACCACGGCCATCTCATGAAAAACAGCACTGACCACGAAACAGACTGATGAAAACATTTAACACTCGACTTGAGGCTTTAAACGACCACTAACGTCAATAAAAGAAATATCTGAGACTTACAAAACCTGCACGAAAATAATGTAGCAAGCTAACTTTAGCCAACTGTCTAGCGCGATACTGCTCGGATATGGACTGTGACGGGTAAGTGTGTGTTGTAACGGAAAAAAGATGGATTTAACTAACAAATGTTTTTGGTAAAGAGCAAACCGACATGATTTGCAAACGGCAAAGTTCTTATTTGAACCAAACAGGAGAACGCATCTTGTATTGCTGTTACTACTATTTGTAGCAGCTAAATTGCTAGCTGTGTGTTGTGCATTCGCGAATTCAGCAGCGAATAATCTAACATGATACCTCATGTTTAAGTTTTATATATAATTATCTAATTAAACATGTTTGAAATATTGCAGGACAGCAGTTGATCTCGTGCGGTTGATTCTCGATGTGGTCAATATACTTGCTTTTATCATCAAAATGGCATCTGTCATGCGAAACTAGTTAAAGTTAGTTTGTGTTAAGAGCAAGAGATCCGTTATTTTAGAGTTTAATGGTTTTAAAACATTAAACATATTAGTTGCAGACATCTTTTTCTTTCATTCATTAGATATGGACTCCCTTGTCCTCTGCCTAGTTTGGATTCTCAGGAGGATGCCAAAGACCCAGGGTTGCACACCTTCAGTCACACACACATGAGGAAAGCCTTTCGGCTTATGAATGACTTGAGAAGGTTGGTAAACTTACTCAGAACCTAGTTATGTTATTCAGGTGAGATAACATTGATGGGGACATTTTTTTCAGTCAGTGGTTCACTTGGATGAAATGGATTCTTTACATTAAAGGTGCAATATGTAAGATTTTTGCAGTAAAATATCCAAAAACCACTAGTACAGTGTTATATATTTTGTTCACTTGAGTACTTACAATATCCCAAATGTTTGCAACTATTTGTAAATCGTGCGAAAATTGCAATTTTAATCAAGGCTCCGGGACGTGTGAGGAGTCGCCTGTCAATTGCGTCATACCCGCGTTACCCTCGGTTTCCGGATTTATTTTGTAGAAACCATAAAAACACCAAAGACGTTTTAATATATTACATGTTTTAATAGACAAGGGAACAACTGTTTTGATATATTTATAGACAGAAAATTCATTATTGTTATATAGCTCAACACTTTTAGTCTTATTGTTTAAATCTAATTTTCTTGATTTTTTGCGTGTACCATGCTTCACCATGCCTCGGAGAAAAACACTATTTTGTGAAGTAGATAACATAGCATCATCAGATGCAGCTTTATTTTAGTAACAGTAATACAGCATTTTCTCCATCATACAATACGTTTTAAAATGAATTGCATGTCATTTATCAACACAAGCCATCCAGCATTTAATATGATATTATAAAATCTTACTGCCGTGTGCAACATAACAGCCACCGAGCGAACGCACAGAGTAACGTTATAACATCATTTTCAACACACTCAAATGTATCTTAATATGATAAACAGAGCTGCATTACCTCATACTCATGACCGGAAAAGCAGAAGCGGCGCCGGCAACTGTGTCATAATAAAAGTCCCGCTGCTCGTGAGGCGTGTGTTGGTCAATCGCTCCAGCTCCTTGTTCAGCTCCACAACACTCGCTCCTGCTCTGCTTCATACTACAGTAACATTAATAATCGCATCCATGAACATGATTTCTTCCCGAGTCCTATCCCTGTTCTTTTGCACCGGCTGTGATGTGGAGAACACATGTCCCAAGATTCCACGCTCAAACTTGGCGTCATCAAGCTACGCCTTTTTGAATAGGCTTCTAGCGACCTCTAGCGGACACAATTTTTACATACTGCACCTTTAAATTTGGTCCCTGACAAAATTAAATATTTAGTTATGGTCTTGAAGTTGTCTGTTTTAATTTTGTTGCACAATGTAACTATATTATTACCCAGCTCTTTATATAAAGTTATATAATATACAAGTATGTTTACCGACTATAGCATACACCAACCAGGCATAACATTATGAGCACTGGTGAAATGAATAACACTGATTATCTCTGATTATCTCACCTGTTAGTGGGCAGCAAGTGAACATTTTGTCCTCAAAGTTGATGTGTTAGAAGCAGGAATAATGTGCAAGTGATGGCTAGATGACTGGGTCAGAGCATCTCCAAAACTGCGGCTCTTGTGGGGTGTTCCCGGTCTGCAGTGGTCAGTATCTATCAAAAGTGGTCCAAGGAAGGAACAATGGTGAACCAGCGACAGGGTCATGGGCGGCCAAGACTCAGCGAAGGCTGACCAGTGTGGTCTGATCCAACAGATGATCTACTGGAGCTCAAATTGCTCAAGAAGTTAATGCTGGTTCTGATAGAAAGATGTCAGAATACACACATATTGGGGCTGAATAGCCGCAGCGAAAGCGCCAACTGTGGGCATGTGATCATCAGAACTAGACCAAGTAGCAATGGAAGAAGGTGGCGTAGTCTGATGAATCACGTTTTCATTTACATCACGTGGATGGCCGGGTGTGTGTGCGTCTCTTACCTGGGGAACACATGGCACCCTGATGCACTGGGAAGAATGCAAGCCGGCGGAGGCAGTGTGATGCTTTGGGCAATGTTCTGCTGGGAAACCTTGGGTACTTTGACACGTACCACCTACCTAAGCATTGTTGCAGACCATGTACACCCTTTCATGGAAACGGTATTCCCTGGTGGCTGTGGCCTCTTTCAGCAGGATAATGCTCCTGCCACAAAGTAAAAATGGTTCAGGAATGGTTTGAGGAGCACAACAGCGAGTTTGAGGTGTTGACTTGGCCTCCAAATTCCCCAGATCTCAATCCAATCGAGCATCTGTGGGATGTGCTGAACAAACAAGTCCGATCCATGGAGGCTCCACCTCACAACTTTCAGGACTTAAAGGATATGCTGCTAACATCTTGGTGTCAGATACCACAGCACACCTTCAGGGGTCTAGAGGAGTCCATGCCTCGATGGGTCAGGGCTGTTTTGGCAGCAAAAATAGGACCAACACAGTATTAGGAAGGTGGTCATAATGTTATGCCTGTATTTATCACCCAGCTCTAATCTGCTAAATGTGACTATAAGGCATGAAGATATTAGAATAGCCTATTATAAACATCAACATTTTCTGTAAAAACTGCTTTAAATTTTTTGTATTGTGAAAAGTGCAAAACCTGATTTTTAATTATTGTGTATGCTGCATGTCCATAAGACATCTCATTTCCCAAAAATATTGTGATTCTTAGTAGATCGTAGAGTCCATTGGTGCCAATGGTTTCTACATCTTATGTAGGCTTATGATACTTTTAGGAGAAACAGCCCTGGTCTGGATCCTCAGTTTTCTTTCATTTTCTGTATAATCGCAGTAGGAGGATGCTTTGTGACGTTCTGCTGGTGGCGGGTGAAGTGGAGGTACCAGCTCACAGAGTAGTGTTAGCGTCCTGCAGTCCTTACTTCTGCGCCATGTTCACAGGTACTCTTTACAAAAACGTCCTAATGCTTTTCTTACATTGATGAGAGCAACATGTCTCTCACTGCACTCTGTTGTTCTCCAATACTTAGCAATGTAGGATCTATGATTATGAATTAATAAAATGAAAAATATCTCATTGTTTACTCACCCTCATGTCATTCCAAAACTGGTGAACACAAAACATTTTCCTTTTTGGGCGAAATAACCCTTTATTGAAGGCTGACACCTAAATGTTTGCATAGTATTTACATAACATTAGGTAATATTAAGTGTCCCTGCTGATTATTCTTGATGTTCATTCTTGCTTATTTAAAGGGTTAGTTCACCCAAAAATGAAAATTTCATTAATTACTCACCCTCATGTCGTTCCACACCCGTAAGACCTTCGTTCATCTTCAGAACGCAAATTAAGATATTTTTGCTGAAATCCTATGGCTCAGTGAGGCCTGCATAGGGAGCAATGACATTTCCTCTCTCAAGATCCATAAAGGTACTAAAAACATCAGTTCATGTGAGTACAGTGGTTCAATATTAATATTATAAAGCGACGAGAATATTTTTGGTGCACCAAAAAAACAAAATAACGACTTATATAGTGATGGCCGATTTCGAAACACTGCTTCAGGAAGCTTCGGAGCGTTATGAATCTTTTGTGTTGAATCAGCGGTTCAGAGTGCCAAAGTCACGTGATTTCAGCAGTTTGGCGGGTTGACACGCAATCCGAATCATGATTCGACACAAGATTCATAATGCTCCGAAGCTTCACAAAGCAGTGTTTTGAAATCGTTTTAAATATGTTTTTAGTACATTAATGGATCTTGAGAGAGGAAATGTCATTACTGGCTATGCAGGCCTCACTGAGCCATCGGATTTCAACAAAAATATCTTAATTTGCATTCCGAAGATGAACGAAGGTCTTACGGGTGTGGAACGACATGAGCGTGAGTAATTAATGACATTGTTTTCATTTTTGGATGAACTAACCCTTTAAATCTCATTTTCAACAGTTCATCTTTTAGATGTTTGATTGAGAGTTTGCTGGATCTGTATGTGTAATGCTCTGTGTTGTGCTGGATTTGTTCAGGTGACATGAGTGAAAGCAAGGCCCACCATGTCGAGATCAGGGATGTTGATGGACAGACGCTCTTGAAGCTGGTGGATTATATTTACACCGCTGAGATCGAAGTGTCTGAGGATAATGTTCAGGTAAGTCAAGACACATGTACTGTAGCTCTTTGTGTAAAGGCTGATTTCGCTCTCTGCCTCTGGTGCTCTGTTTTGAGCATTGAGAGGCAGGGCATTTCCTCTCATTATTAGCAGAGGAAATGAGCAGAGCTGGAGAGGAAGTTTTCTGTGATGTGCACTTTGCCCGTTTTGTTGGAGCTCAATTGTCCCAGTGTGTTCTGTTGTTTGTGTGTGGGCCTTTTGTTTAGATGTACAGAAGCAGAACACAGCAGAGGAGAACAGATGATCTGAGAAGCTTCCTGGTATTTGTGTAGGAGCAGTGTGAAGTGTCCTAGTTTTCATCTGGAGAGGATGGACAGATGCTCCAGTGGGGGTAGCGGCTGTTTATGGCTTAGTTGGTCCATGGGGATTCCGTATGTTATACTTCCCCCAAAAGCAATTTCCATTCCTTTTCTAGGAAGAAAGTGGCCATATTAGAGTTACAATGTGTAGATGTTCTAAATTCAGTCTCGTACTTCCCTGTGGCCATTGCTTTAATGTTAAGTAGCTTATGCTGTTTTATTTTTTTATTTTCATAATTCGCCAATTTAATTCATATAATTAGATGTGGAGACACTAGCTTCTACACTTTTGCAATGATTTACTAATAATTGAATCTCTATTAAAATACCTTTTTAAACAGTGGGGGAAAAAAATTATTCAACACGTCAACAATTTTTTTTAATTAAACACAGTTCCAGTGCTTCAATTCAACCGGCCACACACACAGGACTTCTGATCAAGAAATCAGAAGGTTAGTCAGAAGAGTAGCCCAAGAGCCAAGGAGGCAGCAGGTACGCTTGTCACAGAGAAAACAATAGGCAATGCCCTCCACCGCTACAATCCATGCACGCTCACCCCGGAAGATGCCATTATTAAAGAAAGGCATGTTGAAGCTTGTTTGAAGTTTTCTAGACAGCATTTGGAAATTCCTGTGAATTACTGGGAGAATGTAGTCTGGTCAGATGCGACAAAAATCACACTTTTTGGCAATAATACCACACGCCATGTTTGGAGAAGAAATGGCTTTTCATATGACCCTAAAAATACCACACCAACAGTAGGTGGAGCATTGTCATCCGTTTAAAAGTCCAATCCGAATGAAAGTGCTCCATATAAACACCCCAATCGGAATAAAAATGCCCAAACCAAATGAAATTGTAATCGTTTTGAGAGGGGTGGGATAAACCTTTCTATAAACCGAACAAAACAAAAAGTCTGCCATGTAAACGAGTTAAACCAATTACTTTGCATCGACATCATCACGCCAAGAGGCCGGGGGTCGTCAGAATGCACAATTGCGGCAGCAAAATTAAATTGGAGTAAAACTGAAATGACACGTTTATTAAATACACTGAAGGAACTCATTGTATCATTGCTACGGACCTTCATCCACATGCTTCTGCTTTTCTTCGGAGGGAAGGGTAGTATCGAGATGCTCCGAGATGCACAGCCACCAAAAAGGTCAGCTTCCTGCGCCCGTCTTTTTCCTCATACCTTCCTGCAGTAATATGCTACAAATTCACACTGTTGCTGCTTGATTAAGAGCAACACTTTACATAAAAATAGCGTGCATAAGAAATAATAGAACTCCATGTTGACATGAATACAAGGCGGAAAATAGGACATAACCTAATGTGTGTGTCACAAAGTCATTCTGATTGAAAGCGCCAGCACATGTAAACTCCGTATTGGATTATATAACGTCTTATGTAAACAGTCCACCGAATCTTTCAATCGGAATGACAAAAAATTGTACATGTAAATGTGATTAGTGAACTTTGGAGGTGGAAGCATCATGCAATGAGACTTTCTCTTCTCATGGAATCCATATTATTTAAGGGAAGATGAATGGAGCCATGTACTGGGAAATTCTTGAGATGAATCTGTGGCCATCCACCAGGATGGGACGCAGGTGGACCTTCCAGTAGGACAGCGATCCCAAGCGTACTGTAAATGAAACTCTGAATTGGTTCCAGAGGAAGAAAAAGTTGTTGGAATGGGCCAGTCAATCACCAGTCTTAAACCCAATAGAGCATTTGTGGAAGAAGCTGAAGATTAAGATACACAAGAGGGAATGTTCAAGATTTAAAGATGGTGAATGGACCAAAATCCCACCTGAGCACTGTGAGCGATTGATTGGTTCATACAGGACGTGTCTTGAAGCTGTCATTGCAAACAAAGGCTTTTCCAACAAGTATTAAATACAATTTCTGTTAGTGTGTTCAATACTTTTTCCCTGTCATTTTATTTGAACCTTTTTTAATTTTATTTATAAACATGTATTTACATGAGAGTTATTATTGCCCAATGCATGGGTGGCATCAACACCAAAGGATAGTAGTGGGTGTGTTAGCTGTTCAAGAGATTTGTAGGGTCTGCATTAGTGCAAATCAGTCCATTGCAATCTACTTGTGCCTGATATGGTGATTGACCCAAATCAGACAGTTATAGAAGTGCACAGTCCTATACTGGTTAGTCATCATGAATTTGGTCGACAGGCTGGCTGGTTACATCTTATGCAGTGTGTGTGTGATGTTTTTTCATCTCTTTGTGTAATTCCTGCTGTGTTCAGGTGTTACTCCCAGCTGCCAGCCTGCTGCAGTTGATGGATGTTCGGCAGGTTTGCTGTGACTTCCTGCAGACGCAGCTCCATCCCACCAACTGCCTGGGCATCCGAGCGTTCGCTGACCTTCACGCCTGCACAGGACTGCTCAGCCAGGCCCACGCTTATGCCGGTGAGCTCTCTTCTTTCTTGAGTCATTGTGGGATGGGTAACAGCTAGTCGAATAAGCAACCCACCAGTATGTATTTTTATGCTAAGATACTTTGTTTGCTTGTTTGAAACAGAGCAGCACTTCACTGATGTCATGGTCGGTGAGGAGTTCATGGCCCTCTCTTTGCAGCAGGTGTGCAGTCTGATCTCCAGTGACAAACTGACCGTGTCCACTGAAGAGAGGGTAACGCATTGCCCAGTTCATTTACTTAGTTTTTGTCTTTTCTAACTGTTTTCATCTGCATATTGTGCTTCTCAATTTCAATGTTTTGTCACATCACAAAACCTGTTTTTAGCTCAGCCTTGCATGATCTGTAGACAGCAGACAGTTGATGGTTGGTTTTTACACGCATGCTAGTGTGTGATGCTGACGGAGACGCCGAGCCATCTGTCAGTCACACTGCATTAGCTGCTCTCTGCTTACGAGTAACTTGCGTCTTCAGTCTGCACTCACACACCCACTTGATGGCAGCTGTCATCTGTCAGATGCCTCAGTGTCATTTGAGCAGCGAGGATGGCGGCCAGGCCTGCTGCGGCTTTGAGATGCAATCATACAATATGCAGAGAAACATATAGTTCACTTTGTTCTGGTCTATTACACCCCTAGGTTTTTGAGGCCATGATCGCCTGGATAAAGCATGATAAAGAGGCCCGTTTGGAGCACATGCCTAAGCTCATGGAACATGTTCGCCTGCCCTTGCTATCCAGAGATTACCTGGTTCAGGTATGGCTGCTCACAGTTTCATAGTGAACTCTCTATATTTGTTGTGATTGCATTTCTGGTTTTCTTTAAGGGGTTAGTTCAGCCAAAAATTGAATTTCTGTCATTAATTACTCACCCTCATGTTGTTCCACACCCGTAAGACCTTCGTTCATCTTCGGAACACACATTAAGATATTTTTGATGAAATCTGAGAGGTATATGACTCGTCCATAGACTGCAATATAATCAAGACTTTCAAGGTCCAGAAAGGTACTAAAGACATTGTTAAAGTAGTCCACGTGACTACAGTGCTTCAACCTTAATTTTATGAATACTTCATTGACGTATAAGCGCAAGACATCACTGCCGTTGTCAGAGCGCGATCAGACCTCACTAACCGAGTGCTGAACGCAGTTGGACATAGTGGTGTATTAGAGGTAAAAAATGATATAAATACTGTTTGGTTTCTCGCACAAACCGATCGTTTCCTGTCTTAGGACATCAATGTGTCGTCACGAGCCGCAGGGTTTAATTTGGATTTGTCTATGCAAGTTTTTTCCGACTCTTATTGATTGTGTTCCCATTCACTCGCATTATAAGACTGACAGACGGCAACGGTTGCAGTTAAAAATCATCATTTGTGTTCTACTGAAGAAACAAAGTCACCTACATCTTGGATGCGCTGGGGGTAAGCAGATAAACATAAAATTTAAATTTTTGGGTGAACTATCCCTTTAATTTGTGTTCTGAAGGTCTTACGGATCTGGAACGACATGAGGGTGAGTAATAAATGACAGAATTTTGGGTGAACTAACCCTTTAAGCATTATTTTTAGGATTTAAATGTGTATTTGTACAGATTGTAGAAGAGGAACCCTTGATAAAAAACAACAACACTTGTAAGGACTTCCTCATTGAGGCGATGAAGTACCACCTTTTACCTGCAGACCAGAGGCACCTTATAAAGACTGACAGAACCAGACCGCGCACACCAGTCAGTCTGCCTAAGGTATTAATATACTGCAACACAAGCATTCACTTAAAACATACAGTACCAGGCAAGTTTGGATGTACTTACTAGTTCTTTATTATCTCTGGTTTCCTGAACGATTCACTAAGTCATTTAATCTGCTAACCACAGGCAAGCTTGAGGCTGTTCTGTTAAAGACTGTCTGTATATATTCCAAGATGCACTCGTAATTATTATGAATGAGAAAAAAGTGCAACACACATTATGACAGAATACATCCCACTTTGAGACTTGCTCATGACTGCACATGTGCATTGACTGGTCTAGTATGGAAAATACGTTTTTTGATTCTCTTTGAGCATAAGAAACAACATTTATGGGGCAGCAGGTTGATTTTCGTTTTGACTCTTGCAGGTGATGATGGTCGTAGGGGGTCAGGCACCTAAAGCCATCCGCAGCGTGGAGTGCTATGACTTTCAAGAGGACCGCTGGTACCAGGTGGCTGACTTACCCTCCAGACGCTGTCGAGCAGGTTGCTCTCTGTTCTGTTCCTCATTGCTCGATGTGTGCTCTTCTCTTGGTGTAACTCTCTGTCTGTGTGGCTCATTTAGGTGTGGTGTATATGGCCGGTAAGGTGTATGCTGTGGGGGGATTTAACGGCTCTTTGCGTGTGCGGACAGTGGATGTGTATGATGGGCTGAAGGATCAGTGGAGCTCCGTTCCCAGCATGCAGGAGCGCCGCAGCACTTTAGGAGCAGCTGTACTGGGGGACCTGCTGTATGCTGTCGGCGGCTTTGATGGGAGTACAGGTATATCTTTGAAAAATGAATCTCAGGTTTATTTATACACTACTTAAAGGGGACCTATTATGCAAAATTCACTTTTACATGGTGTTTGAACACAAATGTGTGTCAGTAGTGTGTGTGCACAACCACTCTCTATAATGGTAAAAATCCACCCACTCCTCTTTTTGTAATCCCTATAAATCATTAGAAGTGTCTCAGAACAAGCTGTTTGCAGATTATAGCTTGCTGATGGAATCAGCCCTATTAACATAGACCCCACCCTAAATGAGCATTTAACAGCAGCATTCAAGAAATGTTTTCTTATTAAAGCTACTAAAGTTATTCAGTCAAGAGCAGTGCATGATTTTCTGTTTTCATAGTTGTTTGATTCATTTTAACAACAGATAAATATTACGCTGCTGTCACTTTGAAGGTGCCTTCGAACGTTTTTTTACAAGATGTAATATAAGTCTAAGGTGTCCCCTGAATGTGTCTGTGAAGTTTCAGCTCAAAATACCCCATAGATTTTTTTTAATTAATTTTTTTAACTGCCTATTTTGGGGCATCATTAAATATGAGCCGATTTATGCTGTGCGGCCCCTTTAAATCTCGTGCTCTCTGCCCACGGAGCTCTCGCTTGCGTTAAACAGTGCATAAACAAAGTTTACACAGCTAATATAACCCTCAAATGGATCTTTACAAAGTGTTCGTCATGCATGCATCGGATTATGTGAGTATTGTATACTGTTATATTGCTTACATTTGATTCTGAATGAGTTTGATAGTGCTCCGTGGCTAACGGCTAATGCTACACTGTTGGAGAGATTTATAAAGAATGAAGTTGTGTTTATGAATTATACAGACTGCAAGTGTTTAATAATGAAAATAGCGATGGCTCTTGTCTCCGTGAATATAGTAAGAAACGATGGTAACTTTAACCACATTTAACAGTACATTAGCAACATGCTAACGAAACATTTAGAAAGACAATTTACAAATATCACTAAAAATATCATGATATCATGAATCATGTCAGTTATTATCGCTCCATCTGCCATTGATGATTCAGCTGTGCACATCCAGACGTTACTGGCTGCCCTTGTCTAATGCCTTGAACATGGGCTGGCATATGCAAATATTGGGGGCGTGCATATTAATGATCCCAACTGTTACGTAACAGTCGGTGTTATGTTGTGATTCACCTGTTCTTCAGAGGTCTTTTAAACAAATGAGATTTATATAAGAAGGAAGAAACAATGGAGTTTGAGACTCTCTGTATGTCATTTCCATGTACTGAACTCTTGTTATTCAACTATGCCAAGATAAATTCAATTTTTCATTCAAGGGCACCTTTAATAAACAGATCTAATATACACATGTGATTTCTTTTCCTGCTGTTTAAGTTCACAGACATAACCGACTGTGTGATCGCAACTTTTTTGTGTTTTTGACATAACTTTGTGTGTATTTGACAGTTTAAGAGCAGTAAGATGTGAACTTACACAACACGCCGTCTGACAGTCGGCTTTCTGTGCGCGTGCTTCAGAGATGTGTGCTCAGAAAACCATATATCAGAAGTTTAGACTGGTATGGCTTTAAAACACATGCAGATAATAAACTTTCATGATTATGATGGACTGCAATGTCACATGAGCGTGGCCATGATAGAGATAATAATCAAAATCAAACGGATGTTTTGTTTGTGTGGTTTTAGCAGAGTATCCGAGGTACAAGCTGTACAGGCTCCGCCCTGTTCTGGATAGGGGGCGTGGAGCAGCAGCTCATTTGCATTTAAAGGCACATGCACGAAAACAGCATGTTTTTCCTTCCACTCAAAAATGGGTATTTGCAACATGGTATAATAAATGATCTGTGGGGTATTTTGAGCTGAAACTTCACAGACACCTGAGACTTATATTACATTTTGTAAAAAGGGCATAATAGGTCCTCTTTAAAGTCAAAGTAAAGACATTTATAACCATGTGAAAGATTTCAAATATAATCCATATATAATAGAATATAATTTCCACAAAAGCCCAACTTTTTTTAACATTGACAGTAATAGTTAAAAAGAAAGGAACATTTTTTTTTTTTTTTTAAATAGTATTATTTCACAATATCACTATTTTTGCTGTATTGTTGATCAAATAAATGCAGTAGTGGTGAGCATAATAGACTTCTTTTGAATGGTGGTGTTTTTTATTTTTTATTTTTTATTTTTTTTTTACTATATCTTTACATTTAAACCAACTCTGTCTGGTTTTAGGACATGCACAACCAGCCTCATTTTATCCCTGTTTCACTGACGATTTGAATAGCTGATGAACGTGTATCTCTCTCTCTCTCTCTCTCTCTCTGCAGGTCTGTCGTCAGTGGAGGCGTATAGCCCCAAGGCTAATGAGTGGGTGTTTGTGGCTCCCATGAACACCAGGCGTAGCAGTGTTGGGGTGGGCGTGGTTGACGGTGAGCATTTTGAGTACATGTGTGTTGAGCAATCTGCTCAACGTATTGAGGCATGCAACAATAATGTTTTAAGTGGCATGATTTTGCTATAATTAATTTGCAAAGAACATTTCGCAACATTTTACCTTTTGGGTGTTGTTACATATTTGTTTATATAACTGTGCAGATTTGATTTGCATAGTAGTTTACTTGAGTTCATTTGCACACACTCTTTTGTGTAGTGATTTCACACAGGGTGTCTGATGCTTGTACAGGAAAGCTTTATGCTGTTGGAGGTTATGATGGAGCGTCTCGGCAGTGTTTGAGTACTGTAGAGGAGTTTAACCCAGTCACTAATAAGTGGTGCTATGTGGCGGACATGAGCACTAGACGCAGTGGAGCTGGTTAGTTCCTCTTTGGACATGATTTTAATTACATTGGGCTCACTTCTTTTGGTTCTTACAGTTGGCATCTCCACTTATTCACTGGCTGGGATGCAATTGTGTGTGTGTTTGTGTGTACAGGTGTTGGAGTGCTCAATGGACAGCTGTATGCTGCAGGTGGACACGATGGTCCTCTGGTGAGGAAGAGTGTGGAGGTTTATGACCCTGCCAGTAACAACTGGAGACAAGTGTGTGACATGAACATGTGCCGAAGGAACGCAGGTGAGCAACCGGAGGAGAGACAGCAGTGCTCGACATTGAGCAGTGTCATGTGCTTGTCCTTTAGATAAGTATATTGGTTTACTTGTGCGAGTAAAAAAAGTAATTGTGTAAATGTAATTTATTCTGAAGCAATATTCGCATCAGTGTTCTTTCTGCGTCATTTGTCCTCTCAATTTGATTCCCAGGACATTTTTTATTTTTATAAAGGGCATTTTCCCCCTAACCTTAATAAATGCATGCGTCATCTTTCATGTTGAATTGTAACCAGTCAAATGAAATCAGAAGCTGCATCTGAAGTGGCATTTAGATGTATTTACACAGACGATTTAATGAAGCTTAGAGGTAGCAAGAATGCATTTACACTGCAAAATTACAATAATGTTGAGACTGATGTTTTAAATAATTTGTTTTCTGTGTATATTGTGTATAGTTTGTCCATGCATATTGATGTTTATCAACAAAATTCACTCCTAAAAGTGTGAGTCAGATATGGGAATGAGGCTAAATGTTCTGTATCGGAAATTGCAAACAAAAGTTCTATAGAAACTATATCTATAGAAATATATAGATATACCAAAATGATTCACTGATTAACCATTAAAGGATTAGTTCACTAAAATTTCCTGATAATTTACTCACCCCCATGTTATCCAAGATGTTCATGTCTTTCTTTCTTCAGTCGCAAAGAAATGAAAGTTTTAGAGAAAAACATTCCAGGATTTATTCTCCATATAGTGGACTTCACTGGGGTTCAATAGGTTGAAGGTCCAAATGTCAGTTTCAGTGCAGCTTCAAAGAGCTCTACATGATCCCAGACGAGGAATAAGAGTCTTATCTAGAGAAACCATCATCATTTTCTAAAAAAACTAAAAATTATATACTTTTTAACCACAAATGCTCGCCTTGCACTGCTCTGTGATGTGCCACTTATTACGTAATCATGTGGGAAAGGTCATGCGTGTGGGAGGCGGAAGTTACGAGCAAGTGTCAAAGCGAACGTGCAGAGACTAAGAGTCTATGTCGGACGATTTTGAAGTTGGAGGAGTAAATGAGATTAAGCATTTCGTCCTATTGCGGTACTTCCACCTACGTCACGTGTGACCTTTCCAACGTGATTATGTAATGTGTTGCACATCGCAGAGCTAATGCAAGATGAACATTTGTGGTTAAAATGTATAAATTTTTATTTTATTTTTAGAAAATGACTGATTTTTTTCACTAGATAAGACCCTTATTCCTCATCTGGGGTCGTGTAGAGCCCTTTGAAGCTTCAATTTGGCCTTCATCCCGTTGAACCCCAGTGAAGTCCACTATATGGAGAAAAATCCTGGAATGTTTTCCTCAAAAACCTTCATTTATTTTTGACTGACGAAAGACAGACATGAACATCTTGGATGACATGGGGGTGAGTAAATTATCAGGAAATTTGAATTCTGAAGTGAACTAAACCTTTAAGATGGATTAAATAATAGACAAATTTATTAAACTGAATGAGATTAGATGCAAATGAAGGTTTTGATAGTAAGAAGGCAGTTATGATGAATGAAACGTTTAGATGAAACATTTTGTGTAGTGAAAAAGACACTTTGTAATTATTGTGTATTGTAGTAACAATTGAAAATATGTTAATGTTTGAAAAAAGTTCACTTTTGAAGATCTTTTCCGATATTAGTACTAAAGAGTTTTGAAAAAATACCACTTGCGAAAACGGCAGCAAAGCAATTAAAAAAAAAAAAAACTTGTAAAAGGTTATATCTCTTAAAAACTCTTAAACAATTCTAGAAAATGTTATTTTAGTAGTCTTGACACAGTTTCAAAGTTTGGATCCTATACTAGAAACTTTTAGAAATCTCTTCCTGGTCAAAAATGACCCGAATATGTTTACAAGAGCTAAAGCACTGAAGAAAATGGTTTTATGTGTACATTAAAAATTATGTTCACAAGAGTTCCTGTTGTGAATGTCAAACACTAGACATGTTCCAAGACCTTTAAAATCCTTTAAAAGTTAAGTGTGTTTGTCTCTAGGAGTGTGTGCCATAAACGGTTTACTGTATGTGATCGGAGGAGACGACGGGTCGTGCAACCTGTCCTCTGTAGAATACTACGACCCTGCTGCTGATAAATGGAGTCTCATCCCCACCAACATGAGCAATGGCCGCAGCTACGCAGGTCTGTTTCACTCTTATGACCTCTATATACAGCTAAAGCTAAACTAATCTGCTGTTTTGTCTATTTCAGGGGTGTCAGTTATTGACAAGTCATTATGACTAAAAGTCCTGGGCAGCGGGCCACTTCACACCTGTCGAGGACTGAGCTGTGACAGACAGACAGTGATTTAAGGCAGAATCCAGATGCTGACAGGTGTTTGAAGCTCTTCATCTAAAAGCCTGACTGCCTCACAAACGCACCAAGCCCTGACCTCTCCCAGTCTCCAGAAAGTGCCATTTAGCTCTGTTATTAACAGAGAGGTCACATGGTCGCCCCATACAGTATTAAATGAGACCTCAGTTACACAGGACTGAATCTGCCAGGACAGAGCGTGTAAGGGACGACCACCGGACCTACGCCCTGTGCGGGATCTGGGTGGTAGTCTAGGTGCAGGTGAAGAATGTGCCAATAGAGGCCTCTCTGCCTGCTTTACTACTGACATACAACGCTCTGAACTATGACACTCGCGTAAGATGTCAAAACTGATTCTACAGGCTAACACTAATGCTTATGACACCCTTTAAACTGGATCAGGACTGGATATCACTGACATCTGTTGTTTTGGTTACAGGGTTACCTAATGTTTTACGTTTGTATGAAAAGTAATATGGGAACAATTCTATAAGTTGTTTTAACCAGCTGCTTTTGTGCCATATAGTATTGAGGATGTTAAACTGCTAAACAGAAACACCATATAAATCTCACAGGGTAAAAGCCCGTTCACACCAAGAACGATAACTATAAAGATATGCGCTATATTGCCAAAAGTTTTGGGACACCCCTCCAAATCATTGAATTCAGGTGTTCCAGTCACTTCCATGGCCACATGTGTATAAAATCAAGCACCTAGGCATGCAGACTGCTTCTGCAAACATGTGAAAGAATGGGTCGCTCTCAGGAGCTCAGTGAATTCAAGTGTGGTACCGTGATAGGTTTCCACCTGTGCAATAAGTCCATTGTGAAATTTCCTCACTATTAAATATGAGACAGTCAACTGTTAGTGGTATCATAACAAAGTGGAACAACAGCAACTCGGCCACGTAAAATCACAGAGCGGGGTCAGCACATGCTGAGGCTCACAGTGCGCAGAAGTTGTCAACTTTCTGCAGCGTCAATAGCTACAGACCTCCAAACTTCATGTGGTCTTCAGATTAGCTCAAGAACAGTGCATAGAGAGCTTCATGGAATGGGTTTCCAAGGTCGAGCAGCTGCATCCAAGCCTTACATCACCAAGTGCAATGCAAAGCGTCGGATGCAGTGGTGTAAAGCACGCCACCACTGGTCTCTAGAGCAGTGGAGACGTGTTCTCTGGAGTGACCAATCACGCTTCTCTGTCTGGCAATCCGATGGATGAGTCTGGGTTTAGCGGTTGTCAGGAGAACGGTACTTGCCTGACTGCATTGTGCCAAGTGTAATGTTTGGTGGAGGGGGGATTATGGTGCGGGGTTGTTTTTCAAAGGTTGGGCTTGAACCCTTAGTTCCAGTGAAAGGAACTCTTAATGCTTCAGCATACCAAGACATTTTGGACAATTTCCTGCTCCCAACTTTGTGGGAACAGTTTGGGGATGGCCCCTTCCTGTTCCAACATGACTGCGCACAAGTGCACAAAGCAAGATCCATACAGACATGGATGAGCGAGTTTGGTGTGGAGGAACTTGACTGTTCTGACCTCAACCCGACAGAACACCTTTGGGATGAATTAGAGCGGAGACTGTGAGCCAGGCCTTCTCGCCAACATCACTGCCTGATCTCACAAATGCACTTCTAGAAGAATGGTCAAAAATTCCCATAAACGCACTCCTAAA
This sequence comes from Megalobrama amblycephala, assembly GCF_018812025.1. Classification (NCBI taxonomy): domain Eukaryota; kingdom Metazoa; phylum Chordata; class Actinopteri; order Cypriniformes; family Xenocyprididae; genus Megalobrama; species Megalobrama amblycephala. The sequence goes on from NC_063066.1 coordinate 4,226,326, forward strand.
CCTTGTGGAAAGCCTTCCCAGAGGAGTTGAGGCTGTTATAGCTGCAAAGGGTGGGCCAACTCCATATTAAACCCTACGGATTAAGAATGGGATGTCATTGAAGTTCATGTGCACATAAAGGCAGGCGCCCCAAAACTTTTGGCAATATAGTGTAGCTCTAAATAGCAGTGTCCACACCACAGCAATAACGATATAGAGAAACAATATCATTGGGATCACTTTTTTGTTGAATGATAAAACACTGACAGCCAATCAGAATCCATTGTAATTTAAGGGCTCGCGCATTTAAAATGGCGGACGACATTTCGAAGAAGTTAATCGCTGAGGTTCAGAAAAAGCCACCACTGTTTGACAAGTCAAACCCCCTTTTCAAAAATACTTTAAAGAAAATGGATATATGGAAAACAATAAATAGTGAGAAGTATATGTCAGGCTAGCAAACAGTGTAAAACAAAATTACCTCAGGTATCCAGCGCTAGTTTCGACAACATTGTCTTGCTTCCTTTGAAGTTGCAGTAAAAAAGACTAGGTGTTGTTTTTATTCCATTTATATTGACTTAATCAGCTAAATTCACTGTTAGATTAGATCGATTACACTAGCTATTCAGTCGAAACATAGCATGCTGAGGACATCTGCTGGTTACAGCCGTGTAAATGCAACAAGAACAGCAAAAACATGTTGTACACACTTTGAAACCGCAGCAGAATAAACAGACCATTATCGTTCATTGGTGTGGACACAAATATAGTTATCATTCTTGGTGTGAACGAGCCTTAAAGGTGCGGTCACATTAGCGCCATTTCTGCAAAATATCGCGTACTGTAGTGATGTATGAAGCACAGCTCACACAGAGGTCACTTTAAAACCAAGCAGGTTACAGAAATCTTTTGCCCTCATAAAATTTCCTGATGGCGTGGATTCCTGTATTGAAATTACTGGATTTTGCCTGTAAACGTTTGCAAAACAACGTGACCGCACCTTAATGTGCCAAATGTAACTCCTAATCATATGGATTATACTGTATGTTAGTTACTTGTACATAAGCTTTTTTCATGATGCAGTTTGGTGTGCAATCGTCCATGTTGGACACACAAGACTCTTAATAATAACTCTATGGATGCAGTCACTGAAACAGCACTGGCTTGGTGTCTCTTTGGTAAAATTGCACTGTTCATCTTCGTCAGCACTCGGTAGACTTCTATTTCAATCGCAGGTAAATATCAAGACAGCAAATATTTTTGAAAGTACACCATTTATCCTGTTCTACCCTGATATGGGATGCTGGTTCACTGGGTGTTTTGGATCTGTGATTCAACAGAATTGGACATTTGAAGACTGTTTTATTTTATTTTAAAAATATTAAGTCTTCTAATGTTGTGTTCCTCATTATTGAGCTATAGGCTCTGTAAAGCTTCATTGTTTACAATACTGATCATTGTGAATTAATTTTGATGTCAATGATTAAGAATTAAGCCCAGCTCACATCACAGATTTTCACACTAAGCTACTTTGTTCATTTGGATATATATTAATATGAAAGTCATACTATGCATTAAAACATTCTTTATAATGTTTTTTTGTTGTTGTTCTCAGTGGTTCAGAGCTTATTTTGTGCTATGCCTGCCTGGTTTAACTGCTGCCATTACATTTGATGTCTTTAAACATCATAATCCACAACTCTATGACATTCCAGTGTGGTGCATCATCTATGGATTATGCACGAATGTGGTTTGTGAACAAGGTGTTAATGTATTTCTAAACAAATGTATTAAATTAAGCTTTGTTAAGAGAATTTGATTGCCATCTTTATGTGTTGTGGTCTATGAACTGCCACTGGAGGGCAGCGGTCAGTCATACATCGCCAAGATGAGAGAAGATGAAAGTGAAAATGATCTTGGAGATGTCAGGTTTGCATTAACGTCGTCAAATATAAGCGTTCAACGCTTTCTACGTGAGACACACGCAATTGACAATCCTCACATGTCAATAGTCTGGTTTCAGAAGTAAAAACCTACATTACCCAGAGTCCGTACAGAAACCAATCAGAGAAGGCGGTGCAACAAGAAAAACGCGCCAAAAGACTTTATTTTAGCTCCGCCCACTATTGAAGCAACGACCAAGTCGGTCTCCCTACGCTTTCCAAATAGGCCAACATGAATATTTGTATAGGTTATATATGCATTTTGCAACAAACAATCTATATTGTTTTTTTTAAATAACCTTGTACGTTTGTATTTTTGTCTGATTTTCAAAATCAATTTTTTTTGCTGAAAATCAAAGAGCTACAACTGACTCAAGCCACAGCCTTTGATGAAAGCAACTGAAGATAGAAGAAGACATTAAATCTCTCCAGATCTCAGCAGAGGAGGGTTAAAAAACTCCACAAAAGCATTACAGCTTCACATATTACTAACCAGACTGACATTATTACTGTCATTCATCTACAGAAGTTCTTACTTAGAATTAAAGGATTAGTTCACTTTCAAATGAAAATTACCCTTTACTCACCCTCAAGCCAACCTAGGTGTATATGACTTTCATCTTTCTGATGAACACAATCAGAGATATATTAATAAATATACTGATGCATTTGAGCTTTATAATGGCAGTGAACGATACCAACAACTCTGGTTTTGGCGGAGGCACATAGAAGGCGAACGTTTGTTTATATAAAGCATATATGAAAATGACCGATTGTTTCGCTAGATAAGAGTCTTATTCCTTGTCTGGTATCGTTTAAATCCCTTTGAAGCTCCACTGAAACTGTAATTTTGACCTTCAACCATTTGGAGTCCTTTGAAGTCCACTATAAGGAGAATAATCCTGGAATGTTTTCATCAAAAACCTTCATTTCTTTTCGACTGACGAAAAAAAGACCTTGGATGACATGGGGGTGAGTAAATTATCAGGAAAATTTTATTTGAAAGTGGACTAATCCTTTAAAGGGTTAGTTCACCCAAAAATAAAAATTCTGTCATTTATTACATACCCTCATGTCGTTCCACACCCGTAAGACCTTTGTTAATCTTCGGAACACAAATTAAGATATTTTAGTTGAAATCCGATGGCTCTGTGAGGCCTGCATAGGGAGCAATTACATTTCCTCTCTCAAGATCCATAAAACTAATAAAAACATATTTAAATCAGTTCATGTGAGTACAGTGGTTCAATATAATATTATAAAGTGACGAGAATATTTTTGGAGCGCCAAAAAACCAAAATAACGACTTATTTAGTGATGGCTGATTTTAAAACACTGTTTCAGGAAGCTTCAGAGCATAAATGAATCAGTGTATCGAATCTGCTGTTCGGAGCGCCAAAGTCACGTGATTTCAGCCATTGGCAGTTTGACGCAATCCAAATCATGATTCGATAAACTGATTCATTTGTGCTCCGATGCTTCATGGAGCAGTGTTTTGCAATTGGCCATCACTAAATAAGTCGTTATTTTGTTTTTTTGGCGCTCCAAAAATATTCTCGTCATCCTGTGAAGAAACAAAACTAACCATCACTGAGATCCTGTGATAGAACAAAACTAACCGTCACTGAGATCCTGTGAAGAAACAAAACTAACCATCACTGAGATCCTGTGAAGAAACAAAACTAACCTTCACTGAGATCCTGTGAAGAAACAAAACTAACCATCACTGAAATCATGTGAAGGAACAAAACTAACCATCACTGAGATCCTGTGACAGAACAAAACTAACCATCACTGAGATCCTGTGAAGGAACAAAACTAACCGTCACTGAGATCCTGTGACAGAACAAAACTAACCATCACTGAGATCCTGTGACAGAACAAAACTAACCGTCACCGAGATCCTGTGAAGAAACAAAACTAACCGTCACTGAGATCCTGTGAAGAAACAAAACTAACCATCACTGAGATCCTGTGATAGAACAAAACTAACCGTCACTGAGATCCTGTGAAAAAACAAAACTAACTATCACTGAGATCCTGTGAAGAAACAAAACTAACCGTCACTGAGATCCTGTGACAGAACAAAACTAACCGTCACTGAGATCCTGTGAAGAAACAAAACTAACCGTCACTGAGATCCTGTGAAAAAACAAAACTAACCATCACTGAGATCCTGTGAAGAAACAAAACTAACCTTCACTGAGATCCTGTGAAGAAACAAAACTAACCATCACTGAAATCATGTGAAGGAACAAAACTAACCATCACTGAGATCCTGTGACAGAACAAAACTAACCATCACTGAGATCCTGTGAAGGAACAAAACTAACCGTCACTGAGATCCTGTGACAGAACAAAACTAACCATCACTGAGATCCTGTGACAGAACAAAACTAACCGTCACTGAGATCCTGTGAAGAAACAAAACTAACCGTCACTGAGATCCTGTGATAGAACAAAACTAACCATCACTGAGATCCTGTGAAGAAACAAAACTAACCGTCACTGAGATCCTGTGACAGAACAAAACTAACCGTCACTGAGATCCTGTGAAGAAACAAAACTAACCATCACTGAAATCATGTGAAAGAACAAAACGAACCATCACTGAGATCCTGTGAAAGAACAAAACGAACCATCACTGAGATCACATGAAAGAACAAAAACACAAAATCATCAAGAATCAGCACATGAATCTCAAGAAAAGTAACAATCAAAAGAGTCGAGCTGCAATGCATGCTGGGAACAGTAAAACAAAACTCCCAGCATGCATCACATTATGAATAAATTATGCAGCTGAATTGTCTTAATATTTTCCTTAATTCTGTTCACTTTTTTTTGCTGTGGTTTTTGTTCTTTTAGTAATTGTGTGTGTCTGTGTCCAGAGTTGATCTGATTGAATATTTTGTTGTCACCATTTTTGAGATTTGAATGCGTATTGCTCTGATCTGTTTGTCATTATAGTTTATTTTTTTCATCTTCAATCTTTTGACTGATTTCTGTAATGCAGTGTGATCTCATGTTGCAGTAAAACGCTTTTTGTTAGCTATCAAAATTTACAACAACAATTTAATTCACTTATGAAATGCTTAGAATTATACTTTAGTATGCCATAATCACATCTGACAAAAAAATCTAAAACCATTGAAGCAGACTTTGTACAGCCATGGCCAAAAGTTGAGAATGACATAAACATTAATTTTCACAATGACCTCACATCAAAAGATTAAGGAAAATTTATATTCTCAATGAACCCTTTAAATATATAAACCTAGTAAAAAATAACTGGCAGGCAATGAAGAAAAGCCTTGTTTTGTTCCTATAAGGGTGTGATGTCATGAAAACTATGACTGGATTTCGCCAAGCAACGGCAAATATGAGTGTACCTTTATGGACTTCTTCTGTGGCGTCATTATGGTATATTATTGATGTTTTTGCAGCATTTGTCTAATATTTGTAACCCCTACATCACAAAAAAGGCATCAACACAAGCAATAATACTCACAAGCTGTTTATTGAAAATGCACATACTGGATACAAGAGGCCTCTCATTCCACTGATACAGGCCCCAATGCTAATTTATTGCTTAATTTCCATGGCACAAAAATAGAAATACAAATTTTTGCCATGCAAACCTACTACTGACAAGCTTTTACAAAACAGGACAAAGTAGGTGCTTCACTAATACAGAGGAACCACACTGTTTAGATGAACTGCAGGAAGCGAGACGATAAAAAAAACAAGAGTACAAAATAATGGTCATAAAAAAGGACAACTCCACACAGTGATAGATGGGCCAGAATGAGTCAAATAACAACCTGCAATCCCAGCCTTCACGTGCAAGTAGTGTTTGAAAAAACAAGAAAAAAAATCTAAACAGACTGCATTCCCAGAATGCTGTGCAAATAATCTCCATCACCTCCTTCATCTGTCACGAACACACCTCCTCTGTGAAAGCTGATATTCACAACTATCAAACACTTGATAAGTGTTTCACCTCGGCCACAAACCACCCATCTGACCCCTCAAACCATCCAACACTCTCCATCCCATGTAAATCCCGTATCCCTTATCTCTTCGATAAGACTTTATTACGCAGTTGTTGTGCAGTTCCCTATCAGTTCAGTTCAGTGCCAGCAGGATATGAGATGGCAGCTGAAAAGTGACCATGACAGATCAGATGATATGCTGAAGTGATGCTGAAGACTCCCAACATGTGGAAGAAACCTCATCATATGCCCTAAAGACACATGACACATGATTATGACACATTAGGAGTCGCAGTGACACTGCAACTTCCTAAAAAGCAAAGTCATCTAATTATCATGTTTGAAGAGGTTCTTATAACTTGCAGCAATACTGGTCATGACTGGATGCTTTGAGGGACTGAAGTTGCATGTTGAACGTGTACACACTGGCAAACCATGAGTCTAGAGGTGAGAAAAACTGATAAGGACACATTAACATACAAAAAAATAATGCAATCTATTCATACTATAGTGTCAGAAATGATCTACCATGTACCACTGTGATCTAACATTGACAAACTGTTTGTCCGTTTGGCATATATTCGCTTTCATTGCAGCAACCGTTAGTCAAATGTACACAACAGGAGTGAACATAGTATTAGAGCGGATCTACATATGTGTCATTTACATATGAATCAGGAAGAGTTTGTGACAGTTCAGCTGGAGTTGCTTTTGTCAGTCTGATCAAGTGATCCAAGTGTCATTACAAAAACAAAACAAAAAAAGAGCACCAGCTTGATACAGGAGTCCTCTGATTTGTAACCAAAAGGCGCAGGGGTGAAAAACCTTATTTGATAATTCACTGTGCCGTTAAAGTCTTAAATCAAGAAAAACACTGAAATATTTATGCCTACATACAGTATAGTATAGATATGTACAAGTATACATACACAGAACCCAAATCACACCCTCAAATAGCATAAAGACCCCCATGAATCATGGAGAGGAGGAGTGTGATGTGGGTCTTTGAAATATGATGACCATCTGTGTGGTCTGAGGAAGAGTTCGGTGTGTGATGTCCACATACACGTACTGATGCGATCACTCAGTTCTTTGTGGATTCTCAGTATGAGAAAACTCAGTCAATGTGAAAAAGAAAGTCAAAAGTCTGGGTATCAAACACAGGCGAGGGAGAGGACTTCTTTCTTCCAGTAAGTGACCGTTTTAGATGATAGTGGTTTCATCTTCTTCTGAGGCGGAGCGAGGATGTTGATGGACTACCGTCAAGATGGGCCGTTGGCTGGATCCGATTGGAACCGGGCGCTTTAGATGGATTTGGATGAATCCTGTTTACTGATGAGGACCTCCAGAAGCCGCAGTTTGGCTTTAATTCGCTTGTACTCCTTGTATTCGTCCATCATAGGCGTGCGATCTTCCTTCTGAACATTCCTGTGGGGGGAAAAACATTTTGGTTGAGAGCGAAGCTGACATGATGCTTTTGTCCAACATCAAACGTTTAGTGTGTAATGAGAAGCCTTTAATTCTAGTGTTATTTTTTTTAATTCTAGTGTATTTTTAAAAACTGGTGGATTTCATCCAGTTTCATTTAATGCTATAAGCATTGTGTTTTAAAGGTCTCACAGTGGATTAATGTCACTGTAAAACAATGAACTGAACAGAATCTGGGTCAAGTGTACTAAGTGTTTACAGTAGCAACTGTAACATTCGTCTTGTGCACTGTCAGAGGAGACTCTTATCATGGCAGTGTCTGATTACTCTGACTTGTGCAACATATCATCAAGACACTTACATAATTTACTCACCCCCATGTCATCCAAGATGTTCATGTCTTTCTGTCTTCAGTCAAAAAGAAATGAAAGTTTTTGAGGGAAACATTCCAGGATTTTTCTCCATATAGTGGACTTCAATGGGTTGAAGGTCCAAATGTCAGTTTCAGTGCAGCTTCAAAGAGCTCTACATGATCCCAGACGAGGAATAAGAGTCTTATCTAGAGAAACCATCGTTTGTTTCCTAAAAAAAAATAAAAATTATATACTTTTTAACCACAAATGCTCATCTTGCACTGCTCTGCGATGAGCCACGCATGACGTAATCGTGTTGGAAAGGTCACGTCGACGTGGGGCAAAAAACTCCATTGTTTACTTTTTTTTGTAAAGGGCGTTTGACTTAGTCTTTGCATGTTCGCTTTGTAAACACTTGCTCGGTTCTTCCGCCTACGTCACATGTGACCTTTCCAACGTGATTACGTAATGCGTGGCTCATCACAGAGCAGTGCAAGACGAGCATTTGTGCTTAAAAAGTATATAATTTTTTATTTTTTTAGAAAATGGCAGATGTTTTCTCTAGATAAGACTCTTATTCCTCGTCTGGGATCATGTAGAGCTCTTTGAAGCTGCACTAAAACTGACATTTGGACCTTCAACCCGTTGAACCCCAGTGAAGTCCACTATATGGAGAAAAATCCTGGAATGTTTTCCTCAAAAACCTTAATTTCTTTTCAACTGAAGAAAGAAAGACATGAACATCTGGGATGACATGGGGGTGAGTAAATTATCAGGATATCTGAATTCTGAAGTGAACTAATCCTTTAACAACAAAAAGTTAAAACTCCTTTCTGTTTTCCAATGACACTGTGGTTATTTTTGGGAAAAGCAATATAAGCAAAATTTCCAAATCACACTTATCGTGAAATACACAATTTATGTTTAAAACATTGATTTTGTCATCATTTGCTACAGCCAGCTAAGAAAACCATCAGATTGAAGAGTGATCCTTACAAAACCATATTTTTTGCAAGTTTTTTTTTTTTTTTTAAAGGTAAATTTAAGTATCTTTCCAAAAAAGGACATTTGGAGACTCCAAAAGGATACCAAATTACCAAATTATACAAGGAAATTTAATTGCACATCAAATTTGGCTAAGAAATTACTTCCAAAACATAATACAGTTGTTATTGTGTAAAGCATCAAATAGACATTACAAAAAATAGATTCAGAAAGAAATATTTTATTTGATTCAACACAGAATTTATTACATATCCTCTTTTGGACCATGAGGGTGAAGTAAATGATGACTGCATTTTCATTTTTGGGTTAATTTTACCTTTAATGTTTTCTTTTTTTTCTATGGAAATATGACATTTATTTTTTTATTGATATTATACTCTAAATAAGAAACTAAAACTGCCAGTAAATCTCTCAATGATTAAGTCATTAAGGTAGCCTATTCATTCATTCAATTTGTTCAAGCAGTGAAGTAAATAGTTCTCTTTATGAACGGTCCATTGAATCATTGACCCGATTCGTTCAAAACGTGGATTCAGAAATAAAACGCTGCCGTGTATTGCTTGGAGACAAACAGTTCTGCTTTGCCTTTAATTTTTCTGTTGGCATTTAAATTGAGCAAAACAGACAATATTGTGTCTAAAATAACACAATATTAACTTCTGATTTATTGAACTGTTGTATAAAATCAGTATCACATTTACACCTGTACAATTTGGGACAGAAAAACAGCACTTGTGTGATACTGCACTCATTGCTCGTGTGATATAGCTTAACAATATCATATGATGTAAATATGAGACATTTTTGCCCCATATCTTTCATCGCGCAGTGAGTTGTTGCCCTGCATCATATTTGTATGAAAGGTCAGATTTTTGTATGAAATCTTTGTATGAGTGAGTTAAACGTTAATAATTTTAATGCATTATTTTTCACCATAATTAATCTAATTAACACTTTAAATCAACAGCCCTAATATATATACATATATAAAGCAGGCTGGACAATAATGTGCCTTGGAACAAGTACTTCATGTTCCCTGCTTGAAAACACCATATATTTCTACTGGTTTGCCCAGGTTTGATCTTGAGATCATGTCTGTATGTTCACCCCTTCTGTGTTTAGATGAAATGAATGTCGGAGGCCTACCTGCCATTCTGTTGGTAGAATTCATCTTCAAACTCTTTGATGGTCCTCCTCAGTTTCTTCTTCTCTGCTCTGGCCTTCCATAGCTGTTCCAGGAGCTCGGGCCTGTGGGATACAGGTGGTGTTAAGTTGCTGGATTTCCAAATATGGAGCTGTAATTCTCCTGATACTATAGCAACAGGAAACTGTGTACTCAAAACACTCCTGAGCAGGAAACAACCTTTGAACAGCGCATGACAAGCGCACCGCTCCGAGGTTAACCCGGGACGGTAAAAGTTAGTAACAAGGTGACATGGATCTCAGAGGCACCTAATACAGTACGCTAGACTTAGATCTGGCTGCCTGTGCAGTTGTTTTCATACCAGATTACGGCTTGATCCAGCTCGAGGCTTTGAGGCCACTGACTCCTGCAGATTTCCAGGCACCTGCCAATCTCTATTAATAAACCTCATATGACGAGAGCGTGAGCCGATTGCTGCTCCTACCTGATAAGTTGCGGGACTACGTGCGCAGATGCGCATACACATAAATCAAGGTGTATAAATCAAGTTCTCATTAATTTAGGTTACACTTTAAACCAGAGTCCTGCTGGGAAATTCCAGACTGAGGCAATTCAGATGAAACAGCATTTGCATTTTACCTCCATACTGTTCAAGGAGCGTTTAGTGAGAAAGTAAATCTCAATTTCGATTTTCTGGTCTACACTCACATTGAGGAGGCGTTGGAACTGGACAAACGCAGATCGAGATTGAGCTTCCCAGAGTTGAGGACGTTCTCCTGAGTGGGCTGCTGGGAGCTGGGCTGGGCTACCGGGTCCATGATGATTTCCGAGCTCTCGCTCTGCATCTCTACACTTTCCTGCTGGCCCCTGCCCTCCTCCTCCTCTTCTTCTTCGATCTCACCACAGAAGTGGGCAGTTTCGCCCTCAATAATGGGCTGCAACATCTGATTACGCCGTTTGCTGGAGGGAGAAGTCTGTGTGAGAGAGAAGAATCTGTTTATTCTGCCTTCCTTTCTCAAACACGCATGAATGTCATATAATCCGAAAACAACACTAGTTCCCGTTTCAGGATAACAAAGCTTTAATTTCACTATCCTATCAGATTTCAGCCACTTTCAAAATAATATATAGAATATACAGAATTTATAGGAACTCCAGACTTGGTTTCAGATTGCAAAAACACTAATTATACATTATTTATAACACCAAAGTCCTAAAATTCCTAATGTGGGTGTGGTGAAAAAGAGGAACAGAGTGTCTTACTATGATGGGGGTGATGCTGACACGGGTGAGCATCTGCTTGACCAGACGATATCTGTCATACAAGGGCTTTACAATCAAGCGCTCCTCTCGGGTCACCTGCAGGAAGACTTTTGTCAGGGCATTGTGTAAATGAGGACAATTTTTCTACTTGTGTGTGTGTGTGTAGGACACCTACTGGGCGCCCGTGAAGTCCCTCATAGTAGAGAAGGTTCTTCTGCAGTAGAGTTTTCTCACTAGCAAGATGCTCCTTGGTCATTTTCTGTGAGAGCAACAAATCAGCTTCTTAAATTAGATGTTAAGGCTGGATAAACTACATGGCTTTTAATATCTGAACAGATTTAGGAAATGCATCTCTAGGCGTCATATACTTGCCACCTTTGTAAATGGTTACAGAAAATAACTTGGCATTATACACTAAATGACTTGCACACTACCAGACTCCTTGTTAAAAACAAATCACAGACATGAGTTGAGCAAATTACGTTTTTTTTTAATGGGGATCTATAATGCCCCTTTTCAAGATGTAATATAAGTCTCTGGTGTCTCCAGAATGTGTCTGTGAAGTTTCAGCTCAAAATACCCCACAGATCATTTATTATAGCTTGTCATATTTGCCCCTATTTGGGTGTGAGCAAAAACACAGCGTTTTTGTGTGTGTCCCTTTAAATGCAAATGAGCTGCTGCTCCCGCCCCCTTTCCAGAAGAGGGCGGAGCTTTAACAGCTCAACAACAACAAAGCTGGAGAATCTCACGCAGCCAAAATGAGGATTGTCAGTAACGGTGTTCAGCCTTACATTGTTCAAACCGGAGTCGACACTGATGGAGAGACTCAGGAAGAAGTTACAACTTTTTAGACGTTTCTGAATGGTTAGTGGATAAATGTATGTAGTAGCTGTGGAGTTGATTCAACTCATCGACTAGCATGTTAATCTTTTGTGCAAAATCCAGTGTTGAATTGACCCTCGTTTGTGAAGCAGTCCGGCGTAAAATGACGGCATGACAACAACACTCTACTACAACAACTCTTCCTCTTCTCTAAAGCAGCCCAACATGGCCCCGCCCCCTTTGTTGCGTGTTCTCGGGGGCGGGGTTTATGTAAATCGGGGGAAAATTCGGTGCAAAAGTCATGTAGTGTATTTCAGCCAATAAATGTTACAAATATACCTTCTTGAGAACTTTTGATATGATACAAGTTTGAGATAGACCAAAGCTGCTAATTAAAGTTGAAGAAGCTGGAACTCACTCTGACATCCTCCGGCCAGCCGTCCTCGACTCTTTTGGTTTGGATGCAGTGCTGAATGAGCTCCAGAGTCTCTTCTCGGGTGGGCCGGTGTCCCCGTGCCTCACTCTCCACAGGGCCCTCATGAGCCGACTGATCCAGCGTGGATCCAAAGCTCTTGGGCAGAGTATTACTGCGTGGACGGGTCTGTGGAGTCAGCTCACTTTCAGCCTTGTGTTTGGCATCTGGGTAAGAGAGACAGAGAGAAAGACAGATTTAGGAGGCCAGAAGGTTTGCTGGTCGCTGCGGACATTTAGGGTGGAGCTGGCCACTCCAACCGTCAATGATCAACCTCACTCAGCATCACCAAAATCTCCACTAGTAGTGCACTGACGACCTCACAGAGTACAATATCAGAGGGCCATTTTTCATTTTCAGTATCCTCAAAAGGAGCAGAGGAAGCACAGGGAGCTCGGTGACTGAGAACAGCCTGTGAGCCCTTGAACCTCAGAACCTATCAAACGATAACGCTCATAAACACACTTTAGATGATTAAAGAAGCTGAGACACGTGGCTGAGAGCGTCCCGTAGGGGGAATGCGTCTGCGAGACCGCGGTCAGAGAGACAGTCAGAGAGAGAGGAAGAGCACAGAGTGTCAAACTCAAGTGTTGAAGTCTACTTACTGCTGCTTATATGTACTTACAGAAGTGGGGAGCCTGTCTAGAGGCATTGAGGGGGCGTGACAGTGTAAAATGGGGTGGGTTCGGGACGGAGGAAGAGGACGAGTGGCATCTGTATGACTGAAGCACGGCCTGGTGCCTCAGGGAACCTTTTGGGAAGAGGTGCTGTCGTCCTGCCGATGCGGGCCATCCGAGTGGATTTAGTTAAAGAGAAAGAGAGACTTTATACGACAGTGCACCTCTGATGGGGGGCATCAAATGGAAATGGATGATGGGAAGTGTGGGAGGCGAAACACAGTGAGCGGAGGGGTCTCTGGTAGAGTATGAGGGTGGTCCCATGAGAGAGAGCCCCAGAGCCTCTACAGACATGCAGTGTAACTCCACACTTCTCCACTCTGCCCTACAGGGGCCGGACCGAGACTGCCCAATAACGGTATGACACTGACAATCACAAACTCCACAGTCAAATCACTCCCCCTGCTCACAAAGCCACTCTTACCTTTGAGCTGCTTGCGGATTTTGGTAAGGTCAGTCATCCACTTCAGCACCTTTGGATCAGCTGCCTTATCAGCGTGAGATGGCTGCAAACGACAAATGGCAATATCAGTTTAATCGAAAATCTCTGAAATTATTCATGCATGACAATGCATCTACACTACATTTTGTGTGAGACTTGTCAGAGCAAAACTAGGATGTTTTGTGAAGTTTGTTAAGGGTGTTGATAGGTGGTTATGATGCTGAAGTGTTTAAGGAAGTGCTTGTAGGTTAGTTATGTAATAGTTGTGAATGTGTTGCTGTTTGGTTTCTAGGGTGTTCTGGGAGGTTATCTAAGGTGTTGCTTGTGTATGACTAGGGGACCTATTTTAATGATCTGAGCGCATGGCGAAGGTGCACTTAGGGCGTGTCCGAATCCTCTTTTGCTAGTTTGACGGCGGAAATATTGGTTGGCGTGCCAGGTGCATCGTCCAAAAGGGTTGTACCTAGTCTCTCAATGAGTCATGTGTGTGTTTTGGGCATAACATGCAATAAACCACTCCCATTCCCTTTAAAAGTCAGTTGTGCTTGCACCATGGCGGACTGCTATTCACATGGCAGACTTTGCAAATGGAAAGACTGAATGGCTAACATAAAAAAAATACTGCGCCACTGACTTTAGACCAGATTTTGGTTGGTCAATGGCGCAGTTGTTTTCAGTTGCCTCAAAATAGCAACACGCCAACAATGCACCTGAACACACCTCGTTTTCAGACCCATGGGCGAACAGATGAGCATGAGAGCATTTGCTGTGGTACTGGACGTGAAAATGACAACTGTGTCAGGCTGAAACTAGCAAAAAACACTTGTGCCGGGTGTATGATAGGGCCCTAGGTCTTTCTTACCTTGTAGTTTCTCTCTTTTTCAAACTGTTCCTCAAAATGCTTAATTTTCTTCTTGAGGTTCTGGAGTTTCTTGGTGAGCTGTTGGGAGACAGTGTCCCCCTTCAGACTGTCTTTGGAAGAGAGAGAGGCACGACGAGGCCTGTGAGACATGACACAAGCGTTAGTCTGATAATCAGTGTATCTGAGTATTCATGAGTGATTGTGGTTACTCTGCTCACCTCCCACAGGACAGAGCTTTGGTGGAGGAGGTGCCATCGTGGTCCTGCTGCAAGAACCGTTGACTGTGGCCAAAGTCCAGGAACCGCCGGGCTAGTAGCGGCTGAGCATCCTCTTCTAGAGGCAAGGGCAACATGCGGCCCGCCAACGGGGACAGTTGGGCCTCCCCTGACTCGGTCTCCTCTTGCCATGGCATGAACACTGGCACAGGGTCTGCCAAAGACACGGACGCATAGGCTGTCATGCAACCAACACAATCACAATGGTTGTTTTTAATCGCATACATTTCAACACAGAGTTAGAAGTTCCAGGTTGCTTTGTATATTTATATTAACCTGAGGTCTAAATGGGTGAGTTGCTATAATACATAGTTAGCGAGCAGGACAACACATGGAAACCAAGATACCTCAGACTATTTCATGGAAATGGACGAGCACTGTGTTATTTGGCAGACGACTATTCTAGGTGATAGTGCACAGTTTAATGTCATCCACACTGACAAACATTCACACACACACATTTAGGAGCCAAAATATTTAAACAGCTTCATTGCTGCTACATCAGCAATGACAGCAGCTATTGTTTATCGTGCTTGATGCAAGGAAACATGCTCCGAGTAGAAGTCACATTGCCCTGAGAGGGCAGAGAATGTACTGGACTGGGGCCTACTATGGAAACATAGCTGATCAAATTTGCACTGCCTAGATGTCTGACATGGTGGTTGATTAGGAGAAAGCTGATGCATTTGCTGATGGCAGATGGTAAATTGTGGGAGTCAGCAGGTACAACTCGGTGTGTGTGAGGAGCCGAAGGGTTACTCAGAGTCTTGTGGGCAAACTGAAACTGAAGGCATTTTCACACCAATGCATTTTTAGCGCAGACCAGTCTTTGTCTGTGTGAACTTGGTAGGTGTGAAAGATAGAGTGTTAGAAAATGGGGATCTGGGGTATGGTGAATTCATGTGGAGGGATGTTCACAACAAGATGATGATTAAGGTCCACACCAATGGATGATAATGTAATGTACTATTATATGCACGCACTGCAGTTATGTCATCTGCTGCTTTAAATGCTCAAGCTCTTCTTGATTGTGATTGGCTGTAAAAAAATGTTCTGAAAGTGATTCCAACGATATCATTCATCTGTGTCTTTATCGTTAGGGCTGTAGCATGGACTTCCCTTTTCTCACAGAATTAGAACAATTATTAATACTCTATATGCGACTCGTGCTAGCAAAATGAGTCAGAATGCGCACGGGTTAATTTCGAGCTATAGGCAAAACAAGTGAAAAATGTCAATTTGGATGAAATTGAGGTTCACGTAAAAATTAGTTAATTAAGCCCTCATCTAGCGATCCCAATGCTCCAAATACCATTTAAACATTTAAAAGTATCTTTATTTGTACGTTTTCTGAGCTAAAGCTCGTTTTCTGAGCTAAAGCACAGCATTCCAACTTTGTGAATATTCAATGCAAATTCTCGATGACATGAGTCTGAGCCAATGCTGATGTAAACAAAACAATCTTACTCGCGCTGACTGACAGATGCGAAGCATGTGCACAAAGACGCCACGATCCCGATATAGGCTACACTTATACACAAGTGTAATGTTGGCGAGTATTCACGCAAACATTATCTGTTATGTCTTAAGTGAACATTTGGTTAATTGTTGGGGAAAAACATCTGATGTGCAACATAGTAGATCCGTTTGGTACAGTAGGTCTTAATATATAGGCTGTCTGTTTATTAATGTTAATCAAACAATTGTGGAATCATGGAAAAAAAGTTGAATATATATATTTTTTTCCCTATATATATAGGTTTTGACTTGGGTTCTGCCAAATTTGGTGGTATTACCAGGGATTTTAAGGTATGGTGATTTTGTTTTGGAATCTTCAGAAAACTTTAAAGGTGCCCTAGAATCAAAAATTGAATTTACCTTGGCATAGTTGAATAACAAGAGTTCAGTGCATGGAAAATACATTGTTTCCTCCTTCTTATGTAAATCTCATTTGTTTAAAAGGCCTCCGAAGAACAGGCGAATCTCAACATAACACCGACTGTTATGTAACAGTCGGGATCATTAATATGTTCGCCCCCGTTTGCATATGCCAGCTCATGTTCAAGGCATTAGACAAGCCAGTATTAACGTCTGGATCTGTGCACAGCTGAATCATCAGACTAGGTAAGCAAGCAAGAACAATAGCGAAAAATGGCAGATGGAGCAATAATAACTGACATGATCCATGATATCATGATATTTTTAGTGATATTTGTAAATTGTCGTTCTAAATGTTTCTTTAGCATGTTGCTAATGTACTGTTAAATGTGATTAAAGTTACCATCGTTTCTTACTATATTCACGGAGACAAGAGCCGTCGCTATTTTCATTTTTAAACAGTTGCAGTCTGTATAATGCATAAACACAACTTCATTCTTTATAAATCTCTCCAACAGTGTGTAATGTTAGCTTCAGCCACGAAGCATAGCCTCAAACTCATTTAGAATCAAATGTAAACATCCAAATAAATACTATACTCACATGATCCAACGCATGCATGCAGTATGCATGACGAACATCTTGTAAAGATCCATTTGAGGGTTATATTAACTGTGTGAACTTTGTTTATGTACTGTTTTATAGTTGAGAGCTCGGGAGGGCAGGGAGCGCGAGATTTAAAGGGGCCGCAGCCTGAATCGGTGCATAGTTAATGATGCCTCAAAATAGGCAGTTAAAAAAATTAATTTAAAAAAA
Organism: Megalobrama amblycephala; assembly: GCF_018812025.1. Lineage (NCBI taxonomy): Eukaryota > Metazoa > Chordata > Actinopteri > Cypriniformes > Xenocyprididae > Megalobrama > Megalobrama amblycephala. The sequence continues at coordinate 4,243,680 of NC_063066.1, forward strand.
TCTATGGGGTATTTTGAGCTGAAACTTCACAGACACATTTAGGGGACACCTTAGACCTATATTACATCTTGTGAAAGAACGTTCTAGGGCACCTTTAACTCGATTTTTCTCAAAATTGACTTTGGATCTCGGTGGTTGATGCTCAAAGTGTAATGTGGTTTCATGTCAAAATAATGCAGTGTGAGAAGAGAGCTGTGGGGTAAAGGGGAGGGGGGTGGAGTCAAACTCGGGTTCGAAACAAGTGTGAAAACAGCCTGAGAGAAGCAGCGGACGATGGATGAGCAGGGGGGAGGGCTGTGGAGATGCTACTTACCGCTCCCTTCTCTCTGCAGGTGCATACATGTGAAGTCAATGGGTGGGAAATTGATGGGGTATGATGCTGACCAGGGCATGGGCGGAAAGAGAGAGATAGCACAGAAGAGTGCGATGAGCTATGAGCCTCACACACACACACACACACACACACACACACACACTGTGGATCTATGGCTGAAATACTATCATATCTAACATTCATTCAATCAATCAATCCACATAAACCATATTTATGATTCATGTACATCTACACATACATGAGAAAACAGAAGAGTGCATGATGGTAGTTTATGAATAATGATGTCTTTCCCTATTTATAGCCCTGTGATCTATTAAATCTTGAGTTTCAGAGTCAAGGGAACTGTCAACATTCAGACACTGCATACATACACAAGCACATCCTATCAGTCTTATATATGAACTAAATAAGCTATATGAATTAAAGCACAACATTTTCAGGATCTCTCCTGTTTTTTTTTTTTTATTATTTTGTATAAGGACCGTATATTTTGCAGCTTTTTTCCCCCACAGGAAACATTAGCAGTGCGACTTGTAATCTTTTATAGAGACTTAATAGAAAGAGTTACCTTCTTGTTCGCTGTCCGAGAAAATGCTTCTGGTCAAAGACTGAGGGCCGCTGGCTGGCTCCGTGGACTCAGTATTAGCGTTCAGGTCACAGTCGTCGGGCTCCTGAGAGTCATTGGATGGGTTTGTTTAGATGCTTCAAGTCTCAAGTGTAGAAAAACAGAGAGAAGCCTAGTGGTATCCAAATATACTTACACAGGTGATAACATCAGCCTGGTCCATCTGCTCGTAGTCTGGGTAGTTCTCCAGTCTGTGTGAAGATGGAAACAAATGACTATGAACTCCTGAGTGAGGTGATGACAACTGTGTGATCTGTTCCCTTCACGCTTGTCAATTATTCCATGCAAGCTCTTAAAATGTCTTGCTAGGAAAAAAAAAAACTAGTCATATTTAGTCTATTAATAAGGGCGTAAAACAAGCAAAGATAATTCAAACTATGGCCAGCTTAAAGTGTATCCAAACTTTACTAGTCACACCCACACATATAATACAGGCTAATAGACTGTGGAATCTAGGACACTCGCTTATCAGATGCAAGACGTAACAGGCTTACAAAAGTTTTACAAGAAGTTTACAAGCTATTTATAGCTAGGCATATCTATTATTATTTTCTATTAAAAAAACAGAACATGTTTTCTTGTAAAAAGTTATTCTTGGAAGCTTTTAAAAATCAGTCTTTTCATTAGAAAAATAGTTTCTGCATGGCAGCTGTAGTCCAGAAATACACTCAACGTGAGTACTCAAACGCAATGCCTGGCCAGCGCTTTCATGTGTGCGGTCTTCATTGTACATACCCGATATGCATTCTTGCATGCTTGTCTGTGCCATTCAAATGCCCATGCCACTAAAAATATTATTCAGGCAGCTAGCTTTAAACATGTCAGACTGAGTAATGTGTGCTGTTGTAATTACTAAACTGTTAGTTCACCATGATAGTCCTTAACCTGAAAGAGAAAACTGACTTCAGAAGATGAGTTCATGGTATGCTCACTATAATAGCCCTGCAATGCATACTTTTGAACGTGATATTGAATATAGCAAGAGCATTTGCATTCATGTACTTGTAAAGTATGCTTCAGGGCTCAAGGTGTGGCCACAATAATAACATTTCAGGAAATGGGGAAATCTTTTGTCCTTAATTAAAAATTCTGATCGCGTGAACCCTATTGAAATAACTGGATTTCAACTTTTGAAAATTCGTTGAGCGACAGTAATTGTGACTGCACCTTAAAGTGACCCTACTGTGCTTTTACCTTTCATGCAATGTGTAATGTAGCTGTCTGTGAATGTAAACAATCTGCAAAGTTGTGAAGCTGAAAGTGCACGTTAAATAAAGTTATTGTCTCTCAAAAGAAAGAATCAACTCTGAACAGCCTAAACGAGTCATTAGGAATTCGAATCCCACAAAGTAACACATTTGCTTAATACCCAGCTAAGTTCTTCATTGGCTGCCCATGAACAACGTCTACTTTGACCTGCCCTCAAACTCTGTAACTGGTTCGTGTTGTATACATGTCGAGAAGGGAGTGTTTTCTGTTTTCCTCCCAAAGGATGAGGATGTGAAGAGTCGGTGGTTAAAATTACCACAGCGATACAACATTTTCATAATTACTTCTTAAATCTCTGTGAGGTCTAAATGGGATTTACAAAACGCCATTAAAAAGGTAGGACAATAGCCACTTTATTTGGACCAACTTGCTCCTCAGAATCACAGCCTGTAAGTATGATTAATTATTGATATATATATTTATTTTCTACTGGGTGTTTAAAATGCATAGTTTTGTGTTTTATATTGTGCTAAGTCTCGCATTATCACCGTCTTTCTAAAATACTTCTGGCTCACTATTACCTAAAATTGTGTTCATTAATGCAGATTATCTGTCGTTCTTACTACTTTGAGTAATGATAAAGGATGGAGCAAGATTTGTTTTACAAACTTTAATGTTACATCAGTCATTCACGTTAGTCCTTGGCTAACGTTAGCACTATTTATTGATAGTTGATACATTTCCCACATGTGCACCGCAATAAATTCAAAATATACACATTGGTTTGTTGATGAACATACACTTGTTAAAGCTGATGTAGAGGAATTACAGTTGCAACATTTCAAACTGAGTAGTGCATCACTGAGAAACGTCCTGCTCAAGTTGTTCTTGTGATGGAGGTTCGGGTTAAATAATTAGTTCTTTCAATGTTTCAGCATCGGACTCGCGCTCGGATTGATATGGTAAAATGCCATCAGTACTGTCTTTCCAGTGTGTAAAATCCCTGAATCAGTTATGGTAATGGCCGTTTGTTTCCGCATGCGGTGTAAGCGGTAGACCAATCAGCCATCTGGCCAATCAGAGCAGAGCATGCTCATGGAAAGGAGGGGTTTAGAGAGACTGAAGCATTGGACGAGTCGTTTGAGAATCATTGAAAAATGTGGTCATGTGCAATGTATATTATGAGAAAATTAAGAAAATTATGCATGTAAACCTGTTATAGGAGACATGCAAAACAAAACTAAGATAAAATAGTAGAATAGGGGCACTTTAACACCTCCAATCTAACCTTTCTGTGTGATTCTCAGTGTCTATGAGAGTCTCTGTGTCAAGGTCCATTCCAGAACTTTCTTCCGTGACAGGGCTGCTGAGCTGAGAACCTTGAGATTCCTGCGGGGAAAAGGAGGGTGATTACCACTCACTGTACCACCAACAAGTTCAGAAGTGAAAAAGATAATACGTCTTGGCATTATGCTGGAGATATCGCACAATGCCAAATGTTCCCGAAGCCATTTCAACACTTAAACATATCTAGGCTTTGTGCGTGTTTACTGATGATTGCATCTCAAGGTCGGCAGCCGATAAGACTGAGGAATGGGGTGGCTCTCTGCGGGAGGGCGTGTTTGCATTGACCAGGTGGTGCTGTCATTCCTCGGAGTTGGCTATTAAAAGAAGGTGACCCAGTTCATACGTCCCTAACCTGTGGCCAGGCCACAAGAACTTTAGGCACTTGTGGAAGGGAAGAGAAGCCTCCCAAAGAGACTGTTAATCAGAGTCGTCATTGAGCCAGGATCCCAGACACATTCGTCATTTTATTACACCTCACAGCTAAAGAGAGTCAAGAGACACAAACCTTTATCATCAGCTCTGGTGATGCTTCTTCTGAACCTTCCTCATCTTGTTACTTAATTAGCTACTTGAGTAAAGTGCTTTATCTGAAATGTTTCATTCACTCTGGCACGGTGTTAAATGGGGGAAGATTGCTTGTGCCTGCTGAGAACAGTTGATGGTTTGTTTATCTGACAGGAAGGCCCTTGTTTCTCGCTCTCCTGAGGAGGAGTAGCTCTGCCATGTATTAGAGGCCTTGCTGATAGCGGAGAGACTAATCTTGTGCATTTAAGGCCAGTTGTAGAATACAGAAATGGTTCACAACCTTTTTGACTCCAATGCATTGTCCACAGCAATATTCAAAGACCCCCAAACACTAGCCAATTTTAATCTATGGGGCTAGTTTCTGAAAATTATATTTAATTAGAATGAAAATACAATTAAAATCTCAGTAGGTTTTTAGAGCTGAATGTTCTTTAGGGATCATGACTCTTCCAGTTGTTTGTGATTCAACGGATAAGGACTAAGCATACAGACTTTTAAAAAATATATTTTTACTAACAATTCTATCCGATAAAATATTTCAGTGTAGCATAACTAGTAAAATGTATATTTGTTATAAAAACGCCCATGGCATTTTAAGATAGTATTTGAAGAGCTCAGATGCAAAAGCCACTAAACACCACCATAATGATATCGAGCGAATGCTCTCCGCATATATAGTATACATTCATCAAATACTTTCCGCTAAATCCCAGCCTCAGCCCATTCGGAAATACTGGATTGTTGGCAGAAACTGCGAAACGCCACTTCCCTTTGTCAGCAAAAGTCTCTTAGTCCACAAAACCAATCAGAAGACGTGAATCGAATCATATGATTTCAAGATGAATGACAGTGTGCGTATGAGCCGGCTTTCAATTGTCAAGCTGCAAGTTTTCTTCATGTTTTGTCCATCGTTACAGTGGCAATGACAGGTTTTCGCGAGTAGCAAGTAAACTTGCTGCTGTAAAACTGACATAAACGGACGTTGTCCAAAGAGGTGGACTTAGATGTTTTTGCAAAAAAAGCACATATGGACTTTTGCAACAAAAGACAGTCAAATTTGTTAAATACCAATGAATTGACTAAAGTGACTAATAATTTTTCATTGCCATTAAAGTGAAATTACTGAACCTAAACATAGGAGCCTGCTAAAATTCAGACAGACTTTTGCATCTGACCTCTTCATTTATTTACCCGACTTTTTCATATCTAGAAATCACACGTTTAATTTAAGGCTATATCATTATATATATATTTAGGTTTTCCAAGACTGTGTTCTTGGAAATGCTTATTTTGTCTTATTTTAAGTCAACATTGCACATGGTTAAGAACTACTGGTCTACGGCTATTTCTTCTAGCTTTCTTAGTTGTGTTGTATAAAATAAAGAAAAATCCACAAGTTTAACTCTCTCATTGCTTACCTCGCTTTTCTCTGATGGCAGGCTCTCCTCTGTAACCTCCGGGAGAGTCTCAGTCTCTGCCTCAGATTCAGACTGCACATCTTTATGGTCCTCAGGCCCTGGTGTCTTCTGAGTAGGGCTGTTTCTGTGGAAGAAAAAGATTCACATCAACAACCTCCAAGCCAAACATTTATATTCAAACTTCTCTCCAAATACCTGGTAAATTCAGCTAGAAACAAACAAATGCCAGGGTCGGTGTCGGTATGTGTTGCGTTTATTGTCAAACTCACCCTTGAATGGGTTGGGAGTCCAACACCTGACTCTCATAGCTGCCGAGCTCCTTGTCAATTGACGTCTGTAGGTCCAACAAATGCTGTTCCACTGCAGCACGGATGGTCCTCTGGATTATACTGCAAATAAACACATTCAAGACACAACTATTCAAAATGGCTTCCCACTGAGGCCGGAACACGCAGTACCCATATTAATCATTGTTTGACCTATTTAACAAGGTCATCCAAGAAGTTTTCACTGCAAGCTCATCTTTCTAACAAATAGCCCTCCGTCCTGAGCACCACAGATTCTTGTGTCTGAAAATAGACACGTTTTGAGCTTACTAAGACTTTCAGTATTATAACAGCCAAGTCTCTAATGTCTAATGTGTCCTGTATTGAGGCACTGGCTATGTTGAATTCACATGTTTTGTGTGGAACAACAGACCCCCAAGCATGCCTTCCTAACTAACCTCCACGTGATCATCTAGGTGATCACGCAGCCACTGCATGCTCCATATTTCCAACAGTAAATCATTAGAGGAAGGCGTTGTTTGTGCTCTACACCGAAGTGCCGTGGCGGTCTCTGTTTAGATCTGCTCGCTAATGCTTCAGAATTTCAGGACCAGATGCACTAGCTTTGCCTGAAGATGTTCGGTTACAGACACTTTAATGCATTTTCTGCTCCGAGGCCATTTAGAAATTGGATAATATTCTTCCTGCTGCCACAAGTTGCTGCTAGCACTCAAGGCTTCAGTTGAAAAGCCATTCGCCAGTAGGAAACTATAAGCAATTGAATGTGATTTATTCATCGTTCTTAATGTGATGGTGGGTTTCGTTTTATTATGGACACAATTAGTGGAATGTCAGCAATGGATAATTTGGCAGAATTCCACTTTCAATTCTATTTTTCAGAATGCCAAAGTCACAAAGCAAATCGGTCTCTTTGACGGCGAGACAAAGCATGCCTTAGTTATCTGCTTTGAAGACCATAATCACATTGGTTCAGCTTCATTTGGCCTTCTGTCCACCTAAAAGGTCTGTTTCTTGCACATGTGTCCCTTTGAGTTGACAAATCTGATTTAGACTAGAGGATAATTGCATACAGACCAAATTAATCCCAGCTAAATTAACTTCAAATAGACAATTAAAATGGACCTATTGGTCAAAGAAAGGCTTTGTATGCTGTTTATGTCAAGGTTTCATAATAGCGCATATATATATATATATATATATATATATATATATATATATTATATATATATATATATATATATATATATATATATATATATATATATATATATATATATATATATATATATATATATATATATATATATATATTTTTTTTTTTTTAAGAAAAAAAGTAGTAGACACTTACTCAGCAGATCCTGGAAGAATGCTGATGGAAGAAATGTGTGAACTGGAAAGAGAAGAAAAAGAATGAAAAAAACATTAGGAGGATATTAACTGTATGATCTTACCTACTCAGGCTCTTTATCCAATAATGTGCCATCAGGGAAAAGTAGTATCATTTAGCGCACATTTTCTAAGTCACGTACACTGTAAAAAACATTTTTTTTTCATTTCCTGCAAAGGTCACAGGAAACATCAGGAGGGTCAGGAAGTGGGCATCTGAGAGGAATTGTGGGCAGGGTGACTTAGCAGACCCATAAACAAACTCAGACACGCAAGGAACGCTTGCTTGCATAACACTAGTTGACCGCTGCTTGTTAGCACCCGTGTCTGGTTCTGGGGTAGGAACAAATAAGGCCCTGATGGATACAACAGGTGGTTTGCCATAAGTTCTGTGCCATCAGCACACAAACAGAAAGAGGACAAGCGTGAGGTTCAGATCAGCTTTTGAAGTCCTCCGTATCATTTTGCGGCAGCTGTGCGGTGCTATGGTGTAATGTCTTGACCCCTTGAGTTCTTTAGGCTGCTAGGAAGGCTTGTGTTCAACCAGTCATCCCATGAAAAAGGAAAAGCCAGACACCTGACATCATCTAGAAACTACAGTGCATGTAGTGTAGCTAGAAGGTCACAACGTCAAATGATTTCCTGATTTCTAGGATCTGTTCACTTAGGTGTATTATAAATTTGTCAGCAACACAACTACTAGGTTAAATGAATTCATCCCAGATATCTTAATCTAGATCCATGACACATGAAAATGAAGTAAATAGCAAGGCCATTGAAAGGAGGAAGTCATGTGAGGACAGAAACTGCTGCTGGGGCAACTAGACTAGAGAAGCACTTTTTGAAAAATGTCCTTGAGTGTGTTTTTTTTTCTAGTCAGCGCTGAAAAGTGCATTGCTCGATATTGCCAGAGAGAACAAAACCAGCCTTGTTTAAGAGATATTCAGTATCTTGCCCACACAGAGCTCCAGAAGCAGAGATCAGTTACAGTAATGCGTCCACATTACTGTGAAGCACTCTAATAAAGAACCTTGTGTAATGTCTTCCCATTCATTTCCTCTGCTGAAACACCTCACCTGAACTCTAATGTCGATGATTCAGTCTGAGAAACAAATCAAAACTATGGATTTATGATATAGAAAGTTTGTGCGATACTTTGAGACGGTGTTTATTTTATGGTAAATGTACATTGATTCTTATTAAAGCTACAAAAGTTATTCAGTCAAGTGCTGTGAGTGATTTTCTCTTCATCATTTGTTGTTTGATTAACATTAATGACACAGACGGCAGCAGGTTTATTAGGATGCTGTCACTTTAAGACCGAATGCACTGATCTAATATATTGACATACATCCAACTGTTTGTTCACTTAAGACATAACTGACTGTGTTTATGTGAATACTCGCCATATTTTTTTGGTGTGTTTTTGACCATTTTGAATGTATCCAAAGACAAAAGTCACAGAAAGACGCTTATAAGGGAACAGCGTGAGTTCTCTTTGACATCTTAATTTATTTTTGATTTCCATTTTGGCTTCAAACAAATAAAAGATGATGGTAACACTTTAGATTAGGGTCCAATTCTCACTATTAACTAATGATTATCTTTTTTAAACTCCTAATTACTGCTTATTAATAGTTAGTAAGGTTGTTAAATTGAGGTATTGGGTAGGATTAAGGGATGTAGATTATGGTCATGTAGAAAAGGCAATAATATGTGCTTTATAAGTACTAATAAACCACCAGTGATTAAATGGTAAACTTCATGTTGTTTTTCTTAATAGGATGAAAATAATCTGTTATTTAAATGGTGATTAAATTATATAGAAAGTGGTCAAAGAACGCTCCCTTTACAATCGCTAGGGCTGTCAATCAAACAGCGTGAGTTTATCAGTGATTTGCGCCAAAACTCCCGTTTTATTCAACAAATCGCTTACGTTTGCACTGTTAGTTATGATGAAAGCTTTTGTTATAGGGGTGTAACGATATATCGCAGTACGATATTTCGCGATGCAAAAATGTTACGATATGTATCGTAGAGTGATGCCGATACTTTTACGATATGACGGCAGTCTAATCTTATTGGTTGAGCTGCCGATGTGACCTACTCTGCAACATGGAGGTGGCAGTGAGGTTGTCACCACATATTAATGGTGTGTCTCAAACAGCTCTCTAGTTCAGTAAGTGTTTGGCGCACACATCCAATCTTGCAAGCACGTTTCTCACGTCAGTCTCTCGCTTGGTCGCGTGAGAAAAGTCGTGGCTTTCTTTCACCGCAGTGCCACAGCAACAGCTGTGCTCACAGAAAAGCAAAAGATGTTTGCGATGCTTTGCTTTAAGAAGTTCTGTGGGGCCGTTCACATATTGCGTCTTTTCCGCGTGCAAGTCAGGTATTTCAAATGTAGCCGCGCGGCAGGCGATCTCATAATGGGAGCAACGCGGTCGCGACGCGTATGCGGTGTGCTTTCCAGGCACATCGAGATGAAAAATTCCCAACTTTTCAAAATGCCGTAAGTGCACCGCAGGCCATGTGACAAGAATCAACCAATCAGCTATGGCCTTTCCGTAACAAAACATCAAAATCTCAGCCGAACAGCTGATCATAGCTGGACAGGGTGCTTTTTATGTCTTATCTCCATAAATATATCTAGTAGTAAAGGTAATGCAAGGGCTAGAAATCAATTTATCCTTTGCTGAAACTTCCTGATCCTCTTGGAGAGCGCAGTTAATGGTTGCATAGCAACGACCGACGCCACGGGAGCGCAAGCGCTTTGGAAGGAAGAAGCGGTGCTGTCGCGCCTTCCACTCGTTTTTAGACGCGATATGTGAACGGTCCCTTAGGATTCTTAATTCTAAGATCATGTTAAATTTAACATTTTTTTTCAGTTGAATACAGAAGGTTTTTAATAAACCTTGAAATGTTATCTTGTATGTGCAACAAGGAAAATTACTGAAATTTGTTAATGTTTTTTTTTTTAAATAAATCTTGTTTGAATTTCAGTTTCATTTTGTTCAAAATATCGTGATACGTATCGCATCGTGAACTCCGTATCGAGATACGTATCGTATCGTGACCTGAGCATACATTCAATTACACCCCTATTTTGTTAGTATGCAGAAATTGAGTCGATCGCTGTTTTCATGTGCTCAACAACATCGGCTACAATGTTCATCACTGCACATCTAAATACAATGCCATAGATTTAAATGTAATGCTTTTCACAATTAGTTAACCTTGAGAGCTGTAATAGTAAAATCGTGCTAAAAGTTTGAGAGAATAATACTTGGCTATTTCATAGGTAAAGGTGTCAGCCAATCACAGCAGTGGGTGTTTACATTTCAGACATGCCTCTTAAAACAGAGCTTTCAAATAAGAAGGCTAAAATCAGGGTAGGAAAAATGCCTTTTATTTCTAAATTATGACAATTTTCAATGTAAAAAGCATACTAACATTATAAGTGCACCCCATGAAACTTTATAAAACAACAGTTCATGACCCCTTTAAACATTCGGGAGAGATAAGGCTTAAACCTACATTGTCACCAATATATTAGTGTTTCAAAAATCAAAATCCCTGGTCTTGTTGTGAAATGCACATTTTTTAAAAAAAATAGTTTTCATAAACTTTATCCAGTGTCACTCTTTACACATTAACATGAGTTTCATTTCCGAATAGTATCTGGATTTTCCAATGGGTTTCCAGTGTGACTGGACAGAGATCCGACTGCACTTAGTCATGCAAAAAGGAACTCGACATATTTCATGTCGTCTTTGGAAACAGAAAGAAAGAAAAAAAAAAAACAACAACACCAGAGCTGAAGTGTGAATAAAGGAGCCAAAAATAAAGAGCTAAAAGTAATATGCTGTTTCACTATGAGATCAGTTGAGGCTTTAAGATGATTACACACTCCGACTTGGCACTTTATTTTATCAGCAGCATCGAACACACACACACACACACACACACGGAGCAGTCTTTCCCTCCCACACGCACCCTTGAATGCAACTGTGTGTGAATAAAATGCTGCATCATGCAGTGATTCATCAGTTTTACGAGTCTCGTTTTCACCAAACAATCATATTTCAACTCAGCAGTGTTACATAAGTTATTAGGGCTTTCTGTCATGCGATCTGAGAGGCAGTCTTATCTGAGTGTCACATGCAGCCTTGGTCGAAAAACCAATAAACAACAGTCCATCGGGAACAAATCAATCCCCTTCAAGAGTTTCACCCTGAACGACAGCCTTTCCCACAACATCCACAGCTCTTTTTCCACTGAATCACTAGATTCATTACCTGTGGAGAAGGACTTGACAAGCCATGTCTTCGGTTTGGTTCTCGTTGAGGAGCCGTTTTGGTTGTTTACGTTGGGCGTATGGTTATCCTGATTGGGCACTTTGCGGTGCTAAAGTCTGGATGAGCAGGTCAAAGAGCAAACACAGGCTGCCGGCGCTCATTCTGCGGAGTCCTGTATGTGCTGTCTGCCTGTGTGTGGGACTCAGCACTCTGCTAAAAAGTGCTGCAGTGAAAGTGCTGGACTCTTGCTTAAATACACGGCCGTCTGACGCAGTCTTGTCGCTAGTGCTCTGGGCCAATCGCCTCTCCCCACACACACACACACAGACAGACACAGACAGAGCACTCCCTCCCCCCAACTCAAAGTCAAGCCCACACACTCAAACACCTGTTAGATTTTTATATAACCCTGTCACTGTCCAAACTTCAGACAGTCTTCACCGCTTACTGCACTGCCGTTTACAGTTAGGAGACTCACTGTCTGATGAAATTGCATGTAAACACATGAATACAAACATGGATGCCATCCTAAATACATGGCTCAGCCAAAAAATCTGTCATCATCATAACCTATTGGTTATTTTGTGCTGCTTACTAGCAACATTAGTTTTGATTTTTAATGACTTTAAAAAAAAAGAAGTTTCGTCTGCTCACCAAGGCTACATTTATTTAATTAAAAATACAGTAATAACAGTAATATTGTGAAATATTATTACAATTTAAAATAACTGTTTTCTATTTGAATATATTTTACAAAGTAATTTATTCCTGTGATGCAAAGCTGAATTTTCAGCATCAATACTCCAGTCTTTAGTGTCACATGATCCTTCAGAAATAATTCGAATATGCTGATTTGCTGCTCAAGAAACATTTATTATTATTATCAACGCTGAAAACAGTTGTGTACTTTTTTTTTTTTTTCAGGATTATTTGATGAATAGAAAGTTTAAAAGAACAGTATTTATCTGAAATACAAAGCTTTTGTAACATTATTAACACTACTGTTCCAAAGTTTGGGGTCAGTAAGAATTTTTATTTTTATGTTTTTGAAAAGAAATTAAAGAAATTAATACTTTTATTCAGCAAGGATGCATTAAATCGATCAAAAGTGGCAGTAAAGACATTTATAATGTTACAAAAGATTATATTTTAAATAAACACTGTTCTTTTGAACTTTCTATTCATCAAATAATCCTGAAAAAAAAATATTGTACACAAATATTTTGTACAATTGTATGGTAGAATGATTTCTGAAGGATCATGTGACACTGAAGACTGGAGTAATGATGCTGAAAATTCAGCTTTGCATCACAGGAATAAATTACTTTGTAAAATATATTCAAATAGAAAACAATTATTTTAAATTGTAATAATATTTCACAATATTACGGTTTTTATTTTATTTTTAATTAAATAAATGCAGCCTTGGTGAGCAGACGAAACTTAAAACATTAAAAATCTTACCGATCCCAAACTTTTAAACAGTAGCGTATAGCATAAAAGTATATTAGATCAATTTTTATACTTTTTTTCATCTTTTTTTGTGAGCATGGTTATGGGCATGAAAAACAGTGTCCCACTGAATAATGATGCACTGAAATTTCATCATATGAAAATATTTTGAGCACATGACATGGATAAGCTACAACAGGTAAACGTGTCAACCGTCAATTGTCATTTTGATTATCTGAGATCTTTGCAGTATTTAGTTTATGCGTGAACAAAACTTCGCTAAACATTATTTGTAGCGCGCTTCCCATACAATAATCGCAATAAGCTTTGAGTTTTTATATTCTGTCAATTTTTTAACACAATTCAGACAATAAATGTCATTTTGACGCTCTTTAATGTGGTGTGCCAGATCTCTGTACCCATATATAATTATATTGATAAAAAGTTCATATAAAACTTCCTTATGTGCAATTTAAATGTTTAAATTAGGGCTGTCAAAATTATCGCATTACATATGCGATTAATTTTTTCAGCTTAAAATATTTAATACAATTAACACAGCATCATAACTGTGAAGTTATTACAATATAAAAATATTAAAACTAGTGTTTTTAATCACGATTATAGGAAAAAAAAAGTGTTAATTTTTTATGTGCAACTCTTTGTATTTCAGTGTTGATTAGTAAATGAACCTTATTTTCCTGATGACAAAATTGTCATTTTTGTGTGAGCTATGCCTTTAAGATGTACACTCTGTCAACTAACAGACCGGTCAGAGTCTGGTTTCTGCCGGTTGGAGTACGCATCACACTTCCTGGTGTTCTTAAGATGAGCAAGTGTATCAATTAGCAGGAAACAAAATAAGATGCCACTTCAAGAACCAATACAATGACCCAGTTGTCTTCCCCAATGAAATTTTAATGAGATGAGAACGAGAAACCCCTTTAAACATGAGAGACACTGAGAATGGCAGAGTAATAAAGACGTTGTGCTCATGGCAAGTACGTTAATAGATTGGTCACAGGGAGTATCAAATTTCCCAGCGTGTTATGGGTGCTGCTCGACATACTCAGGTGGTAGGATGTCGAAAGACAGGTGAAACCTGATAAATGTGGATGGATGCCTGAGGTAGCACTTAAAAAGAGGAGTGGAAATGATTTATTGCGCTTTCCATGTAAAGTCTGTGCATATAGCCCATGTTGAGTCAACACTGCACTTGTTTTGATGGCTCAGTACAAGAGTGCATGAGAAAATTAGGAGACTTGATACAGAGGGGAGACTCTTAAATCAGCTGACAGAGATCTGACTTGGAGGTCCTAGCATCTCCAATGCCACAATATACCACAACCCTCAAAGTCTTGTGTGCCACAGTGAATAAAGATCTAAGCTTGAAACCAAAAGGTTGTATGTTTGAATTCCACAAAGGCCAACAGGCACTAACCACTAGAGCATGTCTCTGGAAATTTCATATTTATTTAAAGGCCCTAATAAAACAATCATTATTTCCTTTAGGAAACAAAGTTTGGGCTGATCGTTATTAAACTGCCAACAACCTAATCACCAACTTTTAGGGGTAATTAGCATATAGATGGTCTCAACGCTAAAGGCTGGAATAGACTACATGGCTTTTGCCCAGATTTTTTTCTCCTGATTTGCAGTCTGGAGGAGTTGATGCTAATTGCCATCAGTCAGAGCCAGTCTGCAGATTTTGGAAAGCTGTAGTTGAAAGATTTCACAGAAAATCGCATAGTTTATGATGTAGGGCTGCACGAAATATCATTTTAGCATTGATATCGCAATGTGCGCACATGAGATATTCACATCACAGGATGTGTTGATGTCAAGTAGGGATTGTAGTTGATCTGTACAGACCAGGCATCAAAATGCACGTGATTCTAGTATTAATTGCGAAGCTTAACCATCACAGAGCGAAAGTGTATCGTTTGCATGTTTCTTAGGTTCTGTCAGTTTAAACATTCAAGTGATTTTAAAACATTTGAGCGCAAAAACTTGCAAAAGAGAACTCAATTTGGAGCATGACAGCATGCGAACACCAAATTCAGTTCTCTTTCGCCTCTATTTTTTGTGCTTGAACGGACACATACAGGCAAAATTATATCAAAATGCCCGTCTTGGCGAGTATCCTCATAAACCACATTGGCTTATGGCTTACGTGTACGTAAATAATTTGAGAAAGACTACAGATGCATATCATTATATTGGATCCGTGCATTAGCTCTTAAAGTGACAGCAGCCTAATATTCCTGCTGCTGTCTGTGCCATTAATGTTAATCAAACAACTATTATATTTTATTTAAATAGAGTGAAGACTATGCACTGTTATTTCATGCAATTCCTGTACCTGAATATTATTAGACTTACCTGAAAAACAAAGCACTGTTTATTTAATTTGTATCTTCGTTCTATTGCGTTTATCTACGCTTGTAATTTGTTTGTAATTTTAATTAGATTCAATCTCCTACAAAATCACCCCAATTATTCTAGAATGAGAAATTATTTCCAAATAGAGCTATTCAAGTCATCTGGAGAGTTTTAATATCGCAATATATATATAAATCTAAAAAAAAAAAAAATAAATAAATAAATAAATATTGCAATGTCAGTTTTTTCCAGTATCGTGCAGCCCTAGTATTTTTTTTAGCTTCAGACTATGAAGCTACCCAGTCGGAGCACTTCAAACATGTTTGATATTTTGAGCCGATTTTAGATCGGTCTCATGTTTAGGACATCTTGGATTGCACACTTTTTCTGCAGCAGCCTACTCTGTGTCCTTCATTATTTTGCATATGCAACATCAAAGTATATCGTGTATATATATAAACATATTGCCACGTGCAGCTCTGTATTCATTTGGTACACATATGCAAAACTGAAAAACCCATAGCCTAAAATTTCGGTATGAAATAAGGGGCCTGAAAGAGGTCACTGACTCTTCCACCTACAGCAGCCCGACGTTGTGTCGAAAAATGTTCACACGTTCCAAAGCTTGAACAACATGTCTCAAGAACACCAATCTACTGCTGCCTATTTTAGAGCTGTGTGAAAAGTATTTTCCATAGCTGGTGAAGGATACATTGCAGCGCTTATATTTAGCTGAATGTTCGACACCCTTTCAGATTCCACTGGGGCACAATGGGGGCAAGTATAATCACTGCAGGACCCCATCGAAAACAAGTTCTCAAGACACCACCAAATACCCTTTTTCCTCATTTTATCATCTTTAAACACGTATGACTGCCGGTTAACCTGTTTTGACTCCAAGTATATGAGACCATATCTCCACTGATGATTTGATACACAAGCCAAATTATACAGCAATAAAGCAATTTTACAAAACATGATAACAATATAATTGGAAACTCAAAACACAGCTTGGAAAGTATTTATAGCACAGTTCAAAGTAAATTGCATTCTCCAAAGTTAATCATTGATTATTTACTATCCTGACACAGCAAAAATGCCACCTGAGTTCCTCGTAACATATCATAAAAGCCATAAAGTGCTATTTGCAACTGCTGTGAATGACAGGACATTAGAGATAACATCACAGCATCAAAAAATAACAATGCTCCTGTATGCCTCTGTCGTGACATGGCTCATGTCCTTAAGGGGGTTTACGATGTGAAAGCCTTCTTGGCTATATATGGGACATGACATACTTTTTTAAAGGTCCAATTATATTGGCCCTAAAGGATTTTGCAACAAAACAGGCAATTTAGTAATACACGTCTATTTTTCCTCTGTCTTATGGCCATTTCAATTAAATGTGTAGTTTTGCTTATGCCTTTTCTTTAAAAGGGGTCCTTGATTATGATTTTACTTTTTTTTTTTAACTTTAGTTAGTGTGTAATGTTGCGGTTTTGAGCATAAACAACATCTGCAAAGTTACGATGCTCAAAGTTCAATGCAAAGAGAGATATTTCTTTCACAGAAATCACTTTTTAAGGACTACAACAAACAGCTGGTAGGGACTACAATGAGCTTCTTCCCGGGTTAGTGCCATCACTAACCCTAAAATTTACATAAACTCCGCCCCCGAGAACACACAGCAAAGGGCGCGGGGCCATGTTGGGCTGCTTTAGAGAAGAGGAAGAGTTGTTGTAGTAGAGTGTTGTTGTCATGCCGTCATTTTACACCGGACTGCTTCACAAACGAGGGTCAATTCAACGCTCGATTTGCACAAAAGATTAAAATGACGGCACATGTTAGTCGATGAGTTGAATCAACTCCACAGCAACTACATAAATGTATCCACTAACCATTCAGAAACGTCTAAAAGTTGTAACTTCTTCCTGAGTCTCTCCATCAGTGTCGACTCCGGTTTGAACAATGTAAGGCTGAACACCGTTACTGACAATCCTCATTTTGGCTGCGTGAGATTCTCCAGCTTTGTTGTTGTTGAGCTGTTAAAGATCCGCCCTCTTCTGGAAAGGGGGCGGGGAGCAGCAGCTCATTTGCATTTAAAGGGACACACACAAAAACGGCGTGTTTTTGCTCACACCCAAATGAGGTCAAATTTGACAATCTATAATAAATGATCTGTGGGGTATTTTGAGCTGAAACTTCACAGACAAATTCTGGGGACACCAGAGACTTATATTACATCTTGTAAGAGGGCCATTATAAAACAGCACATAGAAAATAAAATATAAAATAATCAAGTATTCAATTAAATAATCATGACAGGCCTAATCGTGCCCTTTATGCATGGTGATTTGGAAGGAAAACTGACGTGCAAATAGTTTCATATATTTGCTTCAACTAGTGGAAAAAATTCCTGGTAAAAATGTCCAAAATAGAAAATGTTTATGTGCTCATATTAATTAGCAGCTTTGCTCTGCCCATTTCCCTGCTGATCATAGTGTTTGCTTGCATCTAACTTAGAATTAACTACAGCAGCTGCCATCCAAAGCTGTTCATGCAGAGACTAAACACTTCAAAGTGGGTAGGATTAGCAAAGTGTACCTAAGATATTATTCTAGTAGACAGACAGGATGTCTGGAGCTTTGCCTCGCACAGAAGATGGTCTGAACTTGTTTTGGTGAGGTATACGGTTTATGCAACATAAATGCACACAATAGCATTGTTTCAAAACCTATTGAGCTGCATACCAAGACGGCATTTTAAGGCATCACACATGCAACCTGGCACAAAGGCCGTTTCAAAAGATAGTCAGTAATATTATGCTGCTTTCTAAGACCTCATCTTGGCCAAATTCTGAGGCAGCAGGACATGTATTCTTCATAAAAAATACTTTTTTCCCCTTTTTTGAAAGAAATGAATACTTCCAACAAGAATGCATTATATTGATCAAAAGTGACAATAAGACTTTTACATTGTTACAAAAGTTCATTCTTTCATTATGAATTCTGTTCTTTGGAACTTTCTGTTAATCAAAGAATTCTAAAAATGTATCACCATTTCCACAAAATTGTTAAGCATCACAAATGTTTATAGCATTGATAATCATAAATGTTTCTTGAGCACCAAATCAACATATTATTATGATTTCTTCCTTTTTAAGTATTGATCTAGTTTTAAATAATAATAAAAAAGTATTTGTTTTATCGCTCATTAGAGTGGCATGTTGTTAGCCTAGCAACGTAAAATGTCACAATCATCAATCAATTATGATTAAAGGTTCTTGTTTTACTGTGGTGCATGTCACTGCTGATGAGTGTTTCATATCATTCACTTCTAAAAACATTTAGAAGGAAGCGGTCAAGGAAAAAACAACAACAACAATAACAGCAACTGAGCCAAAACAAATCAAACATTTCTTGCATTCCTTCCACAAATTACAAATCTTTGTCTCGTTTCAGCAAGGTTGAGGAATTCTCAACTGCGCATGTTGTTTTGACACATGCCAACTCTCATGGCCGTCTGTTTATTAGGATTAAAGGCATTTAATCACCTTAAACAAGGAGCGACTGAGCCAAACACTGTTACCTTATTATCAATGTGTTTCACATTCAAATATGGAGAATTCCTTGTATTTGTAAACATTCTCTGACATTCTATCCATTTAGTCTTAAACGAAAACTATCCAATTTAGCTTGTGTCAGACAGAAACAAGCTACCAATCCATTTTGTGTTACCTTACCAGACACCTCTCGGCAGACTGCCTAATGTCTCATGGCAAGAGTTACAGGTTAATGACAGCCATTAATTATACTCTCCACACCCTTATATACCATGTTTAAAATCTAGAGCATGTCTATAAAAACAGCTACACATAAAAAAAGATGCCAGGCGCATTGACTTGATATGGCTCTGAAGTACTAGCTTTATAACATGACATCAAGGTATAAGGCCGTCTGACATTTAGGTCACTGGAATTTGAAGTCGCCCACTGAAAGTGTGCAGAGGAACAAAGGCCAAGAGAGATCAAGGCTCAGACGGCTGATAGGTCAGTTACGGGTCTCAACGCAGCGGGCTGATGGAGATCACAGAAGCTTTGACAGAGAGAAGACACCAGACCAGCCACACACATAGATAAAGGGTTGAGGAAGATACAAGCTATTCATAATTTAAAGCAGTTCAGCTACAGTCAAGCTACTCTTCAGGGAAAGTAACTAGATGATACACAACCTACAAACAAAAAGCAGCTAAATACACTGAAGCTACTGAAGTGGAAAATATCTATTTAAATATAACCATCTGAAGATGCAATTTATAAATTTAACTAGAGCCACATTTTTATGGCACATAAACATTGTTCAATCATTTAAAACTCCCATTTATGGTAAAGAATTAAACAGATAAATACAACTAGAAATGTAAATATTTTCAGTGTAAATATTTTAATAATATGTAAATATTAATCAGTGAATTATTTGCTCATGGGAAATGTGTAAACTATCCGTTTCACTAGAATGAAAGTGAAAGTGACATGTGAAGGCCAAGTATAATAACCCATACTCAGAATTTGTCTTCTGCATTTAACCAAAGACTATAGAATTAGGGCTGGACGATTAATCGAAAAGTAATCGAAACCGAAATTCAGAACCTCTAACCGATTTAATTTTCCCATGTCGGTTATTTCGCTTTTTTAATCCTGTTAATACTTCCCCCTTAAAAACATAACTGCGTGTGTAGCCACGTGACTCCGCCCCGTCCAGTCAGTGGCATAAAAGCAAAACACGGAGGTGAACGCCGGTTCAACACATAGTGATGGCGCGTGAGCGGTGAGCCTTGCGTCTTCACTAAACTTTGTCAGTTGTATTTGTTTTATGGTTTGGACACTCAAGCGATTAGACGATCGGATGTGTATTATTATATCGAGCTACCGCGCTCGCATAGATATATACATAATTATATCTATGCCGCGCTCGCGCAGCTGCATGTGGCACGAACACTCATACAAACAGCTGCGCAAAACGTGAAGATCGCGCGCACACAGAGGAAGGCAGAAACTTGTTGTCAGCGCTGTCCTGTGATTTATCACTAAAATAGCTTAGAAACTCAAAAGTTATAGCATCTATTTTTTCTACTTTTGAAGGAACTATTTACAACCCACAGCTTCACAATTAATAGAGAGACGGTATGACTAATTCACACACGCAATCACTACTGGTACTGTGCTAATTTATCTTTATCTGATTTACAACGAGCAGAAACCTGTAAGAAATGTTACAAACCATAGATAAAATAACTGCTGATAGTGAGCTATGATGTCAGATCACTCTTTCAACAGGAAAAAAAAATATCCCACCTTAATAGTCAATCATAGGCTATTTACAGTACAAACCTTGTCAGTGAACTATGAGGGCAAAAAAAAAAAAAAAAAAAAAAAAAAAATCAGAAATAAAATAATCGTTCATTAATCGTAATCGAGGTAAAATGTTCAATTAATCGAGGTTTTGGTTTTAGGCCATAATCGTCCAGCCCTATATAGAATAACACAAGATGTGACACTCGTATTGTTTTGAATGGGAGAAAGTGTAACGCGCAATATGGCGGAATAAGTCCCGCCTTCTAAATAAGAGCCAATCGCCGACTGGTAAAGTCATCGCGTCACTTCAGCGGCCGTTAGAATCACCGGTTTCTATAGAAACAGTCAGACTCGCGCCTCCGAAGAGACGCGCATTTAGGTCTGCGCATGCGCATTAGCTTGATCCAGCCTGAAGAATACAGTTTTTTTGTCATGATTCGAGCGTTTAGAAACTAAATTTATGAGCCGGTTGTTGTTAGATTTCATTGGTGATTTAAAATATGAAATTTAATCGTAAGGTTGGTGAACCGTTTTGGAGAATTTGATGTTTCCCCATTCAAAGAGATTGCATGATGCCCAGGATGCCCGAGAGGCGTTTCAAAGATGGCCGCCGAGTGAAATGACTTGTCTTAAAGGGACTTTGATTTAACCCATCCAAGTTAGAGTACACACATTAGGAGTAGTGAGTAGTGAACACACACCACTGAACACACACCCGAAGCAGTGGACAGTCATTTTGCTGTGGCGCCCAGGGAGTGATTGGGGGTTGCTCAAGGGCAGCTCAGTCATTTATATTAAATACTCATATTAAATTTCACAGGGAGATGCCGGAGAGGGACCACGGCACAGACTGGACAGATCCCAGATGAAGGCGTTTCTAAAACTGTGCTTGCACTTACCTTGAGGAGGAGGGGCCGACGTGGGCATGATTAGGGGACAGGGAGGAGGGACCATCCTCTCCGTCCCGCGGGAGCTCCTCGCACGCTTCCAACTTCTCTTCCTCCAGGAGCTCAGTGATCTGTAGGGGTGAGAGAGGGGGAAATTTGAATACTGTAGGCCTGTTGCCACTAATTCAGCAGCATTTATTTCTAATTCATCATAAGTATTACATTTCATGTCAACATCTTATGCTCCTGCGAGATGCAGGCATTATGCAATACGCCACAACCTATGCTGATTATCTGCAGGACGCCTAATTCACACGCCTGCATACGAGATCACACACATCTGCACTGTGGGTGCTACTGGTGAGTCATGACATCACACATACATTGGTGATTACCACAGGATGCTGCCATGTAAATTTAAAATCCTAATTTTATTTAAAAAAAAAAAAAAAAAGTTTTTTGTCCAATTCTCACTATTAACTACAACTTTTGCTTCAATGAACTCCTAATTACTGCTTATTAATAGTTAGTAAGGTAGTTGTTAAGTTTAGGTATTGAGTAGGATTAAGGGATGTAGAATATGGTCATGCAGAATAATATGTGCTTTATAAGTAATAATAAACAGCCAATATGCAAGCTAATAAGCTACTAATTAATAGTGAGAATTGGACCCTAGACTTAAGTGTTATATAACAAGCTAAAATCTAATATGAGAATGAATTCATCCGGTGCATTACTGCACCTGAAATAACTTATGTCATATGACCACATCCCCTTATATTTATGTATCTGAGTGCTTGTTTGTATTACTAATGTGGTTTTCCTGAAGACATGAGAGAGTTATATAAAGCAAGAGTCTAAGGTATATATGAAAAACAGGTTTAAAAAAAAATCAGCTAGAGAACAGTGAGATGGCACATGTTGTTCAGTGCTACACATCCATGTGTAAATCTACTTAACAGACAAACTTTGGCACTAGCACATGATCAAATGCACTCTGCATCTGCTGCAGTATCGCTGCCATGTTGCCATAGCAACCATTTCCCTCTACATCTGATTGGCCGAGCGGGGCTGCTGTTCAGTGGCCATGCAGATATGAGTCATATGCAGTGTGCAGAATGGCTGCCGAGGGCTCGGAGGATGACTGTATTTTCACACATCTCTATATGCCTACAGCCACCATTCCCTCTCGATTGTCCAAGACTTTGAAATTGTATTCTTTTACACTATGTTTCTCCTTGTACTGTATATCTTAGAGGTTGTGTATCTTTAGGGACCACACCATTTGATTTCATCTGCTTCCAATTTAGAAAATGGCAATGCAAATTTTTCTCATTGAGGTGCCTCTGTGTGAAGATCCAGCATGAATTCGTGGACTGATGTACAATCGTTTTTTTAAAAAGACTCAATGTCTCAATAGGCACAAAAGCATTAATCATGTTAATTGAGGTGTTATAATAAAATCAGCAATGCAAAACGTGACAGATGAAAAGGACTCCTGTGTTGTTTGCATCAGTCTGTGGTGGAAAGACTAGGTAAATCTAAAAAAATACTGTGTATTTACTGTGACTCAAAAGGTCCCTGCCGAACACAGCCTTCATTAGTATCTTCTGCTGTCAAAACCAGAGCTCCAGACTAAGGGTCACTGCACACTGAGTCCGAAATTTTTGCATGCGTTTTTTCGTATTCGCAATCCTAAAAATTCGTCACGCACAGAGACCTTGCACACTGAGTCCGATGCGTATTAATGAATGCGTTGCGGAAAAGAAAAAAAAAGAAAAAACAACGCAAAACAATACAAAATGAAGTCTTCAAGCAGTGAGCATTATTAGTTGTCTCCTCTCTTCTTAAAAAGAGAAAAAGAAAGAGGAAATATTGGGTCCATTCAATCCCGAGACTGCATAGAGAGAAAGGAGAATTCACCTCATCAAGGAGCTGCGGGATTATCCGAGTGTTTCAAAGTTTACTTCAGGATGTCAGTGGCTCTGTTTGATGCTTTACTACTGGCACAATCTGTCTTTATATTCGGTCTCTTTGTATTCCTCACATTGTTTGTCATTCAGTGCTGCTGTTTTGTGCTGTAGAAGACGTGGATCAACTTGTCAGATGGCATTCTGGATTTTTGTGTTCGCGTACGGTGGCACTGAATTGTCAACACGTCTCTCAAAATGTGTGCCACGGATGTGAAAAATGCAGAAAATCGAACCTGATACGAATATTTTTTTGACGGACAAAAGTTTCGGAGGCAGTGTGCAAACGCGATTGACATAACGTGAGGTCGAATTTATTTTTTAACGTGTGAAAGTTGCATGCGAATTTCGGACTCAGTGTGCAATGACCTTAACATTTGAGAGCAGTGGCATTGTTTTTTTGTTTTTTTTTATCATAAAAGGTAATTTAATCATATTACTATTGTTTTGCATTAATAAGTGCAGCTACTAATAATATTACATGCTTATCCATTGGAAATTTGATAGTAAAGTACTGAGCTTGAATTGAGATGCAGATAAAATTAACTTATTAAAGGGATAGTCCACCCAAAAATGAAAATGTGATGTTTATCTGCTTACGCCCAGCGCATCCAAGATGTAGGTGAGTTTGTTTCTTCAGTAGAACACAAATGATGATTTTTAACTCCAACCGTTGCCATCTGTCAGTCAAATAATACTCGCTCTCATTGAAGTATATGCGCGAGACATCACTGCCGTTGTCACAGAGCACGATCAGACCTCACTAAGCGAGTGCTGAACGCATTTGGACATAGTGGTGTTTTAGAGGTAAAAAATGATCTAAATACTGTTCGGTTTCTCACACAAACCAATCGTTTCGTGTCTTAGTACATCAATGTGTCGTCACAAGCTGCAGGGTTTAATTTGGATTTGTCTATGCAAGTTTTATTTACTCTTATAGTAGAAGTTCCCATCCACTAGCATTATTTGACTGACAGATGGCAACGGTTGGAGTTAAAAATCCTCATTTGTGTTCTTCTGAAGAAACAAAGTCACCTACATCTTGGATGCGCTGGGGGTAAGCAGATAAACATCAAATTTTAATTTTTGGGTGAACTATCCCTTTAACAGTAATGTGCGAAAACATTTTTATAGGGAAAAATGTAAATATTCTACTCTTATTAAATGTATCACACTGAACTGATTTACAGCTTCATTGATTATAAAAGGAGCGCTCTTTACTTGCTTTCTGTGTAATTCAGTCACAATATGAAAAAGTTTTTGTTTTCCATGAGACTTTTCCTACTTTTCCATATACTAGGAAGTCAATAAGTGTTAATATCTTTTTTTTATATTATATATATATATATATATATATATATATATATATATATATATATATATATATATATATATATATATATATATATATATATATATATATATATATATATATAAAGTTTTGTTTTCCTAGATGTGTTAGTTTTCCTTCATCGAAAGGTTAGTTTTACAAATCATCACATTCAAAATAACATTAAAATTAGATAATATTTAGAGCTTTTAAGGGCTGGAAAAAGTGTGAAGTCCTTGAAAAGTGCTTGAATTTCACTCTCAAAAGTTTGCATGAATCCTGAAATTAATAATGTAAAAGCATTTGAGTATTTCTGCCACAATACCATGTTTTCTGTAAACGTTACTACATTAAATCCATGGTGATTTGTTAACTGGAGAGCACTAGTTCGTTTGTGGCACAGTTTCTCTCCTGGTTTCCACATTAGCGCTATTTGATCTGATATCTGTGGTCTAAAGCAGAGAATTCTGCACTGAATTTGAATGCTTCCCACTAGATCTCGCAGCGATGTTATTAATTTTGTGGCGAATTCAAACGCTTTCTCGCTGAAGTAAGCAGTGTCACATGATCGGCGCACGCTGAGCGCTGCGCTGTCTATTATTGCTCAGTGCTGATAAAAGGTCCATGCTGCACAGCTCAAATGAGTAGCTATGTTTCGTTTCACTTTCATTTCATTTGCCATTTGCCATTTCTCATAATATGAAACAGAAATGGCAGCTCTTATCAGTTGTGCAATGTGGTGGTTGCACCAGTGCCACTTCTAACAAAATTTAGTCACACTAGCAGAAAAAAAGGTCGCAAAATGCAACCATTCAGTCGCAGTCTGGAGCCCTGAAAACACAACCATGTAGTCTTAAGCATGTATGCTGCGGCCAGGGCGGGGGAAACATCCTCATGGGTTCATCCATGATGTTTTAATACCTCCAAGAAGCTGAAGCATGCAGAAACTCAGCCTTTGTTTGGCCTCAGAGGCTTTGTTAATGTGCGGTCTTCATATTACACAACAACATCTGCATACAAAAACCAACAGCAGAGAGCTGACTGAGGCTCTAATTAAAGGCGCTCTTCATTAATTAGTAAAAATGCTGTCAAGCGCACACACAAACCAAATAAGAAAAACAACCAACACGAATGGAGAAAACATCTCACAGCCTCTGAGGATCAGAAAAACAGGCTCAGCAACTGGGTGGATGTGTTGCACAGTGACCTGCTTTATTTTTGGGTCTGTCCGCAACATGTCCGAACACTTCTGGGCAGAAACAGTAGTTTGAAG
This sequence comes from Megalobrama amblycephala, assembly GCF_018812025.1. Classification (NCBI taxonomy): domain Eukaryota; kingdom Metazoa; phylum Chordata; class Actinopteri; order Cypriniformes; family Xenocyprididae; genus Megalobrama; species Megalobrama amblycephala. Next base: position 4,269,753 of record NC_063066.1, read on the forward strand.
AACAAAAGGCCAGTCACCAGAGTTTGAATGATAAAACACATAACCAGTGTTACAAGTGAGATTAGGGCACCGTCAATCACCAGTCATAGATGGTTATAAATCGTTCTCCTCCCCACATGATACATCTCTTATTAATACGCAGTCATCAAAATGACTTAATCTTAGGCACATAACCAACTTATGTAACAAACCCTGCTAAGCCCAAGTGCTTTAATCAAACCTAATGCACGCCAACCTTGACAAGCGCCAAACATTTACACAAATCAGCGCCGTCTACTCTCAGTGAGCCATGAGTGAGACATGTGATCAGAGAGTGGGAGCCTCTCAAGTGAGACACCCTTAGAAATAAATCGGTGATTTATGCCCATATTCATTTCAGCATATGCCAGCTCCTTGAGCACTGGCCTGAATCCAGATAGGTCACCCAGGATCTTCCCCCTGCTGTTCAAATTTGTTTTCTGCCCCTTCTGTTTCTTATGCTTCCCAAGCTGTCTTTTACAGTAAGGAGGACCTTCTCAGGAGTGGGATGTCTGAAATGTCTAGTACCTCCAAGCATGTCTAGAGAGGAACCGACTTAAGCACATAAGATCTTCTGTTTCAACCTGATCTATGCTTCAAGGGAGCCTGTGGCTCTGCTACAAGGAGACTAGAGCTCTCAATGATCTTACTTAGTAGGGGTGTAAATAAAAATCGAAAACACATACTTGCACCGCGGTTCATCTTAATCTGACGACGCAAATGCATTTATAATACGGTTTGTTGAAAATAAAAACATGTAAAATAGCCAGACAGAGTTCGGCTAATGTATGTCTCTATTGAGGGATACGCATTCATCTAAGCCTTGCCAATTTAAACATTCAAGCGCAAGGCGCAAAAGAACTTTGTGCACTCTTCTGAAGCGTGCACCGAAAGGTCAGCCGTGACGTAGGCGGAAATACCACAGTAGGGCGAAAAATTCCATCTCATTTTCTCCTCCAACTTCAAAATCATCCGGCATTGTTGTTTTACCTTTTTTTGTAAAGGCAGTTTGACTTAAGGTGCGTCCCAATTCGCGTACTTAAGCACTATTCTATGACGTTTTTAAGTATAAATAGTGCGAGTAGTGCATTCACACTGAAAATTCCAAAAAGAAAAAGTACAGTGTGGAATGTTGGACACTTCGTGCACTCAACTGTCACAACTTTAATTACGCAGTGGAGGGGAAGGGAGGATCGGACTCCGTTGTTAAATGACAAAATAACCTTATACAATTCACGCACTACATGGATGAGTGCATAGTGCACAAGTGCATAGTGTATAGTGCGTCATTTGGGACGCAACTTTAGTCTTTGCACGTTCACTTTGTAAACACTTGCTCGGTACTTCCGGCTACATCATGCATGACCTTTCCAATGTGATTACGTAATGCGTGGCGCATCGCAGAGCTAGTAACAAGACAAGCATTTGTGGTTAAAAAGTATACACATTTTTATTTTTAGAAAAAAGACTGATAGTTTCACTATAGATAAAGCCGTTATTCCTCGTCTGGGATCGTGTTTGATCGTCTTTGAAACTGCATTTAAACTGCAATTTGGACCTTCAACCCGTTTGGTAGCCGTTGAAGTCCACTATATGGAGAAAATTCCCGCAATGTTTTACTCAAAAACATTGCATTTCTTTTCGACTGACGAAAGAAAGACATAAACATCTTGGATAACATGGGGGTGAGTAAATTATCAGGAAATTTGAATTCTGAAGTGAACTAATCCTTTAAGTGAACGTAAACAATCGAGAAAGGCAATGCATGTGCATCAGTATTAGTATATTGGATCCGTGCATTATGTCTTAAAGTGACAGCAGCCTAATATTCCTGCTGTCTGTGTTTAAACAAACAATAAAAGACAGGGAAATCACTCACTGCTCTTGACTGAATAGCTTTTGTAACTTCAATAAAGATTAATCTTTATTTAATTCATACCATGAAGATAATATGCAGTATTATTTAATATTTGATTATTTTATTCATTTTCTGTACCCGAAAACTACTGTTAGATACCTAAATAACCTGAAAAGCACTGTTTATTTTATTTGTATCTTTGCTCTATTGTATTTACTTGTGCTGTTGCTTGAATTTTATATCATTTGTTCTTATTTTCTTTATTTTTATTTGACAATAGTCCTTTTTTCCATGAACACAGCACATACAGAACAGTACTGAAACTGTGACCCTAAAATCGTAATGAAAACTGAACTGTGAGTAATTTGAACCATTACACCCTAGAGAGTATTTTAAGTCATCACTGTTATGAAACACTGGTCCAGGACATTGGTGCTAATGGTGCGTTCACATTTACTGTTGTTTAGCAAATTTTCATGGGTAAAAGTCATCCATGCAGCACTCAATCAGAATTAGTTATGAGCTATACTGTACCTATGTAAAGCATTTCAAATCAGTTCAATGATGGTTAGAATGTTGCCTTAAAGGCAGCTGCCTATGTAGAGATTAGACAGCCAGGCAGCTCACCAGGTTGTCTTTTAGATTAACCTGTAAAGTCTGTATAATTCTGCTTGTTACGAAAACGAGACATCCCTAGAGACCAGCACAGGTGCCGGTACCAAACTTACATCACTCAGTTATGTAACTGTAGTTAGTTATATAACTCTAGTTAGTATTGTCTTCTACAAAAGGGCTGTTTCCTCTTTTTCTGACAGTTGCAAGCAAGCAAGCAAACATGAAGGAGAAATCTCATGGAAAGAATTTAAAGTCCTATTTCCTGTGTATATGAAGAAAACAGATATGTAAAGTCTTGTGAGGTCAGGAATCTTGAGGTCCTTAAAAAGGATGTAGAGTGTCACACAAATGAGATTTTAAAAAAATATGCACTTTCAAAGAAAACAAATCACTAGGGCTGTCATGATTCCTTTATTAAATTTGAGTACTCGATTTAAAACAAAAAAATCCTCTATTTCAAATTGCCCGTGTCAAGTAACCAGGAAAAAAACAGAAGTGGTGCATTCCAAGGATGAGAACCCATGAACCGCTAAAGCTGCACAATGTATTAAAACAAAATGCTATTGTGAATTCACAAAGACTGTGACTCAAATAAATATATTAAACACGCAGGGCATATATATATATATATGCTTTATTTAGATGCGTGTAGGTTATGTGCGTCTCAGAGCAAATGCTGCTCCACATGAACTGTTATCATTTACATGTATGGAGCATCACAAACACCATCTCTGCATACGCTGTGAGTTTGGGTTGCTTATAACGTTCGTCTGGGAACGCAATGTGCACCATTTCATCAGATTTGCAAGGTAAATCATTTATAAACCTACGCCAACACAGGAGAATACATAAATCAATATCTTTCTAAATATGCAAACTATTTGTTGCTAATACTTGCTTTTGATACTTTATTTGAACCAAATGCCTCATTGTTATTATTTATGTATTTTAAGTCATTTTAAAGGCTATTGTTTGCTTATGTTTATTTTTATTACCACAAAAAACATGGCATGAAAATAACTGACCAATTACTCAATTACCAGAATAATCATTAGTGACAACCCTACAAATCACAGTCGTTCCTTTGGTGTGAGGGAACCTGAAGTCTGTAAACACACTCACAGACATACTGAACGGAGGAGACACGCCTTTGGATGACTTTCAGTGTATTACATAACACTGCAGGCATAATAACCCTCTAACACTGCTCTTCTTTTTTCTGTGATACACATCTGCCTGTGTAAAGCTGTGTAAAGCGCTGCCTCCACCAGGAACCGGGGCGGGTGGCACACAGTTTACGTGCTTTAAACAAACACAAAGCATAAGTATATAATCGTCTTTCAGAACTCAAATCACAATATCGCATTTGCAAGGTTTGGCCAAGTATTTCATGAGGAACAAAGCTAATACCAACTTACACTAATCCCATTGATCTAGAACACAAATATTGCCCCAAAAGCAGCATTTATAATGTGGCACGCTGATCAAGAAATATGAGGCTGATGAGTGAAATTTCAACACAAATTGATCCAATCATCAATATTTTTCTAAGAGACCCTTTCATCATTTTACAAAGCACAATTTGTGAAATGTCAACAATTATGGGTATATTTTATCATCACTTTCAAAAATCGTTGTGATATTGTAACATTGGCAAAGAATAAACACCAATAGTATAGCACACACCACACTTTAATCAAATACTAGCTCCAGATAATTATTAGCATCTGCCATTTGTTCACACTTTTTAGGGTTTGGTTTAAAGGGTTAGTTCACTCAAAAATGAAAATTATGTCATTAATGACTCGCCCTCATGTCGTTCCAAACCCGTAAGACCTCCGTTCATCTTCTGAACACAGTTTAAGATATTTTAGATTTAGTCCGAGAGCTTTCTGTCCCTCCATTGAAAATGTATGTACGGTATACTGTCCATGTCCAGAAAGGTAATAAAAACATCATCAAAGTAGTCCATGTGACATCAGAGGGTCCGTTAGAATTTTTTGAAGCATCGAAAATACATTTTGGTCCAAAAATAACAGAAACTATGACTTTATTCAGCATTGTCTTCTCTTCCGGAATCCTTTCCATTGAATTGATTCCATTGAATCCTTTCATCTGTCAGCGTTGGTAATGCACTTTTACGTCGCCGTGGTTGTTTTTGGCGATTAGGACATCCGCGACATGCACACTTACGCACCATTTTAAAAAATATAGCAATACCAAAATACAAACAATGTAGAATAGCTTGAATACAGCGTGCATCTCCCTCAGACTGTAAACGAAGCTCAGGCGCACCGGATAACACGTCAGCAGCGTCACTGCGGAGTCGTGAACCACACTCTGGAGCAGAAGGGGGCGGTAATGCACCAATAAGCTGGATGCCAACCGCCGTAAAACAGGAAAGAAGAAGTAGAAGAAGAAGCGGAGTCGTGAACGTGAATTGACAACAGACCCGGAAGAGAATACAATGCTGAATAAAGTCGTAGCTTTTGTTATTTTTGGACCAAAATGTATTTTCGATGCTTCAAAATGTCGCGGATGTCCTAATCGCCAAAAACAACCACGGCAACGTAAAAGTGCATTACCAACGCCGACAGATGAAAGGATTCAATGGAATCAATTCAATGGAAAGGATTCCGGAAGAGAAGACAATGCTGAATAAAGTCATAGTTTCTGTTATTTTTGGACCAAAATGTATTTTCGATGCTTCAAAAAATTCTAACGGACCCTCTGATGTCACATGGACTACTTTGATGATGTTTTTATTACCTTTCTGGACATGGACAGTATACCGTACATACATTTTCAATGGAGGGACAGAAAGCTCTCGGACTAAATCTAAAATATCTTAAACTGTGTTCTGAAGATTAACGGAGGTCTTACAGGTTTGGAACGACATAAGGGTGAGTCATTAATGACATAATTTTCATTTTGGGTGAACTAACCCTTTAAGTAAAACAAACCACTATTAATAAAGCCTTTACAATACATCTCAGTGATATTACTCCATTGCATGAACATATCTCTAGTAAGTACATTCAGATTTACCGTCACAAATTTGTTTGTTGTTTAATTCACTGCTACATCTGTTTGCAGTTTCGTTTGCATCTTTGTCTAATTGGACAGTACTTCAGCCGAATTACTATAATTAAATTTGAAAGTGGTCATGCTACAAATTATATGCATTTCATACATTTATCTTTAAAATTAATAGGCTATAAACATCTGAATACAACAATTAACATCCAGTGGCCACTGCCATTTGCAGAGCACTGAGAAAAAAAAACTATTAGTGTCTGCATATCTGTGATGCATGCAGTGATTTACAATATCATTGACCGTTTGGTGTATCTCTATCATTAACTTTTCAAGACTTTGAATGAATAACAGATTTTCACAGTATTCTGTGTGAATACAGCATTATCAACACAGCTGCAAGAAAGTTCACCTGGTCATTAATGGAGCTGTAGTCATTGGTGTTGGAGATGTCGTCGTCCTCTTCCGAGTCAAAGAATTCCTCCTGGTTCTCCAGCAGTTCTGCCAGAATACGGCTGACCGACTCCTGCTCTTTCAGATCCTCCACATCAGTGTCTAAACTGCAGAACGTAAAGGACAGGAATCATTAAAAAGATGAAGTGTGTCATTTTCAGATGTTAAAATACTTTATTCTATATCAGCTTAATGTAGACTGAATTACTCAACAGTGTAGACAATGACTCTGTGGTGCTATCAAAACTTTGCTTCGTTTGTTTAAGCATCCAAGCAGCCTGACTCTAAAAAACATTGGCTTAACTATTGTATGTGAGTATGGGGCAGGACTATCTGTCTGATCGACATATGGCAAACAGGAGGGGAGAATCCAGGAAGCAGTTTCAAAACAATAGCATTTCAGTTTGATGACACTAATACTGTTAAAATTAATAATACTAGTTACATTTTTGCACAGATCTCTGCAGAATTGATCAGTCATCATCTATACACAATCTACCCTACCATTTAAATTTGTCTGAGCTCTGTTTATAATTTCACATATGGAACATTTTCCCACACAATCGAAACTGTGAAAAAAAAGATTCTGCGTGGGCCTACGCAAGACAGAATGTGTTGTACTGGAAAAAATGACTGTTTGCTCTTCCAACTTGTCTTTTTTATTTTGCAAGCAAGGTAACGAACATAAATTGTCAGGAATTGCAAAAGCATCTTACTGGAAAACGTCTGGCCCGAAGACGGCGGCGAGAGCTCCTATGCTCCAGCTCTCTTCCTGAAGAGACGCCACACCGGACAGAAATCGGCACAAGAAGCGGAGCAAGCTGTAATTGACCTGCGGCAGCTGTTGAAGGAAGTACTTCATGTTTCTGCCCAGCTCTTCCTCACTGCTGTAGTCTGTAACAGAGCAAACAAATCGGTGGTCTTAATGAGGGGAAAGTTTAGAGGGACGTGCAGTTATTATCCTCCAGTAGGAGGATAGCGAGCTGGCTGATGTAAAGTTGTGAAAGAACAGCTGTGCTTTGATGATGCAAATATATTAGAAGTTTTTCCAAGTTGCCAGAATATTTCACAAGGTAAAAACAGGCATTTTAATTCAGGGGCCGTTTAAACAACACCAAGAAACAACCAAAAACGGAAAACTTTTTATGCGTTTTGGCCGTTCATTTACACGACAACAGCATTTTGAGGACCTAAAAATGCAAACTTTTGAAAACATCATCATCATCTCCATGTAAACTACAAAAACGTTTATTTGTGAAAACGGTGACGGCAGGGATATGTGTATTATGTGTTCAGTCAATAGGCATGTAGTGTTTCTTTACAAACATCGCCAACTACTGGCCTGGCAACAGAATATAGCGTTTTTAGTTGTTTCCGCGGATCCGTGTGAACGGGGATGATTTTGACAACTATTTTATATTTTCTAGTTAATTTTGTCAGCTATTTTTTAAATTTAGTCTTAGTTTTAGTCCTGTGTCAAATGTACTTTTTAGTTGTCATCATAATTAGTCAACCTTCTCATGTTTTTTTAGTTGACTAAATGTCTGAACGTTTTAGCGAATGAAAACAATTGCATTTTTGTCATGCTGCATAACAGTTAAATTGATAATCATGATTATTTTGCTCAAAATTATAATTGCAACGACTTGTCATTTAAGAAATTTATTTTTACATTTTATTAGAATTATTGCACTCTTTCACACAAGCACAAATCAAGAGAATGTTAACTCATATGCATGGTTTATTTGACCTCATCTGACTTATTATAGGCTATTTATCATATAAATTAACATTTTCTACATTATGAAAACAGGCAAAACAATAAACTTCTCAAAAATTAAAACTGTGAAATTCCTAATAGTAATTCCAATAATTCCAAATTACATTAACACTTTAAAATAACTCACGCTATGAAGCATTAGTTAAGTATTAGTTAAGCACTAGTAAATAGTCAATTCATCATTTATAAAACATTAAAAGACATTAGTAATCCATTTATAAATATTAATCATGAATTACAGTAGGAATATGTGTTAATAAAGCATTTATTAACACACTAAGTAACTAATACTATATGTCTAAATAATAAGATGCATAAATGTACATTTAAATATGTTATTAATCATTTACTTACACTTTCTAAATGATCTTATGAACCACTGACAACTCCTAAATTACTGGTTTGTGAATAATGTAATACATAATTTGAAAATGATAAATTGATCATTAATAAAGTATGAAAATACAATTATTAAACACATTATAGATATGCTTATAAATCAAGAATAAAGCATTTATAGCTGTATTTATAAACTGCTTACTAATGACTATTAATGCTTTATAAGTGATGAATTAACTATTTACTAATGCTTCATAGCGTGCAGTTATTATAAAGTGTTACCATGTTTTTCTATTAAAACAACAGCATAAAAGACTGCATTGTCACACAGATGTTGCGTAAGGTCATTTATTCAGCATCAACAATTGCAAATATAGTCAAGATCCATGTTTGGATTTATTACAATTCATCACTGAGGTGCAGATTTTGATTGCAGATTTAGTAAACAGCGCAAGCGGCTCGTGAAGGAACACAGACTGACTGAACGACATGCTCATTTAAGCAGAATATCTTGATGAAAATTGCTGAACTCCAGCTTACTTGTTTGTCTGTGTTTTCACATCATCGGCGGAGGGCGTGTGCGCATGGTTGCCAGATTGCAAATATTAAGTAAAACACCAGAAAGAAATGTATCCTTTTAACAGAAAAGCTCTGATTGGGGGACTTAAATTCGTGACATCTGGCATGAAAGCTCATAGTAGAGGCTTGCAAATCACATTTTCTCTTTTGGTAAAGTTATTTTTTAACAACGTTTCAGTCTCGTCTTTTTCCGTCTACGATATTGCATGTGAATATAGTCACAGTTATCGTTTAATGACCTTGGTGTCGTCTTGTCACAGTCATTAAAAAAAAGGTCGTTGACGAACATACTTTGTCATACTTTTCGTTAACAAATTAGCTTCACCCACCCTGATAGAGCTGCATGATTTGTGCCTGTAAGCCTGCAGGGATGACGGGCTCGGGGAGCTCCTGCAGGAAGAGGCGTAGCAGGCTGACGGCAGACGCCAGGTCGGCCTCTTTCTCCAGATTCACTTCAACGCCGCTGTCGTAGCGCTGCCTGAGCCATTCCACGCGTTCTGCGTTCCCATTGACTAGAAACAGACCCAGGTGCAGCCCTCCTACAAAACACAAACACACACATCACTAAGAGAAACATGCTCACAAAACAATGTATATAAATAGAAGAGACTTTAATTGCTGAATCACTGCACAGAGCAGCTGACTAAGCGGAGCAGTTGCTTGTTAAACTCGTAATCCCTTTAGTCAGATCTGTTAGCACGATAACATCAGCTACGTTCTCTCTGTCTGCCAATGAAGCTAACGAAACAGTTCTGCTTTTTAAAAATAACCAAGGCATTATATATATATTTATATATATATATATATATATATATATATATATATATATATATATATATATATATATATATATATACACACACAGAACTAGTTTACATTCTTCAGCCCAAATGTTTTGTTTAAAACCAATAATGGATCTTTTTTTACGGCTGACTTCTTGACTAAAGCACTTTTAAAACAAACTGCGGATTTTTGCCAGATCAGATCAGAAGCTTCCTAAAAGCTCCACTGGCAAATAAGCATTAGCTGGTCTGTCTCAGTTCCCATCCCTGGAGCTCTGTGTGTGTATATAAGAGTCTACACCGCATAAGGGGAAGCCACCGCCGTCGCTCACTGTTATGTCTAAATTAGCCTCAGAACAAAAACATCCTTCCAAAATGAAAAAGTGGAGGAGAAATGCCAGAATGCTGAACTCACAGAGGAAGAGCTGGTGTTTGGAAACAACAGCGGCGGCTAAACCCCTTTCAAGGACTTAACAACCCTGCCAACATATTTTCAACATCCTGCCTGTGCTAGAGTTTAAACATTAGGCTGCTGTCCTCAATGTCTTTAAAAGGCAAAAAAATTATTACAAATATATTCACAGTCTGCTTGATATGTGAGCACTTTCATACCAGTAGTTGAAAAACAGTAAAACATAAAAAGACTTGGCATTTATATATCTACATGCAGATGGTAATTATTAGGTAAAGACTGTGATGATATACTGTCATTATAAAAGCTCCAGGCTGAATAATGTTCCTCTTTTCACTTTTGACTGTATGATTGCAAAATCAAAGGAAGTACATCTTTTATCAGGGAGTTCAGAGAGGCCACTCCTATCATACAGAGCAAACAACATTTTTGGCTTTATCAGATGAAAACGTCAAGCTCTGCTTGCAGGAGTTGTTACAACATTTATGTAGAATCTATCCACATAGGTTTATTATTATTTAAGATGCTTTTTTGATCCTATATACTCGTTAAATAACCTTGTTGCAGGTTTATGACTACTTTAAAGTTTTTTTTTTTTTTTTTTTAAGTGTAAAGGTTTTAAGTTTCTATTTTAATATATTTTAAAATGTAATTTATTCCTGTGATCAAAGCTGAATTTTCAGCATCATTACTCCAGTCTTCAGTGTCACATGATCCTTCAGAAATCATTCTAATATGATGATTTGCTGCTCAAAACAACATTTCTGTTGAAAAGAGTAGAAACTATGATACATTTGATGAATAGAAAGTTCAAAAGAACAGCATTTATTTGAAACAGAATTTTTTTCTAACATTATAACTATCACTTTTGATTAATTTTAAGCATCGTTTCTGAATAAGAGTACTAATTTAATAAATTACTAAGCCTAGACTTTTGAATGGTAATGTATATTTGAAATACAAACTGATTCAGTAGTTATGATGCTTCTAGAGTTAAAAATTACCTAAATTATGGCATGGTAATTAAATGTGATTGTAAAAGAATCACGACAGCACAATGTTATTTGAAAACCACAACAATTTCCAACTCTCTGGATATTGTCATCTACATTTCAAGTCACAGCTGAACATATATTTACATATTTGCGTGTGTTTGTAAATATATATCTTTACTAAATGTTAACTTTTTTTATGTTTTTGTCTAAATGGGTCAAAATAGTCCTAAAACCATGATTCAATTAGCAAATATGATTCAATTTGTTCTTATCCCTGGAGGGTTGGTTGCTATAACGCTGCTATTGACTACAGCTAAAAACAAATAAATAAAGGACAGAAAGAAAGCATCATAAATCATCGGGGTCTCCCCTCACTCACCGTGCTCTTCAATGTATTCTACGATGCTCCTGACCAGTAGGGGGACCTCATGTCCTGGCTGCCCACTGTGCTGCACCTCCTCCAGGGGGATCCCAAACACTCTGGCCGTGCTGAGGGAGTCGCTGAGGGAAGTAGAGAGGCTCTTCCTCATCGCCTCCACAGCCTGGCTGCTTCAGTCCGTCTGCACAGAGATGGCGAGAACAAGGTCACGTTGGCTGGCCGACTAGTCACCTCCCTGTACAAACACGCTATCATGGGTGGGGCGCGGACTCGAACATCAAACTCCGGACAACAAGAACAAAACAAGCTGAAAATTGGAGCGGGACCTCTCCCATCACGGAAGAGAACGTTCTTATCATGTGTGAGTGTAGAGATGAGGAGAGCGTACGCAAGTAGAGCGACTGTCACGTGCAAAGATCGTCAGATGCGGCACGCCGATTCTGATGATGGTAGCAGGTGGCTGCCATCAACATGCAAATGCAGTCACAAACCATACTGTCACAGCGCACAAGCTGTTAATGCTGTAAAGGGGATAAAAAAATCTACGACTGGATCTGATTAGCGTTCAGTATGTTTAGAAATGCACACAATCTGAACGTGATTTGTGAAGACAGCTGACGTCTTCATGACAACAGCAGCTGGTCTCACATCATTTTAATTGCAACTACATAAAGAAGAATTTCACAATAGTGAACAAGGCTCACCTTGTTGTACAAACTCCCAGAAGTTCACTTTATCTCCTGCTCCACTCACTAGTAGTAAAGGAAATATTCATCTATGGTTGCTTCAGGTTGTGGCAGAAGATGAGCCTGTAGTTCCTCATTGACGGACCGCAAATCCTGTTCAGGACGTTAGTGGTTAAGCTAGAGGAAATAAAACACACAAGAAAACAGCAGCATCAGCAAATGCATTAAAACGGAAATAATCCTTCTGATTAATATTAGCTGGGCCAAATTTACAAACCACTTATTCAGTTAGTGGACATCTGCGGTCTGAAAAACATATCTGGCGAACTTTAAATCTCAATTAGGAAGAAAAACAGCGAGCAATCTGCTCACCCCGCTGCATATGGCATCACATGAACAGCATTTAATACTAAGTGGAATTTTAATCCAAACAAGGTTTCCAATCATGCTACTGAGAGCCTTGATGCTTCACTTTCATTTTTTCTTGAAAATGGAATGTTAATGAACGTTCCAAGCACTTCCAAGGAGGTAACGGATTCCAAGTAACATAATTAGATTACTTTTTCAAGTAACAAATAATGCATTACTCTTCAATTTACAACAAAATATCGGAGTTACCTTTTCAAATAGGTAACGCAAGTTTGCTTTCCCATTTACTGTCCCCATGTTGAGAGGAATCGTGAGTAAGTGCAGAGGCGTTGTGCGCGCTGTGTGAACATGATCTTACTGTAGTTCTGGACCAGTGGTTCCCAAACCTGTCCTGGAGGACCCCCAGCACTGCACATTTTGTATGACACACCTACTTAAGGTCTTGCTTGGAATCTCTACTAATGAGCTGATGAGTTGAATCAGGTGTGTTAGATGAGAGAGACATCCAAAATGTGCAGTGCTGAGGGTCCTCCAGGACAGGTTTGGGAACCACTGATCTGGACTAAATGTGAGCAGGCATTTACGCATCTCATTTGCACAAAAACAGATTCAGTATTCCTCAAAATTAATAAAAATTGTGAAATGCAAACCTGCAATAATTAAATTTTATATAATTTAAATATACTTTATGTATTTAATCTCATTTTATTCACCTTTGATGATCCAATTTAGCCGCACTAATAAGCAAAAATGACTTTAGTTAAACATCACTTTTGTGTTTCTTTTTTGTTGAAGAAAAAGTGTTGAACTTTTTCTCCTGTGATCCTGAATGTCAGCATAGCTGAAAGGTTTGTTTGAGCTGCACCGTCTACTTTACAGACGTGAATTTGCATTTCCTTCAGCCTGAGGCGTATTTGTTTAATTTTGAAAGGGCCTTACATTTGCCAAAAAATATTATTTTTTTGTTATTAAAAACAAACAAGCCCAGCCCAGGTGAGAAAAAGTAACGCAAAAGTAATGTAACGTATTACTTTCCATAAAAAGTAACTAAGTAACGCAATTTGTTACTTTTTTATTTTAGGGAGTAATGCAACATTGTAGAAAAATTACTAAAATTACTTTTAAAAGCAACTTTCCTCAAAACTGGTTCTATGAGTATAAACCAGGAAATAAAAATTCCAAAAATATCCCAAACTGTTTAAAAGTTTGGGGTTGGTAAGACTTTTTAAAAAATGTTTTTGAACAAAGTCTGACCAAGGCAGCATTTATTTGGTCAAAAATACAGAAAAAATATAAATACTGCGAAATATAACCGTTTCCTATTTCAATATATTATTACTCCAGTCTTCAGTGTCACATGATCCTTCAGAAATCATTCTAATATGCTGATTTGCTGCTCAAGAAACATTTCTTATTATCAATGTTGAAAACAGTTGTGCTGCTTAATATTTTTGGAAACCATGATAAATTTTTTTCAGGATTCTTTGATGAACAGAAAGTTCAAAAGAACAGTATTTGATATAGAAATATTTTGTAATTATTATAAAAAAAAGTCACTTTTTCTGAATAAAAGTATTAATTTAATAAAAAAACAAACAAACAAACTTTTGATTAGTAGTTTACCTCAACCCAGTCTACACAAAGTCTTCCAGGATGAACCCTCTGAAATGTATCCACCCTGTTACAGTTCATTAGATCTACTCCATTACCTGTACTATCACTTACACAAATGACTTTTTGAGATGTTAAGAGCATTTTCACTGTGCCAAATTACAGACCTCTTTACCACTTTAGACACGACTAGCTGCCCGACACCAGGCATGTGGAACAGGAACAAAATGTCCCGAAAACGAATGATGTGTGAATCAAGCCCTAACAGCAGATGTCTTAGTTTGCAGACAATTGAGACTAGATGTTCTTCTAATCCCACATATCACGCATGATGACCTTTCGCTCACAATGTTCACCATTGTTGGAGAAGCTAAACGTGGTTCAGCACTTAGACTGTTAGCAGAGAGCACAGTATGACCTTGGCTCAGTCCTCAGAGCTCTGGAGAACACATAAAGAAACGATGCTGGAATTTTCTGCAGGCAAATCTCTCCGCATCTCCCTGGTGACATGATGTTTGCAAAGCTTAGTTGTCTCACTATGGTTACTGCTTACTTGGCGTCACAGGGAGAGTTTGTAGACCCAGTATGCCATAGATACACAAAGAGCGACTTCAAACATTCTAGAACATTCCCTAAAACAATAGCGTCCTGAAGATGACCTAACAAGGAGATTATCTGCCCACTTACAGCACAAAGGTCAAATCTCAAATGGCAATGATTAATTAATAACTGGATATCTTTATAAAAGATATGCAATTAGGAGGATCACAAGGTTAAAATAAAACTAGATCCAAGCATTCTCCCTGTAATTGAGGCAAAGCACTTTATTGTAGATGGTACCTGGCAATCAGTGGTACTGGACTGAATGCAATCATTCAAATTCTGATATATAACTCTTTATGGCACTAGCAGTAAAAACCCTTGATAGCTAATTTTACAATATTGCAAGGTAACTCTGCATTGAAATTCTAGTTGTTATTTGAATGCAATTCAACCTTAAACTACATAAAACTCCTTTTAAACTTGTTTTGAACCAGCAGTGATAATTTTATTGAAATTAGGGCTGCAAGATTATGACAAAAATCATAATTGTCGATTATTTCCTTGAAATTGTATTTGTCATTATTAATTATGATTATGACAATTACATTGGATGATGTTTTGAATAGCTTTATACCATTGTTTGAAGCAAATGCATGCCATATTTTTATGTAAAAATAAAACAAGCTGAAAACACTCTTCCTAAATATTTTTTATTGCTTTTCTATAGCATTAAGTATCAAATGTCAACTATGCATTGGTTTATTTTTTTCTTTAAATAATAATAATAATAATAATAAAGTAAAACATATACATGTAATAATAATAATAATAATAATAATAATAATAGGAGCTTTTGCACCATATTAGGGGCTTTCGCACCGGAGGAACTTTTTCATAGTTCCTAGAACTATTGGCCAGAGTACCCAGATTTTGGCATGTTTAGTTCTAGGAACTCCTTTGGGGGAAATAAATTAGCTCCTACTTCAGAAGGGGCTTTTGCACCGAATAGTTCTAGGAACTCAGTAATAAGAAATAGCCACTAGGATAGTTCCCCAGGAACTAATTTCTCCCCCGGGCCATGTTATTGGTTGCATTTGCACTGGGAATAGGAACTCTGAAGCGGCGTCTTTAAGTGCGGCATTTACAAACGCTAAAAAAACGGTGGATGAATAATGCCGTGATCGCCGCTATGTTTGTAGTGTGTCGTAGATTTGGTGATAACGGAGATGGATTTACACAATCTATGTGACTGAAAGAGCAAAAAGTGAGGCTAAGAGACAAAATCTCCTGACATCTTTCAGTATTTCCAAGGCAGAAAAAAAGAACAACACTGCAGACAACAGGTAAATGCTGTTATCACTGTTTTCCATGTTTGTGAAGTAAATGTTTACACTGCTTTTTAAAAAAGCCGGGTGCCGGTGTTTGACAAATCAACGTACACTTACGTCACTGATAGTTCCTATAGTGCTGGTTTAGACCCTACTCTGAAGTAGGAGCTAATTTAGTTCCCTCAAAAGGAGTTCCTAGAACTAAAATCGTTCCTAGTTCCTGCAGTGTGAACACGGCAAAATCTGGGTACTTCAGTCAATAGTTCTAGGAATTATGAAAAGGTTCCTCCATTGCGAAAGCCCCTAGAGTAGGGTCTTACCCAGCACTATAGGAACTATCAGTGATGTAAGTGTACGTTGATTTGTCAAACGCATGTCAAACACCGACACACGGCATTTTTAAAAAGCCGTGTAAACATATTTACTTCACGAACATTGAAAACAGCAATAACGTCATTTACCTGTTGTCTGCAGGGTTGTGTTCTTTTCTCAGCCTCGATGATATGTATTACTGAAAGGAGAGATTTTGTCTCTTAGCCCCACTTTTTGTTCTTTCAGTCGCGTAAATTATGCATTTCCATCTCCGTTATCACGTAACCCACAACACACAACAAACATAGCTCTGATCACGGCATCCTCCATCCACCATTTTTTTAGCATTTGTAAATGCCGTGCTTAAAGATGCCGTCCTCGGCCGCTTCAGAGTTCCTATTTCCGGTGTGAATGCAACCAGGAACATGGCCCAGGGGAGAAATCAGTTCTTGGGGAACTATCCTAGTGGCGATTTCCTATAACTGAGTTCCTAGAACTATTCGGTGCGAAAGCCCCTATTGTTCTAGGAACTTAGTTCTAGGAAATAGCCACCAGGGTGGTTCCTAGAGAACTGATGTTCTCCTAGGGCCATTTTCCTGGTTGCACTCGCACCACGAGTAGGAGCTCTGAAGTGTAAACAGTGCTTGTTTTGACTTTTATTTTGATGGCTTGTGTTCTCTGTCTTCATTTGTTTACGATCTGTTTAACTGTCCTGTCTAATACATTATTATACAAAAAGTAGTATATGAAAAAGTACTTTACCGTGTGATTGACGCCCAATGTCGCTAGTTAAGCAGAAATGCATAATTATACATAATTACATAATTATGTTTCCTTTCACATGGTCCTTGCTGGATTTTCTTAGCGCAAGTTTGAGAGATCCATTTATCACCGTTTTCCATGTTTGTAGAGTTAGTTCATGAAGTAAATATATAGGCTGTGTACATAGCTTTTTAAAAATGGCGGGTGCTGGTGTTTTGTGTTTATTCGACCAATCAGCGTACACTTGTGTCACGTGTAGTTCCTTTTGTGTCGAGTTAGACCTTTTGCACTCTGAAGTAGTCGTAATTCGTCTCTCACAACGTAACATGCTCTAAACACACCTCTTAAGCACAGAGAATAATGTAAGTGGATATTTTTGTTGTAATCGCACCTTTGGATGAATACGAAATCATGGCATCTATAATCATAATCGCGATTAGAAATTCGATTAATTGTGCAGCCCTAACTGAAATATTTGCATACTGAATTGCAAATGGTTCTCTTTCTTTCATTTATTTGAATACTGAATCCATTTAGCCATCTATAGACCACTTTAGACTGTAAAGACAGTGTTGCATTATGTATTGATTCCAGACAGAAAACAACATGCATTGAGTGTCATGACAACATCAGAGCACCTCTGATGCAGCACCAAAACCTAAAACTTAAACTTGAACACTATTCTACTGCTGTCTTCACAAATGAACATACAATATGGTGTTGAAAAGGTCTCAGTGGCATGGATGATTCAGTTTTTCAGAGTGTGTCTTGTGTAATTATCAGAATCAGGTTTCAGTTTTGAAATGCGTCAGCAGGAGAAAGTAACTTAATATTAAGAAGCATAACAGGATAAACGCACAAATGACAAAAAACCCTGAGGCGATATGTCACAAAGTGCATGGGTCAAATCACGGATTGCATATAAGAAAAAGAAAGTTTCCCACCTTGTGCAGAAGCTGGATGGAGAGTCGTCATGTGACTTCAAAAACGCCATGTCGTTTTCAAGAATAAATCCTATCAAGCCTGACCATCACAGATAAGATCTGATCCACAAATAAATAAATACATAAATAAATCAGGACACGTATAAATTATTCATAAATAACCAGCTGGCCACACAACTGATGAGTCCTGACACTTAAAAGAACAACTTGAGCTTGTCTTTGACATTGACATTATTGATTAAGAGTCCTAGCTAGATATGCAGGGAATGGAAATTTCCAGAAGGTTATACTAAACCACTGGATGTTCAAGCGTGAAGTAAAAAGGCAGTCTAGCAGTGTGGTGGTCCATGGCAACACTGAACGCTGCCCTAATCATTAGGATGGAAATAAGGGAAACTGCAAACTTAGCTGATCAGCTGACAACGTACTAAAGGGACTCAGTAAAGAGAGGTCAGAGATTAGAGATTAACTGCTTAAGACAACAACTTCATTAAGCCTATGTCTGTCTTTGCTTGTGACCTAAAAGACAGCGACATAGAGATGCAAAATAAATTCAGCAGTATTTATAGCATACAAAAGCAGTCAGTAGCCACTTTCACACTGTGCAAATTATGGTACATTTGTTGGATTGACTTTTCCATTAAATACACCATGTTTGCTGTTAACGCAATCAACGGCTTTTCTGGCGGCTTTCCAAAATACTAGGGCTGGGTATTGATACAGATGAGCTGATTCGATTTGATTCACAAGATCTTGATTCAATTCTCGGTTTCCGATTCGATACATTGTATTCAATGATTCAATTTTCACTGGCCCCACCAAATTTAACAATTCTTGATTCCAATTTCGACACACAGCTAAAACTACAATCTAACTAATACAAATCTCAAAGATTATTAAAGACAAGTAAACAGTCATTAATAAAAAAGAACAAAGATACAAATGGCTTTAAGGTTTTTCAGTTTGGTCTAACAGTCTAACAGTAGTTTTCAGGTACAGAAATTGAATAAAGTAATCAAATGTAAAATTACACTGCATATAATTTTCACTGTACAAATTAAACAAAGGTTAATCCTTATTAAAGTTACAAAAAAGTTATTCAGTGCAGAGAGTGATTCTTTGTCATTTGTTTTGTAGTTTGATTAACATTAAGTTAAAAACACAGACTGCAGCAGGAATATTAGGCTGCTGTCACTTTAAGAGCTGCACGGATCCAATATACTGATGCACATGTTGTCTTTCTCTACTGTTTACGTTCACTTAAGCCATAACCGACTGTTTACTAGGATACTCACTAATGTGGGGATTTTCAGATACGCTTGTGTGAATTTATCAGTTTAATCGCAAGGAGACGTGAGAGAACCTCTTTTGCTAGTTTAACGGCGGAAATAATGGTCGGCGCACCAGGCACATGGTCCAAAAGGTTTGTACCTAGTCTCTTAATGAGTCATTTGTGTCTTTTGGGCGTAACATGCAATAAACCAATCAGAATGTCATCTCTCATTCCCTTTAAAGGCCAGATGTGCTTGCACCATGGCAGATTTGCTATTTGCATGGTGGAATTTGCAAATGGAAAGACTGTACGCTTCTCCAGAGAGGAATCCTTTTATTTTTAATATTTAAAAATGTTTGTGTGCTGCTGCACATCCCTGTGCACGTTGCGTACCCACCTATAGGTGCATATTACTAACGTGTCCTTTAAATAACAAAAAATAGTGTGGCATTGACTAGGGCTGTGCTCAGAATATCGATACAACGATACATCGTCATGAACTCCTGACGATGCGCGTATCGATACAGCAGCTGCCGTATCGAGTCTGTCTTGCTTTTAAATCTAGCCAATCACGTGATGTCAATTGACGCTAGCAAGCAATGCAAGCATACATTCACGTTTCTGTGAGCTTTCATTCGTAAATAATCAGCTGTTTTGTCGCGAATGTGAACAGGAAATGCGCTCTCGAACGGAGAAACACGCAATCTCCAAATCATCGATCAAAGCGTGCTAACGTTTTAGGACAGGTCGATGGTATATAAATCATGCCCGAACGTTAGCGTTTGTCAATCAAGCCAAACTGTCCATTTAGAAACCGAGAAAATTGGAGGCCAATCTCTCAGGTTGACGCGCGAGCTGGCTTGACTTAAGTTTTCGTGAGGATATAGTTTATGGACTGTTTTGATTTCGGTAATTACATCTAGAAAGGTAAAAGCAGTGATGACATATATAATAGAGATATCTGAAAGCGAAACGAAAGTGATATTGGCCTCGTCCAGTGGGGAGGACGCACGAGAGGAGACCTGCGCATTTAATTGGTATGTGTAGCTATACTGTAATACTGCATTTACAATGCTTATCAGTGGCATGCACTTTGATCGTGAAAGTGAAAGTGCCCTTTGCGGTCACATCACATCATTTAAATCTTGTTAACATTAGTTAATGCACTGTAAACCAGCATGAACAAACAATCAACAACTGTATTTTTTAATAACTAACATTAACAAAGATGAACTAATACAGTATGTATTGCTCATGGTTAGTTCATGTTAATACATTATCTGATGTTTAATAAATGAACCTTATTGTTAAGTGTGTATTGTAAACTCATGTAGCCCATATTTTGTAGACCACGTTAATAAAAACGTATGTTGTTCTAGAACATATTTTGAGTTGATATCCAAAAAAATCATTTTTACAGATGGAAAAAAAACAGGCAGTATAGACATTATTATAATATTATAGCCGATATAATTAACCAACTTAGTTTTCTTACAGTCAACTTACTGTTGCAAGTGAAATTAGTCATTGAGCTTTGTTGATATGCTTCAGTGTCACTATAATTGTCAATTCAGTTACTGAGGGAGTGACTTTAAAAGAAGCTTTTTTGTGACAATTTTTTTATATTTAATTTAAATCATTGGTTTTTTTAATGACAAAAACAAAATAGTTTTTCAGTTATCACGACTGTTATAACACTGGTTATTCAATAAACACATATTACTGTTACTAAACTCTGCTCAAAATAAATTTAAATTCTAAATTGAACCATATCGTGATACGTATCGTATCGTGGCTTTAGTATCGTGATGCGTATCGTATCGTGACATTGTTGGTGATACACAGCCCTAGCATTGACTTTAGACCAGGTTTTTGCTGGTCAATGGCGCAGTCGTTTTCAGTTCCTCAAAATAGCAACACGCCAACAATGCATCTGAACACACCTCGTTTTCAGACCAGCACGCCCATGGGCGAACAGATGGGCACGAGTGCATTTGCTATTTAAACAACGTGGCGCTGGACGTGAAGATGATAACTGCATTGGGCTGAAACTAGCAAAAAACACTTGCGTTGCACCTGCCGTCGCACTGCATCAGGTGTATGATAGGGCCCATTATGTTCAAAGTTTGTGTAAATAAATACAGAAAAAAAGATTGATTTGTGGCTTTTGAGAATCGATATCGAATCAACCACATTTTAAAAAAACGATTAATTGAAAAATTGTTTTGTTTTTTTTGCTCAGCCCTACAAAATACTGGTCAACTCTGAGACGTTAAAAATCAAAAATGAAGAAAACGGTGCAGCGTTTAATGGAGTCACCATCCCGAAGTACCCTTTCAAGGCGAGCAAAAACGCAGTTAAGAATCTGCCCGTAATTTACCGGTAATTTTCCAAACATAAATATATATGTGTGAAAAACCCTTCTGGAGATGCATAAAATCTTTACATTTCCTGAAAAACTGTGAGTGGTGCTTACTATTGCTGTCGCAATGCTTGGGTGTTATAGGGGGTTGCAAGGTGTTGATGAGTTTAACTATGTGGTTTGTCAACTGCCAATGTCAAGTCAGAAGAGCCCATCTCTAAGCCTCTATGATATTGTGGTCTCTAGATATGACTCTGGTCTCTTCTTCAACGAAGGTTTATGGGATTTTTTTTTGCCAGTTTCATGAAAACAGGCTGACAAACACACAAGAAAGGATTTTGTGTAGATTTGTTTAACGCAAATGGTTGTCACAGGGATTTCCATTTGAAAAAACTTTCTGTTCTCTAAATTTGCAAGTAACATTGAGTAGGAAGACAAATGAGAGTGGACACACCATTGCTTCACAATGTACCACAGTCACAATGACCAGATGATCATTACGCAACTACAACTAAAAGCTGAGGTCCATTTGACAAAAATAGGACGCAAGTATCAGGCTAATTTACAAAATGCAAATACTTCCTCAGGATGAACGACAAATGATGTAATTGTGCACTTTCTGAAGAACTCACAGCATTGCATTTAGACAAAACTGTGCTTTCTTCCGCTTGAATCTGTTTTCAGTCGTGTAGCTCTTCTTCATCTACGATTCCAAGCAAAAAGAAGAAATAAGCCATATCCTTAACAAAGCTAACAGGAAGCAAACTGAGACTTTCACTTTCGCTATCTGAAAAAAAATTCAAAGCAGCTCATCACATGACTGAGCTCACCATAGCAATAATCACTTAGTGCAATGTTCAAGATCTGATTTCAAAAATGATAATTCTGCTACTCTGTACAGTAAACTTATTATATGGCAATACAAATGAAAGCAGTTAACCGTAATCTAGCTCACAACCCATATGGTGCTCCAACTGCTCTCATGACAGGCGGTTGGATGAATCTAAAGAGAGTCTGTCACTTCGAGATGAGCCAAGCAGCAGCAGCGCTGAAATCTCCTCAAGGACAGCTGGGTTTAGCTGTAATCTGAACAAGACACGTTCAGCAGGTTTTAAAGGCCAGGTCACTTATCGCCATATCCACTATTGCTATAGTGGCTAAAAACCCAATGATAGCCATTGGCGATAAGCTAGTGCCCACTTTTCTGTTTTGGGAAGCTACAAGCAGCCCGGTTTCATGCTGATGTGAACGCAAAGGGTTTGTCTATTCTTTCAGACATCCTGTCCATGGCTCGTTGGGAGATCTGATGCGTTTGGTTTTGCTTGGCCTTGCTGCACTACAAAACAAGCGGATATCACAACAATCTATATCAACAGGAGGGATAACGGTCAATGACTTTGCTCTGTATCACTCACGTACGCCTGGAAAATTTATTTGGCTGACAAGGTCACAATCTAACATTATCTTCATGGCAAACAAAGGATTGCTTATGCATTACATTCTTATGCCTTATCCAATTTTTCATGATTACTGGAAAAGGATTTTTAAGAAATTAAAAAGTGTTCGCACTCACAATAGCCATTTGTAGCTGACTAAATATATGGGATATACAACATAAACTAGAATTAAACACGACTGTTTCAGGATTTTATGAATCTACATGACCTTTCTAGGCTGTAGCTGGTTATGTAATGTTGTAAAATGCACAATAATTGAGAAGTGCTTTGTGTTGAAGGGCAGGCAAAGGCAAAAAATAAATAAATAAAAAATGGGTGTTTACAGGGTTTTCAAACTAGGGTGATTTCAGGTTGATTGATCTATCTATCTCTATCTATATCTATATCTATATCTATCTATATATATATATATATATATATATATATATATGTGTGTGTGTGTGTGTGTGTGTGTGTATACATAAAATTTGATTAAAATAAACAAATGATAATCTAATTTATTAAAATAAGAAAATAGATTACTAAATGAACAATAGAATGCTATAGTTTTCTTAATAGAAACTAAATATTTTCCAAATAATATTTAGACATATTTTAGACCATATTTAGGGTCATATTTGGCATCTAAAATATTGAAAACCCCTGATCTATTATTCAATCGCTACAAACCCATATGCAAACTTTATATAACATCCACTGGTTTGAATATTTCATCCATCTAAACTCGAAATGAAATCCAAATTCTACATTTTAACATTAAAAATCACCTGTTTATACAACTCGAACAAGGCCAACAAATCATTTGAATAATTAATCTATTATTAAACAGCACAATCCCCCTCAGCTGCTGTTCCAGAAACAGCTCTATACAGGATTCAAGTTTCACATCCCAATTAAACGAAACTGAAGCTATTTTAGGACGTCGACGACCAAGAGCACTCCTTTATTTCAGATGACATGCTTAAGTATACTTATTTGTTTTGTATAGACAAGATGTGATTCTGACAGTTACAGGTTGAACCTTCAGCTGTCAACAATTTCACCCAACTTATAGCAGCAGCATCTTCTATCGAAGAAAAAAGATAAATTTACAATCGCAAATAAAGCAAATCCACTAAAAAAAACCTGATGCAGCTTTGTTTGTGCTTAATGCCTTCACAAAGCACACCAAACACGAAAGAATAAGCAGCATTTATAAATCTCATTAATAATAATTAAATAAACGTCTTTTTACGCTATCGCGCTAGCATCATAGCTTAGCACTGTCAACATTATTATCCCTGCAGCCGCACACATCAGTCAAGGCAGAAAACAGCTTTAAATCCACAACACGGACATTTTATGCACATAAAATTGAGGTAGAAATTAATTAAACATGTAAAGTACGAAATACAAACATCATACGACAGCAAAAGAGAGCGAAAATCAATAACTTGATAGAAATACACGATGAGGCGATCCCTCAGCTGGCTAACGAGACAGCTAGCATCCGCTAAAGTCATTCCATCGAAACCATCCGCACTTACCAGGTCAAACCAGACGATAAACGACACCAAATCGAATAATTTTACTAGTCCCTGGTCCAAAGGAGGCGATATGAATGCTGATAATGACGGAGACTAGCTACAGTGTTCAACTGGCATGGCCAGTTTTAAAGTGAATAGTTGGTTCGGCGGAATGGAGACAGTGTTGGTTACACACCCACAGCGATGCCAAAAACACACTGACCCCGCCTCTCTCTCTCTCTCTCTCTCTCTCTCTCTCTCTCTCTCTCTCTCTCAGTATCTCCTCAGCATTCTTTTCTCACACTCTCAGTTTTCCAGAATATTCCATTGCATTACTTTATATTTATTTCAACCTGTGTCGCTATTATCTTAGATGTCAGACTGAGCATAGATAGAAATATCATAGTATAGGCTCATAAAAGTCACTTTATACTTTCATACAAGCGGCTTACAAATCTGTTGTTTAACCTGTTAACTATCAACCCCACTTTTTTATAGACAAGAAAATGCACTATCCAAACTTAAAGGGTTAGTTCACCCAAAAATGAAAATTCTGTCATTTATTACTCATGCTCATGTCGTTCCACACCCGTAAGACCTTCATTCATCTTCAGAACACAAATTAAGATATTTTAGTTGAAATCTGATGGCTCAGTGAGGCCTGCATAGCCAGCAATGACATTTCCTCTCTCAAGATCCATTAATGTACTAAAAACATATTTAAATCAGTTCATGTGAGTACAGTGGTTCAATATTAATATTATAAAGCGACGAGAATATTTTTGGTGCACCAAAAAACAAAATAACGACTTATATAGTGATGGCCGGTTTCAAAAAACTGCTTCAGGAAGCATCGGAGCATTATGAATCAACGTATCGAATCATGATTCGGATCGCGTGTCAAAACGCCATCGGCTGAACTTTGGCGCTCCGAACAGCAGATTCGATACACTGATTCATTATGCTCCGAAGCTTCACGAAGCATTGTTTTGAAATCGGCCATCACTATATAAGTCGTTATTTTGTTTTTGTGGCACTCCAAAAATATTCTTGTCACTTTATAATATTAATATTGAACCACTGTACTCTGAACACTGAACTGATTTAAATATGTTTTTAGTACATTTATGGATCTTGAGAGAGGAAATTGCTCCCTATGAAGGCCTCACTGAGCCATCGGATTTCAACTAAAATATCTTAATTTGTGTTCCGAAGATTAACGAAGGTCTTACGGGTGTGGAACGACATGAGGGTGAGTAATTAATGACAGAATTTTCATTTTTGGGTGAACTAACTCTTTAAATGTAAAGCAACACAGATCTGTTTTAGTATTAGTTGTAGTAGTTTCAAAGTTTTTTCATTTGACTGGGAGTTAATATTTGAATATACTACATTAAATAACTATAAAACTCATGCATAAGTTAAATTTTGTTTGTTTTAAACGAAAAGAAAACTTGAAAGTTTAAAAATGCAATTCAAAACAGCCTAAAGCTGTGCAGTAATAACATAATAGTATTTTATATGGAGCTGTAGCGCCACCCAGTGTTTGATGCATGCAACATGCAACAAACCTGCAATGAATACTGGTATGAACAAAACCGGGTGCAAGTTGTCACACTTTATACTCCAGTGAATATTTTTAGAAAGACAGTTCATGAAACACAGACAATTTGGACACTATATGGGATAAATTGTCCAAAATGAACCTAGAATGAATAGGCTTTTCAGTAAAATGTAAAAGTAAAATGTTTTGAGACCAATAAATAAAGCATGAAAAATGTAACAGCAAAAATGTACAAAGGTAACTTACAATATATTGTAATCATAATCATTTTAAGCCATCTTGAGATCTAAAAAATATGTGAGGGGCTACATTTAGCATATGGCAATTTATCAAAAAGTGCCCTACTTGTATTGACTTAATATTAATTTGAGTATTTTTACAGTGGTTGACGTGGAGATAGGGCTGTCAAATAAAATTGCCTAATATATGTGGGTGTACTGTGTGTAATTATTGTGTATATATAAATACAAACACATTCATGTATATATTTGAGAAATATTTACAAGTTCATTTATTTATATTTTTATATAATTTATATTATATATAAATAAAAATATTTTGTACATAACACAATTCTCTTAAATATATACATTAATTTGTGTGTATTTATATATACATATTAATTACACACAGTACTCACACATATATTATGCAAACTCAAACTTTTATTTTGTATGCGATTAATCGTTTGAGAACCCTATGTGGAGATATAAGTAGAAATTGCATAAAGCTTGTTTGCTGGTCTGTTTCACACTCTGATCAGTTACTTATAAAAGTAATACTTATTCCATAAAAAGTAACTAATTGCATTACTTAGTTACTTTATATGGAAAGTAATGCACTGCTATTATTGAGTTACTTTTTCTCACCTGGGCTGGGCTTGCTTGTTTGTTTTTTAATAACAAAAAAAGATTATTTTTTTTTGGGCAAATGTAAAGGCCCTTTCACACCAAAGGTGAAATGAATAAGCCTCAGGTTGAAGGAAATGCAAATTCATGTCTGTACAGTAGAGGGCACCGCTCAAACAAACCTTTCAGCTGTGCTGCCATTCTGGATTACAGAAGAATAGGAGAAGAAAGTTCAACACTCTCACTTCAGTAATAAAAACAAAAAATGAAACACAAATGTGATGTTTAACTAAAGTCATTTTTGCTTATTAGTATGGTTGAATTTGATCATCGAAGATCAGCAGCAAAGAAATTGTTTAATAAAGTGAGATTAAATGCATAAAGTATATTTGCATTACTTAAAGCTGCAGTCCGTAACTTTTTTGGGTTACAAATGATCCAAAATCAATTTTTGAGCAAGTACATAACCAGCCAGTGTTCAAAACTATCTCCTTACCTTAGCTCGATTCACAAAGGTAACACCGTGTCCTAACCAGACGCGACGTCGCAACACGCGATAAAAGGTATCTTTTCCATGTTAATCTGAGTGTTTGTCCTAATATCAGGTGCTGTTTATGTGCTTTATTTAATGTTAAAAGCGTCTAATGTGAGTTTGAATATCATTCTGTATTCCCAGCTTTTTAGCTGTAATGAAAACAACACTGGCTAATTCACCTCAGATCTTGAAAATAAATAAATGGGCACAAGAAACTGTCAACTCAATGCGAACAAACAAGTGTATTCTATGACAAAGATTATTTCAGTCACTCCATATGTACTTTAAATAATGTTTAAATGGTATAATATTTATGAATTTTACTAATTACTTGCCCATTTCATTGTGTCTGCTGTGCTCTGCTGCCCGCCCACACTCTCTTCGGATTGACTGTGGTTTTTGATTGATCACTTTTTTATTTATTTTGATCATGTCTGTTTACTTAAAGGAGTCCTAAATACACTTATGTCATCCAATGCTGATGTTGTTAACATTAACAATTTGAGAACAAAGTTTAACAATAATAATAATTTGCACGGCTTGATGTGATATGATCTAAGCGATTGTTAGATTTAATCACCACTGGTGGTGTGATTTATTATAATGCTTTTTTTTTTTCTGTTGGTCAGAACAAAAAATTCTTGAAAATTCTTAGTTTTGGTCATACTTATTCAAGACTACAATCTGTAATTGTGAAGTACAGTATCCACCGGTGCGGTGACTGACAGCGAA
This sequence comes from Megalobrama amblycephala, assembly GCF_018812025.1. Classification (NCBI taxonomy): domain Eukaryota; kingdom Metazoa; phylum Chordata; class Actinopteri; order Cypriniformes; family Xenocyprididae; genus Megalobrama; species Megalobrama amblycephala. The sequence goes on from NC_063066.1 coordinate 4,297,830, forward strand.
CATTAGATTCATCCACGTAAAGATGATAATTTCACAACTAACTGCAATTGCAGATTTCAAACAGAGATGGCGACAAAGAGGCGAAACGTATGTACTTTTTCTAAACATGGGGACAGGACACTGTCAGTCAATAAATGGGAAAACAAAGTTAACATGTTACTTTTTCTCTTCGAAATTGTTGTAAATTTTAAAGAAACGTGTTACTTTACTTCATAAGTAATCTGATTACATAACTCCCGTTACTTGTAATGCATTACCGCAAACACTGACACAACCAACAATCTTGATCACAGTATAAACATGACACACCCTGTGATTTATTTAAATGTTTATTGCTGTGCTTGAAGATTACACTCCTTGGACTTAAGTTGTGTTTGGTGGGTCAGTCCAAACACATAGACTCAAAACATTTCTATTATTTATTATTTAAATAGTAAAACAACAAATCTGTGATACAATACATAGGCTTCACTAATAAATTCTGAACAAGCTAGACTATAGGCAAGGTGGTTCATACACAAGAACCTATTCTGTGTGCTTATACATACAATCTGATGTACAAGAAGAGACGAGAAACATTCCATTTACCAAAAAGAAAAACGCAGTCATACCAAACAAAAATTTAAAACAATAGCTTACAAATCCTGCACACCTCAAAAGAGGAGGAGGCACATATATTGTGCTGATAGGAGGGCCGATATTAAATAAAAAGCTTAATTTTAAACACATGACGTACTGCAGGCCCCAAGGGTCGTGTGCTTGCCGTGTGACGGTACATGTCCACGGAGGAATAAAATATATGTGTAAATATAAAGTAAAGGTATGATTTGAGTTGCTTATATTATTGAACATAGCATCGTCTCCTTCACTTCACCATAAAGTACCAAATTCCAAAGTAATAAGTGAATAAGTTACATAAGAAAGCACTTTTGGGCAGATCGATGAGAAACAATGTTTGGAAAATGATTGTGAAGAAAGAAACTTTCCCTCCTTTTACCGGTTGAATGTTGGCATTGAACACAGTAAACTCTCTGAAGATATTATTTACACATCCTCAATATTTCTGTTCATTTGTACTGCGAGAACTCTAAGATCTACTTTGACACTTGTGGATAATATATCACAGTAGTTTCAAACCAGACAGTATCCAAATATAGTGTCAGGACTCCTTTATATGCCACAACACAATGAATTAGACCAAGAACTGATGCTTCAGAAAACATTACACATTGCAAAATGTAATGGTCACTTCTTACAGATGGCGCTTTTCTCTGCCATAACTGCACATTTGGCTCAACATAAACATTTCTGTATGACTATAAATTATTCCACATTAATATAACTTAATAAAAATGGACCGGTGTGCTTTATTGTAAGCTTGTCTGGGTATATGCTTTGTCATGCTTTAAAAAAATTGGTCCTCTGGTCATCCACAGTTCACTGGTAGTGCTGTGCATCCCACAATGTTTTCAGCCTCGTGCATAACGTAGAACGATTAGGCCTCGTACACCCTACAAAGGGACGAGAAACAAACATTTGTTAGGGGTTATACTGGCCTTTTTAAAGATGCATAAAGTATTTTTTGCTGTCCGATATGCAAGTCGTCGTGGGATTATAGTGACACCTACTGGTGTGGAGTGTACATCTTTTAAAAGTCAGCATGAAACAGAAATTGTGATAGTCTTTTCTTCCTTATTAGGGGCTTTCTCACTGGGTAGTTATAGGAACTAGCCACCAGGGCGGTTTCCCATAAACTAATTTTTCCCCTAAGGTAATTTTTCCTGGTTGAATTCACACTGTGAGCAGGAACTCTGAAGTGAAAATTCTGTCATCATTTACTCCCCCTCAAGTTGTTCCAAACCTGTATAGATGTCTTTGTTCTGCTGTACACAAAGGAAGATATCTGGAAGAATGTTTGTAACCAAGCAGATCTCGCCCCCCCCATTGACTACCACAGTATTTTTTCCCCTACTATGCGCAAACAAACAATGCATGTGCGCTCTCAGCTCACTGATCGCAAAAACAACGTATTTCTGCATGAACACAATTCAATATATTCGCGTAGTTGTCAAAATAAATGTACTGAGTGTTTTATAACGGATGCTTGCCGAACAAGTTTGTGGAGGATCAGTGGTTTTTATGTACACATGGGCATCAGACGCTACAAACATAGACACGAATGCTTGTTCTGAGAGAGAAACTGTTCACTGATGACACTGACCTGCCTTCAGATTGCTGAGTTTATTTTTCATTTGTATTTTGGTGTGTTTAATAATTCTGAATGGATCCATATAGCAGCTATATGCAGTCCTTTGGCGTCTCCCTGTGGTTTTGTTTGGTATAGCAGGTTGACTTGTGCTTATTTGTTTATTTTACCAATAATGAGCCCGCATTCTGACATAAACACGGAAGTGCTGCAATGAAAATAGCGTAGCAGTATGACAGGGAAAAGATGAATTTGTTGAATAAAGTTATTTTTGTTTTGTTTTTGCGCACAAAAAGTATTCTCGTCACTTCAGAAGATTAAGTTTAAACCACTGCAGTCATGTTGACTATTTTTATTTTTTCTACCTTTCTGGATTTCAAAAGGTGCAATGGCATTGCTGCCTATGTGTGGATCAGACACCCTCGGATTTCATCAAAAATATTTTAATTTGTGTTCCAAAGGCAAATGAAGGTTTTACGGGTTTGGGACGACATGAGGGTGAACTAACTCGTGAATAATAAACTTTATTCATGTTATGGACATGTAAGTAACATTACGCCAAAAGTAATAGTACGTAATGAGGTTACAGTGATTTGGTTCATGTCAAGTGCATTTTTGAGAAACGCACATAGAAAAGGATCAAACTTGTGTAACCTTGCACACAGAAATCCATCTTTTAACTATCAGATCCATCAGGAAAAGCCACTCGCTTCATTGTGCTTTAGTTCATGCAAGGCTTTCTTTTTTGAGTTGCAGACAACATTAGCGAGTCCGTGATTTACTAGGCTATTGATTTCATTTTTATCAAGCTATCATGTTATTTTTTCCAATCCACTGGTCACCATAGAAAGCCGAACTCAGAAATAACTTGAAAATAATTTTTGAAAATCGAGACTCTGGTTTTTCTTATAAAAAATGTATTTATGCATGTCAGGTTCGGGTAGGAAGTGATTCGGGTCAGGTATAGATTTTAGGACCCGAGAAGACCTCTAGTTTACACAGCTTTTTAAAAATGGTGATATATGGCATGCATTCAGCCAATCAACATACATTTATGTCATTAGTAGTTCCTATTGTGCTGGATTAGACCCTGAGCTGAAGTAGGAGTTAATTTAGTCCATCAATTCCCTCCAATGACTAAAATCGTTCCCTGTTCCTGCGGTGCGCCAAAATAGGGGGTATTTCCGCCAATAGTTATATAGAAAATGAAAATATTGCATGGTGTGAAAGCCCCTACTGTGAAGTATATCTGAGTGAAAATTTCTAATAAACACTGCAACATTAAAAAACCCATAATTGTGAGTTATGATTTCATGGTCACTGTAAATATATATTTTTAATTTCCTCTTAATAAAACCTTTTAATAAAGAACTGAGTGCATCTTCAAAGTCAACATAAAATCAGCTTTCATTTTTCGGCTGACAATGGAAACCTGTTCCCAACAACCACAATCCATTCTTGATAGATTAAATAGTCAAGTGTTTAATATTTAACTTTGGAAATATGTCAGATTACGTAAGTAATTTGGATTTTAAACTGTTTCATGTTGACTTTGTGCTGCTGGCAGGCAGTCGTGTATATCTAGCAATGTTTCAAACCTCGTGACGATCAGCAAACATTTTATGTTACGCTACCTGTGTTTGTCCTTCCAGATTTTGAACCACTTGACAAGGTTCTTAGTGCTCTGGAGTCTGGGGTGCAGGCAGTACTCTTGACCTTTGAAACGGGACACATTCTCCATGGTGACACTATAAACACATGGGAAAAATTAGGGATGAGTGGAAGTGAGGAGAAGATGGGTAAACAGGAAGAGACAGGGGGAGAAGATTAGTCATTTAAGCCACACAAATATTATGCATGGATTTTCATTCCCGTTACTAAATGTAAGAAACTCTGTACGAATTAGAGATTTGAGAAAAATCATCGCTCAGATTAAAAGCAGAAGGTGGAAAATAGATATCCAAACTTTCTAAGCGATTCAGAGGTGAATCATCATGACCACAGAATGCACTGCTGAACACGTGACCAGTAAACAAATCCAAAACCAAAGCAGATTTCAGTTCAATTTCGCCTGTTAAGAAGATGTTTACCACATTGCTGGAGTCACTGAATCACATTGACCACAAGTCTTTTTGTTTTCTTCTTGATTTTCTTTTTACTTTATTATTCACCTGTGCAGCCAAAAGCACATGTTTGTTGTCTCTAAACTCACAGGAGCTCTTGTGAGACTGGAGAAGCTTCTAGAATGTTAAACTCACGCTCAGTGCCATTTACTGGAGAGAAGGAACATTCTCAGCACAGTCCGCTGGGTTTGTTTTTCTCTGAGGTCAGAGCTCACGAATGCAAATGTCCATGGATTGTTTATCAAAAACTAATACAGCTACAAAACTAATAAATACAGAATTGTTTATTTTCATTACGTAAAATATATTTCTGCACTAACTAATAATTATATACAGCATAATTACCAAATGAAATAGATATTACATAATCGTCAAATGATCACATCAGTACAGCATCTGAATCAAGAACATCTGTGCACTTCAAATATTACTGAAAAGTAAGCCAGGAATAAGTTTCATATCCGACCAATTATAAATTCACAGTTTATAGCAGAATTTCTGGATCCAAGACATGCTGTTGAATAGACATCTAATTTTACTAATAAGAATATTATAATGCTTTTCAGAATATTCCCATAACCTTACTATAGAATGCACTGCAATACCTAATATGACCAGCAGATGGAACAGTAATGCATAGTAATGTTCATGTTGACAATCAAAAAGACAAGCTTATCACAAAGACAACTTTGCTTTCCATCAGAGAAAACATGTTTGGATCTTATAGGTTTCATGAAGAGAATGCATTTTCATAACAAAACCACACTGAGTCCATTGACTATAAGCTCTCTCCTGGACTGCAAGTGTGGTACTAAACTGTCATTCAGATCCTTCTAGAAAATCCAGCTAAAAGAGCTTCTGTTGGCAGCTGGTTTTACAAGGTGATACAATGGCTGATCTAAGATGGTCATTTATAGTCATCAGCTAGGCGGAATGGTTTTGGTGGTCGATCCTCTGGATTACCAGACAACTACAGCCTGGTTTGAACTGGTGGTGACTGGATTGAACTGGATGACCATGCTTGACCTTTCTAGCAGGTTCTGGAGCAGATGGCACTTTATTATTTATTTATTTTTCTTTTCTTTTTTTTACAGCAATGACAATCTACACACATGCTTGAAATGCCTCACCTCAGTTACATTTCTTTGCAAGATCTTATTATAAGACAGGTCTATGGAAGCTTGTTATTCTTATCCAGTTAATGAAGCCATTTCAATCAAAAGTCGTGAATATAGTAATAAAATACACCATAGATACACACACCCAAACAAGCAAATAAAAGATTTTTTCCAACTCACAATATCATCTTTTCTTGGCAGTACGGATGTTTAGGCTTGATCTCCAGCTTTTGCACATCTTTGTACCGGATCTTCGGGCCTTTTCTTGTGCATCTGCACTTATATGCTGAGAAATGAGTAAAAAGGCAAGGTTTAGTCTTGGGAAAATGCATGCAGTAGATAGAAATAGAATATAAAGTTACAGTATAAATGCATAAAGCCAAAAATGTTAAAGCCAATGTGAATGTCATATTTACAGATGTGTTTCTTTTAATAAAATGAACTCTGGACCACAAAACCAGTCATAAGCGTCAATTTTTAAAATTTTTTTCACCTGAAAGCTGAATAAATAAACTTTCTATTGATGTATGGGTGCAAAAAAAATCTAAATATTGAGAAAATTGCCTTTAAAGTTGTCCAAATGAAGTGCTTAGCAATGCATATCCACTCACAAAAATAATTTTTTATATATATTTACGGTAGGAAATTTACAAAATATCTTCATGGAACATGATCTTTACTTAATATCCTAATGATTTTTGGCATAAAAGAAAAATCGATCATTTTGACCCATACAATGTATTGTTAATCAGTGCAACTTATGACTGGTTTTGTGGTCCAGGGTCACAAATATTATTACAAAAAAACAATTACAAATTTAGATGTTATTAATTTTTATGTGACTTATTTAAAATGCATTTAACATAGTATCTACACAATGACTTTCAATACTGTATTAATGGAAATTATTTTTTTGTCTTAAAGTGAGAATTCGGAAGGAAAAACAGCCATAAATATAATTATTCATTCTTTTTTAGATTGTGTTGTGGACATTTCTTCCTGAGATGGTTTGTGCCCAGCATTTTCTAACTTTCAAACACTTGACTGAACTGACAAATGAGGTTGTGCAAAATCAACAAACAGCACAGCACCGGCATGGTGATTCATTAAAGTGCCATTTGCTGTTTTCACTCTCTTTCAGCACTCTGTCTATGAGGCAGGTGAGCTGACCTACATCTAATCCCTCATCAATCTTCTCTGCTTCATTCAGCATCATCTCTAAACAGCCTCTCAGGACAGAAGCCAACAAGACTCATCCAGCAGCACAAAGAGACACTATTTACTATCTCTGGCCAAGTTTTGCAGAATGAACTAGACTTGTTAGAGAGAAGAAGACATGTTTGACAGTTGCACCAGCATAAGGCGCTGTTATTCTGTGGGGAAAGTTGTAAACATTGATAAAACTGAAGAATAAATGTTTGTTATAGCTACTAAAATCATGCACTAAAACATAGAAGCTACAACATTGAATTCTGTTTTGTTATTGCCTACTAAACATGAGATTTAAAAAAGAAAAGGAAAGAAAAGAAAAAACATAACACACACTCACCCTCTGTATTGAGTGAATAAACGGCGATAACCAGCAAAAGCAAAGCGGCCGTACAGCGATTCATCCCAAATAGTTAGTTGAGAACCTCCAGCAGCCTCCGGTCTGTTTGTACCACTCAAATCCAATAATCGAGATCCTCAAACAGTGTGAGTTTTGATGATGAACCCAGTCTCTGTCTCAGTGATGTCAGTAGCAGGTTGAAAGTGCTCCGCGAGACGTCATGCACACCGTTGCGCGCGCTCTCCTCAATCTGTCTCTCGAGCGCGCGGAGCTTCTATAAACACACGCTCGAGCGCCTCATTGATATGCAGAGCCCGCCGACGAATTAACTGTGGCCGTGTCTCCAAAACAAGCGAGCTGCCTTCCTGGACTGCGTTTTTGGGCCGTGTGGACGCAGTCGAGGCTGTCTAGGTAGGCAGCTCTCTAGGTTTTTAGACACGGTCTACATCTATCCACAGAGAAAAAGAAATGAAATTGAGTTATAAAGTTTATTAGGAGAGTCTGTATGTTGTTAGGGGAGATAATTGCATTGGCTTTCATGCCTTTTAAGACTCACTTAATTTGATTCTTGCTCATGAATAAAGGCTCAGTTTAGCACTCTTTCTCTCTGTAAGTAAGTAAATCTAGTCTATTCAGTGTTTAATGCTGCGGACATCATAAGAGTCTTTAGTAGAAGAGTTCTGCTTTAGACCTCAGTAGTTTAAATAAGTGTTTTTGAGGCTTCAATAAGAAAGAATTATACTTAAGTAAACCTGTGTATGTTTGTTTTTATCTGTAAAATCAAATTAGCTTTCATCAGAGATTGTTGCCGATGATTATAGTGTTTCTGTAATCATATATATATATACACACTGTAAAAAAATACACCATATCTACTCAATAAAAATGAGGCAACAGATTACAAGCAATATTATTAATTAAATTTCACAAGGTTTGGTATTGAGTAAATATTAATTAAATGAGACCCTTAATAGTTATCCATTTAATATTAGTAGATTTGAATAGAAAACAGTACAGAATTAATTAGAACCTAAACAAAAATATTGAGTTGAATTGAAAAAGATAAACTCCATAATGTGTAAATAGTACTAATAAAAATTAATTTAATTCTACATTCTACTCAAATAAGAATTTTATTAACAATTCACTTTTGTGCTTTACACAGCAAAAACTGCAGAGTTAAATTAACTCTCCTGGGAGTACATGTAAGACCATACTCAAGAGTGTTAAAGTATTAAAATACAAGTGTTACATGAACACTGAATCGACATCAATAATCAGCCTGTGAATCTCAACGACGGTGACAAGCAACATATTCTGATCAACAGATCAACCCTGAACATTAGAAAACAAGCTACTAAAAAGTCGCATAAACAGAACAAAATAAAATATGAGAATAAAGGAAATTACTAGGACAATTCAGCTCATAATTTATTCATGCAGCAATGCATGAAGGGAGCCATGGATGAATTTTGATTGGTGGCACACAGAATGCATGCGTTCTTCTTACTAGCCCAGTGATAACAAAATAAGTTTTCTTACCTAAAGTCAACCAGTTAAATTTTGCAAGATGAGCAATATAGAAGAAAACGAACATTCACTGTCTGTAGCCTAATGTTACTCTCTTCAAATGTCTTGTAGGCCTGCTGCATAAAAAAGGCGCACTTTGACAGGAAGTGCTTTTCAACTAAAAATTGCCTGATTACATTAATTTGAATTCACTCAATATTCTCTCCATTTGGGATTAGGTAAATATAATGCTTATGTTTTATTTAACTACAATGGGTAGATTTTATTCCAACCATTTTTATGAACCATTGAATACATTTTAACCAAAAACATTAATTCAAATCTACAAGACCACAGAATCATTTCAGTTTTTGTGTTACCCAGATCCTGGGTCAGACGTAACAACCCAGTGTTTGGGTGGTTTTTGCATTACCTAGATCCTGGGTCAGACGTACCGTAACAACCCAGTGTTTGGGTAGTTTTTGTGTTATCTATATCCTGGGTCAGGCGTAACAACCCAGTGTTTGGGTAGTTTTTGTGTTACCCAGATCCTGGGTCAGACGTAACAACCCAGTGTTTGGGTGGTTTTTGTGTTACCCAGATCCTGGGTCAGACGTAACAACCCAGTGTTTGGGTGGTTTTTGTGTTACCCAGATCCTGGGTCAGACGTAACAACCCAGTGTTTGGGTGGTTTTCGTGTTACCCAGATCCTGGGTCAGACGTAACAACCCAGTGTTTGGGTGGTTTTTGTGTTACCCAGATCCTGGGTCAGACGTAACAACCCAGTGTTTGGGTGGTTTTCGTGTTACCCAGATCCTGGGTCAGACGTAACAACCCAGTGTTTGGGTGGTTTTTGTGTTACCCAGATCCTGGGTCAGACGTACTGTAACAACCCAGTGTTTGGGTGGTTTTTGCGTTACCCAGATCCTGGGTCAGACGTAACAACCCAGTGTTTGGGTGGTTTTTGCATTACCCAGATCCTGGGTCAGACGTACCGTAACAACCCAGTGTTTGGGTAGTTTTTGTGTTACCCAGATCCTGGGTCAGACGTAACAACCCAGTGTTTGGGTGGTTTTTGTGTTACCCAGATCCTGGGTCAGACGTAACAACCCAGTGTTTGGGTGGTTTTTGTGTTACCCAGATCCTGGGTCAGACGTAACAACCCAGTGTTTGGGTGGTTTTCGTGTTACCCAGATCCTGGGTCAGACGTAACAACCCAGTGTTTGGGTGGTTTTCGTGTTACCCAGATCCTGGGTCAGACGTAACAACCCAGTGTTTGGGTGGTTTTTGTGTTACCCAGATCCTGGGTCAGACATACTGTAACAACCCAGTGTTTGGGTGGTTTTTGCGTTACCCAGATCCTGGGTCAGACGTACTGTAACAACCCAGTGTTTGGGTGGTTTTTGCGTTACCCAGATCCTGGGTCAGATGTACCGTAACAACCCAGTGTTTGGGTGGTTTTTGTGTTACCCAGATCCTGGGTCAGACGTACTGTAACAACCCAGTGTTTGGGTGGTTTTTGCGTTACCCAGATCCTGGGTCAGACGTACTGTAACAACCCAGTGTTTGGGTGGTTTTTGCGTTACCCAGATCCTGGGTCAGACGTACTGTAACAACCCAGTGTTTGGGTGGTTTTTGCGTTACCCAGATCCTGGGTCAGATGTACCGTAACAACCCAGTGTTTGAGTGTTTTTTGTGTTACCCAGATCCTGGGTCAGACGTAACAACCCAGTGTTTGGGTAGTTTTTGTGTTACCCAGATCCTGGGTCAGACGTAACAAACCAGTGTTTGGGTAGTTTTTGTGTTACCCAGATCCTGGGTCAGACGTAACAACCCAGTGTTTGGGTGGTTTTTGAGTCACCTAAAAGTGTTGCGTTGGTCTTTTCACGTGATGGAAAAGCCTTATGCCTTGTATTAAATTTTAAGATTTTATAAAAAAGATACAGAATATAAATACTTAGGATGTTAAAATATGTTACGGTGAAAACAGGACAACAGAGACTGGTCGATTACACTTGAATTACTTCCAAATGTTTAAGTTTTACTTCTAATATTTGTTAAACAAGCTTAAATGTAGGCAATATATATTAAAAACTATATAAAATATGCTATACTATAAGATATGATCAAAAATAAAGGAAACCAGTGGTTGTGTGGAGTATTTAAAAAAAGTTTAGAGGATTTAAGTTAATCTGTAAACACTAAATCATGTATGAAGTAAAAGAAAAAATAAGTTAGTATTACAGTAATGCTGGGTTAAAAAATCTAATTTACTGGGTAAAATTAACCCAACATGTGTTCTGTCTTATATTAACCCAGCCCTTGGGTTGTTTTTAACCCAGTGTTTTTTTTAGAGTGATAACTAGGGTTTGTGTAAAATCTCCTACAATTTCATAATGGTGACAATTGCTTGGGGCTGATGTTGTCCACCCTTATGTCATCACTGGCATTTAAAGTGAATTACAATAAAAGAAACAAAACAACGGTTGCTATGGCATCTATTTATTCATGTTGAAGGTTTTATTTATTTAACACATGATCATGAATTCATGAAGATTTCAAGTCCCATATTGACAAAACATGTAGGACTTCTGAAAGGTTTAAAAGACAGTCAGCAAACATTTTTTTTGAAGATGCAAATTTTTATTTGCACATTGCACCATACAGAGACATGCAAAGGGAGTTTCTATGTATGTCAGACAGGTTCGTTCAATAAGCAATGCTGCCATCGCTGTTTTTATTAGCTATAGTTGCTAAACTATGCTGTTTACTTCCATTAATACTTTATAATAAATTATTTTACTTTAAAATTTGTATGTCACAGAGTAAAACTATCTATTGTTGTCAGCACTGGCACTATACAGTGTTTGGCTCTGTAAATGATACCCCTGAGAAGACTGTTTCTGGTTTCCTCCTCATGCATGGATGATTGGAGGGTAAAAAGCAAACCATCTGAATACCTGTCTGCAGACAAGAGCCTCATCCCAGCTGTCATCAGCCATGCCTCAGTCCATTTCATGTCTGTCTGTGCTCGATCCAAAGGTCCTGGAGAACTGAAAAGCATGAAAATCATGTGAAGCCGCCCTTCATTCTGTCTGACTGGATGTAATAGAGACTTAATGGTAACAGACAATATCGATGCCCCTCTTTAACCCAAATCAACTAAAATTTTAAAGTGCATTTATGTTGTCAGTCATACCAAAAACAGGCAGCTATATCTATTTTTTATTGTTAATGTCATAATACTGAGATTTACCACTCTTGGATAAAAGGAGCAAGCATTGCAAAAGCAATATGGGATATTTTTAATCATGTTATTGCAAAGAAAGCAATACAAAAATTGGCTTGTGCTAACAAATGATGCTGGATCTCTTTGTAGAACTTTTCTATAATGACTTATAACCATCTGGCATCAAGGTTTGGCAACCACAAAGTGTCCACAAATTGTCACAATACTTCTGTTTTGAACAACTCAAAAAAAATGTTGGGTTAAAAACAACCCAAGTTGGGTTGAAAATGGATAAACCCAGCGGTTGGGTTAAATGTTTGCCCAACCTGCTGGGCAGTTTAATTTAACCCAACTATTGTTTAATAATTACTGTATGGCTTAAAATAAAACCCAAAATAGAATGGAAATTAAAAAACAGACACATTACTAGAGAAAAAATAATAATCAGTAGTAGTCAGTAGTAATTTTTAAACAATAGTTGGGTTGTTTTTAACCCAGTATTTTTTAGAGTGTAATAAGCAATTTAAATGTTAATTGTTTAATTATTACTCATTAAACATATTAATAAATGTTAATTTCCAACATACTTTGGGTTCATTTTAAGCAAGTAATACAGTAAACAATAGTTTAGTTTGAGACTATCCAGCAGGTTGGGCATACATTTAACCCAACTGCTGGGTTAAAACAACACAATCGATGGGTTTGTTAATTTTCAATCCAACTTGGGTTGTTTTTAACAGCATTTTTTAGAGCGTATATATTCAATTTTTTCAAATCTTTCTAAAATATTTAACTTCAAATGTGTTCAAGCTGCTTGATATTTTAGCCGTTTTAAGTGTAGCATAAGAGTCCAAATACTTTCGTAGCTGAACTTAACAGAAGCAGACTTAACCAATCACCCATCACCAATAAAACATTTTAACTGGTGAATGCCTCTATACAGTAGACTAAGCAACAAGCAGGTTAACTAAATAAGGAGGCAACTTGCACAGAGAAGGGTCTGGAGTGGTAAATCAGTGGGTGATCTAAAATAAACAAACCCAGTTCTAAAGACAGCTTTAAAGAATCAAATCTGCTGCTTTTACTCGGTCCCATGCAGCAACATGCTGGCAACAATGCAAAACAATCATTGATCACCTTCCTCCAGGTCTGTGAAAGGACCCGACTGACCTTCCACAAAATGAAGCTCATTCCAGCCAAGCATATTGGAGCAATTACTCTAGGTTTGTTTATAAGACCCTTCCAGACCAAAGGATATTTTTTGGCATGCAGTCCATCCTCCTTCTCTTTGAAAAGTGTTTGTTTGCAACAGCGATAGAGAGAGGATTCAGAAGGATCACTGAGATTTACCACAGCTGATAATCAATGGAATATTACCTCAGTCTTTGTATAACTGATGCATAGATCAGTGGTGGATCGCGAGTCTGTTCTGAAAGGGTTGCAGACAGATTATTCTAAAAAAAAAAAATTCTAAATACAAATAATATAACTAAACATACAATACAGCTAAATAAACAGGCTTAACAACTCTTAATCGCTTCTCATATCATTCATTGGCATCAAAGGCTGCATGAGAATATCTGTCACTTTATAGTATCAATCTAAATTAGGCCGATTGGACAGGTTGCGTGATATGCCCTCATTCTCGAAAACAGTTTACAAAAGATGAAAGAATATCCACACTAAATACACTTGAAACAAGGATAGTCATTAGCTGTCGGGAACATTAAAAGAAGAGACATTTAGAAACCTATTAATACATTTTGATTTTTGTTTTAAAGTGCATTCATGTTTACGTTTTGTATGCTGATGAACATTTTTTGTACTGCGTTAGGCCACCACTTCTGAAGCAAAACAAGATTACAATTAGTTGTGTTATAACAAGATAAGGGCCTTTGATTGTATGCAATAGCGTGACTGTATAAAAATATTTTAAAATGATTTATTTTTCCACCCACACAGGCCCATTTTACTTTATTGTTGTTCTTTCATTAACTAATGCATTCATGTCTTTGTTGCATGATGATATAGTCCGTGGGTCTGTCATGTTGAGTAATATTTTCTTTGTTGCATTATGTTACGTAGCATATTCAATGCACTGCATATCAGGACCAAATCTCTGCTGTTAAAAGGGAAGCACTGCAACATGACAAAGCGCAAATCAGCACGTCAACAAGCATCAAAGCGGCTCCTTTTTTCTTGAACAGGCATGTCTGTGCAAATTGCTGCTACAGAAGGGTGGTGTTTGTAATTGCACGTAATGATTTTAAGTCGGTTAGCCGATGGCCAGCGGGCTCTCGGATTCTTCACGTTCACTAGCTCCGTGAGAGAACTTGCTGGATAATTGCGGTGTAGAATTCCACTATACAGTTTTATTATTCCAAATGTCCTAGAGGAATCATAGGAATGTCTGCGTTAAATAACACGCAAAGGGAAGCCTACATATACGGCATAAGACTGAGAATACCTAAACAGGAGACACAGAAGATGCATTTGACTTGCAGTGTCACAAATAATTTGACTTCATAACAGTTTATTTTAGAGAGAACAATTTACACTTTGGTTATAGAATAATTGTCCCCACATTGACATTTAAACAGAAACATTAGTACATACCAGAATCCTTCAGAGTTGATCTGTTCAGCATCGCACAAGCCGAGATTTTGGACGCATCCAGCCAAGTTTCTGTACACCTCCATCCATCTCTGTATTTCTCGCTGGATTTCAGTGGGTAAATAAATGTGATGGGAACACTAATCTCTGATAATGTTACATAACACTGTCTTTGGAGCTTGCTGATCTATTCATCACATATTTGACATCTTCCTGAGACATTATTCAAGGCACGTTTGTTGTTGTGTAATTTAAAAATGAATCTGTATGATCATCAGAGAAAGGAAAAAGCAGTGTTTGAGATCCCTTTAATATCATTTGTTACCAACCCTTTTGAAATTAACCCGTTGGCAATAACAACACACAATGCATTATAACAAGTCAGTCCAGTTCCATTAATAATGTGATATTTCTTGATGCCGCACAGTCAAATCATATTCATTTATAAGGCAATATGACGTGCTGTACAATAAATCAAACTCATACTACTACAATAAAACAAAGCGCTACATATATACTTTCAAACAATTCAACACAACAAAACAATTCACCCTGACTCAAAAGGCTATAGAGGAAGGATTTTAATTTATAATAGTACAGGAGTATCAAATGACCAGTGGTATATCTATTGCAACAGAGAAATCATGATCACCTTTAAACTTTAATCAGGACCGAGTGGACAGAAGTAATTGCTTTGAAGATTTATGACAGCCAGAGGTGTAATGATGGAAAAGGTTGGAAATAAAAAGTGGCACCAAACCTTTTAGAGCTTCAAAGACACAAATAAACAAATTCTATAATGAACTTGTATTACTAAAGATAGGCAAGTTTTATGAAATTGGTGCCAAAAAAGGATCCTAAGGATCCTTTGTCTGCAGGTGAATTTGAGATGAATGGCAGATTCTCATTTACTGTAAAGCAATCATTAAATGGGCAGTTTTAATTTAGCAGAAGCCCTGGGGTAGAAAAGCTACATTGCACAACATAATTTATTAGTTATGCTTTACAGCAAATACAATTTCTATTTTCCCCTCAGTAGAACTTTTTTTAGACAATATTTAATGTATCAATGTTATATATATATATATATATATATATATATATATATATATATATATATATATATGCAGTACTGTGCAAAAGTCTTTGGCACATCAGTATTTTCACCCCTCAAAAAAGGTTTTAAGCCAGTTATTTATATCTTTTGCTGTAGTGTGTCAATAGGAAATATCCGTTCACATTTCCAAACATTCATTTTGCCATTAATTATAATAATCCAGTGAGATTTTTGAATGCACAATAAGACTGATAACAGCCGGTGCTCCACATGGAGATCTGATCTCACCATCATCAAATCCATCTGTGATTACATGAAGAAACAGATGAAACTGAGACAAACTAAATCCAGAAGAACTGTTGCCGTGTCTCTAAGAGATTTTAAGAAACCTGACTCCAAAGCTACCGGAAAAATGATGCCCAAGTGTACCTGAACAAGAGCTGTTTTAAATGCAAAGGGTGTTCACACAAAATATTGTTTTGATTTAGTTAATATAAGTTAATTGATAAATAAAATCTAATTATAACAGTATTTTTTAAAAACATTCTCACTTCACAGCATTTTGCAGGCAGGTTTCTTAAAATCTCTTAGAGACACGGCCACAGTTCTTCTGGATTTAGTCTGTCTCAGTTTCATCTGTTTCTTCATGTAATCACAGACGGATTTGATGATGGTGAGATCAGATCACTGTGTGGAGCACCAGCTGTTATCAGTCTTATCGTGTATTAAAAAATCTCACTGGATTATTACAATTAATGGCAAAATGAATGTTTGGAAATGTGAACAGATATTTCCTATTGACACACTACAGCAAAAGATATAAATAACTGGCTTAAAACCTTTTTTGAGGGGTGAAAATACTGATGTGCCAAAGACTTTTGCACAGTACTGTATATATATATTAGTCGAAAAGTTTGGAACCACTAAGATTTTTAATGTTTTTAAAAGAAGTTTCGTCTGCTCACCAAGGCTACATTTATTTAATTAAAAATACAGTAAAAAACAGTAATATTGTGAAATATTATTACAATTTAAAATAACTGTGTACTATTTAAATATATTTGACAAAGTAATTTATTCCTGTGATCAAAGCTGAATTTTCAGCATCGTTACTCCAGTCTTCAGTGTCACATGATCCTTCAGAAATCATTCTAATATGCTGATCTGCTGCTCAAGAAACATTTATGATTATTTTCAATGTTGAAAACAGTTGTGTACTTTTTTTTTTTCAGGATTCCTTGATGAATAGAAAGTTCAAAAGAACAGCATTTATCTGAAATACAAAGCTTCTGTAGCATTATACACTACCGTTCAAAAGTTTGGGGTCAGTAAGAATTTTTATTTTTATTTTTTTGAAAAGAAATTAAAGAAATGAATACTTTTATTCAGCAAGGATGCATTAAATCAATCAAAAGTGGCAGTAAAGACATTTATAATGTTACAAAAGATTAGATTTCAGATAAACTTTCTATTCATCAAATAATCCTGAAAAAAAATATTGTACACAAATATTTTGTACAATTGTACACATTAAATGTTTCTTGAGCAGCAAATCAGCATATTCGAATGATTTCTGAAGGATCATGTGACACTAAAGACTGGAGTATTGATGCTGAAAATTCAGCTTTGCATCACAGGAATAAATTACTTTGTGAAATATATTCAAATAGAAAACAGTTATTTTAAATTGTAAAAATATTTCACAATATTACTGTTTTTTTTACTGTATTTTTAATTAAATAAATGTAGCCTTGGTGAGCAGACGAAACTTCTTTTAAAAACATTAAAAATCTTAGTGGTTCCAAACTTTTGGACTGTACTGTATATATTGGTGTAAATAAGTAAATAAATATTGCCCAAAATGCATTTACTAAATAACTAAATAAATTAATACATTCATACAAAAATAACAGTGCCCAGTACAGAACCCTGGGGAACACCGAAGGTGATAGATACCATAGTAGAAGAAAAGTTGTAGAAGAGAAATGTTCCATCTTTAAGGTAGAAATTAAACAACTTTTGAGCAGCGCTTGCTTGAGATTACTGAAAATTAAATTGGCAGGTTTTGGACAGGACAGCTTTGACAGGCAGTCAAAAATAATTTCTTTTAAATTTTAAATTTGAATTTTTTTTTTTTTTTTTGATTAAGGAACCTCTTGAGCGCCAAAGTCCACATAGCAGGTGGATGGTGTAACTTGGAGAGAAATATGTGTTTTGTCCAAATCTCACTCAGTAGTGAAGCCAACCGCTCACACCAAGACCTTTTTGCTGTTTTTCCAAGCATGATTGCTCTGTTGGAGCCAGAGGGTTTATTTGACTGGGTGAGACTGATGTAATACACCAGCACCCTGTGATAAACTCATGTCTTTTAAGAACCTTCTGTCCAAACATCACATGCCATACTCATCAAACCTGCCAAAACAGGGAACATATTTGAAGGCTTTGGCCAGAGGCAGGAGTACCAACGCAAGGCTGGTGTTTAATCCAGATTGCATGTGTCATGAGCTTAGTATGGTTCTTGGGAAAATAAAGCCTGGCTGATTATAGAGAGTGCGGTCCAGAAAATCATCCCACTACAGTGTAAATAAACAGCAGTTAAATAACCTGATTAATCCCACAAGGCCTAGCACTCTCTCTTTCTTTCTCTCACACACACACACACGAACGCACACATACAGAATGATCTCCTTGAACAACCTTGTGGGAGGAATGACACAATACCATTGTTTTGCATTTCTCCTTGTTGCACCTGATAACATCGCTCAGTAAAACATTTTAGCCAATGTTTAATGTTTTAATTGTAACAAAGATAAATAAATATTGCCCAAAAATGCATTTACTGCCTAAATAACTTATAAATTATATAAAAATAAAAGTGCCCAATACAGAACCCTGGGGAACACCGAAGATGACAGATACCAAAGTAAAAGAGAAGAAGAGAAAATGTTCCTTCTTTAAGGTAGAAAGTAAACACAGACACACACACAGCTCCTTATTTCCTTAAACCTCAAAAGATTGACGTAATTTTGTTATAGTTTAAGAAATTAGTATATATTTTGAAATACTGTTTAAAATTTCATATTAATGTAATGCAAAGTTTGAAACTAGTACGTTTTAGGCTTTTTTTCCCCCTTTTCTTTTACAAGCTCCCAGTTTGCATATGTGTTAGTGGCTAAATTGGTCAAATATTATCCAGATGCATAGATCATTTCTGGTATATATATATATAAGATTGACGTAATTTTGTTATACTTTAAGAAAATGGACATTTATTTAATTGGAATATAACTGTATTCAAGTGTATATTTGAAATAAATAAAAACCTCAAAATTGATTTGTTTATGTCAGGAAAACAAGAACAAGAGCGGACATGCAGGTATATACTGAGGATGAGCTGTAACCTGTAAATAGAATATGGGTCACACTGACATTTTCTTTTAAAGCCAGTATAAGACAACAAAAGAGTAACGTGACTAAAGTGTTAAATAGTTAAAGTGACATGTAAATGGATATCTAAAACAGCCTGATGATAGCCTATGTAAGGTATACAACCCAAAGAGAATGTGCTGCCATCCAAATAAATTGCTCTTGGCTGCGCACCAATTCATTGCTATGGGGTATTGACGTGTATGGTGAATATTTAAAATCTTCCACTCGTCTCAGTCCTCCCTCGAGATGTTTCTGACAACCCAGCGCTCTGTTCGGAAACACAACAACATTTATTTGTTTTCCAACGTGTCTCAACTTCATTCCGTATTTAATCGGAGCACTTCAAAGTCATTGTTATTTGGACATAACAGCTGCAGGTAAAAAACGCATCCAATTATGAGAACCCAGAGGAGTGCATTTTGCTCGGGCAGAAGAAGCAGCCACCTTCCTTTAAGCTCAGGGCTCAACCTTGGCTGGGAAGTTGAACTGGTAATGGGCAGCCAACCCAGCATCTTAGCAACTGCCATTGACCTGCTGCGGAAACTATGTGTGAATGAGGCACAAGTCCTGAGACAAGTTTGCGCCCAGGGTATAGGGCCATTTTTTCATGGGCCATAATAGTGGCTTTGTGCACACATTATCTGCAGGCCTGGAGGACCCTACTTGGGATGAGAAGCACGGGAGACAAAGCAGATGCCCGCTGGTGTAATTGCACCAACAGTGGCATGCCGTAGTGCACCACAACTGTTGTGCAATGAAGGAAATGGGCAAAATGCATTTTCCTTGAGGAAAGCATTATTCCACTGTGTAAAAAAAAAACTAAACAAAAACATGTGGGCCTGTTGAAAAAGTTAACCCTGTTTAGCTTTTGCTCTGGTTATGATTGGCGCTCATCAGACGTCGTTCAACATCCGACAGACAAATCGACCTCCTCCATTGTGGAATTATGAGAGAAAAGTTGATAAATGCAAGACAATGGTCCTATTGTTCTGATGGAGAAGGAGGCGGTGACATATTCTGAGTCATAAAACATCCTCGTTATTACGTACAGAGGCGCATGACATGCTTACAATATGAATAATAATGACACGTTTGAATAGTGACGTTGGAAACTCAAACTCCTGAAGGACTTCACTGTGGCTTCACACAGCAGAACGATGGCAAAACTGAGCATTTGTGTTCAACAAAAGACGCAAAAATGATCAAATAAAGGGTGAGAGATTGACTGGAGCTTTAGCAGCTAATTGTTGTAACTAAACAAAATCCTCTTACTGATTACATCGGGATTCATGTGCTGAGGATTATGGGAAATGTGCAGAGGTTGTTTTGCTCTGGATCAGGAATGACAAATAAGCAAATAGGACTCAACGCAGCTGGGTGACTGAAATGCAAAACTGTGAGGGGGAGAGATCACAGTGAAGCCGCACAATAGATAGACTGTAGAGATTTCTTCTGGTTTAGAAGATCTGGCGCTAATCTGTATCTCACTGGGGAGAACAATGCGAAACAGAGATATTTCATGAATCACTTTAAACTTCATTGTTCTACTGGGAAATGCGTCATCGCTTGCCGGAAGCATTTAACCACGTCAACCCACATATTTTATATACTGATATAGCATAATGGCAATTTGAATTCCAAAATATCTTTTGTTATGTCATCATCAGGGAATACATGAGTCACTGAATGTCTACTGATAGTGGATCTGTAGGGTTTTAAGAAAACTTCAAAGAAAGAGCTTGAATAAGATGGATATTTATGCAAAAAAGAGATTTGCTTAATTGTATTGAATGTGCAATTGTTGTGTACTGCAAATCTTAAATGCATGTATTTTTTAAAAACTTGCAGATAATATAATCATTAACAAAATAAAAGGCCACTAAAGTGTACTTAAAGAGAGTATACACTGTGTGCAGAATTATTAGGCAAGCTAACTTTCTGATCATATTTTTTTTCCAAACACATTTTTCCAACCAATTTCAATCCACATCAATCTTAATAACTACTATTAATAATGTTTTTAATCATTTATAAGTGATATATAATTGTTCATGAAGGCTGGAAATGAAAAATGCCTTATATTCAGGTGTGCAGAATTATTAGGCAGGTTTGCTTTTACAGGCAAAATGAGCCAAAAAAGAGATTTAACTTAGACTGAAAAGTCAAAAATGATTAAATACTCACGAGAAGGACGCAATACTAATGCAATACTAGAAATGGCAAAGTTAAAGCATGACCAATGGACAGCAAAATGCTCATTGGGTCAGCGGGGTCATACAAAAACAGGTGGAAAAGAAAAGACACATGTTAACTGCAAAAGAGTTAAGAATTAAGGTGAAGAGTTAAGTGTGAAACCATCAGGAACCTTTTAGTCTCCAGCGCCACCATTTTCCAGAACTGCAACCTACCTGGAGTCTCCAGAAGTGCAAGGTGTCTCAGAGACTTAGTTAGGTTAGCTAAAGAATCCTAAAAAATGACCCGCTCTTAATAAGAATCACAAGCTGAAGTGTTATAAAATACATGAAGACTGGGTTTTTATAGGCCTTAGAGACAGACAGATTGAGAGTGACTCCTGAAGGACCAGCACCACATCCTCTTTTACCACTGTTTGAAGAATTTATCTTCCAGAATCTGGCAGTAAGTTTTGGAAGATCATTTTTAGTCCATCTCTGCAAGACGGACATTTCAGGATAAGAGAGGGACTAAAAGTAAACTCCCACACCTTACTGCCAGATTTTGGAAGATAAATTCTTCAAACAGTGGTACAAGAGGATGTGGTGCTGGTCCTTCAGGAGTCACTCTCAAGCTGTCTGTCTATAAAGCCTATAAAAACCCAGTGTTCATGTATTTCACAACATTTCAGCTTGTGATTATTATTAAGAGCGGGTCATTTTTTAGGATTCTTTAGCTAACCTAAGTCTCTGAGATCCTGACACCTTGCACTTCTGGAGACTCCAGGTAGGTTGCAGTTCTGGAAAATGGTGGCGCTGGAGACTAAAGGGTTCCTGATGGTTTCACACTTAATTCTTCACCTTAGTTCTTCAATCTTTTGCAGTTAACATGTGTCTTTTCTTTTCCACCTGATTTTGTATGACCCCGCTGACCCCATGAGCATTTTGCTTTCCCTTGGTCATGCTTTCACTTTGCAAATTCTAGTATTGCATTAGTATTGCGTCCTTCTCGTGAGTATTTAATAATTTTTGACTTTTCAGTCTGAGTTAAATCTCTTTTTTTGGCTCATTTTGCCTGTAAAAGCAAACCTGCCTAATAATTCTGCACACCTGAATATAAGGCATTTTTCATTTCCAGCCTTCATGAACAATTATATATCACTTATAAATGATTAAAAACAATATTAATAGTAGTTATTAAGATTGATGTGGATTGGAATTGGTAAAATGTGCTTGGAAAAAAAATATGATCAGAAAATCAGCTTGCCTAATAATTCTGCACACAGTGTACAGTTTCAGTTACACTTTATTTTAAGGTCTTTTTGTTATACTGTAATTTAAGTACTGAGTAATATACATGTATATATAGGATTAGGGTTTGATTTAGTTGCATGTAATTATGCATACATTATGCAATTATGCATTTATAGTTATTACTATAGTAACTACATGTAACGTATGCAACAATGACACTGTATAATAAAGTTTGACCACAATTTCTTAACACACCAAAAAAAAAAAAAAAATGACAATAATTTGTAATGACAAATTAAAAGTTTTATTTTAAAGTACATTTTTATCATTATGTTAATAATCTTTTGTTGTGCTTTAAAGATGTGTTACTAAAGCACATGTAAATTATAATTTAAGTGTAGTGTGTTATTCAATATTACATTTAAAGCTGATATATTTTAAACATACTAAATTGCAGCTTTAACACTATTCATTTGTAATTGCAAATAGAAAGACAATATTTTTAATAGATGATAATTTAAACAGAATTTACTAAAACATGCTTGTCAGTACATTTAGCTGTATACATTTAAGACAAAAATAATTATGAAATTACATTTAAAGGGGACCTATTATGCCCCCTTTACAAGATGTAATATAAGTCTCTGGTGTCTCCAGATTGTGTCTGTGAAGTTTCAGCTCAAAATACCCCACAGATCATTTATTATAGTTTGACAAATTTGCTCCTATTTGGGTGTTTTTGTGTGTGTCACTATAAATGCAAATGAGCTGCTGCTCCCGCCCCCCTTTCCAGAAGAGGGCGGAGCTTTAACAGCTCACGCTTCGGTTGCTCAACAACAACAAAGCTGGAGAATCTCACGCATCAAGTCGACACTGATGGAGAGACTCAGGAAGAAGTTACAACTTTTAGGACGTTTCTGAATGGTTAGTGGATAAATGTATGTAGTTTCTGTGGAGTTGATTCAACTCATCCACTAGCATGTGCCGTCATGTTAATCTTTTGTGCAAATCCAGTGTTAAATTGACCTTCATTTGTGAAGCAGTCCGTAACTTTGCAGATGTTGTTTATGCTCAGACAGCAACGTTACACACTAACTAAAGTTAAAAAAGTGGGTCCCACTTTATATTAAGTGGCCTTAACTACTATGTACTTACATCAAAAAATAAGTACAATGTACTTATTGGGTTCATATTGAATTGCAAAACACTTTTTCTGCTGTTGAGGTGGGGTACGGGTAAGGTTAGGGAAAGCTTTGGTGGTATGGGTAGGTTTAAGGGTAGGGGTAAGGGTTAAGGGATGGGTCAACAGTGTAATTATAAATGTAATTACAGAAATTAATTACAGATGTAATTACATGCAGGTGTTTTTAAAATATAAGTACAATGTAAAAACTGCATTGTATCAAATGATTAATTTAAATGTAAGTACATAGTAGTTAAGGCCACTTAATATAAAGTGGGTCCAAAAAGTGAAATCATAATCAACCACCCCTTTAATATTAATTTACACCTTTTTATTTAATTGGCATGCAATTAAGTGTAATAAACATTCAGTTCACACTTAAGTACATTCTTTTATAGTATATTTTGTGTGCATTTTTTTCCTCAAAAATGTGGTAAATTATTCTGAAGCTAAAAACTCACCACACCTGTAATGCACCGGAAAGGTTCATCCTTTCATTCAGCGCCACACAAACCGCGCTTTCTTCCCAGAACAACCCACGTTTCCACACATCATCAC
The DNA here is from genome assembly GCF_018812025.1 of Megalobrama amblycephala. Classification (NCBI taxonomy): domain Eukaryota; kingdom Metazoa; phylum Chordata; class Actinopteri; order Cypriniformes; family Xenocyprididae; genus Megalobrama; species Megalobrama amblycephala. The sequence goes on from NC_063066.1 coordinate 4,321,829, forward strand.
AACGCAAACAAAGCGGACCACATCCCTCCCTCATGGAGATTATATTACAGTAGCAGGGAAGGGCATTGTTCCCTGTTTCTTTGGCAAATAACGCAAACATTTCCATCAGCAGTTACGAAAAGAACAGGTGGAGAAGTCGCAGATGACAAGGCAAGTTTAACACAGAAAGTTCCCCATCCCTCCACCGAAGACTCAAGACAGAGAAAGGCCTTGTGCATTGGTGTCCTTTTACTGATGAATCATACATGATAATGCTCAAAAGAGACTCCCAGGACAATAAGCGTCGTCAGGAATCCTCTGGAATGTTATGTAAGCGAGCCCTCTGGATTAGCAATGCTATTACAAGTTGAAACAATATAGCACTTTTCCCTCAGATTTCGACATAAACAGGATGTTTTGTTTACTCTTCGAGGAAACTTCTACTGTAATGTAGTCCCATGGTGCAGCGGCCGCTCATCCATCTGACCACGTGTGTCGGGGTGAGGGTGTCTATACCCTCTCACATACAGCAGGGGGGTCTCGCTCAAAGCTGCCAACCTCAGCAGGAAGCTAATTACTGTCTCCTCGCCCTGCGTGGCGGGGGGTGTGAAAGCGTGGTGTGCGACTCCAGAGGCACTGCGGAAAGTAGAGCGGCAGCGACGCAGCGGCCGCCCTCTCAAGCATGAGAGCCCGATTCACATGCACACGCATGGGTCTCGCTTAAATCTGGAGGTCCGATGGAGGTCTGTCATTCACAACCACACGCGGCTCTTCATAACATTCTGCTTTAATGTCTTGTGATTGCACCCTTGTGCAACGCCTCTATTCAGGAGAATTCAGATGACTCTGATATGCTTTTCCTCTGTCTTCCTGATGCACTGTGCTACACAGGAATTTCAAAGCAAGTATGTGGTAATCATACATTAAATCAATACGATAACCACTTGACATTCTGTTCCGGCGGAAGCGTAATCACTGACCTGACGCTTGACGTATTGACAAACATGGAAGCGCAGAGGATAGAGCAAAACAAAACACCGGTCACGAGTTAGAAGCCTAAAACAAGAATTTGAGAAATGTCAGAGAATTAAACTTGGATATTTAAAAAAACAAAAAAAACAAACAAACATTGCTTCACTTCAGAAGGCCTTTATTAACCCCCTGGATTCACATTGATTACTTTTATGATGGATGAATATGCTTCAAAATCTCGGGTACAATTCAAAGCTTGGAAGAGCCAGAATATATTTTAATATAACTCTGATTGTGTTTGGCTGAAAGAAGAAATTCATATACACCTACACCTGAAAATGCTGGATTAAAAACAACCCAAGTTGGGTTAAAAATGGACAAACCCAGTGATTGGGTTGTTTTGAACCATCGGTTGGGTTAAATGTTTGACCCAACCTGCTGGGTAGTTTTATTTAACTCAACTATTGTTTAAAAATGACTGCATTGCTCACCTAAAATGGAAATGAACATTTATTAATACGTTTAATCACTAATTAAATAATAAACAAACAAACATTTATTAAATTGCTTATTAATAAATGTTCACCTTTTGATTATTATTATGTCTAAAAAATGCTGGGTTAAAAACAACCTAAGTTGGGTTAAATATGGACAAACCCAGCAGGTTGGGTTAAAGGGCACCTATTATGCCCTCTTTCTCAAGATGTAATATAAATCTCTGGTCTGGTCAAATTTCATCTTAAAATACCCCACTAATTTTCCCCTATTTGGGGGTGAGCAAAAACATGCCTTTTACTATATTACTATATTGCTGGCTAAAAAAATAAATCCAAAATTGGTTGAAAAAAATGGCTGGGTGAAAACAACCCAATCCCTGTGTTTGTCCATATTTTAACCAAAGACTATAGAACAACACAAGACGTGTCACTCGTATTGTTTTGAATGGGAGAAAGTGAAACGCGCAATATGGCGGAATAAGTCCCGCCTTCAAACTAAGAGCCAATCGCCGACTGGTAAAGTCATCGCGTCACTGCAGCGGCCGTTAGAAGCACTGGTTTCTATAGAAACAGTCAGACGCGCGCCTCCGAAATGAGGCACAAGAGACGCGCATTAGCTTGATCCAGCCTAAAAATACAGTTTTTTGTCATGATTCGAGCGTTTGGAAAAAAAATTATGAGACTGTTGTTGTCAGATTTCATTTGTTATTTCAAATATGAAATTTAATCGAAAGCTTGGCAAACAGCTTTGGAGAATTTGATGTTTCCCCATTCAAAGAGATAGGAGCTGCATGGATGCCCAGGATGCCCGAGAGGCGTTTCAAAGATGGCCGCCGAGTGAACTGACTTGTCTTAAAGGTCCCGTTCTTCGTGATCCCATGTTTCAAACTTTAGTTAGTGTGTAATGTTGTTGTTAGAGTATAAATAAAATCTGTAAAATTTTAAAGCTCAAAGTTCAATGCCAAGCGAGATATTTTATTTAACAGAAGTCGCCTACATCGAACGGCCAGTTTGGACTACATCCCTCTACTTCCTTCTTTAATGACGTCACTAAAACAGTTTTTTGACTAACCTCTGCCCACAGGAATACACAAGAGTTGCGTTTGTAGAGTGTGTTTGTCGCCATGTCGTCAAAACGCTGTTATTTCCATCCCGCAGTCCAATCACCGGGTCTGATTCCGGATCAAATTGATAGGGTAAAATTAAAGACATGTTTACAATAACACTGAGCGCGTGCATCTCCACGTTATGGTAAGAGGCGTGACCTTTCCGGGCAAGGAGCGCTAAGCTGCTGTCGAATCACAACACAGGAACCGCTGGCACAATCAGAACTCGTTACGTATTTCTGAAGGAGGGACTTCATAGAACAAGGAAGTCATCAGCCTGTTTTTATGACAGTGGAAAAAGCGGTATACAGATAAGTAAATTATGTGAAAAATACTGTGTTTTTTTACACGCGAAACATGAACACATGTTATATTGCACACTATAAACACAATCAAAGCATCAAAAAAACACGAAAAACGGGACCTTTAAAGGGACTTTGTTTTAACCCAGCAGTTTTTAAAGTGTTGTTGCCTCTAGTCATTATGTGTCTGATTTTTAATTTCCAACATATTTTGGGTTCATTTTAAGTCAGCCATATAGTCATATAGTCAATAGTTGTGTTCAATAAAACTACCCAGCAGGTTGTGCAAACATTTAACCCAACAGCTGGTTCAAAACAACTTAAATTCTCAGTTCGTCCATATTTACCCCAAATTAGGTTGTTTTTACCCCAGTATTTTTTAGAGTGTAGGATGGCCTAAGGGTGAGTAAATTATGGGATAATTTTCATTTTTGGGAACTATCCCTTTAAGAAGTCAGTTCCTCTGTTTCTGAAGGTGAATATGAATGACAGTCAGGCTTTCATAACACCTGAAATATGATTCATAGCAAGTTTCTGTACGCTTGCTGATACATCATTGCTGTGTGGTTGCTAGGTGGATGCTTTCAAGACAACATTTATGTGAGAGAAAAAAACTTTTTCCATCAACTTAATGTGCTTTTTGTCTTAAAGAGAAAACTCACCCTTATGTCATTCCAAATGTGTATGACTTTCTTTCTTTTTTTTGTGACACAAAAGAAGATATTTTGAAGATATGAAACATGATTTAAAATAGCATTTTTTAGGTTCCACATAGGAAAAATATGTCATACAGGTTTGAGTAAATAATGACAGAAATTTCATTTTTGGGTGAATCATCCCTTCAAGTGAAACTCCACCTATATGTGCAGTTACATGTAGAATGTTTTGCTGGCGAAATCCAGTCATTGGCGTGAGGGCGAAAGCTTTCCTCACACAGATTCAAGCTGCAAAATTCAGGTTTCAAATTCGCAAGAATTCAAGTTGGTCACATGAATTCACTGTGTTGGTTTGAAAGTGACATCTGTGTGAGCTGTGCTTCATATTTACAATAGACAATGGACCCTTTTGCCCACAACATTTTGGTAAATGTGACCGCACCTTAACATAAACCTTTAGGCAAATTTTGAGTTTATGCTCACAGTGTTTCCATTCAGGATTTAAGCATTAATTCCAAAATTTGCATAAAAAATACCTAAAAATGGAAACCTAGCAACTGATATTTTGGTCTTTAGATATGGCTTTTGTTGTTGTTGGTCAGGTGAAGTCTAATCCCTTAGAAAACGAATACAACACACTCTGATCAACATCATTTATGTCTGAAGCACAAACAGCATAGGATGAGCCACATAAAACCAAAAGTCTGAAAAGTCTGAAAGTGTCACTGCTGTTGCCATGTGATTTGAAAGTGTTGTGCAGTGAATCTGACATTGCACAATATATCGTGCAAAAGAGACAGTGAGTCAGAAGGATGTTTCAGACAGTGTTTGGGCCAGCTGTCAATGAGAGGTGGGAGCATTTATTTTTCTGTGAACATTGTGTTAAATGCTGTATGATAAACACTGGTTAGGGCTGTTGTGAACCCTGAGACAACGCCCCCACCAACCGGAGCTCGGCAGTATCAGCATCCTGCGAGTCTTTCAGTGTCTGCTTTCAGGGAGAGTAAATGCAGGTATTCGTTAACAAATGACAATATTTAGCAACCCAGGGTTAGCAATTTGAACAAACCACTAATCCTGGGTTTAAACTTAGGAACTCGTCCCACACCATTTGCTCTGTAGACATAGATGATGGCTCAAAGCATGAGGAGAGGTGTGCTATTACTGTTGCTATAAGTGTTTAGACTCTTTACATGGCAAATGATAAAGCTTAGAGTGGGCTCTTTTGCCACTTTTGCCTGACACCTAGCAACAACCAACAGTCATAGCAACGTCCTGTTGACAACTGCACAGCAACACTCTGATACAGTATCAGCAACTTTTGCTCAGGCAAGCATGACACATATTTTCGGCAGTGGCTATTTACACTTTTGTAAAAGTGTTAAAATAAAAGACTGAGAGTAAAACTGTTTGCAACTTTACATAATGTACATAAAATTTCTGTTATTTTGAACTTTCTATTTATTGAAGGATCCTACAAAAAGTTTCCATTCCACAGTTTTAAAAATAGATAAGAAGAAATGTTTCTTGAGCATCAAATAATCATATTAGAATGATTTCTGAAGGATCATGTGACACTGAAGACTAGAGTAATGATGCTGAATATACTGTATATTAAAATAGAAAAACAGTTACTTTACTTTAAATTGTAATAATATTTCACAATATTACTGTTTGTACAGTATTTATGGTCAAATAAACTATACTAAGAAATATACAGTAGTGTATACTACTTTTGAATGGTACTGTATACAAACAAAAAGTATCTTGTGCAAATAGTGCTAGATGCTAATCACAGTGATTTTAAAGGGGACATATCATGAAAATATGAATTTTTCTGTGTTTAAGTGCTATAATCGGGTGCATCTACCAACCCAGAAAACGTGAAAAAGGACAATCTAGTAACTATGTTTTGGCAAGCCTTTCTCTGCAAGCATGTGAAAAATGAGCCGTTCAGATTCCGCTCTTCTTGTGACGGAAGGGGTTCTTATTATAATATTACTGCCCCTTAATCTGCACGTTTCCACCCACGGTGTCGCCATTTTTTTTTTTCGTAAGTGAAAATTGTGTACCAGTTCTACCACCATGGCAAAAGTTCAAGCAAAGCATGCTAACTGTTCTGTCGTTACCATTTAGAGTCTCATTAGCTTGGATAGACTGCAAGTTGACCCTGGCAAGCTCGATTGCTAAAAAAAGAAACGTTTCTGTCCGAGCAATATTTTGGATAAAATATTAGACCATTCACAGCATTTAATAGCAATCATAAACATTAGCCTGGTGTGTATGGCTCTGTTTGGCAAACAGGTATGCTATTTATAGTGGGCGTCCATATGGGTTTTGCACAAAAGATTAACATGACGGCACACGCTAGTCAATGAGTTGAATCAACTCCACAGCAACTACATAAATTTATCCACTAACCATTCAGAAACGTCTAAAAGTTGTAACTTCTTCCTGAGTCTCTCCATCAGTGTCGACTCCGGTTTGAACAATGTACGGCTGAACAACGTTACTGACAATCCTCATTTTGGCTGCATGAGATTCTTCAGCTTTGTTGTTGTTGAGCAACCGAAGCATGAGCTGTTAAAGCTCCGCCCTCTTCTGGAAAGGGGGCGGGAGCAGCAGCTCATTTGCATTTAAAGGGACACACACAAAAACGGCGTGTTTTTGCTCACACCCAAATTGGGGCAAATTTGACAAGCTATAATAAATGATCTGTGGGGTATTTTGAGCTGAAACTTCAGAGACACATTCTGGAGACACCAGAGACTTATATTACATCTTGTGAAAAGGCGCATAATAGGTCCCCATTAAGCGTAAAATCAAATTTTGCTAAAAGTAAAATATATGTGAGCAATGTTGGGCAGAGTTAGTAAAAAAAGAAATTGCCAACAATGTTTTTGGCATCCAAAACACTCATTTTCTCTTACATTTTTGAAAAATGTAAAAATCTGCTTTTATTATTTTTGGTACTTTTGCTACTTTTATGAGGGAGTAAAAGGAAAAAAATAGGGAGTAGATAAAGGAAGGACATGATTGGAAAATTACACAATATGGATTTGAACTTGACCTGCATGAGCACCACTATACATCATGTTGAAGCATGTGCAATTCCCAACAAGTCACGTCTCCAACATGTCAACCATTCCACCAAAATCTATTATTTAATCATTTAAATCTTGATTAAACCCTTGATATGTTATTGTTCACTGCAGGAGCTTAGCAAAGCCTCACATTTGAGAGGAAATCCTAAATAGAACAAATGTAATGGTGTAGGTTAAAATAATACCTCAGGATTATGAAACAGCTTGAGGGTGACTAGATAATTACTGCTTTACTCTCATAATCTCTGCTAGCATCTCTCGGGTGGGTGTAATGAGAAGGATGGTTAGCATGTCTGCCCTACCCATGAACTGAGATTTGTTCCACATCATTAGAGTCCGATGCCAGTCTATCGCAGGAAAGAGTGACATTTACTGCAGCACCTTATCATGGCTTCAACACATGTGTAGGTTAGAGATTTCCTATTTAAATGCATCAAGGACAATCAAGCCATCCATCCAAACTTAGGCTTAATTGAAAAGACTATAACTGTTTTTTAAAGTCGCAATGAAAAGGAAATAGCAGCAGCTATTTTCTTCCACTTTACTAGTTTGCACTTAAATATAATCAGATCAGGGATGTCCCCCCCATCTCTAGCTGGGATAGGAATAATCGTGGGGTGGAGGAGGGATGTTGGAAAACTATTGTGGAACCAAGGTTAGTCGTCTCTCTCTATATATGTGACCCGTGCTGGCAAAATGAGTGGGAATGTGCACGGGTTAATTTCGAGCTACAGGCAAAACAAGTGAAAAATTTTGGTCGAAATTGAGATTTTCACATAGCCCTCGTCTAGTGATCCCAATGCTCCAAATAGGAATTAAACATCTAAAAGTATCTTTATTTGTATGTTTTCTGAGAGGAGTACCTTTCCTTTGATCATGAAAAATGCAGTTTTCTCTGCTCGCTTCTGTACGACTGGTGCTTCCCTCAGCACAAGTTTGGTATCGTTTTAAAGCACAGCATTCCAACTTTGTGAATATTCATAGCGAATTCTTGAGTCTAAACAGTATTTAGTGTATTTACAGTATTTCAGAAAATCTGTCTTGGCGAGTATTTCACGTAAACATTATCTTTTATGTCTTAAGTGACCGTTTAGTTAACTGTTGGGGAAAAACATCTGATGTGTAACATTATATTAGATCCGTGTGGTACAGTAGATCTTAATATATAGGCTGTCTGTTTCATTAATCAAACAATTATGGAAATCATGGAAAAAAAGTTGAATTTGAAAATTTGCTCATTTTGACAGCACGGGTCACATATGCTTCCTCTTGCACTGATTGGTTAGATTATCTGAACGTGCTCCTCTCGAACTTTGTTAATAAAACATCACATTGTGACATACATCCGAGCGTAACGGTTTATCAAAAAAGAAAAAAATGTGGGGTGGAGACTTGGTTCAATGCACTGGTTGTTGATTGGATGTTACGATGTGGGCGTGGCACTCTAAAGTGGAGGCAGGTGAATGTACTCTTCGGTTTACATGACTAAGGCTCTGTTTACATCTGCTGTTAAGATGAGTTTGGGTCGATTTTATCACAAGTGGACAACGTTAAATACAGGTGTAAACACTCATGTGGGCAAATGTGTTCGAACAGCCACAAAAGATCGCCTACTGGGAAGCGCTCTGGGATTTAAACTTTGTCGACCCAAGTTTGGTTTGAAGATGAAAAATGTACCAATCACAATGTTCTCTCACCATTTCTGATTTCTAACACACACTCACAGCGTTTGGCTGGTCTTGTGGCTTTCAGAGCAGAAACGAAAGCTGATGCTCTCTGTGTTTTTCCGTTGTCTCCAGTCGCATTCATATATGAATTGCTTGAGCTTATTAGATTGAAAGTCCTGCATACGTCCCCTGTTGTTGTCACCAAAAGATCCAGTTATGACATATGCTCACAATATAATATCTCTAACATGCATTTACAAAACAAATCAGGTGCGTTTCCATTTCATGCCGACTTAAATGAGAAACGCACATGTTCTGGAGGACCTGTTATTCTTCATCAGAGCTCTGGTGCACATCAAACTTAATGCATTCCTTTCTCACTTGAAAACATGCGGTGCCTGTTTCAACGATGTAAAACAGTGGCACTGAACCACACCGTAATTAAAAGGTAAGTCTGAATGTTGCAAGACATTCAATATGAACAGACGCAGTCCAAGACAAACATGTCAGCCATTAAGAGTTATCATGTCTTATTTTAAATGGAATATGCAGTATCAAAGACCACCCAGAAGCTACATTTCTTTTAAATGTCTTCGTCCCGTCTCGTCTCTTCACGGCTCGTACACGACTGTCACTGCAGATTCACCCGTGACTATGATACATATCCGGTTCTCCCCGAGGCTGTTGTGGAGAAATGCTTCGGTGCTGTATGCTAATGAAATTAGCAGTAGTCTGACTCTGTATTTTCAGTGCTTTACCAACAAATGTCTGGCAGGTTTGCTGGACATGGATTATACAAAAATAAAATGATTTGTAGTGGTTAAAAAAAAGAGAGAGAAAACGTGTAGGGCCTTAAAGCTCTGGTGGAATGTAGGGCAAATGAGGAGCTGCAGGAGGAGATCAGAGAGTTATGCAATCTGACTCTGTGATAATAAAAGCGTGGAAAAGATCCAAACCAGCTGTTATATTCTCCCAAAGAGATCATCAACTGCTGTGTCCTCGAGCACAGCGCTACAAACATAACTGACAGCTTCACGATGTTAAAAATGACTTGAGGATCTGAACCAGAATCAGTTTCTTAAATTAGTACTTGAGTAAGGTCACATTTCACTTTCAATATACAATAAAAATACAACATATACCATATGGAGCAGAGGAATGCTTTTTAAACAGTAGGCCTACTAAAGTTCACATATACGATGGGCACATGTTGGATGATTCAACTTTTTAGTCTAATTCATTTAATTTCATTCTTGTAAAGAAATTCATATGCTGACCATATATATTAGGTTGTTTTAAGCCCCAATGTTTGCCCAACCTGCTGGGTAGTTTTATTTAACTCAACTATTGTTTAAAAATGACTGTATTGCTTGCTTAAAATGAACCCAAAATAGGTTAGAAATTAACATTTTTTAATATGTTTAATAAATTAACATTTATTAATGTTTAATGAATAATAAACAATAAACATGTATTTAAATTGCTTATTAATAAATGTTCACCTTTTGATGATTATTGTTGTTTCTAGTAATTATGTGTCTGATTTTTAATTTCCAACCTATTTTGGGTTCATTTTAAGCCAGACATATAGTCGTTTTTAAACAATAGTTGGTTTAAATACGTTGGCACGTTTGTCAAACATTTAACCCAACCGCTGGGTTAAAACAACCCAGTCGCTGAGTTTGTCCATTTTCAACCCAACTTGGGTTGTTTTTAACCCAGCATTTTTAGTGTGTATGCATACATTTATAAAATATATAAAAAGTAGCCTATATAAATTTGTATTTATTTATTTTTAGAAAACGACCTTTGGTTTCTCTAGATAAGACTCTTATTCCTCGTCTGGGATCATGTAGAGCTCTTTGAAGCTGCACTGAAACTGACATTTGGACCTTCAACCCGTTGAACCCCAGTGAAGTCCACTATATGGAGAAAAATCCTCCGTTTTCATCAATTCTTTTCAACTGAAGAAAGAAAGACATAAACTTAATTCTGAAGTGAACTAATCCTTTAATAATCGATATTGGTTCAATATTTTTCAAGTTCAACCCAGCCCTATAGTATAAAATAAGTGTAGTGCTGCAGGACTGAAGCATGTCTCTCTCTTTCTTAAGGATGAGACAACTCCTCAAAGCCTAGAGCAAAGGACATGGAAAACTCATTAATACATTTACACCCTGATAAATGCCCCCTAAATAAATGCCATCTGCCAGGAGAGAAAGAGGTCAGGGTGAAGAACAGAGGGAGAGGGAAAAAGATTGTGAGTTTTGACAGAGTAAACAAGGATGATTCTGATGGAAATCCTTGCGGATATGACAATAAGACAGCATGTGCAAGACAGATGGCATCTATCACAGACACTCTGGACCACGGGAACTGTGTTCTGGTTTAAAATAAAATAAAAAAAAAGTGAGAACTCAATGTATACATCAAAACTATCAAACAGAGGCAAGGAGCTGTGCAGCCCCCTCCTCGATAACGCTGCTGCAGACTCTGCCTTCCTCCTTCCCAGCAGCATTCCTGCCTCCGCCACGGCAAACGTCCTAACAACCAGCCCGCTCCTGCTGTGTCCGTACAACCAATGGAAGTTCTTTAACATTAATTTGCTCTCATTTGGAGTCTCGCTTGGCTAATTATCCCATAGTATGGAGTTTATTAGGTGCTTTGTGTTTGCCTGATAAATGCACTGGAGTGGGTTTCAGTGGCAGGGCCAGATGGCTATGCCTGGAAGGCAATGAGTGTTCACGGTCCCCTTCCAAATCCAGCTATGGCACAAAGATACGCTTGCAAACGCACATGTTCCTTTCAACACCTGTTGTGAAAGCAGGACTCATTTTCTCTCGTCTATCAATGTGAGGATTTTAATGAATGCTTGGAATGCTACTAAAGATTTATTTGCATATGAAAGTGTGAGAGCATCAATATTGAGCAAGTCTGGAAACGTTTCATACCAAAACCTGGTTGATCAACGGCATTCCAAACAAAAAGTGGATCGGTGGTCTTTTTCTCTTTTACTCATCTATGTTCAAAATATAAATTTATTTTATAAATAATACAAAAGTATATTTATATTCCTTAAAATAATACATAGAAATATACTACTGTGAAATTTTTAATTAAAATATTGTAACTTTTGGGATTTGGGGTTTGCTGGGTTAATGCTGTGTTAAAAACAACCCAAGTTGGGTTCTTTTAACCCAGTGGTTGGGTTAAATGTTTGCCCGATGTGCTGGGCAGTTTTATTTAACCCAACTATTGTTTAAAAATGTCTATATGGCTGGATTAAAATGAACCAAAATAGGTTGGAAATTAAAAATCAGACACATAATTACTAGAGGCAACAATAATAATCAAAAGATGAACATTAATAAACAATTTAATAAATTATTATTGTTTAATTATTATTCATTAAACATTATTAATAAATGTTAATTTATTAAACATATTAATAAATATTAATTAAAACAACCCAATTCAGTGGGTTAAAACAGCCCAATTTGCTGGGTTAAAACAACAAAATTGCTGGGTTAAAACAACCCAATCACTGGGTTAAAACAAGCCAATCGCTGGGTTAAAACAAGCCAATTTGCTGGGTTAAAACAGCCCAATTCACTGGGTTAAAACAGCCCATTTGCTGGGTAAAAACAACCCAATCGCTGGGTTAAAACAGACAATTTGCTGGGTAAAAACAACCCAATCTCTGGGTTAAAACAGCCAATTTGCTGGGTAAAAACAACCCAATCGCTGGGTTAAAACAGACAATTCGCTGGGTTAAAACAACCCAATCGCTGGGTTAAAACAGACAATTCGCTGGGTTAAAACAACCCATTCACTGGGTTAAAACAAGCCAATTCGCGGGGTTAAAACAAGCCAATCGCTGGGTTAAAACAAGCCAATTCACTGGGTTAAAACAAGCCAATTCGCTGGGTTAAAATAAGTCAATTCGCTGGGTTAAAACAACCCAATCGCTGGGTTAAAACAGACAATTCGCTGGGTTAAAACAACCCAATCGCTGGGTTAAAACAAGCCAATTCGCTGGGTTAAAATAAGTCAATTCGCTGGGTTAAGACAAGTCAATTCGCTGGGTTAAAACAAGTCAATTCGCTGGGATAAAAGAAGCCAATCGCTGGGTTAAAACAACCCAATCGCTGGGTTAAAACAGACAATTCGCTAGGTTAAAACAAGTCAATTCGCTGGGTTAAAACAAGTCAATTCGCTGGGATAAAAGAAGCCAATCGATGGGTTAAAACAACCCAATCGCTGGGTTAAAACAAGCCAATTCGCTGGGTTAAAACAAGCCAATTCACTGGGTTAAAATAAGTCAATTTGCTGGGTTAAAACAAGCCAATCGCTGGGTTAAAACAAGCCAATTCGCTGGGTTAAAACAACCCAATCGCTGGGTTAAAACAAGCCAATTCGCTGGGTTAAAACAACCCAATCGCTGGGTTAAAACAAGCCAATTCGCTGGGTTAAAACAACCCAATCGCTGGGTTAAAACAAGCCAATTCACTGGGTTAAAACAACCCAATCGCTGGGTTAAAATAAGCCAATTCGCTGGGTTAAAACAAGTCAATTTGCTGGGTTAAAACAGCCAATTTGCTAGGTTACAACAACCCAGTCGCTGGGTTAAAACAACCCAATCGCTGGGTTAAAACAACCAAATCGCTGGGTTAAAACAGACAATTCGCTGGGGTTAAAACAACCCAATTCGCTGGGTTAAAACAACCAAATCGCTGGGTTAAAACAGACAATTCGCTGGGTTAAAACAAGCCAATTCGCTGGGTTAAAACAAGTCAATTCGCTGGGTTAAAACAACCAAATAGCTTGGTTAAAACAGCCAATTCGCTGGGTTAAAACAAGCCAATTCGCTGGGTTAAAACAACCAAATTGCTGGGTTAAAACAGACAATTCGCTGGGTTAAAACAAGCCAATTCGCTGGGTTAAAACAAGTCAATTCGCTGGGTTAAAACAACCAAATAGCTTGGTTAAAACAGCCAATTCGCTGGGTTAAAACAAGTCAATTCGCTGGGTTAAAACAACCAAATAGCTTGGTTAAAACAGCCAATTCGCTGGGTTAAAACAGCCAATTCGCTGGGTTAAAACAACCAAATCGCTGGGTTAAAACAGCCAATTCGCTGGGTTAAAACAAGCCAATTCGCTGGGTTAAAATAAGTCAATTCGCTGGGTTAAAACAAGCCAAGTCGCTGGGTTAAAATAAGTCAATTTGCTGGGTTAAAACAACCCAATCGCTGGGTTAAAATAAGCCAATTCACTGGGTTAAAACAAGTCAATTCGCTGGATTAAAACAAGTCAATTCGCTGGGTTAAAACAACCCAATCGCTGGGTTAAAATAAACCAATTCACTGGGTTAAAACAAGTCAGTTCGCTGGATTAAAACAAGTCAATTCGCTGGGTTAAAACAGCCAATTTGCTGGGTTAAAACAACCCAATCGCTGAGTTAAAACAGCCAATTTGCTGGGTTAAAACAAGCTAATTCGCTGGGTTAAAACAAGCCAATTCGCTGGGTTAAAATAAGTCAATTTGCTGGGTTAAAACAACCCAATCGCTGGGTTAAAATAAGCCAATTCGCTGGGTTAAAACAAGTCAATTTGCTAGGTTAAAACAGCCAATTTGCTGGGTTAAAACAACCCAGTCGCTGGGTTAAAACAACCCAATCACTGGGTTAAAACAACCAAATCGCTGGGTTAAAACAGACAATTCGCTGGGTTAAAACAAGCCAATTTGCTGGGTTAAAACAACCCAGTCGCTGGGTTAAAACAACCCAATTCGCTGGGTTAAAACAACCAAATCGCTGGGTTAAAACAAGCCAATTTGCTGGGTTAAAACAAGTCAATTCGCTGGGTTAAAACAACCAAATAGCTTGGTTAAAACAGCCAATTCGCTGGGTTTGTCCATTTTCAACCCAACTTGGGTTGTTTTTAACCCACCATTTTTTAGAGTGTAGCTACAGACTAACGCTTTTTATAATATGAAATTGAGGGATAAATAAAGACATTAGGCCTACAAATATATTTTCATTTACAGGCCAAAAATGGTCCTAACAAAAAGCATTCAGTCATCACACATTTATATGTTACTTTATTCAGGTGTGACTTTTGTTCCTGAGCGCCAGTTTGGCGCCAGTTACAATGCATGCTTTTATAACTTACAATTAACATTTGTGGTTACTTAGTTGTTATCAGTTTTCAGCAAAATGTAGAATTAGACCTTTTTAGAACCTTAGAATTATAACTTTCTATAACGGAAGTGCACTGAAGGCGACTTGTTTATTGAAAATGTAAACAGATACAAAATACACAAAAGACTTGACAAAATAGTTCAGTTTAAACAAGCTTATTCACAAAGGGAGCACATGGCAAGATCAAATGAGGAGCAAGGGAGTCACATGATAACAGGAAGCACATGACGAACATAACAAACATAGCAATGAAACATAAAGTATTAACACCAAAATAAAACATAAACCAAAACACCAAAACAAGACATGACACTTACATAATTAAATTCCTTCAACCAACAATGACGCTCCCATTTTCAAGTTACTCCACCTACATTCCTACAAATATCAATCAAATTATTAAAGCCACACTGAACAGAGGTCGGAAACAACTTAAAGAGAAATTAAAGAATAGCTCACTCAAAAATGACAATTCTGTCATCATTTACTAACCATCATATTATGACAAAAAAAAAACAAAAAAAAAAACAAGCTGGGTATTCTGTATTTTTTATGTGGACATTCTGTAGACATGATCTTTACATTGTACAAGCTGTATATTTTATCCTCTAACCCTGAACCTACCCATCACAGAAAACATTCTGTACAAGGATTTCAGATATTGCCCCACAAAGATGGGGACATTTTTTGGTATACGGGAACCACGATTCTTCAGAATGCCTTTTTTTCCATAGAAGAAGGAAAGTCATGCATTCTGGAATGACAAGCGTGAGTAAATTATGACATAACTTTTGGGTGAACTATCCCTTTAAAAGACTTCTATAGGGCAGGGCAGACAATCTTCAAGCTTATATCACATACAGGTTACAAAAATCTGTTAGAAAGAATCTGGGTAGAATTTTCTTAAGCAATATTCTTGGAGAGCTGGTTATAAAGCAGGGATCCTGAGGGCAGAATGACAAGTCTGGTTTTGTCAGTTATAAATGCTTGTTCTCCTTAGAGGTTCACGGGTATTGTAAGGTTAATGTTCTTTCATTAAAAAACTTTTTCCATAACTGACATTTACAACTGTATTTTAGAAAGCATGCAACTGTCATATGAGATCTGACAGCGTAGTCCTCAGATTGATTTATCATACTGTGATTCACAGGCCCAGTGGCTCATGATCATCAAATGTAAATGCACACAAAACTACAAGCATCTGTACAAGCAACAGATTACCCTTCTGTTAGTCTATACTTCATATTACACACATTTTTCTTCTCTTTTGCACACTTGATAGGTGTTAAAACAGGTCTCCTCTCTCTGCCAAGTACCTGAGAGAAAAAAATGGAAGCAGGTCAACAAATCAAACCGAGCAGAGCCCTGCGGAGGTCACGTGATCCTGATAGACCAAATTGTGTTTCAGATGCTCAGACTGTCAGGTAATGCTTTGCATAGAAAAGTCAATCACTTAATGGCAGTCCTAAGATTTCTAATAAATCTATTAGATGTTAAATAATCTATTTGATAATAAATCATCATATTAGAATGATTCCTGAAGGATAATGTGACACTGAAGACTGGAGTAATTCAGCTTTGATCACAGGAATAAATTATATTTTAAAGTATATTAAAATAGAAAACCATAATTTTAAATTGTAATAATATTTCAAAAAAATGTTTCTGTATTTTTGACCAAATTAATGCAGGCTTGATGAGCAGAAGAGACTTCTGTCAAAAACATTAAAAATAGCAATCCAAATTTTTGACCGGTACTGTATATTTGAATATTAATGTATATAATTAAAATACACATATACATTAATATATATGACAGCATTGGTTAAAGTTATTCAATCAGTAATGTATTTTTAAAATTGATTAATAGCCCTAATTTGAATTGAAATCTCAAATAATATTGCTTAATTTAATTATTTTTTTGGTCACATAACATGCACAAATATATTGATGTGTCCTGAAGAAAAACGTCTGAACCAAAGTTTAGCTTCAAGTGAAAATCAAGGAATTGTGTGAGCAATTCTGCTTCTCTCTCCACTGAGAAAAATGTCTTTATTTCCCGACAATGAGCCGTGACAAGCTCTTTCCTCGCTCTTTGAGAGCAGCTGGATGGAAGGCAGGCGGCCAGCTGAAGGGATTAGATGATCAATCAGGAAGACGATGAGCGGTAACAGATCATCAGCAAAGGGGGTATGTACCTATAGGTCATGCACAAAGAGAGGGCACTGTGTCCTTGAGGAAGGGTCGAACCTGTTGCCCAACTCTCACACAGCATCAGATCTCCTCCTCATGCTGACAGCCAGCACCCCGTGGTTCAGGCGAGATGAAAATGTCAGTAAAAGGTCACAAAGGGTTGAATAACTCTCATTAGAGGAAATGAGACACCCTTTTTACCACACAAACATGTTTCAAAAAGACATTTTTAAGCAGAAAAACAGGTTCTTACACTTGTACAGTATGTCCAAGACTAAAGACCAAAACAAAATCCTTTAGGTGAGGCATTCAGAGCCAGTCATCGGTGGAAAAAACAAACGTGTGATGAATGAGAAGATACAGAGAAGAGGAAGATGAAGGGAGAGGTATGATGGGGAGGGACCCTGGGAGCAATATTAGAACTTCAATTATAGTTAAAAGTCATAAAATCATCTAGAATTGCCTGCTGACGCCCATGAGTGGTGAACTGTGGCGATATTGATAGGAATGAGTCAGATCTCCACTGTGCAGTTGCCATTAAGACAAACGTATATAATCAAGAACCTGAACTCCTGTAATTGCAGCTGGACGCTTTATGGCATGAGTCATGTGACATGACTTTAAGCACTCCGTGACTTTATAGGGGACCTCTTATGCCCCTTTTCCAACATGTTCTCCAAATAATATGCCCATATAGGTTGTTTGTCACTTCCCTGAAATACGACCCATAGAAGCGTTTACTAAAGTTGCGTCCCTATCGACAATAGGACACTTTCATTTTAAAGGTCCCGTTTTTCGTGGTTTTTTGAAGCTTTGATTGTGTTTATAGTGTGCAATATAACATGTGTTCATGTTTCGCGTGTAAAAAAACACAGTATTTTTCACATAATTTACTTATCTGTATACCGTTGTTTCCACTGTCATAAAAACGGGCTGATGACTTCCTTGTTCTATGAAGTCCCTCCTTCAGAAATACGTAACGAGTTCTGATTGTGCCAGCGGTTCCTGTGTTGTGATTCGACAGCAGCTTCTGCTCCATCTTTCAAGAATAATCTTTGTGCGAATCCGGCATTAAACTGATTGAGATTGAGGAAGCTGTCCTCAGCAAAATGTGCTGCACATAGTTATACATGTGGATTATAATTTTCGGGAACCGAGTTAAACATAAATTGTAACCATTGATCTCTAAGTACAGCGTCCCTGGAAAGGCCAAACAAAGGTGATTGGACTGTGGGATGAAAATAACAGCGTTTCGACGACATGGCGACAAACACACTCTACAAACGCAACTCTTGCTCTTCTCCGTGGGAGCGCAACAAGACCACGCCCCCTTTTTTTGTGTATTCCTGTGGGCAGAGGTTAGTCAAAAAACTGTTTTAGTGACGTCATTAAAGAAGGAAGTAGAGGGATGTAGTTCAAACTGGCCGTTCGATGTAGGCGACTTCTGTTAAATAAAATATATCGCTTGGCATTGAACTTTGAGCTTTAAAATTTTACAGATTTTATTTATACTCTAACAACAACATTACACACTAACTAAAGTTTGAAACATGGGATCACGAAGAACAGGACCTTTAATGCATTGTACCCTTTTATCTGCGTCATGTTTCGGGTTTTGTGTGGCTCAATTGGTAAAGCATTGCAATATACAACAATATGCAATCATGCAATCATGGGTTTGATCCCAGGGAACACATGTGCTCATAAAGAGTATATGCACTATAAATCACTAAGGGTAGGTTTAGGGTTGGGGTAGGTTTAGTTTAGTCATTAATAAAAAAAATGAGTTTTGGAAATAGGACAAATGGTGGGTAAGGGACCGTGTAAAAAGTCCACACATTGCATTTAAATGAACACGCATTTTGATTGGTAACGATGGTCATACGTCATTTCATGACGACAGACGTAACACGACACTTTCATTATTTTTACGCCAGCTAGAGAGTGCATGACTTTAAAATGTAAATATAGCTATATATTGCCTATAGGGTCCTATAGGGTCTTTTTTTGGAGGAGGACAGTCTCCCCTTTTCACAAGATGTAATAAGTCTCTGGTGTCCCCAGAATGTGTCTGTGAAGTTTCAGCTCAAAATATCCCACAGATCACCCCTATTTGGGTGTGAGCAAAAACACACTGTTTTTGTGATTGTCCCTTTAAATGCAAATGAGCTGCCACTTTCCAGAAGAGGGCGGAGCTTTAACAGCTCAACAACAACAAAGCTGGAGAATCTCACGCAGCCAAAATGAGGATTGTCAGTAACGGTGTTCAGCCTTACATTGTTCAAACCGGAGTCAACACTGATGGAGAGACTCAGGAAGAAGTCTGAATGCAATGATATGATGTCCTACCTGCCTATGAACATATCTCCACACACCCTGCTTTCACAGACATCACACTTCATCAGCGTGTTTCATGAGGCTATGCAGAGTTGTAGACAGACAGTCACTGAGCTCCACAAACAAACAGCAGCCGCATTTTACAGTTCCAAAACAACGGGCTTATGTTGCATTCACACCACGAGATGGAAACCCATGACGTTCTACCCAGAGCCGTTAACATCCTCAGACTCATATTTATGTGTTTCTATATCAACACTATCAACTCTGAAATTAATCTGCAGCAGTCAGGTGGCACAACTAGAGCTCTGTAAGTTATTTACGTTCATTATTATTGTAATGTTATGTGCTTTATGAGGTTAACGCCATCTCTGGAGATGCTTTGCAGACTCTGCTCTGTGTGGCTTTGGAGACGCTCTGAAAGGAGGGTGGGATCTCATGGTTTCAAAGCTAGTTTGCTATTGCCTACCTTTAACCAGTGCTGCCAATTTAGCGATTTTAACGACTTCCCTGCCCCTTTTGAGACTTTTTTCAAAAGCCTAGTGACAAATCTAGCAACTTCTTGGATAGACCTGATCTAGATTCCGTGACTCATCTACTGATCTACTTAAAGGTGCCATAGAATTAAAAATTGAATTTACCTTGGCATAGTTAAATAACAAGAGTTCAGTACATGGAAATGACATACAGTGAGTCTTAAACTCCATTGTTTCCTCCTTCTCATTTGTTTAAAAGACTTCCGTAGAACAGGCGAATCTCAACATAACACTGACTGTTACATAATGGGATCATTAATATATACGCCCCCAATATTTGCATATGCCAGCCCATGTTCAAGGCATTAGACAAGTGCAGGACGTCTGGATGTTCACAGCTGAATCCTCAGACTAGGTAAGCAAGCAAGGGCAATAGTTAAAAATGGCAGATGGAGCAATAATAACTGACATGATCCATGATAACATGATATTTTTAGTGATATTTGTAAATTGTCTTTCTAAATGTTTCGTTAGCATGTTGCTAATGTACTGTTAAATGTGGTTAAAGTTACCATCGTTTCTTACTGTATTCACGGAGACAAGAGCCATCGCTATTTTCATTTTTAAACACTTGCAGTCTGTATAATTCATAAACACAACTTCATTCTTTATAAATCTCTCCAACAGTGTGTAATGTTAGCTTTAGCCACGGAACACTATCAAACTCATTCAGTATCAAATGTAAACATCCAAATAAATACCATACTTTCTGCGATTAGACATGCTGCATGATGAACACTTTGTAAAGATCCATTTTGAGGGTTATATTAGCTGTGTGAACTTTGTTTATGCTGTTTAAGGCAAGTGCGAGTTCCGGGGGCGGGGAGCACGAGAATTTAAAGGGGCCACAGCCTGAGTCGGTGCATAGTTAATGATGCCCCAAAATAGGCAGTTAAAAAAATGAATAAAAAAAAAATCTATGGGGTATTTTGAGCTGAAACTTCACAGACACATTCAGGGGACACCTTAGACTTATATTACATCTTTTGAAAACACGTTCTACGGCACTTTTAATATAGATCAGTGGACTTGTCAGTATGGTGACATTTAGCGACCAGTTTTAGCTACTTTGAACTGAAAGCAATTGGCAACACTGCCTTTAACATAGTGTCTCTGTGGTGTTGAAAAATCATGCGTGTGGCTTATGAATATTCACAACGAAGCATGTGATTTCTGCACATCTTTCACTCACAACTAGACAGTTCATAGAGCTAGTGAATGACAAGAGAGTAATTTTTCAGTCAGCAAACAGCATTAGGACATCCTCAGCCTGTTGGGAATATATATGTGTTCACAGGGCAGGAACAGACAGGTGTTGTGGTGACGTATGAGCGCCTAATGTTGATAAATAGGTCTGCTTGGCATTGTATGAATGAGTTTCTATATTTGGACATTTATTTTAAAGCCTCATGCCTTGAAATATGTCTTTTGTGTTATAGATGACCATACAAACAAATATGTAGGTCAAGCTATAAATGAGTTTTTACAGCATAACATTATTTAAAGTCAGTGTGAACCTGAAGTTGCAACTGAATTTACTTTTCCTTATAACAGAGTTGAACTATTGAGCTTTACAAGACCAATAGAAATGCAAACACATAAGTAGCAATGAAAAAGTCGGCAAGAGAATGTTGTTTATGTTTACGTTCAATGTGACTAATTTCAATATCGTGATAATTACTAATATAATTAGTAGCTTAAGTCATTGGGAACACACATAGCAAACAATAAAACATTTCCTGAGAATGACGCATCAATCTGTGAATTGTCAAGCTCTTAGAACAAATTCATTCTGCAAATGTTTCTGGGGGAAAAAAAGCTAATTTTGTGACTGGTGTGCACAGAAGAAAGACTTTGCCCAGACCTGCTGGTGCTTTTCCCCCATAGTTCATTACAGGTTGTGAGAAGGACTGGCTGTTTGCAGTGCCATCAAAAGACCCCATAGACCACATGCTCAAATTGTCTATTATATCACTGTGGGATTTCCTCCTTTAACAAAGCATTCTCCCCATGACCTCTCAGTGCCTTTGAACACCAACTCAAGTGTTTCATCTCTGACAGGGAGCTGTGAATGAATGATGAATTGCTCTAGAACAAAGCGCCGTCGTCCAACACAATCAGACTGTTGAAAAGTACTCTCTGCCGACGTGTTTACTTTACAGTCAAGGACGTTGCCTCTTCCCAGACCCAAATCTGCAGATAAATGAAGCTTGCAGCGAGATGCCCAGGCGTTGTGTGCTGGACTGTGAGATTGACGGGCAGCGGGTGGGTGGGTGACTGAAGAGCAGAAACGGGCAGATGGTGGTCTGTTGGGACGTGATTAGGTGTCTTCACAGTAAACTGTCTGCAGGCAGGTGAGTTTAACCCCGCTGGGACTCTCAGTCTCACTTGGCTGTTTCAATTAGAAAAGTTTGAGGCCACTTTATGTCCATGTCCGACAGGGCAACTCAGTACAAAACACTTATAGCTGTTTACAGCAGGGTTCTTCAAGCTTTTTGAGGCCAAGAACCCCTTTGTGGACACAAAGAGCAGTTCAAATATTGAATATTTATGCCAAGTCTATAATAACAGGCATATAGTAGTGACATTACACACGCTTGCAGCTAAACAGCTTCATTATAATGGGAGTGATCTAGTTGTTATGCCATTCACTTGTTGTGCAGATTGGGTGTTAAAGGGTTAGTTCACCCAAAAATGAAAATTCTGACATTAATTACTCACCCTCATGTCATTCCAAACCCGACTATCTTCGGAACACAAATTTAAGTTTTTTTGAAGAATAAATCTGAAGAAATGTCTGTCCCTCCATAAACTGCTACACAACTAACACTTTGATGCTTCAAAAAGTTCTTAAGGAGATTGTAAAACTAATTGAGCATTTTAGTTGAAATTTTCTGAAGAGACTCGATCACTTTATATGATGAACAGATTGAATTTAGGCTTTAATTCACATATAAACATTCATCAACTCACACATCGGTTGTGGTAATCAGAATCTCACGCATGTTTGATTGGCATGCGCGAATCAATGAGGTTCATTCTCGTGTGTTACGCAGCACATTTGAACTTCAGCAAGAACCAATGACGTTCATACTCATGTTACGCAGCACGTTAGAGCTTCCTCAAGAACCAGTGAGGTTCATTCTTGTGTTACGCAGCACGTTTGAGCTTCCGCGAGAACCAATGAGGTTCATTCTCATGTTACGCAGCACGTTTGAGCTTCCTCAAGAACCAATGAGGTTCATTCTCGTGTTACGCAGCACGTTTGAGCTTCCTCAAGAACCAGTGAGGTTCATTCTGGTGTTACGCAGCACGTTTGAGCTTCCGCGAGAACCAATGAGGTTCATTCTCATGTTACGCAGCACGTTTGAGCTTCCTCAAGAACCAATGAGGTTCATTCTCGTGTTACGCAGCACGTTTGAGCTTCCTCAAGAACCAATGAGGTTCATTCTCGTGTTACGCAGCACGTTTGAGCTTCCTCAAGAACCAATGAGGTTCATTCTCGTGTTACGCAGCACGTTTGAGCTTCCTCAAGAACCAATGAGGTTCATTCTCGTGTTACGCAGCACGTTTGAGCTTCCTCAAGAACCAATGAGGTTCATTCTCGTGTTACGCAGCACGTTTGAGCTTCAGCAAGAACCAGTGAGGTTCATTCTCATGTTACGCAGCACATTTGAGCTTCTTCAAGAACCAGTGAGGTTCATTCTCGTGTCACGCAGCACGTTTGAGCTTCCGCAAGAACCAATGAGGTTCATTCTCGTGTCACGCAGCACATTTGAGCTTCAGCAAGAACCAATGAGGTTCATTCTCGTGTCACGCAGCACATTTGAGCTTCAGCAAGAACCAATGAGGTTCATTCTCGTGTCACGCAGCACGTTTGAGCTTCCGCAAGAACCAATGAGGTTCATTCTCGTGTTACGCAGCACGTTTGAGCTTCCTCAAGAACCAATGAGGTTCATTCTCGTGTTACGCAGCACGTTTGAGCTTCAGCAAGAACCAGTGAGGTTCATTCTCATGTTACGCAGCACATTTGAGCTTCCTCAAGAACCAGTGAGGTTCATTCTCATGTTACGCAGCACGTTTGAGCTTCCGCAAGAACCAATGAGGTTCATTCTCGTGTCACGCAGCACGTTTGAGCTTCAGCAAGAACCAATGAGGTTCATTCTCGTGTCACGCAGCACGTTTGAGCTTCCACAAGAACCAATGAGGTTCATTCTCGTGTCACGCAGCACGTTTGAGCTTCATCAAGAACCAATGAGGTTCATTCTCGTGTTACGCAGCACGTTTGAGCTTCCTCAAGAACCAGTGAGGTTCATTCTTGTGTTACACAGCAGGTTTGAGCTTCAACTAGAACCAGTGAGGTTCATTCTCGTGTTACGCAGCACGTTTGAGCTTCCTCAAGAACCAGTGAGGTTCATTCTCGTGTTACACAGCAGGTTTGAGCTTCAACTAGAACCAGTGAGGTTCATTCTCGTGTTACGCAGCACGTTTGAGCTTCCTCAAGAACCAGTGAGGTTCATTCTCGTGTTACACAGCAGGTTTGAGCTTCAACTAGAACCAGTGAGGTTCATTCTCGTGTTACGCAGCACGTTTGAGCTTCCTCAAGAACCAGTGAGGTTCATTCTCGTGTTACGCAGCAGGTTTGAGCTTCAACTAGAACCAGTGAGGTTCATTCTCGTGTTACACAGCAGGTTTGAGCTTCAACTAGAACCAGTGAGGTTCATTCTCGTGTTACGCAGCACGTTTGAGCTTCCTCAAGAACCAGTGAGGTTCATACTCGTGTTACGCAGCACGTTAGAGCTTCTGCAAGAACCAATGAGGTTCATTCTCGTGTTACGCAGCACGTTTGAGCTTCCTCAAGAACCAGTGAGGTTCATTCTTGTGTAACGCAGCACGTTTGAGTTTCCTCAAGAACCAATGAGGTTCATTCTCATGTAACGCAGCACGTTTGAGCTTCAACTAGAACCAGTGAGGTTCATTCTCGTGTTACGCAGCACATTTGAGCTTCCGCAAGAACCAATTAGGTTCATTCTCGTGTTACGCAGCACGTTTGAGCTTCAACTAGAACCAGTGAGGTTCATTCTCGTGTTACGCAGCACATTTGAGCTTCCGCAAGAACCAATGAGGTTCATTCTCGTGTTACGCAGCACGTTTGAGATTCAACTAGAACCAATGAGGTTCATTCTCGTGTTACGCAGCACGTTAGAGCTTCTGCAAGAACCAATGAGGTTCATTCTCGTGTTATGCAGCACATTTGAGCTTCTACAAGAACCAATAAGGTTCATTCTCGTGTTATGCAGCACGTTTGAGCTTCTGCAAGAACCAATAAGGTTCATTTTCGTGTTACGCAGCACGTTTGAGCTTCAACTAGAGCCAGTGAGGTTCATTTTCATGTTACGCAGCACATTTGAGCTTCCGCAAGAACCAATGAGGTTCATTCTCGTGTTACACAGCACGTTTGAGCTTCAGCTAGAGCCATTGAGGTTCATTTTCATGTTATGCAGCACGTTTGAGCTTCAACTAGAGCCAGTGAGGTTCATTTTCATGTTACGCAGCACATTTGAGCTTCCGCAAGAACCAATGAGGTTCATTCTTGTGTAACGCAGCACGTTTGAGCTTCCTCAAGAACCAATGACGTTCATACTCGTGTTACGCAGCACGTTAGAGCTTCTGCAAGAACCAATGAGGTTCATTCTCGTGTTACGCAGCACGTTTGAGCTTCAACTAGAACCAGTGAGGTTCATTCTCATGTTACGCAGCACATTTGAGCTTCCTCAAGAACCAATGAGGTTCATTCTCGTGTTACGTAGCACATTTGAGCTTCCGCAAGAACCAATGAGGTTCATTCTCGTGTAACGCAGCACATTTGAGCTTCCGCAAGAACCAATGAGGTTCATTCTCGTGTTACGTAGCACATTTGAGCTTCCGCAAGAACCAGTGAGGTTCATTCTTGTGTAACGCAGCACGTTTGAGCTTCTGCAAGAACCAATGAGGTTCGTTCTCGTGTTACGTAGCACATTTGAGCTTCCGCAAGAACCAGTGAGGTTCATTCTTGTGTAACGCAGCACGTTTGAGCTTCTGCAAGAACCAATGAGGTTCGTTCTCGTGTTACACAGCACGTTTGAGCTTCCGCAAGAACCAATGAGGTTCATTCTCGTGTTATGCAGCACATTTGAGCTTCATCAAGAACCAATGAGGTTCATTCTCGTGTTATGCAGCACATTTGAGCTTCATCAAGAACCAGTGAGGTTCATTCTCGTGTTACGCAGCACGTTTGAGCTTCTGCAAGAGTTTGTTCTTGCGCATCAAGCAAGATCTGCTCATCATATAAAGCAGTTGAGTCTCTTCAAAAAATTTGGACTAAATCTTTATGAACTTTTTGAAGCATGAAAGTGTCAGTTGCATAGCTGCCTATGGAGGGACAGAAAGCTCTCAGATTTCATCAAAAAGATCTTCATTTGTGTTCCGAAGATGAAAGAAAAAGTGTTACAGTTGTGGAACGACATGAGGGTGAGTAAATAATGACAAAATTTTCATTTTTGGGTGAACTAACCCTTTAAAGGCTAAACAGTTTAAAAATGATCCCAATTGCCTTGTTTTGCTCTGTGATAGCCAGGTAAACATGTAGACTGCATGTTTTAGTTGTTGATGGAAGACTGCTGAAAGATGGCAACTCAACCCATGTTATCTGGTTTTCCGTTCCATGCTGGAAGGATTTATTGGACTGGAAAGTGCACAGCTGTCAATGATCTGAGGGCAGAGCAGCAGTTAGTCTCGCACCCATGCCAAGACAGGCTGCCACCCCTCCACCGTCACACTCCTAGAAGCACTCAAATACCAAACGTCTCCGGTGTCCACCGAACAACCAGTCATTGACTAGTAAAGGAAAAATGAATCTGATCCAGGAGTTTTCTTTTCTGTTTATTTTTTATGCATTATCCAGTTTGGCATTTTTCACCATTCTCAAAACATTAATTTGATCTTGCTAATTTAATTTTCTAAAAGGACCCAGGAAAGTGTCCTTAGCAAAACAGACTTCATTTGTTCTAAGGCTTTGCGGCTTACTTTATAGTCTACTCATTAACCCCAGTAAATGAAGTGCCCTCAGTGGTGGTCGTAAATAAAACCACAAACATCCTGAAAACATGCAAGTCATGCTGTCAAAAGACCTTAAGGTGCAGACATTTTTTCCAAAACAAAATTCTTCTTAGAAACGGACATTAGCAAACACTAAATGTATTGTTCTATTGATTAAATTGAATTTGAATCCAAGATTCAACAACATGCTTTACCAAAAAAATAAATAGAAATAAAATAGAAACCAGGAGCTGCATTCACAAAACATCTCAAGGCTAAAAGTATCTTCTAACTTGCCGATTAGGAGAAACTTTTTAATCTGTAAAGATCATAACAATGTTCATTTATGTAATCCACTGAATGATGGGAATAAAGCATTGCAGTCAAGTTGAAAATAATGTCCTATTACCTGAGACAGTTGTTGGTCACTTGAATTCTGCAATCTCTTCTGCCCTATAAGTTGGGCAAGAAGTAACAGCTGTTCTTGCGTCCAGTTTGTTTTTCTTTTATGTTTGCACACCGTCTTACAATCGGCCATGTTTACTCTAGTTAATTGAAAGGCTGCTTATATGCAAATCAGCTAATTGTTTACGAGATGCAGACATGTAAGAGGCAGACAATTAGCTGAACATATACTTGTTTAATTAGTGACACTTAGCCTACATTTTAAAATCTTTATTTGAATATGGCAACATTTTTATTTTAAAATCTTTGTTTGAATATGGCAACATGATACCTTGTTCTACAATATCACTAACAGAGACCCATCCCTTTTCAGCCAATCACTGTGTGCATAGTTAATAAGCTTGTTGACATCATCCCATCCATAGCAACGAGGTCAACCAGGAGATATCTCCCCAGCAGCTTTGTGAATAGGTTTTAAAGGCACACTATGTAAATTTTCGCCACTAGAGGTTGCTTATTCAAAACAAAGGCGTAGCTTGATGACACCTGAGATTGAGCGCAGAATCATGGGAGGTGTTGTCTTCACGTCTGCAGCTGGTGGAAATACATTAGGATGGGACCCGGGCAGAAATCATATTCATGGATGAGATTATTAAAGTTACTGTAGTATGAAGCAGAGCAGGCGGGCAACTGGAGCAATTGCTAATGAGAGATGAGCACGACACACGAATCGAGAGCAGCGGGACTTTTATTATGTCACTGCCGCCGCTTCCACTTCTTCTGGTCAAGCGTATGTGGGGTAACGCAGCACTGTTTATCATATTAGATACATTTGTGTGTTAAAAGTTGTTATAATGCTATTCTGTGTTCACTCGGCGGCTGCTGTGAGACACTTGATGCACACTGCAGTGAGCTAGATCGATATTAGGCATGATAAAACATGGTACTCGCTGTAAATCAAGAAAACGAGATTTAAACAATAAGACTTACTGTGTTGAGCTATATAACATGATTCGTTTTCTGTCGATGAACGTATCCAAACAATTGTTCACCTGTCTAATAAAACACATAATATATTAAAGCGTCTTTTTGGTGTTTTTTCTACAAAATAAAACTGGAAATCGAGGGTAACATGGGTATGATGTCACTAATAGGTGACACACGGACATTAAAATTACTTATTTCTCTGGATTTAAACATTCTTGGAAACATTTGAAATAAAGTACACAAGTCAACAAAATATATAGTGGTTTTTGGATATTTCAATCCACAAATTTTAAGCGGAAACGCTTACCTAAGAAATGTTACTGCCATTTAGGAGAGATCTTAATGGTAACTGATAAGATATTATAAATATGATAAATATTTTGTGAGTACGTCCCCGGATTTAGACTTTTCTGAAGAAATAATGGAAAACTCGCCCATGGAAAACTCGGCTGGACAAGAATGATACATTTCCTGACCTTTCAAAATAAAGCAATAGGTACAAAAACGAATTGTGTCTCAAATATGTTTGTTTGACATATTGCACAACATTCTGGTGTGTGGCTGCCCTGCCAGTCGGGCACCATCTGTTTGCCATCTCAGCCTGATTATAACCAGCTGTGTGGTGGGAACTTTCTTTCACACAGAATCCTGCTCTCTGTCAATGCCATATTTCACTATCACATCTAATATTGTCAAGATATCTTCTCCTTATGAATCATTGCTGAATGTCACCTCAGAAAACTGATGGAGGTTTTATGGATATTTGAAATTTAACTCAACAATCCAACTTGTGAATGATGGAATATCAAAAATGAACTGGTAGTCCAATATGATTAACTGGTCATAGAGTTCAAAAGAAATATACTGATATCTGATTCATGAGTGAGTTGAATCTACTCAATGAATCGGTTCATCTGGTTCACTGGAAATACTAAATCATATGGAGCACTTTTTGGGGCTTTTTCATTCTTTTTTTAAGCTTAAAATCTCCATTCACCGTGATGACAGGATTGTCATTTTTGGCTGAACTACTCCTAGAAGTATTTCCATTCATTTCCTGCATCTGTGTTTGATCTCTGTGGCAATTTCCTCTCGTCTTCTTCCTCAGAAGCATTTTGCACATGATCACAATGTGTGGCTAATTCTGAGGAATTGCAAGTATTATAGTGCCTCAATAACTTGACATGCCCCGGCAGTTTTACCTCTCCATCTTCTCTGGCAGGAGGAAGAGCCACATGTTAGGGAACCAGGGTTAAGAGGCAAGCTACTGAACATAATGACTGAGCACTTGAAAGGATTTGAATGGCATGAAAGAGGCGCAGATCCGTCCTTTTGTAAACACAGATTCTCACGGGGACTAGACTTATGGAGAGATTAGCCCCTTCAATAAACAAGTGGATGTATCACGCTGCAAACCTGGTGCAGCTGGGTATTACTGCGCCATTGTTCCGGGTAATCTGGGATGCTTGCCATGTAATCTGAATGCTACTAAAATCTCTCTTTTCCCGTGGATTACTAAGAGAGATAATAGAGCTAGTAGGTCATCCTGACCTTCACATTAACTGCGAATCCTCTAGTACTGTCTTGCAGTTTTCACATTTTTCAGAAGTACATGAAATCAAATTTGGAGTTGATGGCTTTTATTAGCTCTGAGGTCATCGATATGCCTGTGCTGCAAAAGCTGACAAAAATTACATTAAGCAGATATACAAATTTAAAATCTTTCTCTACCAGTCCAAAAATATTGATCACAAAAATGTTTTCCAGATGTTAGTATCATAACTGGACTGTTTTGTTTCCTTGGTCTCTGTTCTCAGGATTTCACACAGTTTAAAGGGTTAGTTCACCCAAAAAATGAAAATTCTGTCATTAATTACTCACCCTTATGTCGTTCCAAACCCGTAAGACTTTTGTTGCTTCCTGTCCCTCCATAGACAGCTACACAACTGACATTTTGATGCTTCAAAAAAGTTCATAAAGAGATCTGTGACGAGCAGGGAGGGGCGAGAGCCGGGAGGGAACGGCGTGAAGCCGTTGGCGTGATTGCTAATGAGCGTCACCTGCACTTGGCACCGGTCTCGTATCTCTCACGGAGGAGCTCTGGAAGCCTAAAAGGAGGAGCGACAACAGTGAAGGACGAGAGAGGACCAGGCCTGGACTTTATGTTATGTGAAAGGTCACTACAGTCTTTAGGAGTATTTATGAAGAAATCTGCAGGTCACTCACATTGCATTAAGCTATATGTTTCATCAGGTCATGTCTCAAACTCATGACCTTGCCCTAGCTCAGGGGTAGGCAAGTTCGGTCCTAGAGAGCCGTTGTCCTGCTGAGTTTAGCTCCAACCCTGAAAAAAAAAACCTTCAGCTGCCTATAGCCTTAGTAATCCTGAAGAGCTTGATTAGCTTGTTCAGGTGTGTTTGATTAAGGTTGGAGCTAAACTCAGCAGGACAGCGGCTCTCTAGAACCGAACTTGCCTACCCCTGCCCTAGCTAGTCATACTTCACCTTTTGAGCTACAGGAACTCAACATCAAATTAAGTCTTGCATAATCATGCATCATCCTATAGGTCATTTTTAATAGTTGACTTTATTACATGTCACTTTAATGAGCCACAAATGACACCTTGAAAAGTAAATATGCCACATGACATCAATAACTACAATTATTGTAATGGTAGAAAAATGCCTTCTCATGTTCATTATGCACTACTCATTACATGTTTTCCTGAAACTACTGTTGTTCAGCCACTACTGAACAGCACATGACAGACACATTCCTAAATCATTCCAAACACAGATATTATAATATTAGTCTCTGGTGTCTCCAGAATGTGTCTGTGAAGTTTCAGCTTAAAATACCCCACAGATCATTTATTATAGCTTGTCAAATTTGCCCCTATTTGGGTGTGAGCAAAAACACGCCATTTTTGTGTGTGTCCCTTTAAACGCAAATGAGCTGCTGCTCCCGCCCCCTTTCCAGAAGAGGGCGGAGCTTTAACAGCTCAACAACAACAAAGCTGGAGAATCTCACGCAGCCAAAATGAGGATTGTTAGTAACGGTGTTCAGCCTTACATTGTCGACACTGATGGAGAGACTCAGGAAGAAGTTACAACTTTAAGAATGAAACTGGACGTTTCTGAATGGCTAGTGTATAAATTTATGTAGTTGCTGTGGAGTTGATTCAACTCATCCACTAGCATGTGCCGTCATGTTAATCTTTTGTGTTGAATTGACCCTCGTTTGTGAAGCAGTCCAGCATAAAATGACGGCATGACAACAACACTCTACTACAACAACTCTTCCTCTTCTCTAAAGCAGCCCAACATGGCCTCACCCCATTTGTTGTGTGTTCTGGGGGGTGGGGTTTATGTAAATTTTAGGGTTAGTGATGTCACTAACCTGGGAAGAAGCTCGTTGTAGTCCCTACCAGCCGTTTGTTGTAGTCCTTAAACAGAGAATTCTTTAAAAGAAAATATCTCTCTTTGCATTGAACTTTGTACGTCGTAACCTTGCAGATGATCAAACAGCAACATTACACAATAACTAAAGTTAAAAATGTGAAATCATAATCAACCACTCCTTTAATGAATGAATCATGTTTTTCAACAAATCGGTTGAATGAGTGATTCACATAAGACTGAACAAAGACAATAACTTACTGAGTGCACCCTTAAGGAAAAAAAGGATCCAGTAATTCAAAGACTACAGGTCACACAGGTTTACTTGTCTACACACTGCAGGAAAAAACATATCAAAGTTCAAGTAAAAATATCAGAGTTCACTGACTAATTGGAAATAAAACAGCCTTACGGAACATTCTGCCTATTGTAGGTCAAGAACACGGCTGTAATCAGTCTTCCTTTGAGTCCAGATTAGTGAAGGCCAAATCCTCCAAACTGCAATCAAAATGATCAACTGTATTCAGCCACTAACCGCCTCAATGCCTGAGAGACATTCAGACTCGCTGTAAATTGGTGTATACCTCCATCTAGTGGACAAAACTCCTAAATACACCTTCTGTTCCTGTGTGCCCTATGGTCTAAAACAGTAGTGTCAAGCTCAGAGTTCTCCTGATCAAAAATGCTATACGTTAGAATTCTTAATGGAAATTGAAATATGCAAAACTTATTAGAATTACCTAGATACATATAGGCCTAATGGGAAACATGGACAGGCATGGACTCCATTAGACCCCTGAAGGTGTGCTGTGGTGTCTGGTACCAAGATGTTAGCAGCAGATCCTTTAAGTCCTAAAGTTGAGAGGTGGAGCCTCCATAGATCGGACTTGTTTGTTCAGCACATCCCACAGATGCTCGATTGGCTTGAGATCTGGGAATTTGGAGGCCAAGTCAACACCTCAAACTCGTTGTTGTGCTCCTCAAACCATTCCTGAACCATTTGTGCTTTGTGTCAGGAGCATTATCCTGCTGAAAGAGCCACAGCCACCAGGGAATACCATTTCCATGATGCTTAGGTAGGTGGTACGTGTCAAAGTAACATCCACATGGATGGCAGGACCCAAGGTTTCCCAGCAGAACATTGCCCAAAGCATCACACTGCCTCCGCCGGCTTGCCTTCTTCCCATAGTGCATCCTGGTGTCATGTGTTCCCCAGGTAAGAGACGCACACATACCCGGCCATCCACGTGATGTAAAAGAAAACATGATTCATCAGACCAGGCCACCTTCTTCCATTGCTCCGTGGTCCAATTCTGATGCTCACGTGTCCACTGTTGGTGCTTTCGGCGGTGGACAGGTGTCAGCATGGGCACCCTGACTGGTCAGCAGCTATGCAGCTCCATACGTGTGTATTCTGACACCTTTCTATCAGAACCAGCATTAACATCTTGAGCAATTTGAGCTACAGCAGCTCGTCTGTTGGATCGGACCACACGGGCCAGCCTTCGCTGAGTCTTGGCCACCCATGACCCTGTCGCCGGTTCACCACTGTTCCTTCCTTGGAGCACTTTTGATAGATACTGACCACTGCAGACCGGGAACACCCCACAAGAGCTGCAGTTTTGGAGATGCTCTGACCCAGTCATCTAGCCATTACAATTTAGCCCTCGTCAAACTCACTCAAATCCTTACGCTTGCCCGTTTTTCCTGCTTCTAACACATCAACTTTGAGGACAAAATGTTCACTTGCTGCCTAATATATCCACCCACTAACAGGTGCCGTGATGAAGAGATAATCAGTGTTATTCACTTCACCTGTCAGTGCTCATAATGTTATGCCTGATTGGTCATGTTTATGAGGAAAACAACATTGCCTTATCTAATAATCTTAAAAAAAAAAAAAAAAAGAATCACAAAAAGTCCAACCCTGTATTTCATTACAAGTTTAATTCAACATTCATTTGTAAGTTAATCATCACTCTCTAATTCATATTTAACAAAACATTATTAGAAAATGCACCGTATAAACACCAGTCTTCAGATTAGTGGTGCTAACATGACACTTCTTGCACATCGTTCACTGGAGATTCCTAAATCTGCTTGTACCTTTATTCAACAGTATGTGACGAACGGGGCCGAATATTCATTAACACTGCTTAGCTTTTCCTTTGGAAAATCTATAGACCTCGCTCTCTCTGAGTAAGAAATCTGAAAAAATTAAACAAACAAACAAAAACGGTACACATGAAACAATACAGTAGTAATGGGTGTAATATATTTGCATTTAATATTTTAGTAAAGGACGGTTATGACGGAATACTACGTCAGTATGAAGTGCTCTGCACCAGAGATGCGGTCACCTGTATCACCTGTCGATGCATGTGGAGTTCAACTGTACAAGTAAAGAGCAGGTACTATCATAGTTACTACAATAGCTTTACTGCCTGACCGCAGCGTGTCACGAGTTCACATTTAACTTTTCCATGCAGTCATGCAAACAATTCACTCCGATGAGTTGCAGCTTGTAAACCAGAGCCACGGCGATGAGCTTTCCTCGTCTCTCTCTGATGGACCAAAGCAAAAAACAAAACAAAAAAACACCCAAAGTTCAAAATATCAGCCATTCCCACTGGAAGCTCTGTCCTTGAAATCTGCAGGTGAGTTCTCTGAGGTCCGTTAGGAAGCAGTTGCTTTGTTGCCACCAGAGCACAGGAAGTTGGCTCACCACTTCCTGTGATAGAGAGTCTAGACAGTCCTCCCCTGATTGGCTACACAGGCTCGTGTCAGCCCTGTCGCCACCTGATCCTCTATCAAAATGTCTCTCCGCGCTCACACTTCACAACAGACATGCAATACACAGACCAAATTAATTCTTAAGGTTAGGTTGTACATTTATATAGATTTATACATATTTATATAATTCATATATTTTCAGGAATGTTAATCTGTGTTTTTCTTTGACGATACAAAATTACTTTTCATCTGACACATAAAAGCAACATCATAAAAACAGTCTCTTTCTTTTTTTAAAAAAAAACATCCCTTAATAAAAATAAGTTCTATTTGTGTTTTGTTTATTTTACAATATATTTTCTTTCCCGCTCCATCTTCTGCTCTATTATTACAATGGGCACTTTGTGCAGCCGCACTCCACGGTGGTCTCCATCTCCTCGGAAAAGGACGATCCGTCGGAGCATCTGAAGCTGACCTTCCGTCTCCGGCTCTTGGTGGGGGCGCAGCACAGGCCCGAGTGGCAGGCGTGAGGACACTCCACCCGCGGGATTTTACTGGTGGAGGTGCAGTTTTTATGACCCATGTGACGCTTGAGCAGCTCGCGAACCATCTCTCCTTGGCACGTCAGCTCTGTGTGGAGGAGGGGACACAGGACGGGCCATCAGATAGAGCGTTTATGTAATATATTAATAAACATAAGGACTCTCAGGTCACATATTGACTTGTTGCTTCACTCTTCTGGATTCGGTACTGCATGGTAATGAAACAGCATTTGCAATGCATTTAAATGCATATTTTTGAGAGGCTGGGGTCTCTTCTGCTTACCAAGGCTGCATTTACTTAATCTCGAATACTGTAAAAACAGTAATATTGTGAAATATTATTACAATTTCAAATAACTGTTTTCTATTTGAATACATTTTGAACTGTAATGTATTCCTGTGATCAAATCTGAATTTTCAGCATCATTACTCCAGTCTTCAGTGTCACATGATCCTTCAGAAATCATTCTAATATGATGATTTGCTGCTCAAGAAACATTTCTGATTATTATCAATGTTGAAAACTGTTGTGCTTCTTAATGTTGATACATTTTTTTGTGGATACTTTGAATAGAAGGTTCAAAAGAACAGCATTTATTTAAATTATTGAAATATTTTGTAATAGTGTATGTCTTTATTGGCACTTTTGATGCACTTAATGCATTCATAATGCATTTTTAAATCATACTGACTCCAAACTTTTGAACAGTAGTGTATATGCAGTATTTATTAACTTATTTTTGGAATAAATGTAAATGTTTTAGAGTAAACGTATCTTATGGAGATCTTATGGAAAAAATGAAAGGCCACTGAGAAAAATTGGTGGTTATTGATGTTGCGCTCTGTTGAAATGAGATATTATTAAATGTGATGTTATTGTATTATTCTTCACCACCCATTAAAGTGTGGATGAAAACAGTCATCTGAAAAGCAGAGTACATTATTAAATTCATTAGATTATGAGAACAGCAACAGTAATAAAGAATTTCAATGTGGATCGTCATCTTATTAAGCAACATTTGGTAAATGGATCTACAGACCTAAGGAATATAACAAAAGAAAAGACAGATCACAGTGTAAACACAACCGTGTTGGAAGATTATGAAAAATTTTTCTCGTAGAATAACTTGCACTGATGAATTGTGCACAGTAGGACCAGAAACCTTTATTAAGAAAATAAAAAGGGTTTTTTTTTTTTTTTTTGCTTTAAAAATGCATCTGAAATAATAAACTAAGAGCTGGTGCTTCCAATACTAATTTTCCACAGAATAGATACACGATCCCAGCTGCTCTTTCACTCTCTCTCATCTCTCCTCACTCATTTCATTTGCTCCAGGTGAATATTATTGGTGAATTTTGGCATGGGATTGCACAAAGTTTTACTCATTCCCGCAGATTTTGAGCTCACACCAAAGTGTGCACATAAACCGCCTCTCAGTACTAAGCTGTTTATTGCGCTTAAACAGTCAAATACACACAACATAATGTCAAAATGCCGGTCTTGGCGAGTATTCACGTAAACACAGTCAGTTATGTTTTAAGTGAATGTAAAAAGTTAAGAAAGAAAGCGCATGTGTAACAGTATAATGGATCCGTGCATCAGGTCTTAAAGTGACAGCAGCCTAATAAACCTGCTGCCAAATTATCAGATAATATTAAGAATATCTATATGGCAGTTTTACCCATGGTATCGGTCAAAATTGTGGCCAGTGAAAATGCTGAAGTGCTAGTAACTTTGGAAAACCACTAGCCACAGAGGCTGATGAGCAGAAAAGCCCAAATAAAAACATCTATTTAAAGTGTTTAAATTCTGATCAAGAATAATGCATATGTTTGGCAGAGCTGTGTCTCACCTGTTTCACAGGTCGGCCCGCTGTACCCAGGCTGGCAGTGGCAAACCGGCTCTCCGCTCTCCGTCGCTCTGCACTCTCCGTGCACACAGTGCTGCCCCCTGCATGCGGCGGACTCGTCCCGCCTGTCACAGTACTGGCCAGAGTATCCATCTGCACATGAGCAGCTGTACGAGGAGCCTGCAGGCACACACACACCATGCACACACCTGCACAGGAAGAGAGAAGGTATTACTGCCTGATACAAGCACAACCATGAGTGTTTGTGTACATGCGTGTTTGTGTACCTGCTGCTCTGACAGGGGCTCTGGGAGGTCATCTGTTCACACAGCGGGCCGCTGTGGCCGGTGGGACACTCGCAGGTCACGCCTGCCTCTCCTCTCTGTCTGCAGGCCCCCTGAGCGCAAACGCCGCAGGAGTGACAGCCCGGCAAGACGCCCTTCAGCCCTGCCAGTCCACCGCCGAGGTCTTGGAGTTCCCCGTTGAGCCGTACGTCATGAATACAGCCGTTAAAGGACTGGAATGGACGGTCTGGACCCGGTCGCAGGCCTACCGTGTCAATCAGAGAGGGAACACCTAAAATATGAACAACAGGCAAATATTATGATAATAACACACATTTGAGAGGGACTGCAAATCAGTGTCGGGTCCAAGACTTAAAGGTGCCGTAGAACGTGTTTTCAAAAGATGTAATATAAGTCTAAGGTGTCCACTGAATTTTAACTGCCTATTTTGAGGCATCATTAAATATGCACCAATTCAGGCTGCGGCCCCTTTAAATTCTCGTGCTCCCCGCCCCCGAGCTCTCGACTATAATACAGTGCATTTACAAAGTTCACACAGCTAATATAACCCTCAAATGGATCTTTACAAAATGTTCGTCATGCATACTGCATGCATGCATCGGATCATGCAAGTATAGTGTTTATTTGGATGTTTACATTTGATTCTGAATGAGTTTGATAGTGCTCCGTGGCTAAAGCTAACATTACACACTGTTGGAGAGATTTATAAAGAATGAAGTTGTGTTTATGAATTATACAGACTGCAAGTCTTTAAAAATGAAAATAACGACGGCTCGTCTCCGTGAATACAGTAAGAAACGATGGTAACTTTAACCACATTTAACAGTACATTAGCAACATGCTAACAAAACATTTAGAAAGACAATTTACAAATATCACTAAAAATATCATGTTATCATGGATCATGTCAGTTATTATCGCTCCATCTGCCATTTTTCGCTATTGTTCTTGCTTGCTTACCTAGTCTGATGATTCAGCTGTGCACAGATCCAGACGTTAATACTGGCTGCCCTTGTCTAATGCCTTGAACATGGGCTGGCATATGCAAATATTGGGGGCGTACATATTAATGTTCCCGACTGTTACGTAACAGTCGGTGTTATGTTGAGATTCGCCTGTTCTTCTGAGGTCTTTTAAACAAATCAAATTTACATAAGAAGGAGGAAACAATGGAGTTTGAGACTCACTGTATGTCATTTCCATGTACTGAACTCTTGTTATTCAACTATGCCAAGGTAAATTCAATTTTCCATTCTATGGCACCTTTAAGCAAATTTTTGTTAGAAGACCCCTGCCAATGCATTCATAAAAACCCCAAAATGACCCCTAACCCCTTAATCTGTTCTCTCAGAGCAGTTTTACTGTCAACAAACAATTACAATTACAATCAATATGACAAATACAATAGAAAAAAGATGCAAATGAAAAACAATTTAGCCTACTAATAATAATAGCCTACTGTGCAGAAATGTAATAAAGTAATCAAATGTAAAAAATAAAACTCGATAGTCTTCATAATATGAATTAAATACATATTAGTTATTCATTAAAGAGCAGTGAACGATTCTCTTGTTTTCTTTTTTTGTTTGATTAAATTACAGACAGCAGGTTTATTAGGCTGCTGTCACTTTAAGGCCAAATGCACAGATCTAATATACTAACATTCGATTACTTTCCCAACTGTTTATGTACACTTAAGACATAACTAACTGCGTTTAAGTGAAAACTCGCCAAGACAGGCATTTTGACATATTTATGTGTGTATTTGTCTGTTTAAGCACACACCCAAAGCAGATGTGTGTCCAGCAGGAGACTGTATATTATGATTTCGTTGTAAGCCAAAATCAAAACTGAAACTATCACATCCCTAGTCATTAAATCATCTTTGAGAGCAAGGGGTCCCTTGATGGTTCGGGGGCCCAACGCAACTTGCATACTTTGTGTAAAGGGAGGAACGGCTCTGCCCCAAATGCTTTTTGATGAACACTGAGGTGTCTTTGACTCTTACCGCCTATATAGAGATGTGTGTTGTGGTCCACAGCAGGAGGGCGGGGCAGTTTGCCCAGGCTTTTTGGTGCCCCTTTATCCACCACCAAACTCAGGGTCTGATTCTGGATCAGCACCTCCACCATGTGGAAAAGACCATCATTCACGGACTCCACACTGTGAGAAAGCAGAAGACAGACAATATATATATATACATATATAATTATATTAATACATTTATAATTAAATATATTAAAATATGTTTATCTGAACTGACCTCAAATTACTACAGTCCCTCAGTTGTAGCATTTCTACCATGACTGCTTATTTTGCTACTAATGCGATTTCATTTTTTGTTTTGTTTTTCAATCCAAGAAGGCAGTGAAGTGTAAACTTAAATATTAAATATGATACATGTGTGAAGAAAAATAAACATGTTTTTGAAAGAAGCTCACCAAGACTGGAGTTATTTGATTATAAATACAGTAAAAGCAGTAATATGTTAAATGTTATTACAATTTAAAACATCCTTTTTCTATTTTGATATATTTTAAAATTGCAAATCTGAATTTTCAGCAGCCTTTACTCTAGCATCACATGATCCTTTAAGAAACATTTCTTCTTATCATCACAGTTGAAAACGCTTGTTGTGCTTAATATGTTTGTGGAAATCCATCATACATTACAGTGCATACATGCATCCTTGCTGAATAAAACTATTAATTTCCCTGAACCCCTAAACCTTTTAATGGTAGTAGTAAAAAAAAAAAAAAAAATCACCTGTGAGCAAAATATTCGTATTTTTTGCATCATTTCCCATCAAGCTTATGTTTTGTCAAATTTTGCAAAAATAGCACTTAAATGTGTGTATTTAGGATACACAAATTGCTAGCTATTAAATTAGCCTTAACAGCAGTTTAAACTGTCCGTATCATGTCACCACTGGGGTAAATTAACTTTTTAAAGTATCGTTTTAAGCTCAAATGAAAAGCCTGAATATGCAATACAGAATATCTCCCCACTGTCTGAAAATGCTATGGTTTCCACATTACACTCCGTCAGGTGTATTTCCAGTGAATTTGGCGCTGACATGGGGAGAGCTTATGTTGTGGGAAAAGGAGAGCTTGTGTTGGCCATGAGTTCACTCTTTCTTTGAGTTAGCACGCTCAAATCACATCCTGCTGAGTTTGGCACTGTGACTGCGTGAACTCCAGAGAGTGATTCTGTTTCACACGGTCATTTTTAAACCATTGAAGAGTGCCGTTTGTTCCCCGGTTCCATGAAACCTCCGTGAAACATCTCATAGACCATGACAGCGTGCTCTGACCAGCACAGCTGGATGATTTTTTGCCTGTTTCTTCCGCTGCAGTGACTGTAGCGCACTGTTTGGCCCAGATTCTGCTGACTTCTAGGATTGTGTTTTGTTTAAAGGTGAGATTTAAGGTTATGAACTTATCACTGTCCTTTAAACTAACTCCAGATCATGAGAACACAGTCTGCTCAGGCTGTAGAAACCCTGGTTCTGTATTGTAGTAGTTATTGCTGGATGGAGCACAAGCAGTTACAGACAGCTAGAGACAGTGGTTTGGCAAAGAAGCCCAGAGACCAACAGAGAGAGGAGAAGGGGGTAAAAGCAATGATATTGTGGTGAGTACAGTATATCTTAATCTCCCCCTGAGCCTAAAACAAGGTTTTCCTCTTTCTCTGTCTTTGGGGGAAAAATAAATGAATGATAAATAAATATTTATACACAAATAAATGCATCTATTTGTATTTAATTCTATACGTACTACACAGTAAAACACCTAAAACAACAAAGCATTGCCAGCAAATACATTAAGCAAACAAAGGCTAGCATTAAAATGAACAAATTTTTGCTTTGTGGGCAGGCAGCTAGTATTTGCACTGGCTTGCAATGTAATTTTCCTTTGCTGAAATGCTGAGGCCATAGGTACGGATAGAGATCAGTGTCCCCAGATATAGCAGGATACAGTTCACGGAGGTCTTGGCTGAACAAAGACCCAACACAGACGCACGTGTGGTTTGCATTACAGG
The DNA here is from genome assembly GCF_018812025.1 of Megalobrama amblycephala. Taxonomy (NCBI): domain Eukaryota; kingdom Metazoa; phylum Chordata; class Actinopteri; order Cypriniformes; family Xenocyprididae; genus Megalobrama; species Megalobrama amblycephala. Next base: position 4,362,715 of record NC_063066.1, read on the forward strand.
CCCATAATTCAATTCCTGTTTCAAAACAGGCTTTTGCAACAAACACTACTGTCTGCCGACGGAGACCCCCCCAAACATCTCAAGCCCGTCCATTTGATACATCAGTACCACCAAAGATGAACGACTTTATTATAATACAAGGACATTTTCATCCACTGTCTCTGGTTTTGACAGCCGTCTTTCATTAAGTCGGTCTGAGGGCCTGCATGCTGGCTGGGAAGGAAATCGGAAGAGTATTTTGTGGAAAAGCTGGTGAATGTAAGGGAACAAAGAGGATGGTTCTATTATGAGAATGAAAACAGACTCAATCAGAACATAAATCTCACTAACAGAGACAGAAGCCTTCATCTGGACCTGATAGAATGTATGTAGTGAAGATCTAGCACCACTAGGGGGCACTAGAGATCAACTCCTCAAGATGTAGCGAAGCGCTTGCAACTATTGGCCTTTTGTTCATATTCTGACAGACAGAAAATATCCTGAGGCCATAATATTTTTAGAATGGGGGGTTGAGAAGGTGGAGTGTCTTTGATGTGCGGCTAGCCTGCATATTAGCTTCAAGCAGCCCATTATGGAACTCAATAAAAACAAACAGAAACCTGTGGAAGATTTCAGCAACCTCATGTCACCCCTCTCTCACACGAGGGGAAGTCAATTTCCTGTCAGCTGAAAATAAAACACTATTTTTTCTTGAGCAAAACCGCATTATAAATGACACATACACATAGTTAGGAACTATTTCCGACTCCTTCATCTTGGAGAGTTATCTAGATCAGCAAACCTGTAGAGACATATTTACATTTTCCAGATTCAATTACACGGCACTATCATTTGCTTACACTAGCTAAGAGTAACAGACTGCAGATGTAAAAGTCAATTGCGCCTTTTTGGACCGTGAATTGCTAAACAAGGTTATGTAGCGTTTAAGGTATCATGCGGTGTAACCGATTACAGATTGACTGAAGTAATCCACTAACATCCAAACATTTGTAAGTATGAAAGCAAGAAATGATGTACCTCGAATGCAACGCAAGTCTTAGCCAAATGCGTAAACGTAAACGATGTATGCTATTGCTATAGATAACATGCAGGGAAGTATAAGAAGGCTAACTTTCCCTAACTTTCCCTACTATATAGTATGCAAAAAACAGTACGGCAACAGAGTAGTATTTGAAAAAACAGTAGGCGAAAAGTCCTACTACTTTCGGCGAGATTCTAAAGTACACATTCGATGGACACTTTATTATCCCGTAAGGCCTCGGGAGAGGATTTATGAATAGAGGTGAAGCGACGCAACTGATGCTGGTAGGTCACATGATAATGACAACATGGCGGATGTAGTACGTTCGGATTACATTCATACTACACACATATAGAACATACTTTTTTAACAGTCGCAAAGTAAGTTCAAATTCAAATGTAGTACCAGTACTCAGTAGTCTTTTAACTAGTTGCTTATTAGCATGCATATTAACCCTTAAATGCATACCTCGGGTCTTTAGTGACCAGGGACGTCATTCACTACCCTCCTCCTCGTTCATTTTTTAAAGTTAGACATCAACCTTCATGGTATTCTTCAATCAATTCATTATAAAGAATATAACAAGAAAAAAATCATAAAATTATAAAAGAATGCCTATTTTTGTATTCATTTTTTTGTAAAAATTGTATAGGGTCGCTAACGACCCGAGGTGTGTATGAGTGTACGTATATTTTTTCTGCACAACAATAATTGAATCTTAGATGACGGAATAAGTGCAATTCACCTTTATTCCACAAGGTGGCAATGTCTGATACACAATGCTGAAGTGACGACTCATTCAGACAGAAAACGAAATTATAAGAAAAACATGAAATGGCTCAGCGATTTACTGCAGAGCAAGTACTAAACGCAATCAAATATGACTAACTGTTACTGGATGGATCTGGTGAAGCTGTTAGCGATCGAAATATTGATTTTGAAGATGCTGAAAATTATATAATTTTGAGAATACGTTTGAGATCGCGAATGGGCTCATATTCGTGACCTCAAACATAAAACTAGCCCATTATTTGCTGAATTTACTGGGAAATGAGCTCTGACGAGGAAAAGTGATGATGGCATAAAACATCTGCTCAAACTGAGCCCTTTCAAGCTCCAAAAGGTAACAAAATACGATTTATTTTATTCTTCTGTAATTGCTACTCTAATATCAGAGGAGTTTTCTTCAGGTAGAGATTCTTCTGTGTTACATATAGATCCGGGTCGATAAAGACCCGAATATGTAAGAATGATTGGCGAAACAGTCATGCATTTAAGGGTTAATAGAATATTGCCTATTTATTAGTAGTTATTAAGCACATATTAATGCCTTATTCTGCATTCTTAATCCTACCCAAATACCTAAACTTAACAACTACCTTACTAACTATTAATAAGCAGTAAATTAGGAGTTCATTGAGGGAAAAGAGGTAGTTAATAGTTTATATGTGTTCCCTATACTAAAGTGTTACCCATTGTATTAGCGTTGTATTACTGTTCAACTCCACAACCATTTGGAAACATCTTACATCAGTCCAGTCTCAGGCTGAATTACCACTACTTTCCCTCCATTTAGACATTCTGCTCACACAGGAACTTAGTGCTAATCTCGGGTGAAACGAAAACAGGCCTTAAAAACATACGCTGATCCTTCCCCATTCATCCTAGCACTGTTCAGCGTTAAACTCAGTTGACATGCCAAACATTAGCTGCTTTTGGAGAGCTGCGGTTAGGCGTGGTGCAGGATGGCGAGCTCACGCTGAGAAGCTGGGGGCAGGGAACACTGCAATTCTAACGCTCTCATTCAATTTCCTGCAATGTTTCCACAAACCGCTGTTTCTGCTGAGGAATTGCCCACGCCACTGCTTAAACTAATACTCAGATTAGCGTGACATTTAGTAAAGGGCAGCGCATTAACACGCTGCATGGACCTAAGCATTCATCTCATGGTAATGAGGCATTACTGCTAGTTAAGAGCCTCCTTCGCTCTCCTCCCCAGTGCATATATCAGTCTCTCCATCCATCCCTCCCCTCACCCACACCTTCCGTCAAGGCAGGATCACATTGCAGAGATAAGTGTCCTTCACTCTTCATTGGCTCTCAGTCACTCTCTCTGGGGTCTGATCTGTCTTCTTTCCCACCACCCAGAACCTCCCTTTCGCTCTCACCTTTTCCATTTTCTTCTTCGTAGTTCCTTGTTTTTCCTGTCAGGGATCTCTTCTCTTGCTGAAGTTCAGCAGGGGCAAGGTGTAAGAAGAGCTGAGTGGGACCTGTAGATGGTGTGGGAATCTTGCAAGTTTTCCCCTCTGATCTTTGCCCCACAGAGTCTTTATGACCCAGTTCCACATTTGAAGTCAAGCACCCGCAGAGAGCCACTGAACCAGACTAGGCTCAGGAATGCTCCAACCACAGCCTCAAAACTGCAGCTTCCATGGTGGGAAAACCAAAGCAAGGGAGCTGCCCAAACGCTGCACCCACGTCCAAGCATTGTGGCGTAGGACGGGATACAAATTGAGCAGCTGCGCTCTTCAGGGGCTCTGTTAGCTCTGGTTCCACACTGTTAGCACTAACTATGACCTCAGCATGTTTGCCAGACCGGGGTGTGCCGTGCAGTGCCATGGCCAAATCAGCTAATTTAAGATATAATTTCTCTCCTTGCACTTCCTCTTCTCACATGTGGACCTCGATCTTTACCCCAAGACAATGGGGTACGGACATGCCAAAGCCACACATCATAATGTCACTTGGGGAAAAACAAGATAATTAAAGAGTGAGCATGGATCTATGATTAACTGAGGGTGTCAGGATACATCTTGGATTTAGTAAGGTCTACAAAAAGCCTGGCGTCAAAATTTACTTCACCCAAAAATGTAAATTCTGTCATTAATTACTCACCCTCATGTTGTTCCAAACTCATAAGACTTTCATTCATCTTCGGAACACAAATGAAGATATTTTAGATGAAATCTGTGAGCTTTCTGTCGCTCTATTGACTGCTACGTAACTACCACTTTCAAGGTCCAGGAAGGTGGTAAAGACATTGTTAAAGTAATCCATGTGCAACCTGGTGTCATGACGAAAACGTACCCGTGGGCATGTTGTTTTCATGAGTCGCGAAATACGTACCAGTGCTGCAGTTTCGCTGCGAAATGTCCACTGAGCGGCGCTAAAAGCGTGTTCCTTTTTTTTTTTTTTTTTTTTTGCCGGAGCAGATAATAGGGTGAATGCGGTACGTTTTAATGGCGTTGCTTTTTAGACGAATCGCCGCGGTTCTCGTTTTGACATTTGCGCTCCGTTTCATTTTAAAATAACGTCCCACCGACGCTACTCCTAAACCTACCCGTTGGCGTTAACAAAAGCAAACGTGATGTAAGAAGCGTCCGTGATCGTGTACCGTTTTTCAGCTCGTTTAGATCTCTTTTTTTTTTTTGCCCCAGTCAGTTGCCTTTCACAGGATTCGTAGCCAGGCAGGGAATCAACTCCACATCGTAAGTCCAACTCCGTATCGGCTGAGCTACCGAGCAAGCTTGGTTACGGCCAAAAAAAAAGAAGCACGTAGAGCCGGAAAGTCCAAAGTACGTTAGTTTACAAATCAGAAATTTACAAATTTGAAGTCGTGACATGATATTGCGCGAGGAGACATCAAAACGAGTCTTTACGAATCCATAATCCGACCCCGGCCATCATCGAAACCGTGTGTGAAAGCAAGCCAAAGTGCTCGTTGACGTTTTACCGGCCTCTACCGTTCATTTCTGTCGGAAACTGCAGCCAGACGTACGCGCCAGTACGTAATTTTGTGTCTTGCGAAAACGTGCCCATGGGTACGTCTCTCCCATGAGAGAGATTGTTTTGGATTTACAGCAGCGCTAAGAGCAAAAATATTATTATCGAGCTAAAGTTGGTTTTTGATTGAATCACTTCCCTTGTAAAAATTGTTAATTATTACTATAGGGGCCGCTTAAATGACACCTTTCCTACTGAAAACCGAATACCTTTAATGCATTCTTGCCATCCATTTATGCGTTTAGTCTATAGGTTTGCATGTTTGAGTGTGTATGTGCGCAGAAGCTTGGTCTTTTTTTTAAAAAAAGTGTGCCAAATTACTTGTCTGGTCCACATAATACAGAAAAATTAGTTGTGTCTGCGGATCTAACCAGATTTCATTAAAAAGATCTTCATTTGTGTTCTGAAGATGAACGAAAGTTTTACAGATGTGAAACGACATGAGGGTGAGTAAATAATGACAGAATTTTCATTTTTGGGTGAACTAACCCTTTAATTCAGTCAGATCTCTGCATACTAATTTAACTGTTCAAGTGCACAATAGAGACCTAGTCTAGCTGTTAGGACATGTGCTATGACACATTAAGCCAGGGATGACCAGTCCTGCTCCTGGACAGCCAGTATCCTGCTGAATTTAGCTCCAATCCCAATCAAATACACCTCAACCTGCTAATCAAGGACTTCAATCATACTAGAAAATTCAAGGCAGGTGTATTGGGGCAACTTGGAGATAAAGTTGATGAAGTTGTTGGCCCTCAAGGAGCAAGACCCTGTTGAAAAATGTTTGTTGTTTTGAAGCATGTAATCTTGGTTTGAGCTGGTCAAGTGCTGGTCCTAAACAACTAACTCCAGCTCAGGACCAGCTTAAACCAGTTCATGACCAGCAAAGGACCAGCATAAACCAGCTCAAACAAGCTTCCATTCTTAAAAACATATGCTGTTTTTTTTGCAGAGTTAACCAACCTGCCTTAAAGGGCATCTAACAACTTAAAATCTGGATTGTGGCAATGGCAAGGCTTTAAAAAAGCCAAGTTGTTGGAGTCATAATTTAGTGGTTAGCACTAATGCTCCTGACATTTTGAGCTATGATGTAGGTTGAGTCTGTTCCTCCTCTGTTTATTTTTCTCTAAATAAAATGTCAAAACAAACAAACAATGTGCAAGTGCTCTAAAAACATGGAGTTGATTCTGGTGTTTCTAGTTTTAATTGTATGCATCCTCAGTCTGCAAAGACAAGGAATCTGGCTGAAATGTTATTTTCCATGCTGAGACTCCCTCATGCAGCGATCGATTCAGCCCTTGCTGCAGACAGAAGGGAAGAGTGGCCAGGATCCAGGCGCTGGATCAATACAAAGTCATCAAGCAGGTCGGCAGGGCCTGAGCACCCAGCTCACCGCTGTTCACGTATACTGTCTGCTAAAACAGCTGCCGGTCACAAATGTTCACTTCTGCAGACGTAGATGAAAAAGATGCCGGAGACACTGATTTATCCCACATACCTATTCTTAACAGACAAAGACAAGGGCTGCGTTTACACTTGGCATTAACATGCGACCTGTATCTGGATGTTGTCCACATACGCATTGAAATGACAAGTGTAAACGCGTTTGTGATTGGAATGTTATCCGATCAGCGTGTCCTGGTTCTGAGGTAGTCAAGGACGCATTGTGGATCTCAGTGTAATGTAAACGCGATCCAGCCATCATATCTACATTCAGAGGGCGACGTCATTTAAATCCCCGCCCAGTCTCTCCGTGTTGCTGTCAGAAAATAATGGACAGATGCGATTTTGACAAGAAATTAAAGTCACAATAAACGTCTGTCTTTAAAACAGTTTATTTAGACTTGCATGATACCTTGGTGTCATTTTTCATTTTAATTGTGCAACAATATCTAAACGAGGCGATCGCATAGGCCTATGTTTTTATTGTTTCAGTTTATTTCCAATATTGCATGCTTAACTTAACTTGATGTGACTTGTTTAACATGATCAATTCAGTTATTTTTCAACTCTGGAAGTATTTTTTCTTTTAAAAAAAATTAATTTGATTAAAGACTGGAGATTGCATCGGAAAGTAAACTATAGTGAGTGAAAGCAATAGGACATTGTTTAAAGGTGCCCTAGAACTTTTTTTAAAAAGATGTAATATAAGTCTAAGGTGTCCCCTGAATGTGTCTGTGAAGTTTCAGCTCAAAATACCCCATTTTGTTTTTTAATTCATTTTTTTAACTGCCTATTTTGGGGCATCATTATAAATGAGCCGATTCAGGTCTACTGGCCCTTTAATTCTCCTGCTCCACGCCCATGGAGCTCGCGCTTGCCTTAAACAGTGCATAAACAAAGTTCACTCAGCTAATATAATCCTCAAATGGATCTTTACAAAGTGTTCATGCATGCGTCTGATTATGTGAGTATTGTATACTGTTATATTGTTTACATTTGATTCTGAATGAATTTGAGGCTGTGCTCTGTGGCTAACGGCTAATGCTACACTGTTGGAGAGATTTATAAAGAATGAAGTTGTGTTTATGCATTATACAGACTGCAAGTGTTTAAAAATGAAAATAATGACGGCTCTTGTCTCCGTGAATACAGTAAGAAACGATGGTAACTTTAACCACATTTAACAGTACATTAGCAACATGCTAACGAAACATTTAGAAAGACAATTTACAAATATCACTAAAAATATCATGATATCATTTTCGCTATTGTTCTTGCTCGCTAACCTAGTCTGTTGATTCACCTGTGATTCACCAGTTTGAGACTCACTGTATGTCATTTCCATGTACTGAACTCTTGTTATTTGACTATGCCAAGATAAATTCAATTTTTCATTCGAGGGCACCTTTAATTTATATCGTCTTTACTCTTATCTGGTGTTGTATAGCCTACCCTTGTTTAGTTCTGATTAATGTGATGTGCATTCTTTTATTTCTTTAATTCAAAGTGTTCGGATTTTGCCGTTACACACAAACAATACAAATGCTTGCCTGCTCCTTTCAATCATGAAATGCACTGAAATATATATATATATATTTTTTTTCACCGTACAAGATTAATGTTGGGAAACTTAAATTGGTAGATTAAGCTCTCTATTTGTGATCGATTGTACGTTTGTGGAATAAATCACAAAAATTCCATGCTGTTTGCACTGCATTGATAGAGGCTAAAGTGAAAGTTGTTTTACGCCATGAAGACATTTGAAGCGTCTGCCTTTCAAACGCGCCTGATTTAAATATTTTGCGGGAAACGGAAATCCGATCAGTTATCCAGATACAGAGGCCACTTAATGTGATCAAATATAAATGCACCGTGTCCTAATTGGCTAATGATCTGATCTCCTTGATCGGATCACGGTGATCGCATATTAATGCCAAGTGTAAACGCAGCCAGGGACACAGATTTGTATCTAGAAATGATTTGAAACTGTAGGCTGTCAATGTTTGTGTGTAGACTGGATTTAAAAGCTTGAATCTGGGCTCTTGAAACCCATTACAGAGCCTGTGCAAGCTTAATGACATCCGCAGTGACCCACTAGGCTGGAGTCAGGCACCATCTGCACCAGACTCAACAAGCCAGTTGTCTGCTGAAAGGGCATAAGGTGAGGGCTAAGAGCTCTGTGTTTATGGGGGCTCCAGTGAGCATAGAAATCATGGCGGCTGCAACACAGAAGCGTTCACATGGGAACCGGCCAGAGAAGCAAGCTCTCGCCTGAGGCGGATTCAAGCAGTCATGTAAACCTAGGGGTTCTATATGGTTTTATGATGTGCCATGAGCTTACAGGGATTAAACCTCCCTGAGAACAGGGAGCAAACGTTCCCACAAACAATTAAAAAAACTATTCTGAATGAGAGCAGGGTGCCTCCTTTGAAACTCAATCATTTTTATGGAAGATGAATGAGTGTGTATGTTTGATGTATGGAAAAAATTTAAAGTGGTACATGTCTGTTTAGATTATGGCGCAGCAAAAACGGTTTATTTATTGTGCAGAAGAGAAGTGTGATTGTGTCTGCTACAAAACCTAGTGAGCTACACAGGCAGCTGCCTTCTAAGGGAAAATCATAACTGAAATGGAACTGACACTGGAGATCTGCAACTGATCTGCCATAAGCATGTTACTAAGCTAACAATGCAATACTCTAATAAACGTGTAGACATAGTACACATTTTGGTTAAAACAGACCATTTAAAATTAAAATATTTTTATTCATACTTTTCAGTATTGAATTAAATTGAAGTCAATTTTCAACATTCTCCTCAACACATCCATCATTTTGGAGTTTGGCATAGTGCATTCTGGGATTGCCTTTTCTTCTAAGGGATACATATAATGCTGTTAATGCAATTTCGGTGTAAAGAAACAATGTGTACTGTTTCTTTGTTACCTCCACTGAGATATATTGTTTATTTGTCAACAAAAGTCAGTTGGATGACGCACAGTAAAACGTGAAAACTACAGATCGTACTATCTTGCAGTACCCTGAAAGGGACAACTTTGTACCTTATTTACCCTTAAATGTGCTTATTAGTACTACAAAGGACTACTATGAAACTTTTAAATGTAAATAAAAGTACAAAGTTGCCCATTTAAAGGTTTAGTTCACCCAAAAATGAAAATTATGTCATTAATGACTCATGTCGTTCCAAACCCGTAAGACCTCCGTTCATCTTCGGAACACAGTTTAAGATATTTTAGATTTAGTCCGAGAGCTTTCTGTCCCTCCATTGAAAATGTATGTACGGTATACTGTCCATGTCCAGAAAGGTAATAAAAACATCATCAAAGTAGTCCATGTGACATCAGTGGGTTAGTTAGAGTTTTTTTAAGCATCGAAAATACATTTTGGTCCAAAAATAACAAAAACTACAACTTTATTCAGCATTGTCTTCTCTTCCGGAATCCTTTCCATTGAATTGATTCCACTGAATCCTTTCATCTGTCAGCGTTGGTAATGCACTTTTACGTTGCTGTGGTTGTTTTTGGTGATTAGGACATCCGCGACATGCACACTTGCGCACCATTTTAAAAAATATAGCAATACCAAAATACAATCATGTAGAATAGCTTGAATACAGCGTGCGTCTCCCTCAGACTGTAAACGAAGCTCAGGCGCACCGGATAACACGTCAGCAGCGTCACTGCGGAGTCGTGAACCACACTCTGGAGCAGAAGGGGGTGGTAATGCACCAATAAGCTGGATGCCAACCGCCGTAAAACAGGAAAGAAGAAGAAGAAGAAGCGGAGTCGCGAACACGGACAACAGACCCGGAAGAGAATACAATGCTAAATAAAGTCGTAGTTTTTGTTGTTTTTGGACCAAAATGTATTTTCGATGCTTCAAAATGTCGCAGATGTCCTAATTGCCAAAAACAACCACGGCGACAGATGAAAGGATTCAATGGAATCAATTCAATGGAATCAATTCAATGGAAAGGATTCCGGAAGAGAAGACAATGCTGAATAAAGTCGTAGTTTTTGTTATCTTTGGACCAAAATGTATTTTCGATGCTTCAACAAACTCTAACTATAACTCTAACTCTAACTTTGATGATGTTTTTATTACCTTTCTGGACATGGACAGTATACCGTACATACATTTTCAATGGAGGGACAGAAAGCTCTATTTTAGACTAAATCTAAAATATCTTATACTGTGTTTCGAAGATGAACGGAGGTCTTACGGGATGGAATGACATGAGGGTGAGTCATTAATGACACAATTTTCATTTTTGGGTGAACTAACCCTTTAAGGCAAAGCTGTAATCTTGAACATTAAGGGGGACCAATTTTTTATAAAGCAGAACAAAGAAGGTCTAATTCTAGTTGGGAAATAGTCAATTTTGAACTATTTGCAAATAATATTTGCATTAAAATTTGCACACATACTTTTATTTGTATGCCTAATATGTTGAAAAACTCTCGTCACGTAATCACGTAAATGCATATTTTCAATTCAAAACAGCCAAATTTGAGAAAAAAGTCAAGTAGTTTGCATCACTGGATGTTACTGTCGGTCATTTAATATTTCTTTTGCAAAAAAGTTGTGTATTAAATGTTTCACTATTTAAATCTTACCTCACTTTCTTTCAATGTTAAACTGACATTTTGCACTGGAATTCACGCTCTGCTTCTGTAAACAGTAAACCCCGCCTACTTTGATTTGATTGGCCATCTCAATCATTTTGACATTGAGGAGCGCTGTTAGACCGCTGATGCAGACCAGACTAAAAATTTAACTTTTAAACCTTTTTGTCATCCTAACAACATACAGAATTTCAAATACTGGGGGGAGGTGACAATTTGTCCACTTCTAATTATTGGGGGGACTATATCTATGTATTGTCTATGGTGGTTTCGGCCCTGCTTTGAGGGTACTTCCCCTAAAAGTATTGTGCCCCTAAAGGTACAGTTATCGCTATACTTCCTAAGAGAGTGTAGGATGCCTTAAAATATTGCCTACAGAGTGTGTGTGTGTGTACCGTATCCTCACCTGTACACTGTGGTTGGGGGGTACTTGGCAACATCGTAGATCAAACGAATGTGTCCCTGGTACAGCTCTAGGGCGAGTGGGTCATGGTCCTCTTTATACAACAGAATGCCATTGTCCTTATCTGTGGCCACCTACAAAGACAGAGAGGCGGAAAATGGCAGAGACAGCAAAAGATCAGTGAAGGAGAATGGCAGGAAGACTTCTGAAGATTGAGGTGGAAGCGTAAAAGAAGGATGTACAAAACAATCAAGAGTGCGCGATAAGCACACTATTTCAACACAACATGCACACGGAGAGAGAAGCGCCGCAGGCCTGTGGCACTTAACTCCCTGTTTAGTCGAGGGCATCGAACGATACGCCTGCGAGCAAGCTGTGATGGAAAACAGCTCACGTTTATATATAAGCAGTAGGACGGGAGGACGAGAGGAAAGAAAATAGCAGTTGATGGCTTATGGAGTGTGGAAGCCTCTCTACACATCAGTTGAGATGGAGTGGACTGCTTACACTCAGAGCCTGGAGGCATATGAGCAGTTAATGTGTCCCTGTATTCGGTTTCTGTCAGTGGATATGTCACAGGAGGACCAAGTCATTAACGCTGTTTAGCACAGTTTTACTAAGAACACTGGAAATGAAAAAGCAACCTAATTTGATTGCTTTTTCTATATTTACTGCTCCCAAGTGCCCGGCCTCTGCGTGTTGCCTTTTAGGGCCTGTTCACACTCAGTCTGATGTGATGGAACCGAGGGAAAGTGTAACATATTCTGAATTAGTCCAAAGATGAAATAATGTCAGATTTGACTTAAAGGATTAGTTCACTTTCAAATAAAATTTCCCTGATAATTTACTCACCCCCATGTCATCCAAGATGTTCATGTCTTTCTTTCTTCAGTGGAAAAGAAATTAAGGTTTTTGATGAAAACATTCCAGGATTATTCTCCTTATAGTGGACTTCAATGGGCACCAAACAGTTGAAGGTCAAAATTACAGTTTCAGTGCAGCTTCAAAGAGCTTTAAACGATACCAGACGAGGAATAAGAGTCTTACCTAGCGAAATGATCAGTCATTTTCGAAAAAAATTTAAATGTATATGCTTTATTTAAATAAATGATCACCTTCCAAGTGGTTCTGCCAAAACCGCACTTTCGTATTCTTCAAAAAGCTTACGCTGTACTTCCTACGCCTTCCCTATTCTACTTACGGAACGAACGCAGCACCAGTTCCATTTTTTCCGTAAGTAGAATAGGTAGAATAAGTATAATTATTTTCGACTGAAGAAAGAAGGACATGGACATCTTGGATGACATGGGGGTGAGTAAATTATCAGGAAAATTTTATTTGAAAGTGAACTAATCCTTTAATGGAAAAGTCTAAAATATGTGCACAGTGCATCGCGGTTTGTTGCATATGGGGCTGCAGACCAGTCAGGGTGCCGATGCTGACCCCTGTCCAACAGTGCCAACAGTGGACACATGAACACCAGAACTGGACCATGGAGCAATGGAGCTAACTTCCCATAGTGCATCCTGGTGCCATGTGTTCCCCAGGTAAGCGATGCACAAATCAGACCAGGCCACCTTCTTCCATTGCTCTGTGGTCCAGTTCTGATGCTCACATGACTTGGTTTAGAAAGCAACACTGAGTACTATTACTTAACTCACAAAGGTTACTCGATATGCAAATGTGCTTAGAGATACTGAAACTGAGAAATGCTGACATCCACGAGGAGATAAACATCTACTGAGCTCTTTTTAATTTCTCCTACTTTAATTAACATTAGTGTGCCCTCCCGACAGTGAGAAGACAGGCTCATTTGTTGCAGATCTAGCGGTTATGCAGTGCCCCTGATTGCAACGGATAACAGCCCAGCTCAACCTCTATTACCATAATATATGTCCTCAGGAGAGGAATTATTCACGCAGGTGGACAAGAGGTGATATTCGCATAATGTCAGAAAAGCCAAAGATGGCTTAGACCATGCACTGCGGATAAAAAAAGAACTAGAATAGACGTCAGAGAGGCAGATCGCTTCTCAAAGATGCAGTTTGGGTGATATGCTGACTGACCTGAGGCTAGTGATATGTGAAGTATATATTACAGAAACTGATCTTGGACCTATTGTTAAGCATTACAGGAAGTGGTTACAGGTGTACCTGAAGGGATATGTGCATGGGTGGTCGGATCTTGGTGCCGGAGAGCTCTACGTAGGTGTCTTTGCCGAGGAAGTGCACCGTGACCATTTTATGGCACTTGATGCCGAAGAAGCCAGGTAGACAACGACACATGGGCTCTCCCTCCATGACCAAACACTGGGCTCCGTTTTGACAGTCAGATTGATCACATGGACTCGTCTTTTGGAGCAATACCATTGGTGGAGGATTCTCACAGAACAACCCGCTAAGGAAAGAGAGAGATAAATAAGGCATTTACACCAGTGTTGTGGTAACAAATTACAAGTAACGTGAGTTATGTAATCAGAATACTTTTTTCAAGTAACTTGTAAAGTAAAGCATTACTTTTAAATTGACAAGAATCTGAGTTACTTTTTCAAATAAGTAATGCAAGTTACTTTATTTTCCCATTTTTTGACCGACACCTCTCTAATTCAAACCGGCAATAATTAAATATGTTAAATAACACAAATATACTTTATGTATTTAATCTCACTTTATTAAACAATGTCTCAAACAATTCAACCATACTAATAGGCAAAAATGACTTTAGAGAAACATCACATTTGTGTTGCTTTTTTTCTGAACTAAAAGTGTTGAACTCCTATTCTTCTGCGATCCAGAATGGCAGCACGGCTGAAAGGTTTATTTGAGCTGCGCCCTCTACTGTACAGGTGTGAATTTGCATCTACTTCAGCCTAAGGCTTATTTATTTCACTTTTGGTGGTAAAGGGCATTTACATTTGCCAAAAACAGCCACAAATATATACTGTTTGTTATTAAAACCAAAGCAAGCAAGCTCAGTCCAGGTGAGAAAAAGTAACGCAAAAGTAACGCAATGCATGTTTTCTATAAAAAAGAAGTAACACAATTAGTTACTTTTTTTTTAGGGAGTAATGCAATATTGTAATGCTTTACCTAAAAGTAACTTTCCCCTAATCAAAAGTATGTAATAATTATTATTTGTCTTTTATGTCTTTTTAAGTCTTTTTTGCTCACCAAGGCTGCTCTTATTTGATCAAAATACAGTAAAAACAGTAATAATGTGAAATAACTCTATTTGAATATATTTAACAATGTAATTTCTTCCTGTGATCAAAGCTGAATTTTCAGCAGCCATTACTCCAGTCTTCAGTGACACATGATCCTTCAGAAATCATTACTGAATATTTTGAACAATTTTTAAAGCACTTTTAAGTGAACTTTCTTTCTTTCTTAAATCTAATTCACCCAAGAGAAGAAGATGGTGTTAGAATATTGATAGAGTGTCAGGATGGGTGGTAAGCCAGATTAATGCTGGGCTCAAGACACCATCAGGCCCTTAATTAGTATCTGTGGTGGAGTGAGGGATGCTGGGGAGAGAGCTATTGTTCTGCCACACACATGCTAGTCTTATAATTAGGCATATGGATATTCATCTTCCGTGCATCACAGATTTAATGATACACTATCATATAACAAATCACCAACAGAAGCTTGGTGTGTGTATGTTTGCACCATTTATCAAGACTTATAATGAACACAGGTGTGCAAGTTTCCTAGTGTTTGTGAATGTGTGTCTTTCCCCCGTGCAAGTACATGTTTTGTCAAGTCAAGTCAAGTCACGTTTATTTATATAGCGCTTTTTACAATGTAGATTGTGTCAAAGCAGCTTTACGTTGATAACCGGTACATAATTTTGGCTGCACAGCAGCTCTTAAAGAATAGTGACAATGCAGGCAGATCAAAGCACTGTTGAATATCAAATGTCAAGTCAAATATCAAGTGTCCCCAACTAAGCAAGCCAAAGGCGACAGCGGCAAGGAACCCAAACTCCAAGAGGTGACATCAGGTGGCAAACAAGTGGCAAATAGGTGTTAAAATGGAGAAAAAAAATCTTGGGAGAAACAGTGCTTTGTTACGACTCAGGTTGCTATCATAAGTCCGATAGGATCGCAACATTCAAAGTATTTTGTGAATGTATATGTATGCAATTTCTGACCTAGTTATACTTTTGTGGACAAAATTGCAACGAGGAAAAAAAAACAAGGCAGGGTCAGTATTTATCTATAATGTTTATATTTGAATTATATTAAAATATTTATAACACTTTACAATAAGGTTTTATTAGTTAACCTTTGTGTCTCACCTGAACCCCTCCCTGCACACACATGTGTATCCATTGATGGCGTCGACACACTCCGCCCCATGCTGGCATTTGTTCTCCAGACAGTCATTGTAATCCTGCTCACACTGTTGGCCAACATATCCTGGCAAACATTCACATCTGAAAAAGAAAACAATAGTTTAGATGCTAGAGATGACTAGAAAAAGAGGCAGCTCAGGCACTCGGCAGTGATAATAACACTTCTGGCTACAACTCGCTGACCATTACAGGCAGCACAGGCAGGTCATGTTGTCTTTCTTCTGAAGTTCTGACCTATATTCTGCTCCATTTCCCAGAGGAGCTCACCATCTCACCTGTAGCCCTTACTGAGGGGAACACACTTGGAGTCGTGTTGGCAGGGGTCAAAGCCAGGCAGACAGGGGTCAACCACCTCCTCACACAGATCACCTAAAAGACACACAAAGAAAAGGAACAAATCAGTCTAACATGCTGAAACACTCAGTTGTGTGGCTAAAGGAGCTCTTTGACTGAACATTCATGCGTGTCATGACCCTCCTCGAGGTGTTTTCGCCGCTCACACCATCTGCCAGCATTTAGACTGTGAGGCTTTTCTCCACCAGGCTCAACTGAAAACACATCTTTGTGTGATGGCAAAGTCTTTCTAGAGCACTCAGCTCAGCAGGGTCCAATCGAAGGCGCTAAATCACTGCCAACCAGAACCGTCAATACATTCCCTGTTCCCGTCCACCTGCTGTAGGACGTCCGGCTTTGCGACAGGCTGCACTAGGTCTGATCCAAACTCCACATCCATGCACTCATTCACCCAGATTCCTAGCATTTCCTGTCCAGGACACTTGCGTTGGTGTTGCTAGCTGTATGGCACAGAAGCCGCTCAGAAACAGATGTACCCTCTCTGTGCTCCGGCCCTCGAGACAGGGTTTAGGTGGTCTGCTGCCAGGCCAATTTCCTCTAGACCCTTTCTGCAGCGACTGTGTGTGTTCTTCGGGGAATCAGTGCAGTCGGTGTCTGCAGTTCACACACGACTGCCTATGTTTCCTGCATGCACCTCGCAGGCTGCAATCTGGCAAACAGCTCAGGCTGTAGGGTTTTAAATTAAATCTGAATGTTGGTGGTAAGACTAGTACTGACCGACATTAATACAGAACAATCTTCAGTAGAATTTACAACAGCTGGTAAAATACATACAGAGATGACAATGGAGAAGCAATGAATGTTTAAATGGGACATATCATGAAAATCGGACTTTTTACATGTTTAAGTGCTATGATTGAGTCTCCGGTGCATCTAGCAACCCAGAAAACATGAAAAAGGACAATCCAGTAACTGTGTTTTGGCAAGCCTTTCTCTGCAAGCATGTGAAAAAACAAGCCACTCAGATTTCACTCCCCTTGTGATGTAGGAAGGGGAGCTTATTATAATATTACCACCCCTTAATCTGCATGTTTCCACCCACGGTGTCTGCATTTTGTTTTCACAAGGGACAACGGTGTACCAGTTCTAAAGCCATGGCAAAAGTTCAAGCAAAGCATGCTAACTGTTCTGTCGTTGGCTGCACAGACGAGCACTGAACACTATTTAGAGTCTCATTAGCTTGGATAGACTGCAAGTTGACCCTGGCAAGTTCGATTGCTAAAAAAAGGAGAGTTTCTGTAAGAGCAATATTCTGGATAAAATATTAGACCATTCACAGCATTTGATAGCAATCATAAACATTAGCCTGGAAAACAGGTACGCTATGTATAGTGGGCGTCCATACGGGTTTTGCGCAAAAGATTAACATGACGGCACATGCTATTGGTTGAGTTGAATCAACTCCGCAGCAACTACATAAATTTATTCACTAACCATTCAGAAACGACTAACAGTTGTAACTTCTTCCTGAGTCTCTCCATCAGTGTCGACTCCGGTTTGAACAATGTAAGGCTGAACACCGTTACTCGATTTGTCTGCGTGAGATTCTTCAGCTTTGTTGTTGTTGAGCAACCGACGCATGAGCTGTTAAAGCTCCGCCCCCTTCTGGAAAGTTTTTGCTCACACCCAAATAGGGTCAAATTTGACAAGCTATAATAAATGATCTGATAAATGAGCTGAAACTTCACTGACACATTCTGGGGACACCAGAGACTTATGTGGAAAAGGGCATAAGAGGTCCCCTCTAAAACTCAGTTTAAGGCTGTGCCCTTTAAGCAGACCGCTGTGTGTGCCCTACAAGCTTATGGATGTGGCCAGGCTTGTACCGCAGCAAGTACACACACTCTCTTGTCTACACCAACTGTACCCGCTCCAAGGGAGGTGGCAAAGAGGAATGCCGTTTTAATGACAGGGCCCGTTAGGAGCAGTTGCACTTCCTATTTTGAGGAAGGAGAAGAGTGGAGGCCAGAAAAGAAGAGAGGACAAGAGCAGCGGTGGCACTGCTCAGCACTTGGCAGATCACAAGTGGAAATGAACAGACAGTTTTAACAACAGCTGAACTCTAAATCCGCTGAGTCAGGATGTCTGTCAAGAGCTGGTTTGTTTAGTAAAAATGCCCACTACCAACCTTAACATGTATATTATTTTGGTTTCCTAATGTTTTCTTAGCCACCTCAGTTGTGGCTGGAGGATATAAATGCAATTGGCAAAGCCCGGCCAGCGAAATGGCCTCATTGCGGTACGACTGAGACAGACAAAGAGGGAAATATGACTAAGAAAATTGTATCAAAGTGTCTGAATGTATTTATAGGCTGGTTCAATGAGGTTGAACTGGTACCTCTGTAGTTAGGGGGGCAGACACAGGTGTAGTTGTTGATGCCGTCCACACAGGTGGAGTTATTCTCACAGTCGTTGTCTTCACAGTCATCAGGATTCAGCTCACACTGCTGGCCCTCATACCCAGGTGGACACACACAGCTACAGGAATGGTAAGTCACAAGACAATGATCAATACTTCAAATGTTAGAACAAAAGGATACACATGGGTTTTAGTGATTTAGCTCTGTTGGGTGACACCCTGATACCGCCAGACTGATATTCATAACAGAGTCATTTGTTGCTATTCATGTCTCATTGTTTGGTCTCTAAAGCTGTATCTCGTTTCGAAGGCTGCGTCACACTTGTCGGCCGCATATGACATAAAGGATGTCTTATTTCAGAACAGTAATTCCTAGTGGAGTGTATATTGTTGTCATTTCTTAATGACTTTGGAATGTAGGGGTCAGTTTACTGAAATGAAGCAGCTTTAATGACGTATGCGGCTGACAAATGCGACCTCTGGAGGACGCAGCCTTCGAAATGAGACACAGCTTGAATGTCAACCCAACATCCTTCATTAGTGCATCGCTCACAGCCAACAAGAACACAGAGTTCTGCTTTTAACATGTACTCAACACATTACAGGGGTAGTTCGGCAAAAAATGATAACTCTGGCATTACTTATGTTGCAGAAAACGAAACATTTCTTTTGTACACTCTTTAAGTTGAGAATGCATCATAATTGATTTTTTGATTTTGGCTTCCAACGATTATGAAAACAAGGTAATCGGCTTAATGTGCCGCTGCCACAATCCGTCCAGCTTTTGTTCCTCTCTAAGCCAAACTTCACATCCAAATCAGCTGAATAAGTGAGTGTTGTAAAATGCAGTCTACTGTTGCTAAACTGCAGAATGTGCTTGATATTAAACAGTGTTATTAAAAGCGCATTAAGCCACAAAAGAGATACTGTTCCTTAGGCGGCGTTTTGTGTGCACGCTCCGAGGTTGATCCGAACTCGTATAAGCAAAGCATACTGGTTTCGGATTCGCGCATAACCGTCAAAATGCCGAAATTTTGCTTTGCAGAGTATCCTCGGAAACATAATCGGTTATGTCTTAAGTGAATGTAAACAGTTGAGAAAGAAACTGCATGTGTAACAGTATATTGGATCCGTGCAGCTCTTAAAGTGACAGCAGCCTAATAAATCTGCTGCAGTCATTGATGTTAATCAAACAACAAAAGACAAAGATAAAATCACTCGCTGCTCTTGAATGAATAAACTTTGTATTTTTAATAAGTATTTGTCTATATTATTCTATACAGCATTGTTATTTTACATTTGATTACTTTATTCAATTTCTATTGTCTATTAAAACCACTATAAGTACATCTTCATGAAAACCTAAAGCACTGTTTGTATTTTTGTTCTGTTTGTCTGTAATTCATTTTTTTGTTCTTATTGTATTGCTGACTGTTCTGAGGACCTTTTACTGACATTAGTTAACCTCGTACTAGTACTAGCATCAATAATCGTATTAAATAATCATGATTTCAATATTGACCAAAATAATCGTGATTATGATTTTTGCCATAAGCAGCCCTTAATATATTTTGGTAACTTTAGTTTAGGGTCCAGTTCTCACTATTAACTAGCTGCTTTTAGCATGCATAATACTAGGATATTGGCTGTTTATTAGTACTAAAAAAAGCACATATTAATGTCTTATTCTGCATGATCATATTCTACATCCCGTAATCCTACCCAATACCTAAACTTAACAACTACCTTACTAACTATTAATAAGCAGTAATTAGGGGTTTATTGAGGCAAAAGTCATAGGTAATAGTTAATAGTGAGAATTGGACCCTAATCTGAAGTGTGACCATATTTATTTTTCTCTGTTGTTTTGTCTTTCTGTGGCTATCCGTAAGTCTTGTAGGTCTGATCCATCAGTGGCTGAGGCTCAGTGTTTGATAAACCTCCATCTCCATGGTGACTTGCTGAGCTCTAGCAGTAAAACTTATCTCAGTGTTTAGCAGAACCCACACCCGTTTGTACCCTTCCACCCAGTCCCTGCCCTCTGGCTGCCAACTCTCAGGGGCTACGCCAGAAACTGATATATTCCACCCACAGACACATAAAAACACACAAACCTCTGGACTCATTTGCTGGATATTTTTTGTAAAGTCGTTGTGCAATTCTGTTTTCTGCTGGACGTGAAACGCCTGCCCAAATTGCCTAATATGACATTACCAAAGTTGCCGGGTGATTTATAGGACACAGAGGACATATCTTGTGCCATTACAACAATCTGCTTCTTTCAAATGTCCAGGGGTATTACAAGCATTGAATTTTTAATGCACAGATTTTGTCCAGATGTGCATTTTAACACAGGATTTCCAAATTAAACTATTTCATTTTTTAAATCTTATTTATAACCTTTTGACACTATTCATAGCAATAATGGAAACACTGTGCAGGCTACATTCTGGCCTATGTTATCAGTATAACTCAACATGTCAAAATATAATCTGTACAGGTCTGGATGTACCTGTACTGTCCGTCCAGTCCAGGTGTGAGGTGACACGTGCCTCCATTAACACACGGCAGGCTGATGCAGGCGTTAATGGGAATCTCACAGTTACGACCCTGAGGAAAGAAAAGGACAGTGAGCATGGATTAACCCTTGTGCAGCAATTAAAAAAAGTTACACATACATCCATAGTGGACAAAAATGTCTGTGTCAAGCTTGGGAGCACAGACTTAAGTTTGGTCTCATTTTAAAGAAGATCCTTGACAGATTATTGTTGAAGTAAAAAAAGTGAAACCAAAAAAGTTATAGAGGTTTAAGTTTATGAAAATGATCTATGAACATAATTTTATATCAAATATATATTTTATGAAACATGTTGAACTCTTAAACTGCTAGAAAATCAAAGTCATAAATCTAAACAAGCTGTGTTGCAAATTTGAGGTTGATATCTCAAAAAATGAGCTTTTAGTAAGATTTTGTTCGGGTGCAGTACCAAATTTTCCCCATTAGATGCCAGCAAAGCTCCACTGAAACACACAGTGATTGGATTTGTGATTTGCAGTAGAGATTTGCTTTATAGGCCAAAACATGAGAAAATGGCACCATCTGGTAAAAAATATTCAAAAATTTAATTTTGAAGCTTTGCCAACAGAATGAAAGCCTATTAACAAAGACCGCATCATTTTATAGTTAAATGTCCCTGGGATTAACAATTGTAGTTTTATTGGGGACATTTTTGTCCTTAAGGTCCTGAGTGTAACTATTTTGTGTACCGAGTGTAAAATAAATTTATTAGGAAATGGGGTAAAATAGTAAAATTCCAATAAAAATAAACACATATGCCAAAATTTATGTAGTTGGTACAGAAGATGATTAGGGCCAAGCAATAATAAAAAAATAAAACCATCTCGAGATTAAAGTTGTTAAATTTTGAGAAAAAAGTCGAAATAAAATGTTGAGATTAAACTCATTAAATTACGAGAAAAAACTCGTTAAATTTCGAGAAAAAACTCGTTAAATTTCGAGAAAAAAGTCGAGATAAAATGTTGAGAATAAACTCGTTAAATTACGAGAAAAAACTTGTTAAATTTCGAGAAAAAAGTCGAGATAAAATGTTGAGAATAAAGTCATTAAATTACGAGAAAAAAGTCGTTAAATTACGAGAACAAATTTGTTAAATTATGAGAAAAATATCATAAAATTTCGAGAAAAAGGTCGAGATAAAATGTTGAGAATAAACTCATTAAATTACGAGAAAAAAGTCATTAAATTACGAGAACAAATTCGTTAAATTATGAGAAAAATGTCGTTAAATTTCGAGAAAAAAGTCGAAATAAAATGTTGAGAATAAACTTGTTAAATTATGAGAAAAAACTCGTTAAATTTCGAGAAAAAAGTCGAAATAAAATGTTGAGAATAAACTTGTTAAATTATGAGAAATTATCGAAATTTAACAACTTTAATCTCGAGATGGTTTTATTTTTTTACTATTGCTTGGCCCTAATCCTCTTCCGTAAGTTGGCATTAACAAAGGCAACATGATAAAAGAAAAAGAAGACAAAAATCTCCATGAGGTCGCACACGAGTTAAGAAAGAAACATGTCTGACCCTTAGATGCTTTCAAAGGTGAAGAGGTGAAAGGAATAAAAGCCATTATCTACAATATAACATAATGAGTTCTGAGTAAAATGTCAACTTAAATGTTAACTGCAATTTACTGTTTAAACAGGGTTAAGGAGCAGACATTAAGGGCAGTGACTCGTATAGTTATTATTGTTGCTCATACTTATAATTAGGAATCTGTCTCTTCACCCTAAATAGTAAACTACCACCCAGAACACCCTAGCAACCACACAGCAAAATAATATAAACATTTAGAGCATATGAGCAACTAGGATTGTAGTTTTGAGCACCACTCACTATATATCCAGGCCCAGTCTCAGCTTTAGTTTAATATCATGGTATACTGAAGATGTATGTCGTGCCCTGATCCTTTTACACTGTGGGGCTGTAACTCCGTGACTAACATTCTCCGTTTCAATTTCAGACAAAGGCTTTTGCCACTGATATGCCTGTTTCCTCTGCTCTTCTCAAAGGGCCCATATGCCTCTGTTTTCTCTCTCTGTCTCTGTTTCTTCTCTTTCTTCCTCCTATGTTTGATTTAATTCAGTACTCTTGAACATTCTAATTAATCTTCACTTACTTCGAGGACAGACACACACCTGCAGCTGACCTTGAGAGCTGTGGTTTTAATTAAAAGACAGCCCATTGGTTCTGTCTTGTAGAGGGCGAAGGGTTAAGCTCTTATCTGTTCTTCAACAGAACAACACTGACAGGAATCCCATAACCAAACAAAAGGGTAATGATTTCACACTGCAGTCAGGACACACACACATTCTCAAAGCACTTTTTGTGTGAAACCGAGTGTGTTTGATGTCAGACTTTGGTTCATTTGGTTTTTTAAAGCTGTTTAAAGGTGGCTGTTTAAATCTGCTTGAAAAGGTGGTCTAAAATGTAAGTTCATGTGTACTACGGTACGTTTATCTGTTTTAACTCATGGAAGTGAACTGCTTGATGCCATAAAATTAGCATTTCTGTACGCTCCACTTATCATTTCTCATAGCTTCTTGTCTCGAAATAAATTGCTTTTGAAAAGCAGCCCACATTCTTTACATCTCTTGCAATGCATTTGCCAACTTCACCCCCAAGGTCACACGCTGCCTGCTGAGAACGAGTCTACACAAACACCGCCTCACAAACGCTGCCCGGGCACAATAGGAACTAATCAGGAAATTCAGATACAGTAAGTTGAGCTCGGGAAGATGGATGATGAGGCTCTCTTGCATGTAATGATGCACATAACTCAAAGGAATATTCTGTATATTCTGAACACGTGTGCAGGACGACAGGATGTATGTGGGCCATTGGCTGTTCGCTCACCTTGTAGCCAAAAGGGCAGGTGCAGTGGTAGGAGCCTGTGACATCACTCACACATGTGCCGTTGTTCTGACAGGGAGCCGCCAGACAGGGGGCGCACTTGGACATCAGATTCAAATCTGCTGGACCTGAAAGGCAACACAAATTATGAAGAGTAAATGTGTTTTTATGTGTTCTTCTTTTATCAAACAGATTGTATTTTTAAGTATATTTGATGTAATATTGGTTACAATTCTGTACGTTGTTTGTCATTAATAAAGCATTAAAAAACAAATAACTAAAAATAAACCCATATAAATAAAATTCCATTAAAAAAATAAAAGGGAATGGAGGTGACATGAAAAATAAGTCGACCCTTTACTTGTGAAACAATTTATCTGTGCATGTTATTTCTAGAAAAAAAAACATTTTATTAAAATGTAAAATCTACTCTGACTCAATTTTAGTTTTATTATTAGTATATTATAGTATTATATATTATTATAGTGTTTCAAATTAGCGTGTATATTTCTATTTCCATTTTTATTTTAATTTTAGTTAATAATTGTTGTAAATGCATGTTAATCATTTTGATGATGTGCTTTTGTCATTTTTAACATTAAATATTTCTATTTCTATTTATAAAACTTTTATTTTATAAACTTATTTTATTTTGTTAGTTGCCCAGGCAACATATCTAATTTTAATTTAAATTTTTAAAGTTTAAATTTTCCATCTAATATTTAGATTTTATTTCAGCTTTATTTCAATTAACAAATACTTTATTTAACAAATTTATAATAATTTTAGTTAATGATTAAAAAATGACTTTTCTTATTGGATAACATCACATCTTACTTTTTCTTACTTTTACTTTTCTTACAGTACGTTCTTCCACTTTTCATAATCCAATCAATTCTGATTGGATAACACTAAGTCCCACCTTTCCTCCTCAAATATCATTCTGAAATATGATTTATCGCATAGACATTGTCATTGCAAATGCCGCTTCGTGCTTCCGACTTTAAGAGGCTCGACGTTGTTACTCTCACACTTTCTTTTTGGAAACTTTGTACTCATAGAAACAATGGAGAAGGGACAGATTATTATTTAGGGAGAGAGAAAGAGAGAGGGGAACTAGATCAGGAAATGATGCAGACCAAATTCAAATCTGCATTTCCCATACAAGCACCATGTGTCTGGAGCAAATTAACCAGCATTAGAGAAGACAGACAAGACAGAAACAAGACTCACCTTTGCACTGGAAGCGATTGAGGGGCGTAGTAAGCAGCAGTCGGTCCGCCATGTCGGGTGGTCCAGTGCAGCGGGCGATGCCAGGCTCTTTAAACCCAGCCTTCACCCACTGAGACAACCAGCGCAGCTCGCAGTCACAGTATAGGGGGTTCGCACCTAGAGCCCTGCATGAGAGGAGACCAGTGTTTGAAAGGGTTAGCAGTACGATTCGTTCCAACCCTGCTCCTGGAAAGCTACCTTCCTGTAGACTTCAGTTCCATCCCTGCTCCAACCCTGAACACCTTGATTAGCTGCTTCAGGTGTGTTTGATTGAGGTTGGAGCTGAACTCTTCAGGATGGTAGCTCTCGTGGAGCAGAGTTGGACAGCATTTCCCAAAAGCATCGTAAGCCTAAGTAGATTGCAGAAGCATTGCCACCAATACGATCAACGTAGCTCATGATGCTTTTGAAAAATGCAGACCTGGTCTAGTGGAAATGCTTTTGTTTTTTCCTTATGAATAGTGGTGCGTTCAAGTCACTTTAATCAGGGAAAGATGGCGGTGTACCTTCTCTTAAAGGGATAGTTCACTCAAGAATGAAAATTCTGTCATCATTTACTCACCCTCAAGTTGTTCCAAACCTGTATAAACCCAAGCAGATCTCGCCCCCCCATTGACTAGCATCGATTTTTTTTTCCTATTATGGTAGTTAATGGGGGGCGAGATCTGTTTGGGTACAAACATTCATCCAAATTTCGTCTTTTGTGTAAATTTATGCAGGTTTGGAACAACTTGAGGGTTTTCATTTTTGGGTGAACTGTCCCTTTAACTACACAAAAATACAGCAAGGTTTTTAAACTCTACAGTACTTGAGAATATGAAGAATTAAGAAACCACATTATGTGTGTTTGGTTTTTTATGTTTTCAATTAATTTATGAAAATGTACCATCAACTAGAGATATGGTAGATGAGTAGAAGCATATATTTTCTCACTTGTCCCTAACTCAGAAATTCAGAAATAAAGTTTTTAATTCGTAACTTTGTGTCATTCATGTGCGTTCAACTCGTAAATACAATTTTTCCGACATGACTTGAATGCACCATACTACACTACAGTACATCACAAAGCCAACATCTTCATTTACTACAGACATCTCAATTGCACGTCCATCAATTCAACAGGGTCTTTATTCCTCAATGGTGATTTTTTTCCCCCCTGACAGTTCTTTTCAATGAGGAAACAAGGAGCTACAGTAGCTCTACTCCAAACCGGCAACAGGAACTACAGCCAGAGAGGAAAAAAACAACATGGCCATAAGCCTTCATAATAGATGCCTTTTAGCTGTAATAAAATTTACAAAGATTTCCTGTGGGGCTCGGTCTCCGAGCGCGGAGCACAAGGCTGCACTCTCTCTAGGTTGCACCCGGTAATGAGGTAAAACTTACATTGAGTCTAAAGACCTGAGTTGGTCTCTAAGGTTGAGACTGGGAGAACATCATTAATAGAGGCAGAGAATGTTCTCACACTGGCACACACACACACACACACACACTTACAGATGAGACAGAGATGTCAAGTGGCTGAAGGCTCCCTCCGGAATAGTTGAAAGGTCATTTCCGTGGAGGGTTCTGAAAGAGAAGAATGAAAAGAAAATGAAAAAAAGCATTGAGCTCTGGGAGTTGGTTTCATTGTTTTCCACACTATAAATGATGAAAGAAAGAAAGAGGGAGAGATAGAGAAAGAAAGGGCCAGTCATTCAAGGCATTTAGCGCAGATTATAGAAAATCTCTGCCGTTTTTGTGAGACACCAGTGGGAACGGCAGATTTGCATTGAGATTTCATTGTATGCTGTGTCAGTTCTGTTTAATAATTTCTCGCTCTGCCCACACATACACACTCAGACTGCAACCCGAGAGCATGATTGGACAGCTACGGACCCATGAGGCCACGTCAACGGTGGCCCTGGGGCATTCTGGGAAATTAAAAAGTGACAGTGATGACTGCCTGGCAGACTAAACATGAGGAGGCCGGAATAAGGTGGGCGTCCTTTGGCGCGTTTAACATTTCTGTGCACACGGGGTGTTGATAACCTGTCCTGCCCAGAGACACAAAATACACCACCCAGTTCAATGCTGAGAGACATCTGAGGTTGTTTCGTCAACTTTATTACTAATTGCAAAAGTGAATATACAAGTATCTCAGGAAAATTGTCATTTTCATATCAATTTTTAGACGTGCCGTGCCATCTCAAATCACCATTAAATCTGTGGTAATAATGATATTTTAAAAATATAAACTCAGATTTGTCCTACTAATTTTATATCTAACATTTTATGTTTCAAAAATACACATGCATAATATTTACCACTTTTTACATAAGACAAACTGGTCCCACTTTATATTAAGTGGCCTTAACTACTATGTACTTACATTTAAATTAATGATTTGATACAATGCAATTATTGTGTACATACATGTTTTTACATTGTACTTATATTTGAAAAAACCTGCATGTAATTGCATCTGTAATTAATTTCTGTAATTACGTTTATAATTACACTGTTGACCCATCCTTAACCCTTACCCCTACCCTTAAACCTACCCATACCACCAAAGCTTTCCCTAACCTTACCCGTACCCCACCTCAATAGCAGAAAAAGTGTTTTGCAATTCAATATGAACCCAATAAGTACATTGTACTTATTTTTTGATGTAAGTACATCGTAGTTAAGGCCACTTAATATAAAGTGGGACCAACAAACTTAATTACAGCTCTATAAAAATGTTTTGTTCACAAGTGATATTTACCTTGAATAAGGACAGGCATAATTTGAGGGACATACACTACTGTACCATTTATTAATTAATTGATTTTATTAGATTGATCATAAGTGACAGTAAGGATGTTGATAATTTTACAAAAGATATCTATTTCAAATAAATGTTGTAATTTTTAGCTTTCCATTCATCAACGAATGCTAAAAAGTGTCACGGTTTTCACAAATAAATAAATAATAATAATAATAATAATAATAATAATAATTCGCAAACTTTTCAAAGTTAGTGTTATTTTCACATAATAAATTTTGAAATTAATTATGTTTATTTTACTGTTTTTATACTTTTAAATTATAATAGCAATAATTCATATTTTATAATGGCATTTCATAGTTTAAGAGTGAAAGTTTGAGTCTGGGATAAGCGTAAAATAGCAAAAAATAAATTACGAAGGCATGGTTAAAAGTTTCCAAGACCATTTCAAAGTCATGTAACAAAAAAAAAAGAAAAAAAAAAAAAAAAGAGGAAGTTTAAATCAGTTAGTTTTGATAAAAAAAAAGTTAACCCATGGGACTTAAAAGTGCTCTTAAAATCTATTGCTTTGTTCCTTCAGAAGTTGCTGATGCTGTGAACGTGTTGTTCTTAAGCTGCTTTGTTCAGGCACTGTAATCTCCTGAAGTTAAGTTCATAAGGCAGGTTATTGGGATCTCAGAGAGGTGTTGTGGTGCATGGGGAGTTTATGCGTGTGTGTGTGAGAGAGATTGATGTGGCTGTGCAGCAGATCACTGGTTCACCAGGTAAAAAACAAAAGGGAGTCTTACAGCAGGCGGAGAGAACGCAAGCCATCAAATGCATGAACCGGGACACAGCGAATCTGATTATAGCTCAGGATACTGCAGAGAAAGAGAGAGAATATGAGTGAGATGACAAAACAGTCATTTAATGTCAACATCTGTCAACAAAAATTTTTTAGTCAGTATGTTCACATGACAGCACTGACAAATACATGTCGACATAGAAACTGTGTGTGATTGTTGGATTATGGTGTTACTAACAGGGTGGCGAGCTGCGTCATGTTGCTGAAGGTGAGAGGGGCAAGAAGACTAATGCTGTTATTACTGAGGTCTCTGCAGAGGAAACACACACAAACACACAGCAGATTCAATTACACACCCTCACAACAAAGTCTACAACATACCTTCACAATCCTGGCCAGTTTACTCTTAGAAAAGACATTTAATGTCAGATAGTTTTAAATAGAGGTGACAAAACAAATATATATATATATATATATATATATATATATATGTGTGTGTGTGTGTGTGTGGGATATTATATTATACTATGGGATGGCATATTGGTGACTATATTTTAGATAAAACTTGGCCAATGCTCATATATAGATTCTAAAATAATGCAATAAACATAAAATGTTACACAAAACATCCTAATGTACATTATTGACAACAAAAATGAGCAGAAACCTATTAATTTAAATAAAATATAATAATACTGGTATGTGATGTGTCAAGCAGAGATTTCTGAGAATGTTATTTATCCAAAGCGTGCTTTGGTGTTACAGTGTTATTTCACTGCATTTCACTGTAAACTATATGACTATTCATGGCATTCACTTGAAAAGCCATACATTGTTGGTAAGGTAACTTACAGTTAATCAATTAAGACTTTTTTACTGTAGCTTTTTTTTTTTACAGTGTAAGATTTGTACTGTATACTATACAGTGTATAGAGGTGCCTCGTATTTCCTAAAGACTTCAGGAATATAAATGGGAATGCTTAAAACACACATACAAATGAATACATTCAATGCACAGTAGGTCCCGTTGTATGAATGTATGTGCCAAATGAATACATTCAATAAAAAGAGGAGAAATACATACAGCAGAGTGAGTTGTTTCAGATTAGGAAGCTCTTTGGGCACGGACGTGAGGAGGTTTCCTTCCAAGTATCTGAAACGGTAAGAAAAATCCTGTTAACAGACAAGTTTACAATACTCAGACAAACTACAAAACAAAAACAGATTTCATTTTAAATTTCATTTCATGCTTATAAATCAATTTTAAATAAAAAAAATTAGACTTATTACCACAAAGTGGCTCTAAATGCAGAGAAATTACAGCGAGCCGCCTTGCTGTTCCTGTTCAGATCAGAGCTAAAGATCGCCGCTGAAGTGTAGCTGCTTGCAT
Source organism: Megalobrama amblycephala (assembly GCF_018812025.1). Classification (NCBI taxonomy): domain Eukaryota; kingdom Metazoa; phylum Chordata; class Actinopteri; order Cypriniformes; family Xenocyprididae; genus Megalobrama; species Megalobrama amblycephala. The sequence goes on from NC_063066.1 coordinate 4,392,708, forward strand.
TGCTTATCTACAAAATTCATTCTTTCATCCTTATTTTGCCACTTTTTGATGTGCTAAAAGGTGTGAGAATGTCAGCAGACCAGACCACTGCGAAATGAGAGGACACAGATAGATGGGGTTTGATAGGGACTTCAGGGTCTGCTATCAAAGCGAGCTGATAATGGGGTCTGTCAGTGGACAAGAGTACCGTCTTCAAAACTACAACACAGGAGACGAGGTCAGTCCTTCTGGAGTCTTCCTGTACAATCCAAGAACAATTACTGTCCTTTTGCTGAAAAACCAACAGAAACAAGGCACGATTTTTCTGCTCACGACACTCGGTCTCTCTTTGTCACTTATTTGCTATATTGTGATGTCCCTTCTCCTCTTAGTCTCTTTCATCTTGTTCTGTTGCTTCCCTCTCTCCATCTATCGCTCTCACTCTCTGTTTTAGTGTGTCAGCAGTTCTGTGAAGGCACTGTACAGCAACTCACTGACCCTCATACAGTCTGAGCTGGATCACGGCCTGCACGTCACATGACATGGGCTTTTTTATTCTCTAAAAATGGGTATGTTCAGAAACTGTATTGCTCATGGCAGGCTGATTTACATGAAGACTCTTGAGTAATGGAGGTCAATACCTGCCACTGTCAAAGATGTCAATAAATCCAATGATAGCTTGAGGTTGTGTGATGCAGTGTATAAAACCATGAGATATTACCACTGTGTCCTTGACACACCTCTTACAAGACAGATTGCTGCTGTAATACATTCACAACATCATTCACTCACAACTTTAAAGTTAACTTGTTTGCTATCCTTTTGGATTCTGTAAAAGAAAGACACCCCAGTCTGCAGGAAATGCCAATCAACAGTAAGTTTGTATGCTTTTGTAGTTATACATACTCTCTCTCCTCTTGCCTACATTCATATTTTGAGTGTGATTCACTGGCCAAATAAAGAGAAAACATAAAAAATAAAGTTAAAGATAAATTTGACTGATAGTATTATTTATATATTTTTTCTAAGGGCCTGTTTACACGACACTGTTTTCAACTAAAAACTTAAAACTTTTTATGCATTTGGCCGTTTTAGGGGCCTGAAATCGGAAACTTTTGAAAACAGGTTTCAAAGTGCAAGTTTTTAAAAACAATATTATTTCTGTGCATCTTTGTATGTCTCTGTATTACATATTTTAACGATCTAAGCGCATGGCGCAGGTACACTTAGGGCGTGTCCGAATTTTTGCTAGTTTAATGATGGAAAAAATGGATGGCGCGCCAGGTGCATGCTCCAAAAAGTGTTGTCCCAAGTCTCTTAATGAGTAATGGGTGTGTTTTGGGAGTAACATGCAATAAACCAATCAGAGTCTCATCTCCCATTCCCTTTAAAATCAGGTGTGCTTGCACCATGGTGGATTCGCTATTTACATGGCGGAATATAGACACCCTCTACCTGATGAGTCAGTTTAAATACATGTGTGTATTGCCATGATTGGTCAAATAATTAGCCAATTTCATTCGTCATTAAGGCAAATAGGTAATTCTAATACATGCAATGACTATCACATTATGGTACTGTAGGCATTTTTATCTTTATGTACACATTAGTAATCTTTTACATTGTAATCCTTTTATTTGTAATATTTAGCATATTTGTGTGCTGCTGCACGTCCCTGTGTGTGTAACATAGGGCTGTACGATTTATCACCATTTTAGCGCACATGATTTGGCAAAGGCTGCAATTATTTTATGCGCAGCTTGTCAGAGCTGTACAGCTCTGTGATCAGTAGTAAATGCTTCTCCATCTGAAAGCCAGAGGGCGCTCTCCTGCAGAAACTGCAAATATGCCCTGCTGCCGAAGTAGAACACGCACCATTCCAGGAAATCACATACTATCGCTGTAACTGAATAAACAGAAGATTGAAACGCTTTGATTGATTAAACATGACTAATGAACACACGACTGCCTTATTCTGTGTAAGAAGCCACATCATCTGACAGAAGGATGCTCAACTGTTGTTATGAAGTGAGTTTGGAGTAAAAACATGTTATTAAATGTTGTCTTTTGTTGGACAAGATGATAATAAATGCTTCTCATGTTTGGAAAGATGTTTGACGCATGTTGCTCTTTCTAATGCACATTATAAGCAACTCAAACTCACAGTGCTTTCAGATGGATTAGCATTTGGAGCCATAGTTCATTGACAAGCCGCGCATAAAAAATAATCGCTGCTTTGCGATTTCATAATCGCACTAAGCCAAATCGTTTAAGCGCGATTTAATTTTTTTTTTTTTTAATCGTCCGATTAATCGTGCAGTCCTAGAGTAACAAGCATGTTGTGCACTTGCCTATAGGCGCATACACTAGCATGACTGGCATTGACTGTGGCAGATTTTTGTTGGTTAATGGTACAGTCGTTTTCAGTTGCCTCAAAATAGCAACACGCCAACAATGCACCTGAACACACCTCGTTTTCAGACCAGCATACCCATGGGTGAACAGATGGGCACGAGTGCATTTGCTATTTAAACAACGTGGCGTTGGAGGTGAAAATGATAACTGCATCAGGCTGAAACTAGCAAAAAACACTTGCGTCGCACCTGCCATCGCATTGCGCCGGGTGTATGATAGGGCCCTATAGGTGCATATTGTTTCTTTATAAAGTGACGTCGCCAACTACTGGCCTGGCAGCAGAATACGGTGTTTTTAATTGTTTTCGGGGATCCATGTGAACAGGGACCATTTTGACAACGCTGGCACCTGTATGTGTAAAAAACGCAAAGGAAAAACTTTTCTGTTTTTAGTACATTGTTAGTACATCAATTTCTATAGATATCACAATAATATAGTTATAATGAATTCTTTAGGCAATAATAATAGTGTTGTGAAAATCTGATATTGTAAAGCATTTGTTCTAGTCTTGTACAAACACATAGTATGTGAATCTTTTGTGAACTAAATCTGTCACTCCCATCAATCAATTTGTCCGACACTGGATCGAATCTCCATCTGGATTAATAATGCAATTAATTATTATTATTATTTTTTTATTTTTATTAACTAAACTGACCAAGTAGAAAAAGAAAACTGGATGTGACATTGCATGAACTTTGAGGAGACAAAATTCACCAGTCCAGTACGGTCCTAAAGTTAATAAGTCAAAAATAAAGGGAGTCAGAAGAAGAAACTCACAGTTCGGTTGTATCTTTAGGGATGCCCTTAGGCAGGGAACGCAGCCCTCGGTTACTACAGCGCACCACTGTGTCCGAGCATGTGCAGGAATCCGGACAGCGAGGGGCCGATGGCAGACAGATATTCTCTTCCGTACCTGAGAGAAAAAGACATGCATATTTTATGCTCCTTTACATCATGCAAGAGAAAAATGTAATATGTGTTGCTAACAGATCTAATATAGAAACTCATCAATTCTTTAAAAGGGAGAAATGGAGGACGGAAAAAAGGGGGAAAATGGATGAAAGAGCACAGGTGCTGTGTGCACCGAACTGCATTGCACCCTCTCTGAAAATAGCCCTTTCTTCAATGCGTTCTCCAAACATGGGGATCATTATTACAGCGCACGCTCACTCATAATAAGTGATACAGTGCACAGGAGTTTAAAATCAGCAGCTAAATATTGCTTTTGGCCTCGCTTGCTCCACATTTCCTGCAAGTAATACTTGTAGCCTCCTCCCGAGCTGCTTTCATCCAAGCTCTGTAAGATGCTATCTGTAAAATGCTGAATTACCCTGCAGATTAAAAAGAAACAGTGAATTAAGCCATTAATGGGAGGTAATGGAGACTGAGAAATGCTCCAAGAATAACTCACAGACCGAGTCTGGAAGGGGGAACGCTGGACCTGGATGTGCCTGCAAACGCAGAAGAGCCAAGGGGGCTTGTTTTACAATGACTGGACTACTTCAAACAACCAAAAATATCTTCCCGTAAATCAATTTAGCTTGACTTTGTTACTCTAACTCTAATTGCAGAGCACTGAAATAGCTAGATGTTGTGGTGGTGAGTTTTTTGGAGCTGAAGTGACGGCGCCCCACACAAGGAGGAAGAACGAACGGAATAACAACACATGAGCCCTGACAGACAGCCTCTTCTAACTAATGGACCTCGAGGAAGGGCGATTTCTCTCACTCTGAACCTCTTTATTTCAAAGTGCTTCGCCGTCTACAGCTGAGCAGGCTCTCTTAACACGATATTCCCTGAAGTCCTGGAGCAGCAAAAGAGCTGTTTCTACACTAGCTTTGACAGGGAGGCCTTCTGAAACACAGGATCCCGTCCAGACAGAAGCCAAACCGCAGTTTCTTTTTCTCCATTAAACTTTATGTCAGTCTCGAGAGGTTCTGTTTTCCCTTGTCTTTATGGACACAAGTTCTTCCCTATAAAAACCAGAGTGGGAGAAGATAATGTTTAGGCCTCCACGCTCAGCATTTAATTTGTCCTCGTGGTGCCCTCTCGGTGCGGCCTTGTGGGAAGTTGGCCGTGTGTGATTTACCCTGACGCTGGGAAGCAGGGAGACGGGGATGAAGGTGTGGGAAATCCGAGGAGATGGAGCGTAGAGCAAGCCTCGGTCTGGAATGGTGTCTGGAAGGAGCTGATTCAGTGGCCTGATCTAAGCAGTGTGATTTCATGGGAACTGGAGATGGATGTGGTGTGGATGGCACAGGCTACAGAGCAAATAGTAGCTGAGGTTTGCAAACCCTTATTCAATATCCTGACAACGTGCCTCTGGTTCATGATGAACAGCTTAAAAGGGTGTGTATAACCTCTAAACAGGGCAGTGTGGACACAGAGGAGTAGAAAAAGAGTATAAAAGAGATTCAACACTCTATAGATGGAGACATGGGAGCATAGATTGGTACATTTGCATTTTGCATAAGCCATGTTCAATGTAGTTGTGAAAAAAGTGATAAACCTCTTTCAGAGAGTAATTAACTTCGTATATACACTGTATATTGTATAGGACATTAACACCCGCCAAATACGAGTGGATTTCAGCAGTGGCGTGTAACGCAGTCACTCCTATAGCCACTTTGGCAGGTTGAATTTTATATATAATATATACATTTTTCAATTGTAGTTTTTTAAAAAGGCGTCTGAAATAATAAACGAAATGCAATGTAGTGTTGTCAAAAATAGCGATTTTTCAACCCATATCGATACTGAAATATCATAAAAGCACTTCCAATACTCATTTTCCACAGAATAGAGACACGATACCAGCTGCTCTTTATATCATTGGTGTTACAGGGCTTACATTTCAGCATGGAATTGCGCATAATTTTACTCATTCCCGCAGATTTTGTTCTCACACCCAAAGTGCGGCACATAAAGCCACCTCTCAGTACTAAACTGAGTTCTTTTTCACTGCTTATTGCACTTAAACAGTCATATACACACAAAATAATGTCAAAATGCCAGCATTGGTGAGTATTCATGTAAACACAGTCAGTTATGTTTTAAGTGAACATAAACAGTTGAGAAAGAAAACGCATGTGTAAAAGTATAATGGATCAGTGCACAAGGACTTAAAGTGACAGCAGCCTAATAAACCTGCTGCCAAATTATCAGATAATATGAAAAATATCTATATGTCAGTTTTCCCCATAGTATCAATGTCAAAACTGAGTGGCTAGTAACTTTGGAAAACCACTAGTCACAGAGTCTGGTTAATGCAAAAAAGTTAATGTCAAGCCGTGATTGTATAAATGGAGTTCATTACCCTATAACTTTGGGTTTTATTGTACATTAGTCTATATATTTATATCTAAATCTATATATGGATACAGATTAATCCCCAGTAAGATATATTTCTTAAGACAATTATATCATAAACATAATATAATATATTATACATCATTATATTATTATAATAAAAGTCAATACATTCAACTATTAATGATAATAAATCACTTGCAATTAACAGGTGTGCTCAAAGTTAATTTTGGACCCTGTTTACAGTGATCGCACCACAGTTAACGGAGTCAGGCTATTCATGTTGCTTTACTATGGTAAAATCACTGTAATGCACGACTTGTTGTGGTTTATTGCTTTAATGCACTCTTTCATGCATCCATCAACAGAACAAACAGCACATATCGTGCAAGAGGAAGTGTCCCAAAAGAGAGTTATACCGTCACAGGAGAAATCAGGCATGGCTACATCCTGTATAGGGATCTCCTTCAGGAAGGCAGGTTTCTGGCAGCGTGGGTTTCCACTAACCACCCTGGTCTTCTTAAGCCACAGTCCCAGCCAGGCTAAGTGACAGTCACACACGTAGGGATTAGACAGCAGGTTACTGTACACAAACAGAAAGAAAACACAATCCTCATTACTATATAATTACAATGGAAAGCAATCAGCAGGGTTAAATTACCACATAAACAACCAAACTTCAGCCCATTTAACACAGCAGGAGAACTGCATGGGTGAATTTGCATTTAAATAGCAATTCAATTCAATATTATGACTGTGATGCGACCTGCAATGCTGACAATGTTCGACAGCAACTTTTGCATTAGTTATTACATGTTATTACACTGCTATGAAACTGTTATAACGGCCACTAAAAAAACAAAGTGCTTTAAAAACAAAGATTAAGGCTTAGACACATTTTGGACCCATCAACCAATGGCTATTGGGATTAGAGGCTTCAGAATCAACTTATTGAGCCATTTTTCATCCATCCTCACTGAGTTCTGAAAATTCAGCTGGTGGCACACAGACCTAAATCATAAAATTGTAGCCTTGAGTTGAAAGCATCACCGGCAATGACTCTAGAGGGCCCACCAGGGAACCGGTTGACGGCCCATTCAGATGGCCGTCTAACTGATGCATTGCTGAAACACACGGGCAGGAGCAGCCGTGCTAGTACAGGCACAGAGGAACTCTTTAATACAGTAGGAAATAGAGTAGCTGAGAGTGTCTGTTACACTACAGCCTGCGGGATAAATTAATCGAGTGTGCTGACCTTCCGCTGCTTTGCCAATAGATGCTTTGCAGCTTAACACGACCCTATATCCCTCACCAGAAATGTGTTTGCCTTTAATTATTCCTACATTACTTTCTGTACATGAGGGTACACTATTAAAAATAAATGCAATTTTACAGGTAATGGTCTTTTTTCCCCGTTTTGTCATTATACAATAAAATACCTGTTGTTTTACAGATATTTTCTGTTATTTAAATTTAAAAGTCCACTATTAAATTTACATAGAATTGCTTATATTTTGGTATTACATCGAATTTCTGTGTAATTTTACATTAAATGTTGATTAATATTTTACAGATTTTTTTTTTTTAACTACAGTATAACTACAGAAATCTGCAGTCATTCAACATGTTTTCTTAGCATTTAAGATAATATGTGTTGATTAAAATGAGGTTTAATATAAACCTGTGTCCCTATATATATTATATATTATATATTATATATTAGTATTAACCTTGTGGAAAAGCTGCTTGTGATTCGTCATGTGACTTTCATATCACTGTTTGTTATTGGTGGTTGTCAGTGTATTACAAAGGTACAAAACAGATGTTAACACTTCATTAGGTTGGTAAATTAACATTATATGAATTACATTAATAAACCTGTTGCACCTGCTGCCAGAAAATTACCTTTTTTTACAGTGTAGGGCAAAGAAACACAAGACAGGTTGAGAGAGAGAACATTTGCTTTGGGAATGATATCACAAACTAGATATTAAAGACTACTTATCCTGCTAAATTTAATAAATGGGACATAGCTGACAAAACACATAGCTATTTTTACTGTGATAATCACAAATGTGAGCACACAAAAGTAACCTCTGTCCTGACTGCTCGCTTTAGCCCTGCAAACTCTCCTACCGGAAACACTCTCCCGCTCTGCTCTAATTTTGGCAGAGGTGGAGGGATGAATGATGGAGTGAGAGAGAAGAAGGAGGGAAGTGTGCCCAACATGCCTGCTGCACTACTGTGGGAAGAGAATAGCTGGGGAGGCCTTACTCTCTGTCTCTCTCTCTCTCTCTCTCTCTCTCTCTCTGTCTCTCTCTTTCTATAGATATTTTTAGCTGCCCTGTCCTGAAATGGACATGGCTGTGTCAGCCGCTGGGTAATTAGAGAGCTGGCAAAGCAAAGAGAGAATGAAAAATAAAGAATCTGAAAGAAAAAACAGCACGACCGACTAGCCTTATGGCATAAGAAGTGAGAAAGATTTGAATGTGTTGTGCAGGTTCCAGTAATAAAGGTTTCGGTAAAATTTTACTTAAAGCCTTTATAATGTATTATAAAGGTATTCATAATGTACTTTATAATATATGCATATATTTTCATACATAACTGTAACCAAAGTTAATTAAAGTAAAAGCATTATAATATTTACAGATTCCTTGTTACATCTGAAAATGGTTGTTTTTCATGTGTTTTAATGCATTATACTTTCTAAAGGTGTGTTCAATGACTACATAAGTATTATAACGTATTATAATTATTCATGAGACCATTATAAGGCATAATTCATTCATTAAAAATATTTATAATGCATTATACTGTATATAAAGGCTTTAAGTAAAGTGTTACCCAGGTTTTTTTAAGTCCACTTAGCTGAACTGACACAAATGAAGAATACACTGTGTGTGGAGGAAAACAAATCATGGATAGTGCATTTATTCATTATACACAATTATATTTAATTAAATAATTGGACATATTATAAAATAATATATATATAACAAAATAAAACACGTGAAAACAAGTGAAACAAAAAGCAAAACACAAAGCAGAGCAAAAAACAAAACAAAACAAAATAAGGGGGTAAAATAGTTGGAAATAAATATTATATAATTATAAAATAAGTAAATAAAACACAAAGCAAAACAAAAATCAAACAAAAAAAACAAACAAACAAACAAACAAAAACAAAAAACAAAAATAAAAGCAGAGAAAAAAACAAAACAATGTGATACAAAAAGCACACAAAGCAAAGCAAAAAACAAAACACAACACAACAAAACAAACAAAAAACAGTGTACAAAAATGATCGTGATTTTAACGGTAAAAGACTGTAAAAATGCTACGGTGTAAAACAGGTAATTGGTTTACAGAAAGTTTCCGTACTATATACGGTGAATAACTGTAATAGATTGAACTGTACATTTAATGTAATTTTACAGTAAAATACTGTTAAATTTACAGTTTTTGGAAGTTAAAAATAACAAGTCATTGTATAATTTACAGTGAAAAACTGTAAATTGACATTCCCACAATTCCCTGCGTGACACTTCACATTCGATGCATTTTCGTTGAAATATCTCTCTTTCTTCTTAGTTTTTTCTAATCAGTTATGTAAATTAGTGTTTTAAGTTACATCTAATTTTGTTTAATAAATGTTTATCGCATTTTTGAAAATGTCATGTGTGTTACCATGATGGTGTTTAGTGTTTGTGTGAATGACACTGTACTCCTTCTATATATTAGTATTAATCATCTCAGCTTGTGGAAAAGCTGCTTGTGATGAGCTTTGATTCATCATGTGACTCTCATCACCACTGTGTTTGGTGGTTGTCAGTGTATTACAAAGGTACAAAACAGATATTAGTACTTCAATAGGTTGATAAATCAACATTATATCAGTTAATAAAATACGTTTTTTACTGTAAATTTCTGGCAACCACAGCTAAATTCTTTTTTTTTTTTTACCATGAATTTAACTGATTTTTTTTTTTTTTTTTTTTTATGGTGTGTAAAATAAACAGTTATGAACTGTAATTATTATAGGGCTGTCAAACGATTAATCGTGATTAATTGCATACAAACTAAAAGTTTAAGTTTGCCTAATATATGTGGGTGTACTGTGTGTAATTATTATGTACATATAAATACAAACACATTCATGTATATATTTGAGAAATATTTACAAGTATATGTATTTATTTATTTATTATATATTTATATAATTTATATTATATATAAATACAAATATTTTGTACATAAATAACATATTTCATAATAACATAATATATACATTAACTTGTGTGTATTTATATATGCATATTAATTACACACAGTACTCACACATATATTATATTATTACAATATAAACCATTAAATTAAATGGTTTTGAACTGTAAAATAGACAGTAAACAAAGTGCAATCCTGTAAAAACCTAAAATGTTGCAACTGTATTTTTACTGTAAATTTCTGGTAAGCACAGCTGCCATTTTTTTACCGTAAATTTTACGAGGAATTTTTTTTTTTTTTTTACAGTGTAGCTGTGGTATAGTGGTAAGCTACAAAAAGCACTTGTAGGGTTTGAGAAGTTAAAGTTGTTTATGCCCTTGACAGAAAAGATGTACATTACTCTGATTGGATGACTTCATTGTGTAAATTCTTCCTGTTGTTTATGCATGCTAAACTTGATTAGATGTTCAGAAAGGAAGGAATGACACTCCATGCAAATCAGAACAGTCTGAGAGTCTCTGCTCACATATTTCAGTTAGTAGGCCGGGTTCACCCAATGAAAAAGAGAACCATGTGTATTGTAGCACGACGTAACGTGTGCCAGGAATACAGCCTGATATGATAATTCAAATGGTTACAGATGCTCGCTGTGTTGGCAGTCATCATTTCCATTTTTTTTTTCTTCAAAATTATGATTCCACCAGAAGTTATTTTGAATGCTTAACAGCATCTGTTTATCTACGAACATCTGTGAGATCTCTTTCAGTTTTCCGCGTTGATCTTTCTCTTTCTTGTCGTTCCCTCAGGGCTGTGACACACTAGAGTTCATTTTTTTGTTTATCAGTTCTTTGTTTACACCCCCCGCAAAAAGCTACGCAGATATTAATCTATATTAAAAATGTACCGCACATCATTTTCTCCAGCTGTTCCCAATTCTTCTGCAGCATACAATCAAAAGCAAAAACGACACGGCAGAAGAATTAATTCCTTACATTTGCCTTTGTAAGGACATCCTCATTGCACAAAATTTTAGTCCATTTTTAGACAGCAGAGCAATTTTCCTTTTTAGCCATTTTTGAATAATTCACCCTGCCCCGGGGGGCAAGCCAAAATGTTTTCATCTGAGGTTCAAGAACAACCGTTTTCAACCGAGACAAGAAAACATAACCTCATAATTTTGAAAAACATCTGCAAACAATAAGATTTTTTTGCCTGAACCACATCCTCATCCGCTTTGCATATGAAGATATAATAGGCACTTGATTGGTGGTGGTGCGTGACCCGATAGACTGTGTTTGACTTCCTGCGTCTTTGTGAATTTTTGAACGAACTCGTTCGTGGGTTTGGTACGAACACAGCAACTTCAATGAATAGTTTTATGAGGCAGTAGAGATAGTTTCGCTTTAAATTCCTAATTCTTAGGTATTATTATTTCAATTTTTTTAGCAGTTGATTATGAATGCATAACTGATAGCGTGAACTCATGACACAGACGGGAATGTGTGTGTGTGTGTGTGTGTGTGTGAGGGTGGAGGACTCACATGGTGGAGAGGGAATGCAGGGTGTTGAAAGCTCCAGGGGCGATAGTGGAGATCCGGTTATCATAGAGGGAAAGCAGGCGCACGGAGCTCAGGCCAGTGAAGGTGGCGTTATCCACACAGCTGATCTGATTACTCCTCAGCATCCTGATGGGAACACAGAGGCAGGTTGGATCACATTGACTCTGACAGACAGCAGCACACAGCTCACGGGGAGGGAGGACCATAGGGTTTATGAGACCCTATGGCTGCTGTAATGCATTAAGTCAGTGGTGGTTTTATGGTATAATTGCTCACATGTCAATTTGGGAACATTAAAGGTGCCATCGAATGGAAAATTGAATTTACCTTGGCATAGTTGAATAACAAGAGTTCAGTACATGGAAAAGACATACAGTGAGTCTCAAACTCCACTGTTTCCTTCTTCTTATGTAAATTTGATTTGTTTAAAAGACCTCTGAAGAACAGGAGAATCTCAACATAACACTGACTGTTACGTAACAGTCGGGATCATTAATATGTACGCCCCCAATATTTGCATATGCCAGCTCATGTTCAAGGCATTACACAAGGGCAGCCAGTATTAACGTCTGGATCTGTGCACAGCTGAATCATCAGACTAGGTAAGCAAGCAACAACAATAGTGAAAAATGTCAGATGGAGCAATAATAACTGACATGATCCATGATAACATGATATTTTTAGTGATATTTGTTTTGTTAGCATGTTGCTAATGTACTGTTAAATGTGGTTAAAGTTACCATCGTTTCTTACTGTATTCACGGAGACAAGAGCCGTCACTATTTTCATTTTTAAACACTTGCAGTCTGTATAATTCATAAACACAACTTCATTCTTTATAAATCTCTTCAATAGTGTGTAATGTTGAAGAGCATCATTGATGTCTATTCACAATGTTTTTGAAGCATTGATCATTGTAGCCAATCACAGACATATCTGATGAGTGAGTGAATACAATGGCCAATCAGAGATGTTTACGAATCCGCTCAACAGTGCACAAAGCATCACATTTTTAAAATTTCGACTAGGTACCAAAGTCGGTACTTTTGACAACTCTATTGTAAACATTTAAAAATGATGTATATATATATATATATTTTTATAAATAACGTTTTATTGGCTACATTATGATTATGATGACAATTATATATTGTCTATACTCTATATAGGCTACATTTTAAAAATCATTATATTTTTATTATATTATATTATATTATATTATATTATATTATATTATATTATATTATATTATATTATACTATATTACATTATATTATATTATGTTATGTTATATGATATTATATTATATGTAACACTTTACAATAAGGTTTCATTAGTTAACTACTTTAGTTACCAAATTAACCTTATTGTAAAGTGTTACCATATTATTATATTATATTATATTATATTATATTATATTATATTATATTATATTATATTATATTATATTATATTATATTATATTATATTAATTATATTTTATTATACTATATTATATTACATTATATTACGTTATATTATATTATGTTATATTATATTATATGATATTATATTATATTATATTATATTATATTATATTATATTATATTGCGTTATATTATATTATACTATATTACATTATATTACATTATGTTATGTTATATGATATTATATTATATGTAACACTTTACAATAAGGTTTCATTAGTTAACTACTTTAGTTACCAAATTAACCGTATTGTAATGTGTTACCATTATATTATATTATATTATATTATATTATATTATATTATATTATATTATATTATATTATATTATATTATATTATATTATATTATATGTAACACTTTACAATAAGGTTTCATTAGTTAACAACTTTAGTTACCAAATTAACCTTATTGTAATGTGTTACCATATTATTATATTATATTATATTATATTATATTATATTATATTATATTGCGTTATATTATATTATACTATATTACATTATATTATATTATGTTATGTTATATGATATTATATTATATGTAACACTTTAAAATAAGGTTTCATTAGTTAACTACTTTAGTTACCAAATTAACCGTATTGTAATGTGTTACCATTATATTATATTATATTATATTATATTATATTATATTATATTATACTATATTACATTATATTATATTATGTTATGTTATATGATATTATATTATATGTAACACTTTACAATAAGGTTTCATTAGTTAACTACTTTAGTTACCAAATTAACCGTATTGTAATGTGTTACCATTATATTATATTATATTATATTATATTATATTATATTATATTATATTATATTATATTATATTATATTATATATTATATTATATTATATTATATTATATTATATTTATGGACTACTCAAAAAAAAAAAAAAAAAAAATCATAATTCAGCTGGCCCTGGGTCTAATAATGCAAAAGCTGTAGATTTTAGTGCATGCTAATTATAATCAGCTTTAATGAAACAACATAAGTCCTGGTTGAGTCTAGTCTGAGATTGTAGTAAACAAGTCTGTGTGTGACGATGATCTCGGAGCGATCTCGGCCTGTGCCGTAACCATGTGCGTCTGCTCTCTGAGATTCTGTCTGTGCAGCAGACGCGGCCGCTGAGGCAGCTCACTGCTTGACAAGATAAGATGAGTTTGTGTGCGTGTGGATGGGGAGAGGCGAGGTGCCCAAAACAATCAGGGTCTCCTAAAGGCCTTCAGCAGCACAAACAGGCTAAATGCAAACCAGAGTCTGCCGTGATGAAAACCTGAAAGCAGCAAATTCGGCATTAAACTCTGACAAACAGGGATCTGAGACGAGCAAACTCAATTTGGACACATACTCCTGGGATTTGAAAGCCACTAAATCCAATATTGCAGGACCATGATTCCATTCATTTGCTCCTATGCACTCCTCTCTCTCCAATTAAGCTAATTAGAGCGGCAGCAGACCTTAGGAAGGCTTTTTCTAACCACCAGGCTTCAGAATATGCATTGTATTAGCATCTTTGTTCCCGGTAGCAGACCAGCATAGGGGACGTCTATGCCTGTTCATTTCTTAGAATAACTTCATGCGGTCAACATCTTGATTAAACTTGACGATCACAGTTTGGTTTTTGCTGAGAGTAGGCAATTTTTCTTGAAAATTTGTTTCTAAATAAGCCTATAAGTGCAATTCCTTAGAGCACATTTCCAATGCCGTAACTAGTGTTTGTGCATTTATATTCAGAGTTGAGTGAATATATGAATGTGAACATGGCTTGGAGACTTGTCTTCATTTTAATGAGCAGGATAACAGGAAAAGCAGGGTTGGTTTTTGAAAAATGAGCTTAAAGGGATAGTTCATCCAAAAATGAAGGTTTTGTCATCATTTACTCACCCTCATGTTGCTCCAAACTTTACTTCTATTGAACACAAAAAGAAAAGATTTTTTGAGGAAAACATTCCAGGATTTTTCTCCATATAGTGGACTTCACTGGGGTTCAACGGGTTGAAGGTCCAAATATCAGTTTCAGTGCAGCTTTACATGATCCCAGACGAGGAATAAGAGTCTTATCTAGAGAAACCAAAGGGCATTTTCTAGAAAAAATAAAAATTACATACACTTTTTAACCACAAAGGCTCATCTTGCACTTGCCACGCATTATGTAATCACGTTGGAAAGGTAGGCCACAGTGTTTACGAAGCGAACATGCAAAGACTAAGTCAAATGAGCTTTTGTGATTAAAAAGTATATAATTTTTATTTTTTCTAGAAAATGACTGATCGTTTCGCTTAAAAAGACCCTTATTTCTTGTCTGGGATTGTGTAGAGCTCTTTGAAGCTGCACTGAAACTGACATTTGGACCTTCAACCCGTTGAACCCCAGTGAAGTCCACCATATGGAGAAAAATCCTGGAATGTTTTCCTCAAAAAAAAAGACAAACATCTTGGATGACGTGGGGGTGAGTAAATTATCAGGAAATTTTAATTCTGAAGTGAACTAATCCTTCAAAATAAAGAAGAAAGAAACTCATACAGTTTTTGAACAACTTGAGGGTGAGTAAATGATTACAAAATTTTAATTTTTTGGGTGAACTATCCCTTTAAATGTGAACCGGTGGCGATACTCACAGTGTTTTGAGGCCGCTCAAACCCTTGAACATCCGTCCGCTCACTGTTTGGAGCTTGTTTCCAGTCAACAGGAGCTCCAAAACACCTCCGGCCCCATCAAATGCCCCCTCACGGATGTCCCGGAGTTTATTATTACTCAAGTTTCTGCAAACACAGAATTCAAGAAAGCATCAACTCCTCTGCGCTCTGACGCACATGCACTTTTAATGTGTCTCAAATGCACTATTTATTACTTTGACAAATGGCAGAAAGCACAGGTTGCAATGGTACAGTGGAAATTTCTTTGTTTCATCATATAAATAGGTTGTGGTTGTATCCTAAACACACGTTTATGATGATTCACAGCTTAATTTTAAACCATGCTACAGTAAAATGTAAGGTCGGTCTTTTAGATCTGCCCAATTTATAACTGTGCTAGATAGTAAGCAATTTCATGCATGATAAATCACCAGTCTTCTTCCTGAGCGAATACCGCTTTTTTTCAATTTTGGAGTGAGCTGCAAATATTGCCTGCCAGTAAATCACTGCATGCTTTTGCCCATTAGGTTGGAATATTCCAGAAGCTTTCTCTGCGTTCATACAAAGCTGAATTTCCCAAATACGGCAATGTCATTCAGCAGCCAAAAAGAAGAAATAAACCCGTTCGTACATCTTGCGCAGGTTTGGGAGCTTCTTGAAGGCTCCTGTAGCCTCTAGGATGGGGATTTCATTGTCGTTCAGCCGTCTGGAGTAGAAAGAGATCGGGAGACAGAGGTTAATAGTTCAAGAGTAAGTAGAGTCCTCACAAGGTATAATAATAGGATTAAGTCTCACAGCAAAAAGCACAAGTAAACCTCACTGGAGCATGTAGGAGTGAGATGGAGACAAAAGAGCTAAGGATGATGGAAAAAGATGATTATCATTCAGACCCTGTCTCTGTTTCAGTCTTCAAGTCTCTTATGTGGGAGACGCTGTATAATTAGGACTGTGATGTCATCGTAATGAAAAATCAGTATCGCTCTCTCTGGTGTGGATATGTTACTCTCATCCACATTCATCTGTCCCTCATCACCGGTGATCTCAATATGAAGGACGTACTCAGACACTTCTGCAAATAATAACCGTGGATGTGGAAGACGGGCTAATGGGCAGATGGCGTATTATGGAATGACATGATACCAGGGGTTTAAAATTTTTTTTTAAAAAAATAAATAAAATAAAATAAAATAAAATAATAAAAAAAAAAAAAATAAAAAAAAAATAAAAAAAAATAAATACATAAAAATAAAAAAATAAAAAAATAAATAAAATAAAATAAATAAATAAATAAATAAATAAAATAAATAAAATTAAAAAATAAATAAATAAATAAATAAATAAATCTGAAATATAAAATAATAAAATAAAATAATAAAAATAAAAATGTACCGAATTAACATTATTACTATTTCATTGTGCTTTAAACACTGATTGGAATTTATATGGAGATAAATTCTAGAGGTGTGGTCACATTTATCATTGTTCAGCTATTTTCCAAACGCTAATTCCAGTAATTTCAACAGGAATTTACAACAGGTGAGGCAGAAAATGCTTCATATATCACTGCACTATTGACAAATAGACAATGGACCTTTTTTGTCTGCAAAATTTCACCAACGTGACCGCACCTTAACAGGAAAACAAAAATCTATTGTAAATAATTTCAGATTTTTTTTTTTTACAGTTTAATTGGACATTTATTCATGTAAATATCAAAAAGTTTGTACTATATATTTTCTCTATAACTGCAGTTCACTGAAGATGTTAAACATCTGCCAAAATTGGTGCAAGTCATGTTGACAAGATCATATTTGTGAGTTGAACACACAAAGTTGTAATTACGTGTGGGAAACTCAAAATTTTCTATATACCCTGAATTCCCAAGTTGGGAACATGTCAGTGAGAAAACAGGCCAGATGCAATCATAGACTGTAAAAAAAGATGGACAGCATGTCTGTGGTTCCTTCCAATTTAGAAAAATGAAGCCAAAATATCCCAGAAATGTTCATTGCCGATTACTTAATTCGGAGCCTGAGTCTGTGCAGTAGTGATCCTGAGGTGGAGTTAAAGCTGCAGTCCGTAACTTTTTTTGGTTAAAAATGATCCAAAATAAATTTTTGAGCAAGTACATAACCAACCAGTGTTCAAAACTATCTCATTATCTTGATTCACAACGGTAAGCTTGTAATAATGTTTTATAATAAGAGCGACATGGTGGATTTCTGTGGGAAGTTTTAGCATGCAGCAGTTCGTCTGCGCGTCATTACGTCACGTCCGTAAACAGAAAGGAAGGAGTCCAGACTAATCGGTTTTATCACGTGAGGATGCTGCGGGGTAGCAGATCATTTATAGCCTTTTCTCACAGCAGCTGAAATAATTAAACTCATCATTTTGATCCAGAAAGATTCAAATGACAATCATCAGTGACAACTGGAGATTCACTCGTAGTCAAAAAGCAAAAGACTTCGGACTGTGGAGTGGCTACAGAAATTGAAATCTACAGGTAACGCTAATATTCACATAGTCATAGTAATGCTGATGTTGTTAACATTGACGATTTGAGAACAAAGTATAACAGTAATAATAATTTGCATGGTTTGGCATGATCCGAGCTAAGCGATCGTTAGATTCAATCATCATTGGCAGCGCAATTTATTGTAAGCATAATGCTTTTTTCCTCAGTTGGTCAGAACAAAAGTGGCAGACATGTTACTTGTTCAGATGATATTTTCCAGTGAAAATTCTTATATTGGTCATACTTTCAATCTGTGATTCTGAAGTACAGTATCCACACCGGTGCGGTGACTGACAGCAAGCATTAGATTCATCCGTGCTGACGAGCTGTGCCGATGCACAACGCACGTACAGATAACTGTTCCGCATATGACTGCAATTGCAGGTTTCAAACAAGAGATGGTGACAAAGAGGAAAAATCGCGGACTGCAGCTTTAAGGTCACACTCATCCTGCAGATCCAATCACAAACACAGCTGTCAATCATGACATTACACCCAGCTTTTATAACATCAAATCACTAACTAAAACCAAACTTACGTCTGCGTGATGAAAACTTCCTAAAACGACAGAAACCATGTTTGGGAAAAAATTATTTGAAGTGTAATTGGTTTTGTTTGGTTCGCGTCACATTCAATTACATGGAGAGGGCGGGGTTTATGACCAACATTACAGCCAACCACCAGGGGGCGATCGAAATGCGTGGGCTTCACTTTTCAGGATGTGTGTGTGACACACTTGGATGCAATGAATGTAGAATCTGTATATTATTTTTTTTTTAAATTAATGATTTTTTCTTTTCATTTACAGTAAAATTAAGTTGCATGTATAAAATACCATAGTATTGTACAATATATATCAATATAATATACAGCACTTTCATAAATTAAAAAAAACAAAACAACAGGCATTCTTTATTCATTAAATTGTAAATATGAATTTTATGTAGGAAATCATGCTCTGACAAATGCAATTTGGATGCAACTGACATAATTATGACTTCCCAGCTTATAAATACTACCTTCCCAAGAGGACATGAGTATAAGCAGGAAATGATAAAGAGTAGACAGCAGTATATACTGCACTGCTAACTGCATGACTCCCATTCCAAACACAGACAGGTGCAAAGAAGGTCTAGACAAGGTTGAGAGAGACTTTCCAAACATTAGTAAGAGTAGAGTCTAGTAAATGCACCATGGCTGTCTTTTTGTTTCCCCCAGGGCTGGTTTCCCTAGTGGA
Source organism: Megalobrama amblycephala (assembly GCF_018812025.1). Taxonomy (NCBI): domain Eukaryota; kingdom Metazoa; phylum Chordata; class Actinopteri; order Cypriniformes; family Xenocyprididae; genus Megalobrama; species Megalobrama amblycephala. The sequence continues at coordinate 4,412,075 of NC_063066.1, forward strand.
GCCTGCCATGGGAAAGCACATCAGACATAAAGTGCTGGTTCCTGGTTGCAAGCATTCCCGCAAGAGCTCTATAAATAAGCAGCTGTGCTAGCGGGTGCAAGCTGTAGTCACTGAGCCGCAGAAAGACCGAGAGAGAGAGACAGAGAGAGTGTGACAGATGACTCGAGTTGATGGGACTGCAGAGGGAAAACCCTGATGTGTCCTCTACACATGAACACAAGGGCAAACGCATTGTCACCCCGTCTAGCTCTGCCCAGGGAAAACGCAGCTGAGTGGTTAATGGCCTGGGAGAGGCCTCGGACATTCATTCACCACAACTCAGCCGGGCACAAGACCCCGTAATCAGAGGACAAGAGAGAGGGATGAGGCCTCTGGGACAGAGCGACACCGAAAGAATTAGTGAGGTGAGATTGTGAATGCTGAATGCTCTGGAGAGTGATTGATGGGGTCGCTGGGTGTGTTTGTAAGCTGAAATGCGTGTCTCTTACAGGTCAGTGGTGTGCTCAGGCAGGTGAGGGGGTATCTTGGTGAGTTTGAGGTTCGAGCAGTCCACCACCGTTCCTTCACACCGACAGCGCTCGGGACAAACCAGGTCCTGGAAACACTCTCCGCTGAGACGACTGCGGTAGTCCTCCGCACCTAACAAACACACAAGACACAAACGGAGAAAGACGGACATTCAAACAGCTTATTCAACTCGTCATGAACACGGTTAAATCTCAGTCACATGTCCAGATCACCTAAGAAAAAAAAAAAAAAAAAAAATATATATATATATATATATATATCTATATATATATATATATATAAATAAAAATAATTTTGCACAAAAATTATTTTCATGACATTTTAGCACCCCCCACATTCACATATTGTAATGTAAAATAAATGAATATATATATATATATATATATATATGTGTGTGTGTGTGTGTGTGTGTATGCATAAAAATAAAAATAATTTTGCACCAAAATTATTTTCATGACATTTTAGCACCCCCCACATTCACATATTGTAATGTAAAATAAATAAATAAATAAATAAATAAATAAATAAATGGTACAATATATATACATAATGATTTTTTGTTGTACTGACTTTATACTTACATTTTAAATAAGTGATTTTTATAGTAATATAATAAAAAATAACTGTGTAATAGCTGATATTTCAAACAGGAATTAAGATAATAATGTATGTGAAATTGGGACAATTGTCTTAATAATGACTGAAATTTTTTGCACAAACTTAAATTTGTATATATAATGCAGCTATTTATATAAAAAAGAAAAAATATCTTAGCAAAATGTCTGAAATCTATTACAGTAATAAGAATTTGGGAGAAATGTGCTTAATTGTATTAATAATGGCTTTGTAATCTTTATAAAAAATATGACCAAATATATGAGCACAATTTTACATAATTGTACATAATACCGTAGCATGCAAATATTTTTTACAAAAATACTTTAATATTGTTTAAATTTCAAATAATGGGACTTACCAAAAAAAAAAAAAAAAATTCCAATAAAATACATGAAATGTATTACAGTAATGAGAAATTGGAGGAAATTAGCTTAATTGTCTTAATAATGATCTTTATAAAAAACATTATTGAATTATCTTTATAAAAACATGCATAACATATGAGCACATTTTTTGCATATTTGTCTATATAAAATATGCCAATGTGTACATATCATGCAGATATTTATATATAAAAAAGAGCTGTAAATATATTATGAAATAATGGACCTTGACCTGAATAATGAACTGGACATGAGATTCACTCACATAATAAATATTTGGATTTCACATCTTTGTTCTTTGCACCTACAAACACGCCCACAAACAGGCAAAGGCACGTCTGTATTTCTTTAAAGATATCGGCGTCATCGAGCGAGAGGTCAGGTATTGGAGGTCTGGCGCTAAGAAGTGTTTTGACAGGAAAACACACGAGGTTCTGGCCGCCCGCGATAAGTCTGCTTCCCATCAGCCATCACTCGCCTGCCACCGTTTATCTTATTCCCACCATCTCTGTTCGGCTGCCCTGATGCTTCTAGCCAAAGCCCAATGTCTACAAGAGCGAACTTAAAAACGCCCTTTGAAATGCAGACGGAGAACGTAGCTAGAGCTCTTCACAAGCCATCCGTTGTTCCCGGGTTAAAGAACGCCACCTTCACTCCTCATGGTGGCAAAGAGAGGTGCCACCGCACATATCCCAGAATGCCATGCTGTGTGCGAGTGTGTCCAGCGGTCCCTGGTGCTTGACGGAACCATGTGAGGCTTGTGTAGGCGGCGGCACATGGTTAGATCAAGCACAAGAGACAGCTGCACCAGAGGCCAGAGTGGAGGAGCGGAGCGGGACGGAGAGGCGGGGAGGAGGAGGAGGAGGAGGGAGCAGCCAGGACACAGCAGCCAGGAAGCCGCCCAGAACTCTGGGCCACCATGCACACGGGCGGACGGGCCGGCCCCTTTCCCTCGTCCCAGCACGGTCACTGGGACATTAGCCCACTGGGAATACAAGGCCCGAAAAGACAGACAGAGAGACAGACAGACAGACAGACAGACAGACAGGGACTAGAAAGACACACACATAAAGACATCACACAGGAGAAAGGAGTGGAGCAAAGCCCTCTGCCAACACACAGACACACACATAAAACACAGATTTTCATGTGCAAACACTTGTAACGTCTGTGGAAACACACACTAGGGGACTGCTGTTGCACTTGTTATTGTGCTGCTGATGTACTGACAGAACTTTAATGAGAAAAACCTGTGGCTTAATATCAAAGCAAACAACGGCTGCACTTCTCCCACCAAATTATTTCCCTCAGGGGCCCCTGCTTTTGGCTGCGTGTGGGGGCCAGTTCCGACTCGTAAAGCATCTTCTAACAAGGCATCTTCATTCTGCTTCAGAACAGCCAGCATTGTCCTATTAGCACTCTGAAACCTGGCAGTGTGTGAGAAGAACTGCTCCAGGCCAGAGTATGCCACACACACACACACACACACACACACACACACACACACACACACACACGTTGTTCAATGTGAGGAGTCTCAGTGTGAAGTATGTGAGCAGAAATTGGTGGGCCAGAACTCCAAGCCATCAACAAGTCACTGCATCGGCACAGCCTAGTGGACTCGCTGCGGGTGAGACGGGTGGGCGGCAGTGGCTGAATTCTGTGTCATTCACTTAATCGACTGTCTTATAATGTGAGTCAAGGTATCTTGGATGAAAAACAACCATAATTTAGTGGGCCATTTTGCACCCTCTCACTAAACTTAAGCTTTTTTGATTAATGTAACACTGAAAGACTTTTACATGGTTACAAAACAAAGAAAAATCCATTTCTTTTGAACTTTCTGTTCATCAAATAAACCTGTAAGAATGTTTCCTCAAAAAACATTAAGCTGCACAACCGTTTCCAACATTGGCAATAATAAGAAATGTTTCTTGAGCAGCAAATTAGCATATTAGAATAATTTCTGAAGGATCATGTGACACTGAAGACTGGAGTAATGATGATGAAAATTAAGCTTTACGATCACAGGAATTAAATACATTTTAAAATATAACAAAATAGATATATATTTTAAATTGTAATAACAGTTCACGGTATTACTGTTTATACTGTATAAATGCAAAAAAATTGTGTCTCTCTCTTTAAATCAAATATAATTTAAATTTTCTTATGGATAAAAAAAAAATCTATATCAGGTAATACTGTAAACTATATACAGGGAGTACTCGCACATTACTATAATATTAAAGGTTACAATTAACAACAGAGCCCAAACTATCCAATTCATTTTTAAATATAATAATCAACACTCAAAAATGCACATAAGTAAGGTTTTGCATTAACTTCTAAATCCAATTATAAAATTATTTTTCAACTCCAATTCATTTTTGAAATATAATCATTTACACAGCTACTGTCATAACGTTATTTAACAATATATTAAATAATTAAGACATTACCGACAGGTAAATATAATGAATATATAAGCTAATATAGTGCATATATTTAGTGAAATGCTTCATTTCTCTAGTGAACTAACATGCTGTGGACACTAAATGACTTGCCTGAGGTAAATGTAATGCTACGTGAGATATTATTCTCTCTTTTATTGATGTCTTTCGGCGGTTGAAACACTGGTTGCACAATTATAAAATTATTTTTCAACTCATATTAATTTTTGAAATATAATCATTTACACAGTTACTGTCATATAATGTTATTTAAACATATATTAAATAATTAAGACATTACTGACAGGTAAAGTAAATATAATGAATATATAAGCTAATATAGTGCATATATTTAGTGAAATGCTTCATTTCTCTAGTGAACTAACATGCTGTGGACACTAAATGACTTGCCTGAGGTAAATGCAATGCTACGTGAGATATTATTCTCTTTTATTGATGTCTTTCGGTGGTTGCACATAAACATATCTATGCATAGATCATCTGTTCTTCTTCTTCTGCATTTGATCCTGTTGTGGTGGTTAGTAGACAGCGTTGCATTACCGCACATGCCCCCTTCTGGATTGGAGTGTGCATCGCCTGTGACTGACTGTATTCGTCCTCTGACTGTATGCACCAAACCGTGATGATTTGAGACAAATACATGTACCGCTACACCCCTACTACTTACAGATCTGTAGTATATTGTTCTATTTAGCTCAAAATACCAAGAAAAATGACCTGTTTTACATAAAAAGTAATCTTTGAACAGTGTGTGTGTAACTCTACCTGTGCAGCGGAACTTCTTGCCCTTGACCTGGCTGATGCGTTTGTTGGCGAGGCGGCGCGGGTGGCTGCATCGAGCTCCGCTGGTCTCGATTGGATTGTCAAACAGGTAGTCGGCCAGCCACTTCAGATGGCAGTCACACATGAAGGGATTCTGAGCGAGGTGTCTGTGGAGGGCGAACATAACAATAACTCAAAACGCTTAATTAGAGTCAAGGGAGGCTGTGCAATCAAACAGTAATATCCTGCGATAACAATACGATTGCTATGCATTCATAAACATGAACTGCTATTTTCGGTGTAAGGTTTTCATTTGTTTAGTTCACATTTATCTTGCTGCTGTTAATGGTGTTGTTGTTTTGCCGTCTACTTGGAGCTAATTAATTGCAGGGTGAATGCAGTCCCGCTCAACAGTTGCTTAGAGACTGGAGTCTCCTGGACTGAGTGTGGGTGTGAAGGATGGAGAGTTTGTGTGTGTGTGTTAACTCACAGTGTTTTGATGGCACGCAGAGGGGTGAACAGGCCTTTGCTGATGGTCTGAAGCTTGTTGTCGTAGAGAGACAGCAGGTTGAGGTTCTGCAGGTCTTTGAAAGTGTTCACCCGAAGACAGTTGATCTTGTTGGCGTTCAGGAGTCTGGACAAGTAAACAGAAGTTTCATTAAAATGACAAGCTTTTCCCATCTGTATAAACTCTGATTAAGCAAATGGAAAAAAAAAACTAAACATTTTATTAAGCTTTATGTTTAAATTTACAGTCTTAACAGACACTTTCTACAGTACAATGCACATATTGTTTAAGTGACATAAAACCCTCACACATATTGTGAAATTAATACTGACACTGTTAAAATTGTGAATTCATAAAATACAAAAATAAAGTATACATATAAATTTAATTAAATAAATTCAATTAAAAATGAACGAACTGACCAAAAAAGCTTAACATCCCCCTGTGTTGAAAATCAAGTTTTTAATGTTGTTTATATGTCTATCTGGTGTTTTTAACTATGTGCCAATTCGTAAGTCAACACCATTACTGAGTATTTTGTCTTTAAAACTGCAGTGATCTAAAGACAGTCGCTGGTGTTTCTGATGTCACAAACTATCTTGTAACCAATCACGTCAACGTGTCGGCGGGCTTTAGCATATCATTAACTGACTGCGCAAGGGAGTCGCAAAAGAAGGCTATCCCGGTATATTTTTCTGTTGATATAAAATCGTGTAGATGGGTGTATGATGTATATTACGATGTTATGATGAAATATATGCATTTCTCCACTGACGTTCTGTGTTGTTCAAAGCATTTCTGAGGATACTGATTGTTAGAAGGAAGCTGTCTGACTCGTGAATGTGAACATGTTTGTGTGACATTATCAACACATTGTAAGCTGTTTGATAATAATTAATTACCGTTATGTGTCCAACGTTGTAAAAAGCGATACCATTGTGCAGTGTTTACCTCAGTATTTTGACCGAGTGGATCTCTGATCTCTTGTGTGAGTGAGTGGAGGCGGGGCTAATTATCATATTCATAGAGCCATGTATATTAAATGAGGTAAGGGTGTAGAGTTACATTCAAGCTATTTTAAGGCATTAAGAATTTTTTTCACAGGAAAAAACATTTAAATATGTAATTTTGATAACCAAAGATGAGTTTTAAGGGATAAAATTATTTACTATAGGGGGGGAAAAGAACAAAAAAAGCTAAACTAAAAAAAGCAAGGGAATAAAGCAAAGCAAAAGAAAACAAGAAACAAAATGCAAAACAATGAAAGCAAAACAAAAGAACAAAAAGGGTAAACAAAAGAAAAGTAAAGCAAAATAAAATTAAAGGAAACATAATGCAAAACAAACAAAGCAATGAAAGCAAAACAAAAGAACAAAAGGCTAAACAAAAGAAAAGCAAAGCAAAATAAAATTAAAGGAAACATAATGCAAAACAAAACAAAAGCAAAAAAGCAAAGCAAATGAAAACAAAACAAGAAACAAAAAGCAAAACAAAAAAGCAAAGCATAAGCAAAACAAAGCAAAGAAAAGCAAAACAAAAATCTAAATACCTAAGTTGCTGTAAATTTGCCATTGTGTTCTTGATGACTGATGATTATTTATTGCATATTACAAAAGGCTGTGATGTAAAGTGTCGATGGACTCGGCTGAGCATGCATGGCTGTTACACTGGCCTCAGTCACCATATAAACCCTCTTTCAGTGCAGTCCCCGAGTCCAAGTGCATGTTTCCAACAGGTATTTCACGAAAGACTTAAGAGACAATAAAGACTTTTTATTTTCACTTTGCCTGACTGAGCGGAAAGTGTTGCTCTCTCTGCATGGTTTTGCTTCAGAGCCTCTAGCAGAGAGCATGATGGTTACAGTAAATTCAGTAATCTGCCCTGCATCACTCGAGCAGTGTGTAGATTTCACTGTGCCGCAACAGGAATAACAATCACGGTGCGGGATCCATAAAGTGCTCAAAGCTGCGTGACTCGATGTAAGTATCAGAAACACGTTCAAATCTATAGTTGTAATTTACTTGGTTCACAGATCGCAAATTTGGACAAAACCGCAGTGAACGTGTTGTCAATGAATTGCTGGAGTTGCACCCATCACTCCTGTCATGTCACGCGCTCCTCGCCGACTTCCAGCCGTCTTCGCGTCTTTCCTGTTCAGGCCGCCTGACGATTGACTAACGCAGTCATGTGCTTAATTACTGAAAGCCATTGTAATGAGGTTTTGTCTTGGAGCAAACGCATGCATCGTTAGTCAACTCACAGGGTGAACTAATTAGGTTTGAGTATCTCAAAAACGAAAGAAAATAAAAAAGCTTGAATAAAACCATATACAACAGAAAAAGGCACAGGAACACCAAAATAGCGAAATAGCTGGAATGCCCTGAGGTGTTCCTTTGAAAGGGTCTTATTAAGAAAATCCATTAAGGATGAAGAACTCTAATTGCTGAAAACACAGATAATTTGTGTCATTATGGTAGTTCACAGTGAAAACATGGGTCGGGCCGCTCCAGTAAATCTATGGCGTTTCAGAAGCATAATAACAGGTGATGTGAGCTTATTTTTGTGCCTGCGGCAGCAGTGTGTACATTAAGAAAAGCAGAAGCCATCAGAATTTTCCCCAAATCATTAGAATAAGCTGAAACAGGCCCATTAGAGCCAACAGATTCACCTCAATTTGGACCATTAAATGCGGGAATTATGTCTGAGCAATGTTTCAATGTCTACACAAATATAAGTAGGTGTGAGGGACATGTTTAGCAATCAAGTCCAATTTACATACTAATGATGTCGAGAGTGTTCCCCCATGAGGAAGTGAGAATTAAACTTGATGCTCCTTTCAGCCAAAACAGTACATGCTCTCCTCTCTTCTTTTACTGCTTTACGTTCTTTTATGAGGAAATGGAGGGAAATGTTCGGTCTCCTAGAAACCAATGAGTCCAAATGCTTCACTAAACGTATATTGATCACACTTTAGATTAGGTTCCAATTCTCACTATTAACTAACTATTAACAACGAATTTTGCCTCAATAAACTCCCAATTACTGCTTATTAATAGTTAGTACGGTAGTTGTTAAGTTTAGGTATTGGGTAGATTAAGGGATGTAGAATATGATCATGCAGAATAAGGCATTAATATGTGCTTTATTAGTACTAATAAACAGCCAATATCCTAGTAATATGCATGATAATAAGCTACTAGTTTATAGTGAGAATTGGACCATAAACTAAAGTGTTACCAAAATATTTAATATTCTGTATTACTTCTATGTCACTAACGTTCTCAAATCATGAAAAAAATACCTAATTGTTATGGTGGTAAAACTGTATATGATAAAAAATATTAAATGTATTTTAAAAAAATGCTAACCAAGTCTGCATTTACTGCAAAAAACAGTAATATTGTGAAATATTATTATAAACTGTTTTCTATTTGAATATATTTTAAAATGTAATTTATTCCTGTGATCAAAGCTGAATTTTCAGCATCATTACTGCAGTCTTCAGTGTCACATGATCCTTCAGAAATCATTCTAATATGATGATTTGACACTCAAGAATCATTTCTGATTATTATCAACATTGAAAACAGTTTATTTCTGGATTCTTTGATGAATTTTTGATGCAAGTCCTTAAAGGATTAGTTCACTTCAGAATTAAAATTTCCTTATAATTTACTCACCCCCATGTCATCCAAGATGTTCATGTCTTTCTTTCTTCAGTCGAAAAGAAATTAAGGTTTTTGAGGAAAACATTCCAGGATTTTTCTCCATATAGTGGACTTCACTGGGGTTCAACGGGTTGAAGGTCCAAATGTCAGTTTCAGTGCAGCTTCAAAGAGCTCTACATGATCCCAGACGAGGCATAAGAGTCTTATCTAGAGAAACAATCGACCATTTTCTAAAAGAAAAAAAAAATAATAATGCTCATCTTGCACTAGCGATGCGCCATGCATTACGTAATCATGTTAGAAAGGTCACGCGTAACGTATGCGAAAGTACCGTGGTAGGGAAAAACAACTCCATCTCATTTTCTCCTCCAACTTCAAAATCATCCGACATCATTGTTTTCCCTTTTTTTTGTAAAGGACGTTTGACTTAGTCTTTAAACGTTTGCTTTGTAAACACTTGCTCGGTACTTCCGCCTACGTCGCGCGTGACCTTTCCAACATGATTGCGTAATGCGTGGCGCACCACAGAGCAGTGCAAGACAAGCATTTGTGGTTAAAAAGTGTTTAATTTTTTATTTTATTTTTTGAAAATGACTGATGGTTTCTCTAGATAAGACTCTTATTCCTCGTCTGGGATCATGTAGAGCTCTTTGAAGCTGCACTGAAACTGACATTTGGACCTTCAACCCGTTGAACCCCAGTGAAGTCCACTATATGGAGAAAAATCCTGGAATGTTTTCCTCAAAAACCTTAATTTCTTTTCAACTGAAGAAAGAAAGACATACAGCAAACATCTTGGATGACAAGGGGGTGAGTACATTTTCAGGAAATTTTAATTCAGAAGTGAACTAATCCTTTAAGAGCATTTATTGGAAATAGAAATCTTTTGTAACAATGTAAAAGATTTTACTTTCACTTTTGATGAATTTAATGCACCCTTCCTGTACATTAATTTCTCTACACTTGGCGAGTAAAGCTCATTTTGATTCTGATTCAGATTTTTTTATGGGGACTTTCCACAGACATAGTGATTTTTATTCAGTACAAACTGTATAGTCTATCCCCTAACCCTAAAACAAAAAACACATAAGGTCAAAAAAGACTGGTATTATTATCCTTGTAGAGACATTTTGTCCCCGTAACGCAAGGTTTACCAGGACCACACACACACAGGATATTATCTTCTTGACATTGAAGGTTATTGAGCCACAAATGCAGCACTCACAGCAGTTGGAGGGAGACCAGGCCATCAAACAGTCCCTTTGGGATCTCTGTGATTTTATTTCCATACAGGACCCTATAGACAAACACAGTTACAATGCAAACAGAGAACAATGAATCAACCCACAGTGTCTTGATATGTGTAACCCATGTGCAACTCATCAATCATGTATGTGTCTTTCATAGAGGGGCTTTCATGTTTTAAAAATTGAAAGAAAAAAAAAAAAAACACATCAAATGTGGTTCATAAAACTCAACCTCAAAGTCTTCAGATACAATATAGCTGTACGTGACAAACAGACTGAAATGTTATTGTCAGAAAATCAGTTTTACTGGCAATGTTCACCTTATAGTATATAACTTGTGAGTTTATCAGTCTAATTGAGAAACAAATCACTCAGATTGATTTTGTGAACCACTGAAAAAGAACAAATATATTTCATTATTAAATTATTTTAAAAAGCACATATTAATACTTCTCTTATCATCACGCCATGCATATGTCAACGTTTTCAGCCAATAATGAATCAAATTTCACAAAGCATGAATCATAAAGAACATTTATATGATAATTTATGGTGTTTCTGTGTCCTTTTGAAGTTTGTAATTATATTTTGTGTTTCACAGAACAAAGAATGAGTTGAGTTCATATAAGCTCTGAAGGACGTTCACTTTTGGCTGAACTATTTCTCTAATTTCCAAGCAAATGTGTGGTTGTGTGTTTATGACATCCTCTTCGCTTTATTCCTATTCCCTGAGAGACTGCAGCCCATCTTCCTCCCCTCAGCGTCTCTTTAATCACGCGGCATGTGTAAATGAGCTCTGTCTCGTGTACAGCTGTGTGGGCCGGACGCAGGGAAATAGATCTGACCAAATTAATATGCGCACGCTGAGTCTTCTGTCTCTTTCTGACTTGTTGAGGTGATTTAAATGAAAGTCCTCCCTTGTGTTCATGCTGCCGCAGATGTCAGTAAACACACACACACACAGTGAAAGACACACACGCAGGCAGACAGTGGGCTGTCTCGTCTCCGCTCTGTCAGCTGATTTATTCGACACCTGTCCTTTCACCTGACTGTCTACATTTACACACGCCTATTATCTATGTAAATGTATTGCTATGCAGCTCAGCTGTATGAATTTTAATATGTTGTGTCATTTCGTTTGAGAAACACTTACAGTGAAGTGAGCGAGCGCAGGCCACTAAACGCATCTTCTGCAATCTCGGATATCTGATTCTTGCTCAGGTCTCTGTAATAACATAAAACACACAAATAGAGATAATACAGTTGACTGTTAGAACAACAAAGGGATGGTTTGCACATTTGTCTGACAGGATGTCGATACTCTATAAATACCCAGCAAACTCGATACTGAGAACATTAGAAACTATCTGGTGGCCATCATTAGCATTTTAAAATTGAAAACCATTTACTTCTTCTCACATATAAAGCTATTACATGACTTGAAATACAGCAATTTAGCTGTGTGGACCAGTTACAATGACATGAGGGTGATTAACTAATGATTTGTCTTCTGTCATGTATACTAGATATCAGTGTTTCTCAATTTTGGGTTGTTGAGGTAGAAATTACAGTAACTCCACAATGATTCCGAGAGAAGTGGTTGTCAAAAACTGTACTCAAAATACTGAGCTCTTCATGTCAAGGGATGACTGCAAAAGCAGAGGTGAGAAGTTCTCATTAAATATCTGAATTTGTGTCTAAAATATAGATTTTCTTGAGCAGGACGACATCCCTCTGGAAACTGCTGTGCATGTTATGATCCCTTCTACTATTTTTTATAAGTGTCTGACAGGAGATCACTTGCAGCAAGTATAGAGTTCATTTATAGGGTGAAAAAGTATAAAAAGACAAAGTGTGTATATCTCTAGATCTGTCAAAAGAAGAAATGTTTAGCTGATTTTAAAGTGGTTTTTGGATGTACGCTATCATTCAAAAGTTTAGGGTCGGTAAGATTTTCTCAGAAGAAGAAGTCTCACCAAGGCTGCATTTATTTATTCATAAATACATTAAAGAAGAGTAATATTGTGAAATATGAATACCATTTAAAATAACCATTTTCTATTTGAATATAATTTAAAATGTAATTAAGAAATATTTCTGATTATTCTCAATGTTGAAAACAGCTGCTTAATATTTTTGTGGAAACGGTGATACATTAATTTACAGGATTATTTTGATGCATTTCAAAAGAATGTCATTTATTTGAAATAGAAATCTTTTGTAAGATTATAAATGTTTTACTGTCACTTTTGGTAAATTTAATACATCATTGCTGAAAAAAGTATTAATTTATTGTTAAAAATCTAGTGTAAATGGTACAATCATTTATGACAACTGTCGGAGTATTTGACATCTTAATGGATATGACAATGTTGCTATGTTAGGTCTTGGTGGAATAGATCTGCTACACTGCTGATTGCTGCTGTTGCTGCTGTTATTACTGCTGCTGTTATTACTACTGCTGTTACTGCTTTTATTACTGCTGCTGCTATTATTGCTGTTGCTGCTGCTGTTATTACTGCTGCTGTTATTACTGCTGTTGCTGCTGCTATTATTACTGCTGTTGTCGCTGTTATTACTGCTGCTGCTGTTATTGCTGCTATTGCTGCTATTATTACTACTGCTGTTGCTGCTGTTATTACTGCTGCTGCTGTTATTGCTGCTTCTGTTATTACTGCTGTTGTTGCTGTTATTACTGCTGCTGTTGTTATTGCTTTTATTACTGCTGCTGCTATTATTGCTGTTGCTATTATTACTGCTGTTGCTGCTTTTATTACTGCTGCTGCTTTCATTGCTGCAGCTGCTATTATTACTGCTGTTGTCGCTGTTATTAATGCTGCTGCTGCTGCTGTTATTACTACTGCTGCTTTTATTACTGCTGCTGCAGCTGCTGCTGTTATTACGGCTGCTGCTGCTATTATTACTGCTGTTGTCGCTGTTATTTCTGCTGCTGTTATTACTGCTGCTGCTATTATTGCTGTTGCTGCTGCTGCTGTTACTGCTGCTGATGCTGTTATTACTGCTGCTGCTGCTATTATTGCTGCTGCTGTTATTGCTGCTGCTGTTGCTGCTGTTATTACTGCTGCTGCTGCTATTATTGCTGCTGCTGTTGCTGCTGTTATTACTGCTGCTGCTGTTATTGCTGTTGCTGCTGCTGTTATTACTGCTTCTGCTGCTGCTATTATTGCTGCTGCTGTTACTGCTGCTGTTGTTGCTGCTGTTATTACTGCTGCTGCTGTTATTGCTGTTGCTGCTGCTGTTATTACTGCTGCTGCTGCTGCTATTATTGCTGCTGCTGTTACTGCTGCTGCTGTTGCTGCTGTTATTACTGCTGCTTATGCTGCTATTATTGCTGCTGCTGTTGCTGCTGTTATTACTGCTGCTGCTGTTTTTGCTGCTGTTGCTTTTATTACTGCTGCTGCTGTTATTGCTGCTATTGCTGCTGCTACAGAGCAAGTACAGGACTTGCTATTGCCAATTCATACATGACATGCTGCTATGAGCAAGTAAGACATGCTGCTGCTGTACAATAGCATACATGATTATGCTGCTGTTATTGCTGCTGCTGCTGTTGCTATTATTGCTGCTGCTGTTGCTGCTGTTATTGCTGTTGCTGCTGTTGCTTTTATTACTGCTGCTGCTGCTGTTATTACTGTTGCTGCTGTTATTACTGCTGCTGTTGCTATTATTGCTGCTGCTGTTGCTGCTGTTATTGCTGTTGCTTTTATTACTGCTGCAGCTGCTGCTGTTATTACGGCTGCTGTTGCTATTATTGCTGCTGCTGTTGCTGCTGTTATTGCTGCTGCTGCTGTTATTACTGCTGCTGTTGCTATTATTGCTGCTGCTGTTGCTGCTGTTATTGCTGTTGCTGCTGTTGCTTTTATTACTGCTGCTGCTGCTGTTATTACTGTTGCTGCTGTTATTACTGCTGCTGTTGCTATTATTGCTGCTGCTGTTGCTGCTGTTATTGCTGTTGCTTTTATTACTGCTGCAGCTGCTGCTGTTATTACGGCTGCTGTTGCTATTATTGCTGCTGCTGTTGCTGCTGTTATTGCTGCTGCTGCTGTTATTACTGCTGCTGTTGCTATTATTGCTGCTGCTGTTGCTGCTGTTATTGCTGTTGCTGCTGTTGCTTTTATTACTGCTGCTGCTGCTGTTATTACTGTTGCTGCTGTTATTACTGCTGCTGTTGCTATTATTGCTGCTGCTGTTGCTGCTGTTATTGCTGTTGCTTTTATTACTGCTGCAGCTGCTGCTGTTATTACGGCTGCTGTTGCTATTATTGCTGCTGTTGTCGCTGTTATTACTGCTGCTGCTGCTGTTATTACTGCTGCTGCTGCTGTTATTGCTGCTTCTGTTATTACTGCTGTTGTTGCTGTTATTACTGCTGCTGTTGTTATTGCTTTTATTACTGCTGCTGCTATTATTGCTGTTGCTGTTATTACTGCTGTTGCTGCTTTTATTACTGCTGCTCCTTTCATTGCTGCTGCTGCTATTATTACTGCTGTTGTCGCTGTTATTAATGCTGCTGCTGCTGCTGTTATTACTACTGCTGCTTTTATTACTGCTGCTGCTATTATTACTGCTGTTGTCGCTGTTATTTCTGCTGCTGTTATTACTGCTGCTGCTATTATTGCTGTTGCTGCTGCTGCTGTTACTGCTGCTGTTGCTGTTATTACTGCTGCTGCTGCTATTATTGCTGCTGCTGTTACTGCTGCTGCTGTTGCTGCTGTTATTACTGCTGCTGCTGCTATTATTGCTGCTGCTGTTGCTGCTGTTATTACTGCTGCTGCTGTTATTGCTGTTGCTGCTGCTGTTATTACTGCTGCTGCTGCTGCTATTATTGCTGCTGCTGTTACTGCTGCTGCTGTTGCTGCTGTTATTACTGCTGCTTATGCTGCTATTATTGCTGCTGCTGTTGCTGCTGTTATTACTGCTGCTGCTGTTTTTGCTGCTGTTGCTTTTATTACTGCTGCTGCTGTTATTGCTGCTATTGCTGCTGCTACAGAGCAAGTACAGGACTTGCTATTGCCAATTCATACATGACATGCTGCTATGAGCAAGTAAGACATGCTGCTGCTGTACAATAGCATACATGATTATGCTGCTGTTATTGCTGCTGCTGCTGTTATTACTGCTGCTGTTGCTATTATTGCTGCTGCTGTTGCTGCTGTTATTGCTGTTGCTGCTGTTGCTTTTATTACTGCTGCTGCTGCTGTTATTACTGTTGCTGCTGTTATTACTGCTGCTGTTGCTATTATTGCTGCTGCTGTTGCTGCTGTTATTTCTGTTGCTTTTATTACTGCTGCAGCTGCTGCTGTTATTACGGCTGCTGTTGCTATTATTGCTGCTGCTGTTGCTGCTGTTGCTTTTATTACTGCTGCTGCTGCTGTTATTACTGTTGCTGCTGTTATTGCTGCTATTGTCGCTGTTATTACTGCTGCTGCTGTACATGACTTGCTATTGCCAATTCATACATGACATGCTGCTGTGAGCAAGTAAGACATGCTGCTGTACAATAGCATACATGATTTACCCATAGCAGATCTATACAGGTGGAGCTGAGGAAGGAGAAGGGTTTCTGAAAGCATGCTGCACTGCTAAGGCAAATGCTAACCAAGTATTTGAAGGTTGAGCAGCAAGCTCATTGGCTACTGATACAGCAGGAACCAGTCAGCTGTGCCCTATAGAGAATGATGTGATTGCATGCAGGTTGAGTTAAAGACCTAAAGATCAGCCTGCGCCATCTAGAGTTTCATGACAGAACTTTGTATGTGTTTGTTTTGTTGTGTGAGAAAGATCTTACATTCTCTTTAGCTTCTTGTATGTGGAGAACGCTCCTGCTGGGATGCTCTTGATCATGTTCTGCTCCAGACGGCTACACAGGAACAGATGGATACGTTTTGTTATACAACACTGACTTTTCCATTACATTAGAAATTGTAAATAATACAATTACAAAACAAATATGGCACAGCACAGAAAAGACAACAATGTAATATTCCTGTAGGTGTTTCACAAATGTACATGTACATATTACATTTATTCCTCTCAACACAGATCTGTTGGTAATTCATTTCTCAGAGTCTGAAAGCATGTGTAGGTGTGTCCCACTTTTAAAAATTAAACATTCCAATTAAAATAAAAAAGCCTGATTTTAAGTTCAACAAATAACTTTAGTTCATGTAACCATCTTTATATTCATGCTATAAAAAAACATAACCAGATCTGAACAACATAATACATTTTTATTTAGAATAATTTCATTTATCTACTATTTATCATTTCTGCTTTTATTATTTAAAATCGCTCTAGAACCACAGAGCAAGAACCCGATTCAGTGAAAATTGTTTTTGATTTGTTGAACCTAAAGTGCCTTAAAGGACTCTTTCTTTGAAGAACCTTTCATTTTTGAGAGTCTTGCTGGTGCTTAATGCTCCTTCAGGAGGTCTACAGAGAAAGCTATCTAATGCTTTATGGCAGCCTGTACATTAAGTGTTCAATTTGTGTTTTGGCTCATTGGGATAAGAGTGCACTGAAAACAAGTCCCTGAGAAATAAGCGCAGCTCTACTGCATGCTCCAGGTTATACATCATTTCATTAGCCCAATTTGTTTTTGGCCATGGGCTCGTTTGGGCTAATGTGTCCTAGCCTGCATATCCATTTATTATGCAAAGGTCATACACTATTGACATAACAACAACGGCGAGGAACAGCACATATCAGGGCAATTACCTACCTGTCCTTTAGTGCAAACAAGGATCTCTGAATCAATATGGATACCAAATACCCTGACCAAGACAATATGGACATTGTCCAAAGCACGAGAACATTCAAACAGCCTGAGGTAAGACAGCCAAAGCACATTGAAAAACTTGTGTTTTCTTTGTAACAGTATGCATATGTGTGAGCAATCTGCTGCATCGCTATATGGTCATTAAACACAACATCCCAGCCTATTCGCACAATGGAAACGTCGGCCTTGCAAATTTCCCATGCACAACCAAAACGTCCTTGTTTTTTGGAGTATACCGCAAAACCTCTTTTAGATGTTCTCTTGTATTTGAAGGACAGTGAATACAGAAGTAGCTGGAACAACAACAAGGTCAGATGTTTTAAATGGCAGTGCTGTATGAATTACATTAATTTGATTGCTTTTTACTCAGAAAGCTAAGATTAATATGCTAACATTAACATTACACAAGCTAACATAGACAGCGCAATACTGCAAAGGTCATATAAAAAAATTAATAGGCAGAAAAATTGACAATAACATTAATCTAATAGCTGCTTTAAAAAAAAAAAAAGTAACCAAATCACATTAAAAGCCACAGTCATCAAAGACAACGAAGGCTTTAGAGAATATACCTCTAAATGAAGTTAAAATGAACATTCGGAAGAGCGTTTCCTTGCAAGACTGTGTAGAAATGTCCATATTTGGGGTACTAAAATAAGTATTCTTCTACAGTATTGGCAGCACCGAGAACCAACTCAATTCCAGGTCTTGATTAATACACACATCTTGGTGAGGTATAAATGTAAATGTAATGTGAAACAGTTTTATGCAGTTTAAATGCAACCTAATAGACTGTTCCAAGCTCTTTGTTCTTTATTTTATTTCTAACCATTTACTTGAATAGTAACTTGTAACAGCTAATAACGGGGTGCACTCATTAGCATACTGGCTTTTGCTGTTGTGAAATGTCATATCAACTACGAAAGTCTTGGTGTAAGAGTAATTATGAAGTATATACTTAGTATTTATATCACAGACAACTTTGGTTAAGCACCGCTTGAATCTGCTAATAAGACACTTGGCTTTCCTGGACATTAGATCAAACTCAGTATAACTTGCCTCATTTTGATCCTTAACTGGTTATCTACAGTACTTGCCTAAACCCAGCAGACAGACTGGTAGACCTCCAGTAGCACTGAGCAAGATCTATCTGCAACTGCAGCACAGCGTTAACGCACTCGCTAATGAGGCAGCTACACCGCACTGCTAATGGCCTTTGTTATATGACAAGAGGAAGAAGGCAGATCACTGCACAGACAATACCAGCGGTAAGTGCTTATCACCCTGGCAGATTTGACACAAATAGAGAAGGGAAAATAGAGTGGAATCCATACATTTCCACAATTCCTTCAGGCAGGTTGGCAGGAATCTCCGTCAGGCCTTTTCTACGGCAGTCTACGATGTTGTTGTTGCAGGTGCAGTCGGCAGGGCAGACGGACACCTGGGGAGCACATGACCTTGGCTCCGACTGAGTAGGACCTGGGGTGGAGAAAAAGATGGAAAAATAACATATCAGGAGGAAAATTGACTAAAGGCAACAAGGTTTAATGACACAAGAAAAGAAATGGAGATCACGGGGAACATTAACACCACTTTGAGTCAAATATGAATTGAAACACATGCTTTCTGATAGTAGTTATAACTGTCATGTAGCTTCCATTCAGGACTATGAAATTTAGCATTAGTTCAAATAACAGCATGAGTCGAGACGGGTGAAAATAGCTTTTAATACAGTACATAATCAGCAAGAACGGGCTCCCTGTTGTTTTATTGTCTTCCTTTGCAGCTTAATTAAGCAACGCTTTTCTTGCAGCGTGTTTTGTGTTTGTGTTGGAGTATATTCATCAGTTGATTAATCAGAGGGGGAGGAAAAGGGGGCTTAATTAACAAGAGCTGAACGTGAACTTTTTCACCAATGAAACCCAAAGGTCCATTAAGATACAGAATGTATTGAGTGGCTTTATAAAACAACACAATGAAAAGGCCCTCAGTGGTTACTTGCAATAAATAGACAATATTTGCACATTAATTATTATTAGATTTTTTTTTTTTTTTTTGTATAGAAAATGAACCCTATTTAAAGGGTTAGTTCACCCAAAAATGAAAATTATGTCATTTATTACTTACCCTCATGCCGTTCCACACCCGTAAGACCTTCGTTAATCTTCAGAACACAAATTAAGATATTTTTGCTGAAATCCGATGGCTCTGTGAGGCCTGCATAGGCAGCAATGACACTTCTTCTCTCAAGATCCATAAAGGTACTAAAAACATATTTAAATCAGTTCATGTGAGTACAGTGGTTCAATATTAATATTATAAAGCGACGAGAATATTTTTGGAGCGGCAAAAAAAACTAAATAACGACTTATTTAGTGATGGCCGATTTCAAAACACTGCTTCAGGAAGCTTCGGAGCACAGATGAATCAGTGTGTCGAATCTGCTGTTCGGAGCGCCAAAGTCACGTGATTTCAGCCGTTGGCGGTTTGACACGCGATCTGAATCATGATTCGACACACTGATTCATTTATGCTCCGATGCTTCATGAAGCAGTGTTTTGAAATCGGCCAGTGTTTTGAATTGGCGCTCCAAAAATATTCCCGTCGCTTTATAATACTAATATTGAACCACTGTACTCACATGAACTGATTTAAATATGTTTTTAGTACCTTTATGGATCTTGAGAGAGGAAGTGTCATTGCTCCCTATGGAGGCCTCATGGAGCCATCGGATTTCAACTAAAATATCTTAATTTGTGTTCCGAAGATGAACAAAGGTCTTACGGGTGTGGAACGGCATGAGGGTGAGTAATAAATGACATTATTTTCATTTTTGGGTGAACTAACCCTTTAAAGACCATTAAGATTTATTATTTATTTAGCTAAAATTATTCTCACAACACTTCTCCTATTACTGTCAGTACTATAATGTGAAAAAAAAAGTATGTCAGAGGAATATATGTCATGAAAGAATTTCCTGGACTGAATGCAAAAAATGCAAAAAACAAAACACAAAATTATGGTCCTTAATTTTCTTGCAAAATATGATAAATATAGTCTATAATATAAATATAATCATAAAATTTCTCTCTTTTTTTTTTTTTTTTAGTAGTTATAAGATTTACCCAGACAGATGTGGAAACTGACATTAGAGTTAGGAGTGAAAAGAAGGACATTGTGAAAGAGTAAGTAAATACCGTGCCATACCTGTGCACACAAATTCTCTCTTTTGAACATCAGGGACATTGAGACCTCTCATATGGGCGGGGGCCATGCACTGTGTGAAAGGGGCCAGCCCCCTTCTCTGCCGCAGCCAATCAGAGAGCCAGGACAGGTGGCAGTCGCAGTGCAGGTTGTTGGAGTGCAGGCGACTGGAGAGAGAGAGAGAGAATAATGAGGGACAGATAGTGAGACAGTATCGAATAAAGGTCAGAGGAGGTTTGTATGTTTAGCATGAATACTGGAGTGGATGATTCCTGAGAATTGTCAGGAAATAGCTCTTTGAAGACAACATCAGAAGAGAAATGTTTACCACACACTTCGTGTCATATTCCATCTGTGATATGGCATTTAAATGCAAAAGAGGAAGGAAATAGCTGCTGAGATCAAGTAAGTATTCATAGGGAGAATCTCTATAAAGTTTCAGTAATGCAGACTCGGAATAACACGTCAGAATTAAAGTGACAAGGGTATTTCTATTGTACAGATGATAGTACCATCTCCACCGAGACCACAGGAAACCACTCGCAAATCCCCAGAGCATGCACCCTCATTTCATCAAGGTCTTCGACAATATGGCACAATTCCCAATAACATCTTAATATAAATCTCTCAAGGGCCTTTACACAAAGGGGACGAGAGACACAGTTCAAAGAAAAAGTGGTGTCAGCAAATCAAAAGGCGCAGCTATATCGGTCACCACTGTCTGTAAATGAAATAACAAGCTGAATCCAGTTAGGGGGACAAAAACCTGCTCATTGACAATTTCAGCATGGGGGCGACGGTTTTAATAGAGCTTTTCCCATTACAAATCCAGTATCTGGCCCCCTGTCTTTGCGGATTAATTACAGATGAGTGGGATTACAGAGATGGATGACATGGGGAGAAGGAGCCTCGGCTGCCTCAGCTACGCATGGGATGAGCCGTGGACGGACACAATGGGGCAGCTCTACATGCACACACACCCTATCGACCGTGATACACGGAAAATGACTACTTGCCTAGCGGTGGGAGTGCTTTTCATTTGTCTGAGTTATTGAATGGCAAGCATCATGCGGTGATATCATTTGATCTAATTGAATGCACAAAGATAGTACGTCTGTAGAAGGGGATGCGAAGTGGAGGTGGTGGGGGAAAGGTGAGGTGAACTGGACTATTTCATCAGAAACCTGGAGCCAAACCACCATCCTACTAAACGGATTACCAGCATCTCTAAACATTTGATTTAATAAGTTGTTTTTACGAGCAACAAATTCAATACAGATATATCAGGGATATTAGAGACAGAAAATTCAATCCAAAGGAACTGGGTAGCAACCAAAGCCTCGCTGTGGATAATTCAATACTGCCCAGGGAGCAACGCGCCTGGCCATCCGAGCATCAGCAAATTCAATCCCGCATGAGGGGGCTGGCCTGTCTGATGGGCTGACTGATGGGAGGGAGGCCAGACTGCTCGGCTGTGGAGCTCGAGCTATGGATGACTCCAGGGAGAACGCTCGGCGGCCATGACGGAGGAAGGAGGAGATATAGATAGAAAAAGAAATGACTGATCGAAGGAGGAATCTCCGAAAATGTGCGCCAGGGTCACGATAACCCTAAAACCTTGTATTTCAGACAGAGATTCAAGCTCTCAAGAAATGAAACTAGTGCTTACTCTTGACATATTTCTTTATTTATCTCTCTACTAGACCCAAAGTTCAGAGAAGAATGACCACACTCGAATAACAACAAAAGCATCTCTGAGTCGCGTTAATATCGTAGGTCGGCCACAGCAGGAAATGATTCATGCGAGATTTGGGGACTGTGTAATTATTTATATCAATTGTGGTTTGGGTCTGACAGTGCAACACAGGCATCTGTGTATTATAGCCATCTCAAAATGTTCAACCAAGACAATGTCTGCTGCACAAACAGACCACCGCTCTGATAACTGGCACGGCGTCACCACAGAGCCTGGAGAGAGGCTCCAATCAAGCAGCAAATCCTCAAAAAAAGAGTTAAGATGTAGTATTAACGTCACTAAATGTAGACAGTATATAAATGTCTGATGGTGTAGCATTCGTAGTAATCAGGGCTCGACATTACATTTGTCAAATGCGGGTGGATTTCAGCATTGGCGTGTAACGCAGTCACTCCTACTGTATAGCCATATAGGCAGGTTGAATTTAATATATAATATATACATTTTTCAATTGTAGTCTTTTAAAAAGGCATCTGAAATAATAAACTAAGTTTAACATTGTTTTGTCATAAATATTGTTTTTTCGATACATATCTGAAACAGATGCTCATTTTCCGCAGAATAGATACATGATACCAGCTGCGCTTTCTCTCTCTCTCATCTCTCCAACAGCGAATCGACACACAAACCCGCCTCCCCTCACTCACTTGTTTCATTTGCTCTGGATGAATATTGTTGGTGTTACAGGGCTTGAATTTCACTGTGGGATTGTGCATAATTTTACTAATTCCCGCAGATTTTGTTCTCACACCCAAAATGCGCACATAAAGCCGCCTCTGAGTACTAAATTGAGTTCTTTTTCGCTACTTATTGCGCTTAAACAGTCAAATACACACAAAATAAAATGATCAAAATGCTGGTCTTGGTGAGTATTCACGTAAATATAGTCAGTTATGTTGTAAGTGAACGTAACCAGTTGAGAGAGAAAACGCAACAGGATATAATGGATCCGTGCATCAGGTCTTAAAGTGACAGCAGCCTAATATACCTGCTGCCAAATTATGAGATAATATTACAAATTCCCTATATGGCAGTTTTTGCCCATGGTATCAATGTCAAATGAAAATGCTGAGTAACTTTGGAAAACCACTAGCCACATAGGCTGGTGAGCAAAAAAGTTAATGTCAAGCCCTGGTAGTAATACCATGAAGTGGACAAGAAGCTTCTCAGTACTCACAGTGTCCGCAGCTTGGGCATGTGGTTGAAGCTTGACAGTGGGATGAGGGTGATGTTGTTGTTGTTGAGAGTGCTAGAAAGAAAAAAGAGAGAGAACAAATGTTAGAAAAAGCGAGTGACTCCAGATAACATTTGACAATAAAGACCAGGTCATGCGCCTTAGAGTAAAAAATAAAAAGAGAATTAGTTAGATACATTTTAAAATAAGAAAGTCACACTGTGAGTAGTGTGTGTTCACATGAGTGTGTAATGGGCTGCAAAAGCATGATATCATCGATGATGTGCACACTTGTAATTATGGACGGCAGACCTCTCTGTTTCCTGTCATACCAGCCACAGTTCTGATTAGCACTACTTAGCTGACCTAATCTTGTAATCAATCCATCCCACCCCATAACCCCCAAACCTATCACACACATGCAGAACACACAGCCTCCTGTACCTCCACCTCTTGGAAAATGGTCTGGAATTTCTCAATTTAGGATTTTAATGGTTCCTGCTTGGTGGGGAGAAACTGCAGAATCCCGCCGACTACGCCAACTCAGTTTACAGCTCGGGTTTGGGGTCTGAGTGTTCCTTCTAATGAAAGGTTTAATGACAGCCAGTTTTTGGAGTGAATTCTCTAAAGGCCCCCCTTGAGTTTACAGTGAATCCATGATTTACATTGTACATTTATGCATTTGGCAGACGCTTTTATCTAAAGTGACTTACATTGCATGCATTCAATTTATGCATTACCTGGAAATTGAACCCATGAACTATTTGCTAGCGCCATGCTCTACTGTTTGAGCTACTGGAAAACAAATACTCCCAATGATTTTGGCTTTGATCTCATTGCCTGTTAACTTATCAGACCAGCTCCTGGTCTTGCTTTTTATTCAAGGCCAGGTAGTTCATTCTAAACACTGTGGTGAACAAACAAGCTATTTACATTATTTACCATTTGAGAGATCAGACTTACAATTTCGACCAATGGAAATTTCCCAGCCCGTGTCCAATTTTTTGAAAGTGGGTACTATAAAACTGCACAAATAAGAGGAAAACTAATCCCTCTAAAATATAACATTCTTGTGGGACTTTAAATGATATCTGAATATTGATTTTGGCTCTGATCTGTGGTGGAACACTTTATTATGAGTGAGGGAAAGAAGAAAACTAACTAAATGGAATGGAAAATTATTGTTATTCTACACAGACACACAGAAAATTCCACACAAATTACACACAGGGTGAAGGAATCACCCTCGTGAGGAGTTGACCAAATCCGCACCAGAAAGCGATCCTCTTGTCAAGGCCACTGAGGTTTCATCGCTGTTCTCTGCTGCTCTATAGAGATGTAAATAGAAGAAGCTCTGGGCAAGCCTAAGGGAGGAACGCCCTGGTAAAAGCCTGTAATACCAAACCATCACCAAGGGAAAAAGCAATTTGCCCAGGAAGGACTCAGTCCTATCTGTAAAACCTTCACTCTCTTCTGGGAGCATCCTCCAAAGTTAGGTGATGTAAGTTAAGAAAAGAACAAAAAATGAAGACAAGACTGAGAACTGAAGGAGGACTATTAAAGAGGGAAGAGGATCCACAGAGAGCGCCGAACAGCTTGTGCTTGCTGTGGTAGTGCTCGCTGGCTCATTCATATTTCAGCCATCCGGTTTCCAGGATTAGAAGCCATGAGTAAAAATAATCTCATATAGATTTCATTCATGCAATCGTAATTTGAAAATGCTGGAGCAGGACTGGGCATCGTAGTCACGTTAAGTCGGCTTAAACCTGACATGTTCCATGCTCCAGAGCGATGACCTTCGGTGTCTCAGCGGTTAGACTGCACCTGTTAATATGGACACGACTGACTCGAGTTAAGCTTTACTACAAAAAACGATGAACACTAGACCAAGGGCCTTAAAGTAGAGCCCATTGTAGAAATAGAAGACTGTCAGTCTTCCCTTTATCCAGCCCTCTGCACTGCAGAGGGCCGCCCACTGCTGCAGCGTGGGATCTGAGCAAATAACAGCGCAGCATGAGCGACTCTTGCTAAAGCCACTTGTGATAATTGAAGATCACCTTGAGTCTTTAAAATTCCTTTGTCTTCATCGCCAGCAATATTAAGTCATTCCGCCTGTGTCGCCTTGTAGTTGACCATAAATCAAAAATGTGTTAAGCAAAATCAACGTGCTGCAGGGGGAAGTACCGCATCCACAGTGACTCCTGAGAAAGTGCATCCAAGCTGAAATTAAATGAAATCAATGCGGGATCTGACAAATACCAAACTCTACAGCTTGACTGTGAAACTTTATGATTTTATTTAAAGCTCTATTGATGCAGGCGTCAACAGAACCAGGAGGCTGTTAACTGCTCACAACGCTTAGTCTTCAGACCCTCTCAGAGGGGCACGTTTTCTTTTTGCTTCTCTTTTCTAAATCAAGAAAGCTTTCCCACAGTCGCAAAAAGCTTGACAGTGGGGTCTTAAGTGCTCTTAGGCTTTCTTCGGGCCGTCATTAGAGGGACTTGGAGAGGGTCTCTGGATACTTCACTCCCAAAAGACAGCAGCATTTTCAGAGCCAGGACATTTTGAAATAAGAAAATAAGAGAGAGGTTGTTTTGGTGGATGCAGGGAAATAACTGAAGTGCTCCCGGCATCTGACTTGGTGCCATTCACTTGCAAAACTGAGAAATCAGGGGTCAAAGATACGTTATTTGACATGACAGGTTTGAGGAAAGGCAATGCTCTTCCTGTGAGTGTGTACCTGTTAACTGATGCTTGTTCTAAATCACATTCTTGAGATAAATGGGACAAATTATGGTGTTTTGCTAAACTTTTTTTTATCTTTTCAATCCATATTTTCTTTCATGTGGCATGAAGTCGAGCGCATTTGAAGAGGGGCTACTGTTAGAAAGTGTATAGAGTTGGGAATACACAAGTTCTACATACGACTACCGTTCACTTACTCTCTTGGAAACTAGATGTGAGCCAACATGTCTGTGATGTTGTCATGGTTCCATGGGAAACTGCAGCACAATTGTGAGTTTGCAATGCAAGCGTCCATCCGAGCAACCGTTTACAGGGCATCCTTGCGTCAGGCCCTCAAGTCAAAACAAATGATTAAAGTGCCTCCAGATGGAGCGTAATTTCATTATGAGCGCTTAGGCTCCACTTGTTGCAGTGTGATGGAATTCATGTGCATACTGAAGGATGGAAATTTTCGCCATTGTTTAACTTAGCATTGTAAGTTCAGTTACAGCACAAAGCCGCAATCAGATGTTATTCCGCTAATTCAAATAAACTCAGTGAGGATAAACAGAGAAATAACATGATCTCGGCTCATAATCCCATCCATGTGGTTTATGTCCAAGTGTCTATGTATACATGAAACATAAAAAAGGCACTCCATCTCTCAATGGAGCAGAGGATGGGAGGAGAGGCAAAAAGAACAGGTACTACACCGAAAACAGACACGATTCCCCTGCCATTGATGAGGCCATTATAGCGCAAATGAGGACAGATTGAATCTAAGCTGTTCCGTCGGCCTCCCTCCTCGCTCTGGCCATCCAGGAGCGAATGATTAATTGTGCGCAAGGGTCCGACTGCTGAAACTCACGATTTCCAGCCCGCCCCCTCCTCATCTCCCCGAGCTTTGGCGTAGACCACACGAAGATAACGCAATGGGGCCATGTCTGGTGGCAAGGCAATTTCCTGTGCTTGAAAGTGCTGTTTGTGAGCTAATGACAGCTCTCTCCCCCTCCACTCCCCTAATCCATCCTCTCATTTAGCCATCAGCTTGCCCTTTCTCCCTCCGCCTGCCTGTTGTCTGTCACATAAAGACTCATCTATTGACTAAAGACAACCTTTCAATCAGGCCTTGCAGAAGTAAGACTGATTTGTCCAGAGGGAGGCGAACCCGTGTTAGAAATTAAAGATGCATGGAATATCTGATTCAAGGGAATCTGCTCTCCCAATTTCCCAAAGTGGGACCAACTGCACCAGCTAGAGGACATTTGTTAAATCTGAAAAGAGCTAATGTTTTTTACGGGAGCACAGGGGTTAGAAATGATTAGGATAAAGGGCGGCAAGGGCCGAAAAGAGCAAAGCTCAGTGATATCGTTGCCAAGAGGAACATTCAAAAGGTCTTGCTTTGAGAAAATGACATTATGAAGGTAGGAAACTGCCAAACCATAAGCCCTAACCATAAGAAAATTATATTTCTCAAACCTTCCATATGAAAT
The DNA here is from genome assembly GCF_018812025.1 of Megalobrama amblycephala. Taxonomy (NCBI): domain Eukaryota; kingdom Metazoa; phylum Chordata; class Actinopteri; order Cypriniformes; family Xenocyprididae; genus Megalobrama; species Megalobrama amblycephala. The sequence continues at coordinate 4,439,410 of NC_063066.1, forward strand.
ACACGATTTTTCATTCGTAATATATTTAGGTTTCGATCAAACGCCCACTTGCCTCCCTCCAAAACAATCCTGGGACGTCAACGTAACCACAGAAATGCAATAGCCTCTCCAAATCAGCATATTTCCAAGTTCTTGATCCTGACGGAATGCCATTTTGTACCCAGGATTAATAATCCGCCTCTTCACACTCACTTACACAATCTGACAACACATTGCAAATACTCAGAAGGTTTACCCTGGTCGGTATTGCGTGGCATGCCATAGTACTACAAGCTAGTCTCTTTAAATAAAAATGTGAAACCCTCATTAAAACGGCACTCGTGATTAGGAACACATCTGTGGATTTAAAGGCGGAGGATGGCTTTGGCGAGGCCATAGTAAGGAGTGGTGAGCTGTGAAGTCGTCCCTTTGGGGCACGGTGCCCATGCTATCATGCTAAACTCACTTTAGTTCGACCAGCAAGGTCCATGCCAAGCTGTCGAGAAAAATGTGCCGTGCACACATTGACAAATGACAGCATTTGGCAGGAGGATAGGACAGTGGTAATGTGAAAATTTGGGCCTTCTTATCAATGCATAGGAAGGAAAGTCACCTTCAGGAGATGGCACGGAAATGTCTCGGCACTTTCCTGCTCATAAAAAAATGACACAGCGGGGCAAAAAATTTCACATGATTTGACATTTGATTCAGAGCCAGAATTTTCTGTACAAAAGTGGTTATAAAATATGCAGAGGCTCCAGCGCTTGTGAGAGTGCAGTATGTGTGTAGACAAAACTGAGTGGGGTATATGGGGAGATTCCAAAAACCTCTTTCTCACAATACTAAAAATTCCCTTCTCACATTTAAACCACATTTCACAAAATAGCCCTGAAGGATGATAATAAAATATTTGGAAAGATTCCACAAAAGAGCCAAGTGTTTAAAGGCATAAAAAAAAAAAAAAAAAAAAAAAAACATAAAGCGCATCCATATTGCTCTAAGCATAATTTGAAACAGATTACATGAGGCGTTCTCATCGTGTTCTTAACACAATAAGAACAGAACAAAATATGCTCAACGTAACACTGCTAGAAATTAATCAGCTTGAATACTTGACCAATTAAACAATCTTTGGGTTTTTTGGCTTATGCAGCATAACTGAATTTACATATTTTGAATTATACACTCTTAAAAATGCTGGGTTAAAAACAACCCAAGTTGGGTTGAAAATGGACAAACCCAGCGATTGGGTAGTTTTATTTAACTCAACTATTGTTTAAAAATGACTGTATTACTTGCTTAAAATTAACCCAAAATATGTTGGAAATTGACATTTATAAATAAGTCAAATGAATAATAATTAAACAATAAACATTTATTAAATTGCTTATTACCTTTTGATTATTATTGCTGCCTCCAGTAATCAGTGTGTCTGATTTTTAATTTTGGGTTCATTTTAAGCCAGCCATATAGTCATTTTTAAACAATAGTTGGGTTAAAAAAAACTACCCAATCGCAACTTAGGTTGTTTTTAACACAGCATTTTTTAGTCAAATTTTAGTTTTTGTTCTACTTAAGAAAGGTTTAAAGTTTATTTAACACTCAGATCATGCCTTCATTCATTATTTTTAAAAAGCGAATTTTCATTTCACCTGAATTACTTGGCTTATTAACTATTTTTGAACTCCCTTAACCAAAAAAAAAAAAATTCTGTATATTTGACCATGGTGTGCATGAAAATTGAGTTTGAGGCATATACCCATGAAAAATATTCAGTTATTCTTACGCCACATGAAATCTCATTTATATTATATTTAAAATTTGATTTGATTTGTCTGTGGAAATTAGAAATGTGAAACTACCAATGTTCTTAGTTATGCACCAACTACAATTTCATGAATCTAATAAAACTTAGATAAGATGGATAGTTTATAATGCACAATCCATCTAACCTACATATTTAAAGCGAGAATGTAAATATAAAATGGCTTGATTAGGTGTATATTCATAGTGATCAGAACAAAGAATGAGAGCAAGAGCAAGCGGTACCTAAGTATTAAATGGAAAATAATGCTTCTTAAAGGCAGGTCTAGGTGCTCTGCAGATGGAGAACACATCAATGTGCCGCCTACCGCACTTCCTTCAGCTCATTGGGATGCAAGTCACGTCCTATGTGAGAAAATGTCCGAGATAGCTTTGAAGTCATTAGTTCAGTCATTAGCGCAGTTATGTTAAATATAAATTACAATTCATCAGCAGAAAGGGCCGATCATTAATTCTGTGTAGTTTGGCAGGCGTTAAATCACTGGCAGTCATTTAGTTGTGGAGGAGGGTTAGCCACGAACTGCTCTGTCTAATCTCCACTCTGATCACCATCTCCAAACCCGATGGAAGTGTTTAAATAGCTCCCTGCTTTGCGATTTTTTTTTTTTAAGTCACTGTTTATAGTGATCACCAAAATTCTACAGTGATCACGCAACCCAACAGCGAATGACGGGACGCTCGAATCTCTCAATTATGTCGCAGTGCACCATCTATTTTAATAGGTCTTTAACGATCATTGAGATTAAAAGATTCAGTTGGCCTCTGGAGTTATGCTTAACACAACACACTCAAACAATGCATTTAATATGACCCTTAAATTACACCTTAAGTGTGCTCTGAATTGCAAAAACACACATTAACATCACATTTTTTAAATGTTTATCACTCGTTCTTTCATTTATATCTCCAGATGTCACTAATCTACATTAAAACACGCTTGCCCTGAATTCCCATAATCCAACAGTGTTTTGGAACATGTGACATCTACAACCCCTGGACATTTCTAAAAGCATAAATGAACACTTAAAGTCAAAATTTCGGTAATTACTCACCCTCATGTCGTTCCACGCCCGTAAGACCTTCGTTCATCTTCGGAACACAAATTGAGATATTTTGATGAAATCTGAGCGTTTTTTTTTTTTTATCTCCCATAGAAAGCAAAGAAATTACCTCATTCAAGGTCCAGAAAACTAGTAAGACATTGTTAAAACAGTCGACGTGACTGCAGAGGTTCAACCTTAATGTTATGAAGCGACGAGAATACTTTTTGTGCGCCAAAACAAAACAAAAATAATGACTTTGTTCAACAATTTCTTCTCTCCCCTGTCATTCTCCTACACCGTTTATGTTCAGCACTTCCAGTTTCTACGTCAAAAGGCCGACTCGTTATTGGCCGACGCTGTTCACATGAGCAGCACGACGCATGCGTGTGAGCCGGCCAATAATGAGTCGGCGTTCGGACGTAGAACCTGAACATAAACAGTGTAGGAGAATGAAATTGTAGAATAAAGTCATTATTTTTGTTTTGTTTTGGCGCACAAAATTTATTCTCAATCACTTCATAATATTAAGGTTGATCCATTGTAGTCATGTTGACTATTTTAACGATGTCTTGAATGACGGTAATTATTTTGCTTTCTATAGGGGATAAAAAAACCTCTTGGATTTCATCAAAAATATCTTAATTTGTGTTCTTACGGGTGTGGAACGACATGAGGGTGAGTAATTAATGACAGAAATTTCTTTTTTGGGTGAACTAACCCTTTAAAACTCCACCACAAGCCTATAAATAAACATCACAATAATCTCATTCATCATACTCTTTGGTGATACAAGACATGGCTCTCAATCAGCTGTGCTGCTATTCAGAAAGATCAGGCGTAAGACAAAGGTTAGTCTGGGTTGCAATATATCTCACGCTGGAAATCATTATCCTCACATTGAGACTCAAAGCATTATCACTTGCGGCTAAATCACCGCACAGCACAAGCCAACACTTAATTTTCCCATCAATTACCTAGAGGTGTCAAATTCTTACAAACTGGCCCTATAGCATACCCGTAATGGTCAGTTAGCAGAATGTTGAATCTGCTACTGGAGAACACGGATGTAAGGTTGAGCTTGATTACTGCGCATGGGGTTATTTAGCCATGATACAGTGTCATTTGCAGTCCTGTGTGTTGCAGCCTCTCCAGAGGGGTGGAGAGATGGCTCAATCAGCAGGAAAGTGATGTGTATTCATGTACCACTGCTCTCCTTGGCTTGCCGAGGTCCCAAAGGTCTTTGGCAGAATCTAGGGAGGTTCTGTATTATTAATGAAAATTGATTCCCGACTTACTCATACTTTCCTGCTCTCGGGCTCCTGTTTTATAAGGTCATTTTCTGCTCTGGTCATGAGGACACAGGACAAAAAAACGAAAGATCTTTTTCCTTCTTTGATTCTCCTTTCACCTTGCTAACACTGCCGGAAAAACCTGTCTAACAACGATGTAACCGCCATGTCCTCTGGAGCCAGGAATTAATGGAGGGGGTGGTTTGGCTCCGGGTCCCCAGTGAGCGGCGCTCATTTGGAGGATGAGGTTGGCACTTAGCGCCCTGCCAATTGGCTTGATGGAGATGCGCCGGTTAGACCCCCTCCCGCTTCCTGCCTCACATCCTCTCTGGGACGATCCGGGGGATACCCAAGGAATAAAAATAAACTCACTTAAACGCATCAAATGTGTGCTATCAAAGCATTTGCTATGAACTCTGACTAAACCTGCTCTTGTGAGTGATGAAGGTGAACGCAACAGAGATTTGAGCGTCAAAGTGAGTCTAACGCACGGTTTAGGAAAGTAGGAAACGCAATTCCACAGACGTTCTAGACCAAAAACACACGGCACGCCGGCGTTTTTTTTTAACGCGCACCCAGAAAAGTCAGAACACTTTTTCTGGCGGCAACGATGCAGCACAATGACAAACGAGCAACTTTAGCTGTCGCACGGGGCGATCGCATGCTAAACGCCACGGTGTCGGACCGGACCAGACTATGCGCCACAGGTCCACAACGCAACACAGTTTGTCCTTCAAGAACAATCAAGAAACACACAGACAGAGTTAGTGGAAAGGACAGCAGAGGTGAGGAGAGAAGAGAGAACCCCGCAGAGGAGGCGGGAGGGGGACTCACAGTATCTCCAAATCGCGCAGGGCTCGGAAGGCTCCATCTTCGATGCAGCTGATGTGGTTGCTGTCCAGTTGCCTGCAGATGAGAGACAGAAGTCAGCGGCAGGTCTGCAGACGAGCGGGTGGGGGCTGAGGGGAGGGAGGGAGGGAGGGAGGAGGAGGAGAGGTGGGGGCTGCGGGAGGGAGGTAGACACACACACACACACACACGGGCATCTCATATCTACTCTGCTCTCCTCACCGCAGTCGGGATAAAGGACCAGCTGGCTAAAAGTGGCCTGTCTGGCTATAACCTCCTCCTATCTCGTCCTCTCTCTCTCTCTCGCCACACTGCTGAGTGTGGGGGCAAAGAGAGGTAAGAGAGAGAAAGAGAATGAGAGGCTGGCTATAGTGCACAGCCCACCCCGTCTGTCAGTTCTCTGTAAATATTAATTGCATTTTCTCCCCCCAGCCCACTCGTCCGCCCCCCTCTTCTTCTTTTTTTAAAGTCAGAATGGGAGTAATTTCATTACATTAGAGCAGCCAATCCATTACAAGCTTTTACCGGCTCTGTCAAAGAAACAATTTCATTAAAGGAAGGGGTTCGTAAATCAGCTGGGGTCACGGAGCTGGACGGGCAGACGCGAGGGGCACTTCTTCCTATTCGCTTCTTTTTCCTTTTACTTTAATTTGCAGACTTTGCTATCCGCCCCTCCTTCTGCCTATTTACCCCTCCCTCTTTGCGTTCTTAAAAGAGATGGATCTGAAAGAGGCTTGAATAAAACACAAGGAATCTAAGCGCTTTTCTTAAATCGTTTGTTCAGCAAACGGGGCTGCTGTGACATCTGACCCGTGACAGACACTGTGACTTTGCGTCTTTAGAGATGGGTAATAAAGAAGAACGGAGCATCTCTGGTGTTTCTTTCATTCATCCCTCCTATTCTAAAAGACAGGCATCTGTCTCCATAATTGCTGATGGGACAGACTGTATGGCATCCAACCACTGCAGATGCATTACAATCACTGTGAAAACCTTTATATGCAAAAGTCAAATGTTTGTCTTTTACAATGTCTATTTTTCACCCGAATATATTACGACTTTAAAGAAACACTTCCTTTGAGAACAAAACTGTGAATGCGTTACATTTGTAGTGAAATCACTAGCCGTGTTTCCATTACAGATTTGCTCAAAACTTTTGCGATATTTTTTAAATATCGATTGCGAAATTACAGTGTTTTTATTAACCAATGTTATGCGACTAAAACGTCTTTTTAAAACGTCATTCCAAAGATCATGGTAATGGATGTTGGTAGGTTTACGTGTATCCCAGCCACTGCACTAGCCATTATTATTTTTAATCAAAGGAGACGTAGGCATGTTATCCAAGGAAAGCCCCTTTATGGCAAGGAAAGCCCCTTAAACTTGGGAGAGGCCATGGATGAGGTGTATTTGGGTGTTTCTCCCTCCTATCTGCTTTGAGGTTTTGATAAATTCAAATTGTGGCATTTCTTTGTTGTTTGGAACCCAGTAGTCCCGTAATACTTTTGTCTTTTATGAGTTTAATGAAGAACTTGTCTTCTGTCCAAACATACCGCACCCTCTTTAAAGAATGAGACAAGTTTTTGCAAAATTGATGCATTTCCAATGGGCGTATTTTCAATTTGCAATTTCAATTTCAGCCTCTGGTGGCTTACTGATTTAAAAAAAAAAAAAAAAAAAAAATGGCAGTAACAGCTTGAACAACAATTATATTATATACTATACATTTTATGTGTACACACATATATATGATATTATTTTTTTACAAAAACAAAAAACCTAAATTATGACACCTTGTAATGACAATCAGTTTGTAATGATGCTGAAACAAAACTTGCTTCATTTTGATATTGAAAATAACTAGTTCATTAAGAGAGTCAGGGGTTGATTTATTAACCACTCTGATCAATTCAATACAGTGAAGGATTTCTTAAACTGATTCAAACCACTTAACTCAACTTTTTGAGCAATTCATTAAAAGTATTGGCTCATCTGTTCAAGAATTAGGCTACACTAAAAAGAAGTGGCTCATAACAGTCATGTGTTCATAAATCAGGGTACACTGGTCTAATTATTTTTGTGTACAGCCCAGAGCTGTAACATGTCTTGAACATTGGTGGGACAAATAAATCATGAAGAAACAGAACAGTGAAGGAAATTCTAGGTCTAATTCTAGTAGAGAAATAATCATTTTTAACTATTCGCAAATAATATTTGCAAATTTATTAAAAATCACTATTTAAGTAAATTTCACTTGATTTTATAAAAGTGGCTGTTTAAAATAAACTTGCATAAGTGAGCAGAAAAATGTAGACATGTACCCTACTATTACCTGAGACTGATATTAAAATCGTCTTTGCAGGTTCTGTGATTTGACTCTATTATTTAATTTTTTTTTAATTTTATTTTTTTCATCTTTTATTGAAATTAATTGAAAGCATGCTTTTGGAGCATAAGACTGGTGCACAAATGATAGTTCAGGGAGGTCTAAAAACACATGAAGAGAAGTGTTAGGATTATACAACATCACCAATCACAGACATTCGCATTAGACTGGATTAGATTTCTCAGACCACTGTGGAGTTTGAGAAAATAACAGTATATAATTTGCTCTGGAATTTTTATGGAGGTTGTCTGAGAAAAACAGACATGGCAGATTAGAATGATATTCTGCACTCATTTGAAATTGACTTATGACTTTCTTATGACATGAAATTCATCTAAATTCATCAAAATCTTATGAATGTGGTTGTTGTGGTTTGTGATCAAATGGGCACCAGCTGCTGCAGTAAATGTGGTGTATTCAAATAACTTTGACATAGTCCTTTTATGTTTACCCCTTTTAAATGCTTCTTGCCCACTGTGAACAGTTGCCCCGAAGCCACCGGGTTGGCGGTGCAACCGGGCTTGGGCCCGCCATCGCTGCTTGCAGCTATATTTCTAGTTGAGAAATAATCATTTTTAACTATTCGCAAATAATATTTGCATTAATTGGCATTAAAATGTGCACACATGTAGCCTACTTTTATTGTATGCCTAATATGTCGAAAATGTAAAACGTATATGCATATTTTCAATTCAAAATGGTCATATTTGAGAAAAAAGTTGAGTAGTTTGCATTACTGGATGTTACTGTCGGTTGTTTAACATTTCTATAGCAAAACAGTTCACATGTATTAAATGTTTCACTATTTACATCTTACCTCACTCTCAACGTTAAACTGGCGCTTCAAGCTGAAATTCACACTCTGCTTCTGTAAACAGTAAACCCCGCCTACTTTGATTTGATTGGCCATCTCAATCATTTTGACATTGACGAGCGCTGTTAGACCGCTGAGGCAGACCAGACTGCCTCAGATGGGGGGAATGGATGACAACAGAGTTTGTCATTATTTCAAGCAGTCGTTTTTTGCATAAATCACATATTCTGATAAAAATAAATGCTTTAAAAGAAAGGCTTTTTAGCATTCATATTACAAGAAGTGCCTTGGACTATAATTTTTCTATACTCAGTGATTGAAACCTTCTGGATTTTCTACAATAGAATGATGAAAAGCACTCCAAAAACAAAAAGCTACTTCTTCACAGTTAATTATAATAATCAGAACATAGAAAATTCCACTGGCAATTAATACAGTGAACTAGTGATATTGTGAATACTTGGCACAGAACTCAAACATAGCTCATCCGATTTCAGAGCCACAACTGTCTGTATTATCTGAACATGTGGAATTGATCTCTAGAGGAAGTCATTGTTATCGTGTGCAAGAGACGTTCAACAATGATAATACTGAGTATAGTAAAGGGCGAATAGCTCTCTTGAATGTACATATTCGAGCGTATGTGTGAATATCTGCGTGTTTGGTGATTGTTTGGAGAGGTGGGACACGGTAGTGGTGGGTAATGAAAGTCCCAGTTTTAATTTCCCTGCTCTAATTACATTGGCCTTTAATCATCTCCGTCATGAGCCGTATTGGCACTTTAGAGCTCTCGTCCTGCCAGTGTCCCATCTGGAGTGAACGGGAGAAAGAAACAGATATGGGTCTTCCTTCCCTTGACTAGACTATTAATCTGTCAGAGTCGGTGACGCTAACCAGCAGCCGCATGACCGTATTTCATTCACGCTCGATAGCTAACACAGCAAATGACTCAGAACTGACCGTCAGTACAGCCAGGACGATGCTTGATCAGAGCTTCGAAATATGAATCTCATACTCAGTCTACAGTGGTAACAGATATACAGTACGTGACCTTTCATGGCCACCAAATCAAGTGTGGTTTGAAGATTTGTGTCTGCTGATGCCTTGCATCTTCTTGTCTCTACTGGTTTTGTTTCACTTGGTCTCATCTCATCTCATCTCATCTCATCTCATCTCATCTCATCTCATCTCATCTCATCTCATCTCATCTCATCCAGCCTTGTCTCTCTTCCTCACTTCTCTTCCAGTCCTGCCTCACCTTGTTGAATCTCTTTTGTCTCATGTCTTCTCTCATCTCACTTTGTATATTCACTTCTAATATCATCTCCATTTCTTCAGTGGATCTTATTTGTATGTCCTCATCTCTGCTCATCCTTTTATCATTTCATCTCATCACTTCTTGACTTATCTTACTTTCTCTCATCATATTTAACCTTGTCCTCCAGTCTAATGTTCTTCCTCTTTTCCATCACATCTCATCTAATTTAGTCTCTTTATTTCTCTTCTGTCTTCCCATCTCTTCCTGTTTTACTTCACCTTACCTCATTTCATCTTCTCTCTTCTTCTCAATTCATCTCACCTAATCTTTTTCTAATATTTTCATCAGAGTCTCATTTCGTCAGGTCTCATTTTGTGTCATTTCGTTAGGTCTCATTTTGTCTCATTTCATCAGGTCTCATTTTGTCTAATTTCATCTTGTCTCATTTCGTCAGGTCTCATTTTGTCTCATTTCGTCAGGTCTCATTTTGTCTCATTTCATCAAGTCTCATTTTGTCTCATTTCATCTTGTCTCATTTCATCAGGTCTCATTTTGTCTCATTTCATCTTGTCTCATTTCATCAGGTCTCATTTTGTCTCATTTCATCAAGTCTCATTTTGTCTCATTTCATCTTGTCTCATTTCGTCAGGTCTCATTTTGTCAGGTCTCACTTTGTCTCATTTCATCTTGTCTCATTTCATCAGGTCTCATTTTGTCTCATTTCGTCAGGTCTCATTTTGTATCACTTCATCTGGTCTCATATCATTTCATTTCATCAGGTCTCATTTTGTCTCATTTCATTTTGTTTTATTTCATCAGGTCTCAATTCACCTCATATTGTTTAATTTTGTATCGTCTTATTGTCTCATTTCGTCAGGTCTCATATTGTTTCATTTCATCTGGTCTCATTTTGTCTCTCATTCTCTCATTTCATCTGATCTCAATTTGTCTCATATTGTTTCATTTTGCATTGGCTCATTTCGGAAGGTCTCATATCGTTTCATTTAGTCTGGTCTCATTTTGTCTCTCATTCTCTCATTTCATCTGGTCTCCTTTTGTCTCATATTCTCTCATGTCATTTGGTCTCATGTTTTCTCAAATTGTCTAATTTCATCTGGTCTCATATTGATTCATTCCGTATTGTCTCATTTCATCTGGTCTCAATGTATAAATTTATCTGGTCTCATCTTCTCTAGTCTCTTGTCCTAGTCGAACAGAAGGGCATTTTCAGTGTGGAGGGGTGTCCTGAGAAAGTGATTCCCAGAGCTGGCAAACTTTTGATTGTCTATCCTGGGATCAGTGTCATTCACACCACATCATGCACCGATCGCCTGTATGCGTTTCAGCACCAGCAGTGCACATCAAAAGCCAAGATCTGCTGTCTGCAGAGTCCCGTCTGCTGGGCGCAGAAGCTTGTAAAGCAGGCAGCGACTGCACCTCGCCCTCTCGGCCATAATTCAAACCCACGCGCAGTCAAAGTGACATGCTGGGTACAAGAGCATGAAGTAGAAAGGCTTTTATTAGCACACAGATGAGAGCCTCCCACAAAGGGGTAAAAATCAGAGCGTCCACATATCTGATGCCGGCTTACCGTACAGGACTCTTTCAATTATATGTCAGCTTCAGGTAATGAAGTATTGTGTACCCTACATGTTCAGCCTCTCTCTGTGGTGAATAACAAATGTCAATGGAATGAATGTGTGTAAGCCATTTCCCATGAATCCACTGTTCATACAAGCACCTGTTCTAATGGGATCCATGCCCCGCTGACACAATCACGTCATGTTGATATAGAGTTCATCAGGCAAGTTTTCGCCAAAGGACTCGCAATGCATATGATGAGGGAATCTACGACATCACCCACACTTGACGCTTCTCGAGGTTAACATGACTGGTGCAGCATGTCTGGAGAACAGTATGAGGGCACGGCTAAAGCCATAAAGGCAGACGGAGATATTGTGTCTGGTTTAATAAGGTGCAACATAGACTCTCATTAGCTGGAGGAACCATCTTGACCATATTATCCAGATGGCCCCTCTATAAAAGGTGGAGGATGCTGGCTGAAGGCGGATGCTGACTCCAGCATGCTGTAGCCTGTAAAACTGTGTAGATGCGAGGACTATATAAGAGACAGAAATTCAACCTGCCCTCAAAGCATGCATAGCCATTTTCAAACAGAGGACGTTAAGGTAGAAAAGCATACGAGAAAATCAATTCATTCCTGGAACGCTGCCTGTCCATTTTTTTTCTCCTCCTTCCCGTTAAAAAACCGAGGGCTGGATGATTTCAGCAATTAAATCAAGAGTCACCTTGCCACGCGTTGCAGAGGCAGGTCGGTGGGAGAGAAACGCGCCGCTGACGTACAAATCCATCCTTCTCCCTCAATCCTTGTTAGCTCTTTTTTCCTCTAAAAAGCCCTACCTGAAGAAATGAGTGTTGCCTACCTGTACCTATCATTCATCCATCAGAGTGTGACGGTGCACATGACAGTGATGTGATGAGCACTCAAACACTGTCTAACATCATGGACATCACTGTAAGAACGTCAGGGGAAAACACGCTTCACAAAAATGCTGTATGTGTGTCAGGGAAGTGAAAGCTCAAGTGTGTACGCAGTGTTGGGGAATGCTGCATTACAAAATCGTCCGTGAAACAGAACTAATAACATTACATTGCTACTTTGTATGAAAAGTAATTTATTTTGTGCTTTTTTTTAATGCAACAAAAGTACGCAAAATGTATCATGCATCCAACTGCTACATTTTTTTATCATTAAAATTTTAAATGAATACACATATAATAATTATTTACATGTTATGGCTGATTACAATAAATGACAGATACTGAAGTCATAACAACATTATTATTTGTACAGTATATGTATTCAAGTTAAGATTTGCTAAAAATTAGATTTAACATTGCTATTATATTATTACTGTTACAAATTATTATTAAGATAAAATAGATAGAAAATAATAGAAAAAAAAAAAAATATATATATATATATATAATATTGGCCTCTAGAGTATCCATATTTGACAATAAAATTCAGTTACTGTGTCTTGGCGATTATACACTGTAAAAAATGCTGGGTTAAAAACAACCCAAGTTGGGTTGAAAATGGACAAAGCCAGCGGCTGGGATAAATGTTTGGTCAACCTGCTGGGTAGTTTTAACTCAACTATTGTTTAAAAATGACTGTATTACTTGCTTAAAATGAACCCAAAATATGTTAGAAATGAACATTTATTAATATGTTTAATGAATAAAAATGAAACAATAAACATTTATTAAATTGTTTATTAATAAATATTCTGCTTTTGATTATTATTGTTGCGTCTGATTTTTAATCCATTTTAATCCAGCCATATAGTCATTTTTAAACAATAGTTGGGTTAAATAAAACTGCCCAGCATGTTGGGCCAACATTTAACCCAACTGCTGGGTTCAAACAACCCAATCACTGTTCATTTTCAACCCAACTTGGGTTGTTTTTAACCCAGCATTTTTTAGAGTGTATTATTAGTATCTTGCATAATTCTGTAAGGCGTATGTAAACTTATGAGCAGAACCGTATATGCCAATGCTTTGCAGAGAGCCATTGATCTGTGTAGATGAGTGACGACACTCCTGCAGCCTGGGACTCATTTAACAGGGGTCAATGAGTTCAGAGTTAGTATTGACAATCAGTTAACTCAATCTGACCAGGACGGGTGGGAGTCAACATTCATGCACAAATGAGTGTCACTCAGAAATACAGTGATCCAAAAGACCACCCTGAATAAAAATTAAACACTGAAAATGATACTGATGAGGTGTGACACAGTGGTCGAATATATACTGTAGGTTTGTAATGTAAAGGAGAGTTCAATCCCTTGAGCTTTCACCTTTGCGTTGTTAAATCCCATTGTAAATGTTCTGTAAGTCTGTTAAATGACTACTCATTCACTTACTAGTGAACTATGGCTATACTGTATATACTTGTGTTTCTCAAACTCTCCCACCACTTTTTCCTTTCTTCTTCTTTCTCTTCAGCTGAAAAGCATGATTATGTCTTCAAACAAAAGCCAACTATATTTCCACACCTCTCAGAGATATATAGAATGATGTGACCCGTGTTTTTCAGCCCACGGTGGGAAAGACTTTATCTGAAAACGGTCTTTGTAACAAAGCCGGTATCAGATACTGCGACAAAACCTCCCAGAACTTCACTGAGCGCTCGAGCCTGGGAATGCAGACGAACACTACGGCCGCATACCATCTCTGACTACAAGCAAAGTGCCCCATTAATGACGACCTCAACTCTGCATCCCTCATTCATTACAGGGAATTATCGGAACGCTGCTCCTGGGACTGGCTTTGAAGTAAAGCTGCAGAAGGCAATGTTTATTGTTGTAGTCGCGTTAGAGACTACCAGCTCCCTGCGCTTCCTCTGTTCTTAAAGCTTGAAGCCAGGAAATTGGGTGATGTTTCAGAATTGTAGGGCCTTGATTGTGCTTTTTTTCACTTAAAAAAAAAATCATATTTATTCATTAAAATCAATATTATTAAAGGGAAAGTTCACTCAAAAATGAAAATTCTGTCATTAATTACTCAGCCTTGTGTCGTTCCAAACTTGTAACACTTTCGTTCATCTTCAGAACACAAATGAAGATCTTTCTGATGAAATCTGAGAGCTTTCTCTCCCTCCACAGACAGCTATGCAACTGACAATTTGACGCTTCAAAAAGTTCATAAAGTGATCGTAAAACTAATCCATATGAATTGAGCGGTTTAGTCCAAAATTTCTGAAGAGACACAATCACTTTATATGATTAATAAATAAACATGCATCATTTGAGCTTCTGCAAAAACCAAAGAGGTTCATTCTCGTGTTACGCAGCACGTTTGAGCTTCAGTGAGAACCAATGAGGTTCATTCTCATGTTACACAGCACGTTTGAGCTTCAGTGAGAACCAATGAGGTTCATTCTCGTGTTACGCAGCACGTTTGAGCTTCAGCAAGAACCAATGAGATTCATTCTCGTGTTACGCAGCACGTTTGAGCTTCAGCAAGAACCAATGAGGTTCATTCTCATGTTACGCAGCACGTTTGAGCTTCAGTGAGAACCAATGAGGTTCATTCTCGTGTTACGCAGCACGTTTGAGCTTCAGCAAGAACCAATGAGGTTCATTCTCGTGTTACGCAGCACGTTTGAGCTTCAGCAAGAACCAATGAGATTCTTTCTCGTGTTACGCAGCACGTTTGAGTTTCATCAAGAAACCAGTGAGGTTCATTCTCGTGTTACACAGCACGTTTGAGCTTCAGCAAGAATTAGTGAGGTTCATTCTCGTGTTACGCAGCACGTTTGAGCTTCATCAAGAAACCAGTGAGGTTCATTCTCGTGTTACACAGCACGTTTGAGCTTCAGCAAGAATCAGTGAGGTTCATTCTCGTGTTACGCAGCACGTTAATGATTCATCAAGAAACCAGTGAGGTTCATTCTCGTGTTACGCAGCACATTTGAGCTTCAGCAAGAACCAATGAAGTTCATTCTCGTGTTACGCAGCACGTTTGAGCTTCAGCAAGAACCAATGAGATTCTTTCTCGTGTTACGCAGCACGTTTGAGCTTCATCAAGAAACCAGTGAGGTTCATTCTCGTGTTACGCAGCATGTTTGAGCTTCAGCAAGAATCAGTGAGGTTCATTCTCGTGTTACGCAGCACGTTAATGATTCATCAAGAAACCAGTGAGGTTCATTCTCGTGTTACGCAGCACGTTTGAGCTTCAGCAAGAACCAGTGAGGTTCATTCTTATGTTACGCAGCACGTTTGAGCTTCATCAAGAAACCAGTGAGGTTCATTCTCGTGTTACACAGCACGTTTGAGCTTCAGCAAGAATCAGTGAGGTTCAATCTCGTGTTACGCAGCACGTTAATGATTCATCAAGAAACCAGTGAGGTTCATTCTCGTGTTACGCAGCACGTTTGAGCTTCAGCAAGAACCAGTGAGGTTCATTCTCGTGTTACGCAGCACGTTTGAGCTTCAGCAAGAACCAATGAGGTTCATTCTCGTGTTACGCAGCACGTTTGAGCTTCCCAAGAAACAATGAGGTTCATTCTCGTGTTACGCAGCACGTTTGAGCTTCAGCAAGAACCAATGAGGTTAATTCTCGTGTTACGCAGCACGTTTGAGCTTCCTCAAGAACCAATGAGGTTCATTCTAGTGTTACGCAGCACGTTTGAGCTTCAGCAAGAACCAGTGAGGTTCATTCTCGTGTTACGCAGCACGTTTGAGCTTCAGCAAGAACCAGTGAGGTTCATTCTTGTGTTACGCAGCACGTTTGAGCTTCAGCAAGAACCAATGAGGTTCATTCTCGTGTTACGCAACACGTTTGAGCTTCAGCACGAACCAATGAGGTTCATTCTCGTGTTACGCAGCACGTTTGAGCTTCCTCAAGAAAAAATGAGGTTCATTCTCGTGTTACACAGCACATTTGAGCTTCAGCAAGAACCAGTGAGGTTCATTCTCGTGTTACGCAGCGCGTTTGAGCTTCAGCAAGAACCAGTGAGGTTCATTCTCGTGTTACGCAGCACGTTTGAGCTTCAGCAAGAACCAATGAGGTTCATTCTCATGTTACGCAGCACGTTTGAGCTTCCCAAGAAACAATGAGGTTCATTCTCGTGTTACGCAGCACGTTTGAGCTTCAGCAAGAACCAATGAGGTTCATTCTCGTGTTACGCAGCACGTTTGAGCTTCCTCAAGAACCAATGAGGTTCATTCTAGTGTTACGCAGCACTTTTGAGCTTCAGCAAGAACCAGTGAGGTTCATTCTCGTGTTACGCAGCACGTTTGAGCTTCAGCAAGAACCAGTGAGGTTCATTCTTGTGTTACGCAGCACGTTTGAGCTTCAGCAAGAACCAATGAGGTTCATTCTCGTGTTACACAACACGTTTGAGCTTCAGCACGAACCAATGAGGTTCATTCTCGTGTTACGCAGCACGTTTGAGCTTCCTCAAGAACCAATGAGGTTCATTCTCGTGTTACGCAGCACGTTTGAGCTTCAGCAAGAACCAGTGAGGTTCATTCTTGTGTTACGCAGCACGTTTGAGCTTCAGCAAGAACCAATGAGGTTCATTCTCGTGTTACGCAACACGTTTGAGCTTCAGCACGAACCAATGAGGTTCATTCTCGTGTTACGCAGCACGTTTGAGCTTCCTCAAGAAAAAATGAGGTTCATTCTCGTGTTACACAGCACATTTGAGCTTCAGCAAGAACCAGTGAGGTTCATTCTCGTGTTACGCAGCGCGTTTGAGCTTCAGCAAGAACCAGTGAGGTTCATTCTCGTGTTACGCAGCACGTTTGAGCTTCAGCAAGAACCAATGAGGTTCATTCTCATGTTACGCAGCACGTTTGAGCTTCCCAAGAAACAATGAGGTTCATTCTCGTGTTACGCAGCACGTTTGAGCTTCAGCAAGAACCAATGAGGTTCATTCTCGTGTTACGCAGCACGTTTGAGCTTCCTCAAGAACCAATGAGGTTCATTCTAGTGTTACGCAGCACTTTTGAGCTTCAGCAAGAACCAGTGAGGTTCATTCTCGTGTTACGCAGCACGTTTGAGCTTCAGCAAGAACCAGTGAGGTTCATTCTTGTGTTACGCAGCACGTTTGAGCTTCAGCAAGAACCAATGAGGTTCATTCTCGTGTTACACAACACGTTTGAGTTTCAGCTCGAACCAATGAGGTTCATTCTCGTGTTACGCAGCACGTTTGAGCTTCCTCAAGAACCAATGAGGTTCATTCTCGTGTTACGCAGCACGTTTGAGCTTCCTCAAGAAACAATGAGGTTCATTCTCATGTTACACAGCACATTTGAGCTTCAGCAAGAACCAGTGAGGTTCATTCTCGTGTTACGCAGCGCGTTTGAGCTTCAGCAAGAACCAGTGAGGTTCATTCTCGTGTTACGCAGCACGTTTGAGCTTCAGTGAGAACCAATGAGGTTCATTCTCATGTTACGCAGCACGTTTGAGCTTCCGCAAGAACCAATGAGGTTCATTCTCGTGTTACGCAGCACGTTTGAGCTTCAGCAAGAACCAATGAAGTTCATTCTCGTGTTACACAGCACGTTTGAGTTTCCTCAAGAACCAATGAGGTTCATTCTCGTGTTACGCAGCACGTTTGAGCTTCACAAGAACCATTGAGGTTCATTCTCGTGTTACGCAGCACGTTTGAGCTTCAGTGAGAACCAATGAGGTTCATTCTCGTGTTACGCAGCACGTTTGAGCTTCCCAAGAAACAATGAGGTTCATTCTCGTGTTACGCAGCACGTTTGAGCTTCAGCAAGAACCAATGAGGTTCATTCTCGTGTTACGCAGCACGTTTGAGCTTCAGCAAGAACCAATGAGGTTCATTCTCGTGTTACGCAGCACGTTTGAGCTTCCTCAAGAAACAATGAGGTTCATTCTCGTGTTACGCAGCACGTTTGAGCTTCAGCAAGAACCAATGAGGTTCATTCTCGTGTTACGCAGCACGTTTGAGCTTCAGCAAGAACCAATGAGGTTCATTCTCGTGTTACGCAGCACGTTTGAGCTTCCTCAAGAACCAATGAAGTTCATTCTAGTGTTACGCAGCACTTTTGAGCTTCAGCAAGAACCAGTGAGGTTCATTCTCGTGTTACGCAGCACGTTTGAGCTTCAGCAAGAACCAGTGAGGTTCATTCTCGTGTTACGCAGCACGTTTGAGCTTCAGCAAGAACCAATGAGGTTCATTCTCATGTTACGCAACACGTTTGAGCTTCAGCACGAACCAATGAGGTTCATTCTCGTGTTACGCAGCACGTTTGAGCTTCCTCAAGAACCAATGAGGTTCATTCTCGTGTTACGCAGCACGTTTGAGCTTCCTCAAGAAACAATGAGGTTCATTCTCGTGTTACGCAGCACGTTTGAGCTTCCTCAAGAAACAATGAGGTTCATTCTCATGTTACACAGCACATTTGAGCTTCAGCAAGAACCAGTGAGGTTCATTCTCGTGTTACGCAGCGCGTTTGAGCTTCAGCAAGAACCAGTGAGGTTCATTCTCGTGTTACGCAGCACGTTTGAGCTTCAGTGAGAACCAATGAGGTTCATTCTCATGTTACGCAGCACGTTTGAGCTTCCGCAAGAACCAATGAGGTTCATTCTCGTGTTACGCAGCACGTTTGAGCTTCAGCAAGAACCAATGAAGTTCATTCTCGTGTTACACAGCACGTTTGAGTTTCCTCAAGAACCAATGAGGTTCATTCTCGTGTTACGCAGCACGTTTGAGCTTCACAAGAACCATTGAGGTTCATTCTCGTGTTACGCAGCACGTTTGAGCTTCAGTGAGAACCAATGAGGTTCATTCTCGTGTTACGCAGCACGTTTGAGCTTCCCAAGAAACAATGAGGTTCATTCTCGTGTTACGCAGCACGTTTGAGCTTCAGCAAGAACCAATGAGGTTCATTCTCGTGTTACGCAGCACGTTTGAGCTTCCTCAAGAACCAATGAGGTTCATTCTAGTGTTACGCAGCACTTTTGAGCTTCAGCAAGAACCAGTGAGGTTCATTCTCGTGTTACGCAGCACGTTTGAGCTTCAGCAAGAACCAATGAGGTTCATTCTTGTGTTACGCAGCACCTTTGAGCTTCAGCAAGAACCAATGAGGTTCATTCTCGTGTTACGCAACACGTTTGAGCTTCAGCACGAACCAATGAGGTTCATTCTCGTGTTACGCAGCACGTTTGAGCTTCCTCAAGAACCAATGAGGTTCATTCTTGTGTTACGCAGCACGTTGGAGCTTCCTCAAGAAACAATGAGGTTCATTCTCATGTTACACAGCACATTTGAGCTTCAGCAAGAACCAGTGAGGTTCATTCTCGTGTTACGCAGCGCGTTTGAGCTTCAGCAAGAACCAGTGAGGTTCATTCTCGTGTTACGCAGCACGTTTGAGCTTCAGTGAGAACCAATGAGGTTCATTCTCATGTTACGCAGCACGTTTGAGCTTCCGCAAGAACCAATGAGGTTCATTCTCGTGTTACGCAGCACGTTTGAGGTTCCGCAAGAACCAATGAGGTTCATTCTCGTGTTACGCAGCACGTTTGAGCTTCAGCAAGAACCAATGAAGTTCATTCTCGTGTTACACAGCACGTTTGAGTTTCCTCAAGAACCAATGAGGTTCATTCTCGTGTTACGCAGCACGTTTGAGCTTCACAAGAACCATTGAGGTTCATTCTCGTGTTACGCAGCACGTTTGAGCTTCAGCAAGAAGCAATGAGGTTCATTCTCATGTTACGCAGCACGTTTGACCTTCAGCAAGAACCAGTGAGGTTCATTCTCGTGTTACGCAGCACGTTTGAGCTTCCTCAAGAAGCAATGAGGTTCATTCTCATGTTACGCAGCACGTTTGACCTTCAGCAAGAACCAGTGAGGTTCATTCTCGTGTTACGCAGCACGTTTGAGCTTCCTCAAGAAGCAATGAGGTTCATTCTCGTGTTACGCAGCACGTTTGAGCTTCCTCAAGAACCAATGAGGTTCATTCTTGTGTTACGCAGCACGTTTGAGCTTCTACAAGAACCAATGACAGAATTTTCATTTTTGTGTGAACTATCCCTTCTACACTTAAAAAGTTATTTGCATCTATGGTTCAGTGAAAAAACTTTAACACCCATGGAAGCTCTCCATTGAACATTAGGTTCTTTATAGTGGAAAAAGGAACTTTTGGATTATTCTTTAGCTTATTACGTTCTGCACACTAAGAAAAAATGGTTCTTTTTAAAGACCACTTCACTAAAAGGTTCTTTGGGGAACCCAAAACGGCTCTTCTATGTCATCACTGTGAAAACCCTCTCTTGGAACCTTTACTTTTAAGGGTGTAGACCACAGTAGCGAGATCAGCTCCTGAAACTGTTACAGAGATTTATCAGAAGCCATTACTGTAATTGCAAATGGCTGTGGAACATTACTCACTGGCAATATCCTGAAGATATCCATCTTATTGAACCATACTGATTAATTGAATTTTCATCAGCGCTAAGCTTATTAACTGTTATGACAAATGATTCGAGGGGCGTACATGTAGGCCACCTTGCACATTGCTTTTGAACATTTTCTTCTTCCAGCGAGAGATTATTATCTTTCATTTCAGTTATCTGTCTTTGAAATAAAACGCAAGACTGTCTCGTTTGAGGTGGAGAGTATCACACCTTGGCTCGCTGCTTAAGGGGAAAGGAGAGTTTACCGAAGGCTTTTTTTGCCTTGTAAAATCCTGCAAACAAATGTCACGGCGGCGAATGGTTGCCAGGGGAGATGAGGGAGGAACACTTACAGGTTCTTGACGGTGGTGATCCCTCGGAAAGCCTTACGTGGAATAGCCTGAATCTGATTCTCGCTCAGGTCCCTGGAGAGAGAGAGATGAGAAAGAGAAAGACAGAGATATTAGGATTTGTTTGAAGCCACTTCACATTTCGGGCGAAAGCGTCTTGAGGAAGATGGACGGTTCCTTTGGAACGATACGCCGCAGCTTTGAAGTCTGAGGCCATATTGTTCTACTGCCCATAAATGTCACATCCTCCTCTATTCGTCTGGCCTTTTATCACACCGTCTCTCTCTATGTGTGTGTGTCTAATGAAAAACATTTCTAAAGCAGTACTTTGTAATGAAAGGCCTCATAGCGGTATGCCTTTACAATCTTGCTTCATTTCTGTAGAAAATGAAGCAATCATATGCACTTTGAGTAACCCGAGAAAGCAAATACACAAAAGTAGCTCTACACCAAAATTAATGCCTGGCATTTTTTTTTTAAGCTCGCTTATGAGCCAAATGATTTTTGACATGTCACAATGGTTGTGCTTAACTTTATTAAGCTTGTTTGTTTGTAGACTCACGCTGGCAAAACATAATTTGAAAACCAGAATGCAATTACTGGCCAAGAAGGAAACAAATGAGATATGGAATATCTGCTCGGCTAATCAAAGCGTCTGCTTTGGAGTCATGCCTGCTACACATAACACGAACAGACCACCACGTGGGTTAACCCACCTGACCTTGCTACAACCAATTTCACTGATAAACAATCAGGCGCGGATCCAAACACAGCGAGGAATTTTGCCAGAGCTTGTGCGTGGGACATAATGATGTATCAAGTACAGGACTGCCAGCAATTTCCTCTTAGGAGCATTAAAAACTGTAGTTATTGGGCTCCTTCAGCCCCCCCGCCAGAACTGGATACGTGTGTTTTTTTTTAGTTTTTTTTCCTCGAACCAATCAAGTTTTATTATGGCAAAAATCTTAATAACTATGTTATGCTTTGCAATAAGGGGCTATGGTATTTCATCTAACCGTTCTTGATGGTTTTTGACATGTTCCACAATCCTGCGTTTCTTTATTTCTTCACAGCACTCTTGGCTGGCTTGATGTGAACATCATGTTCCTTTGTGTATCCTTCATGTCGAACTACACAGAGCGTGCACAGAGGAGAACAAACATTTGCAGAGTAAAAACCCATAACATCCCATGTTCGTATGCCACAGAGTGGGAAAATAGGAGCGCTGTTTATACCATCATCACGCTGGGCATGAGCGAATCCCTGTCGCCTTTGATGGTCTAAATGCAAAACAGATAAAGTGCAGAGATGGTGAGGAGCACAGAGGAAACTTCTCTTTGGCTAGGCTTTTTAATTCTTCATGAATGGCGAAGCACCAACCTCGCACGTCCTCGGCGAGCCGAGAAGCGCAGCGTAGTACTTTACAGCACTTCCACTGCTAATAAATGTTTTATTGCTTTGTTTACTCAGTGGAACCTTTTTCATTATTTCTACAAAAAGGCAAATCGTCCCAGCCAAATAAAGGCACTTATGAAACACAATCAGTCTCAGCAGTGGTCTCGCTGAGGAGCGACAGAGTCCATGTCAGAAGAAAGAAAGAAAAAAAAAAAAAATCAGCCCCACAGGATTTGGGCTGAATTAGATGATTTCTAATGAAGAATTACGTGCAACTATAAAGAGATAATAGAAGTTTATGAGATATGAGAATTATACTGGCCGGGAAAATGTAGCAATGCACATATTTCATCTGCTTTGACACTATATTAATTACGCATGGATAATGAAACAATCTATGCGACTTCAGAATGAATACAAGCTCTCCAAAGAATATTTAAACCACAGGTTAATTTGTCAATTTAGATAATGCATTAGATCATTTCCCTAATTATTATTTTGTCTTGTTTTATACAAAATTGCATATAGTCCTTTTAATAAATAGACTTCTTATACAGTAAATGTTTTTAACCCCATTAGCAAACAGAATTAGAAATAGCATAACACTTATAAATACTGGTGATTTTTTCTTTTCTTTTAGGAAATAATAAATTGAGCTCACACTACTATCATTAGCGTCAAATTGGCCATCTTAACAGAAGCTTGAATTAATGCTTTAAGTTAAAGATACAGATTCAAACCAGACATGAACCAAACAGTGTTTGTTAAAGGGCAGAGATGCACTGGTCCCCCTCCTCTAGCAATCTGCTTGCAAATTTCATTAATT
Organism: Megalobrama amblycephala; assembly: GCF_018812025.1. NCBI lineage: Eukaryota > Metazoa > Chordata > Actinopteri > Cypriniformes > Xenocyprididae > Megalobrama > Megalobrama amblycephala. Next base: position 4,462,385 of record NC_063066.1, read on the forward strand.
TCATTTGGCTTTGGCCCTGCTCTCTCCGACTGTCAGGATGCCTGCCATAAATCTCCCTTTGATTCCATTACAGCTCCCATGTCCAGACAACCTGGCAACGCCAAAACATATTACAGATAAACGCTCAGCAACACGCAAGGATATGAGAGCCGAGCTGCAAGGAGGATCTATCCTTACAAACACACACACAGAGACAAAGGTTAGACAGAATGAAACACTACCATACTACATGAAATGCCGCTGACACTCAGCACACATCTTGTTTCAGTCGGATGCACACAGGAATCAACTATAAATGGTTAAATATATGCAAGGAGGAGAAGACCAATAATAGTTCAATATACATTTTGAAAGATCAGTGTTCTGTCAATGTAAATCAATCGGAGATTTTCAAACTCTTTAACCATTTCAATGGTATACCTTAGGTTCAAATTAACCACAAAGAAAAGTTTGAAAGTTTGGGCTGAATTCTCCAACAAAGAACAAATCCTAAGCAGAGTCCATCCATCCATTTTCCAGAAAGCGTGTTTCATGTCCTAAGCAGAATGCTTGAGGAATATCAATATGCTGCCGCCTTACAAAACACAGTAAAACGCATTGAGAGCATGTCGTTCAATTCTCTTTCTTATCACGCTTTACGAACGTCACTCTTATCTCTTCACTGAAAAATGGAATGGTGCGCTTTTACAAGAAGGTTATTTGCTTCACTTTTGTTGTTTTCTCACTCTGTTTAAAGCACAAAGGAAAAGAGTGGTTGTGTAAGGAAGTCAAGGAAACATCACTGTACAGTGGGAACTCAAAAAACGCAGAATTGCAGAGAGAAGTAAGTCTCATTCAATAAATACACACACACACACACACACACACAAGTTTCTCAGGTGCATATATGCACAATATCCTTATTATCCTTCATCTTCACTGTAAAAAAAAAAAAAAAAAAAAAATGTTTAAACATCAGTTAAATATCTCGGTTTAACTTAACAAAGAAAGTAATCTGGTTGCCTTGAAATTTTGAGTTCATTGAAATTAAAAATTTGACTTGATACAATGAAGGCGATTGGTTTAAATCAACAGAAACTCAAATTATTATGTTATCTGAACCACATTAATTTATTAAGTTGATTTGACAAATGAAAAATAAATCAGGAAAATAACTTCTTACAGTATTGATAAATCTGTAACATTTTAAATGAAAGAGCATGTTTATGCAGTTAGTAATTAGTATAAAACATCTATAATTCAGATTTTTAATCCCCATATCCGCTTACATATATTTATATATAATCTATTTTTAATCTCTATAATAAAAATGTATAATTCAGATTTTGATCTCCATATCCATTTACATATATTATATATATCTTCCAAGGGGTTTTTTCCCTCCTAGGACTTTTTTCCCAGTGTTAGCACGCTGGGTTTTTCTCCTAGGGGGTTTTTTCCACCCCTGGGAGTCAGCCGACATTGGCTTAATGTAGCACCATCTTGTATATGTTACATATTACCACGCTTGTTTGTACAGCTTATTTTTAACCACTTCCCTTTTTTCTGTGCTTCTAATATGTAAAGCTGCTTTGAAACAATTACCAATTGTAAAAGCGTTATACAAATAAATTTGACTTGACTTGACTTGACTTGACTAAAACATGCACAGGCATCTCCATATAAGATCATGCTGCACAAGCATAAAAAATAAATATTTTATACAGGCCTAAATTTTTATGCAGAAACTATAAAATAAGATAAATATTAAATAATGGCTTACCTAATAATTAAATTAGTTTAAATTCAGTTTTATACTACAACTACTACTAATAATAACAACAACATTACTGTTTTGTTACTTTAATAGAAAACTGTAATAATATGAAATTTGAAATAACTATTTCTAGTTTAATTTATTTTTTAACATTTAATTCTGTGATGGGAAAGCTGTATTTACTCCAGTCTTTAATGTCACATGATCTGTCAGAAATCATTCTAATATACTGATTTGGTAGAAATATTTCCTATTATTATCACAGCTGAAAACATGACACATTTTTTCATTATTCTTTGATGAATAGAAAGTTGCTTGCTGAATAAAAGTTAATTTCCCTTAAAAAAAAAAAAAAAAAAAAATCTTAGACCCCAAATATTTTAACAGTAGTGTATATTAACATTGTCAGTACAAAAAATATATATATATATATATATATATATATATATATATATATATATATATATATATATATACATATATATATATATATATATATATATATATATATATATACAGAAACTAAAAATTATTCAGACACCAGATATAATTATTTGCTATATTTTTACTAGTGGGTGCAGGACACTATAGTTCATTTATGTAAGTGAGGATAGCAAAATAAAGTAAACTGTGAAATATTATACCCAAAATTTAAAGTACCATTAAAACTGATACAATTTTCAGACACTTTGACCTGACCATGTTTTGCTTAAATGTTTTTATTTAATTGCTAATGCGACCTTTTTAAACCACAGACTGAACAAAATTAAGCATTGCTTGGTAATTGGTTGACCTAAACTAGAGCGAAAAACTGTGATAATGTGTGAAAGTATCTGAATAAATTTTGGTATGACTGTATATGTAAGTGAAAACTTATCAATGAATCTTGATTTCTACATAAAAGCATTTGCACAAAGGTTTTATGGACAAATATCACTCGTCAGGACCGATTTTCCCTGAGGAGGTCAGGTAAATTTGTGTTTCACAGTACTTTGTGATGTTAATCTCTTGTAAAATCAAACATGGCTATGTTTTTTCCTCTCTGTATAAATTACAGAGCAAACTACTTACTATGTTTCGGCTAACTCAGCCCTTGGAGAAATCTAATCCTCGTCTGGATAGGACTGCTTGTTGATACAGAATATTACACAAGTCTAATTTCAATGGTTCTCATGATGCACGGATCCAGAGCACACAGGCTTTTCTTTCCTTCTTTCTTTCTTGTAAAGTCAAAACAGACATCTGTCTCCTTCCATCTAGCTTATCAAGCGCAAACCGCAGCCCAGCTGGGTGACTGGACCGTTGATACGTCTCCCACCATGCCCATGCCTCTCTCATTATCTATCAAGCGCTGTCTTACGTTCACTCTTGCTCTTGGCAGGGCTGTTATCTGCATGCCAAATTGAATCTAGAGTCCGAGATTCTCGCAGAGGCCCAGATTCCTGTCAGTGGGTTCCTACATGCTTCTGTTAAGTCCTGCCAGCAACGACAGATCGCCCCGAATGTTCTCATACGATCACACACATCTGAGCGAACACACCTGATCGCAAAGAGTAAGGTGAAAGGTTATTAAAACCCTCCGGCTGCTCTCGCCAGATATATTACATTACATTATTCATTTAGCACTCATAACCGGGGCCAACCGCGTCACTGTCATATTACATCTGACCCGACTGCTTCGGGGATGACCAGTTAAAAGTGCGTCTGCATGTGAGTGTGTGCGCTAGAGGTCACATCCAAATCGCTGTTAAGACTGTTCTGAAGTGAAACCAGCCCTACAAGAAAAGAAAGAGTATTACAACACTCCCTTGGCCTTAGGATTTGAAGTCTGGAGGCATATTTGTTTTTCATCTTGGTGTCAGGAGGAATCAGGCCGTAACTGTGACTCCCTGAACTGACAGGTTACGACAACGAGCTGGCCGGGTCGGATGCCGTTTGCACAGGTTATGAGATGCACATTTCTGATTTCTTTCATTAAAGACACAGCTAGAAATAAGGAGAAAGAAGACGACCCCCTCTGGCAATCCATAAGCATTTTGTTTTATGAAACCCGAGACGTCTTCAGTCCATATCTATTTGAGTGGCAGTTTCACATGACGAGCTGCATCTACTGTAAAGCGTGCATCGGCCAAGCCTTTTCCCACTGGAACGGCAATTCATGTAACACTTATTCGATAAAGATATATAGAAATGTGAATAATAAATAGTGACCCCGTTGCAGCCTCGTAATTCACTCTTTTACAGCTCCAGTTATGGCCGTGATGGGCGGCCCTCTCTCGCTGCTGGCTGGAGTCTCCACTTTGCTTTATGGCCACTTTTAAAAATGGAGGCAAATTAAAACACTATGGATTTCTGGCCCTGAAAGACTGTATAGTGTAATTGGCCTTAAGGATGACAGTAGTTCTTAATTACATTGAGTATAGGAGCTTTTTCATTGGACCCAGGCCGCTCGCTCTATCTCTCTCCTGTCTCGTTCTGAGTGAATCACCAGCCAGCAGATCTTCTTCTTCCCTTCAGTTATTAGAAGTTATTATTCCAGTCTCTCCACTGAAATCTTTCTCTTAAATGGAATAGAGCAGATGTAAATATTACGTTCTGGCAGGTGGCACAGAAGCAGCGACGAATCACACGCTGGCTGCGAATGTGAAAGTGCGCCGGATCGTTCAGTCACATTACTGATGTTTAGATGGAAGATTCACCTGCAGCGCTGCATATAGGATGATGAAGGCAAAGTTGTGAAGGTTAATACACGTCTGCCAGTTAAATCAATTAAAGCATTCCTGTCTGAAGTAGGCTTTTACTACCCTTCAATGATGTGACGGGTCTTTTTTTCACCAAAAGGCCTTAATTATAATAAAAAAACAAAGATATGGTATCCAAAGTATGTAAGGTAGTACAACTTGATCTCTTTTATTGAATCCAAAAGGTTTTACTTATATTTTGTTACATATAAAGGTATTTTAAAGATTTTGAAGTGTCATTCGGTTTAACCGTCCAAAAGCTGATACAGCCATTTCCTTTGTGATTAAAATGTAATAAATGTATATATTTTTTATTCTGGCATGATTTTATAACATCATATATCAACATAGTGCACAATGGTATTAAAATTATGTGTAGAAGTCGTTGCTTTGTTATGAGAAAGAATGTCTGGAAAAATTAATTTCATTGATGTCATTCGGAGTAACCGATATAAAGGGACTGTTCTGGATCAAGTCATGTGGTCAATATCATGTGACAGGATGTGACATCATTCAGACACCTGTAAAGGACCACATGATCATGAAGCAAAGTAACTAACTCTCTCTTAACTATTTGAAAAATTCATGTTTTCACTTGCTCATACGCATGTCCCGAAACATCAGGTCATTCGGTGCAACCGCTTATAAAACATAGAAAATGTTGTAATATTTAAAAAACTTGTACTAAATATAAAATGTTTGATTGTCCTTTTGCTAGCCAGATATCAGCCTGTTAGCATTGTTTGAAAAATCATCATTCATTATAACCAAAAGTGTCATTTGGTAAAAATTTTGGTTAAACCGAATGACTTTTTTGGTGACAAATTTTGTATATCTTATAAAAAAATGACAAAAGCAGTGATACTTGATTATAAAAACCACATAATCTCATTGTTAACACTTAATAAAACTTCAAAATTAATTATATCTCCATTATGTTTTTTTACACTTTTGAAACCTTTATTTGTCAATGACCCATTTATGAAATTAATTGACATGAAATATATAATAATATATATAATATCTTTTTTTGGGAGGAAAACATTAAATAAATTCTAAGTTAATGTATTGGACATCAATGGAAATCAAATTTTAAAAATTATGAAATGTAATTCTACAATATGATATCATAAATTACTAAGGTGATCCTTCAGCTTCACTTTAAAACCATTAAAATATTATTTATGTTGTTTTGAGATATAAATATGATAGTTAGGGTTAGGGTTTTTTCCTCAAATATGTGTATGGCACAAGGATTGAAATATGGACAAAAATACACTACAGTTCAAAAGTTTGGTGTCAGTAATTTTTTCTCACTCCATAATAACAGTAATATTGTGAAATATTACTTGTTTTTCCATTTTAATATATGTTAAACATTTATTAATTCCTGTGATGGCAAAATGTAATTTATTCCTTTGATTTAAAGCTGAATTTTCAGCATAATTACAGCAGTCTTCAGTGTCACATGAGAAATCATTCTAATATGCTGTTTTGCCATTATCAATGTTGGAAGCAGTTGTGGTGCTTAATATTTTTGTGGAAGCCATGATATGCTTTTTTTCTGGATTTTTTTCAGGAACAGTGTTTATTTGAAGCAGGGATCTTTATAAATGTCTTTATTGACCAATTGACTGCATCCTTGCTGAATAACATTGATACGTGTACAAAAAGAGAAAAAATGTCTGAAGGGGTTCTTAACTTTAACCTTATTTTTTCAGATGTTGCACCACTTATTTGCAATGTAATTGGCATAACACTCAATATACTGTACACAAGCGACACATGAAAATGTAAACATCAGATGTACTGTACAGTGCAATGTAGGCATTTCAGTGATTTTAATGGAATAGGATCATCAAAATATCACAAAAGTATTTTTTTTCATAAACGTTCAGCTGTATTGTTTTGTGCACCAACAGGATGGTGAAACGCATAGAAAACCCATTGCAGTCTTATTAAACTCTTTTGTGACAGCAGTAAGTTAGTGAACACCAGGATGTCGCTAAAGTCAGACTTGTTGGAAGGACATGTGTATGGAAATGAAATGAACGTAGAGCTCTTGTTCACTGATCAGTATCCGGCTGCGTCAGCTTTGTATTCCTCTCCAGTCGTTTAACTGCCCTTGCTTATGTCTTACATGTAGCCCAAAGACTCCTTGATTTAATTAACTCAGTGCTTTATGAATAAAAATATTTCACTATTGATCATCCCAAGAGCTGACGCAGGCTAAACCGGGACAGCGCTCGCTTCATTACGCTGTCCTTACTTGCTTTTTTTTTTCTTTCTGATGGCGAGGGAGGAGGTGAGGGTCGGAGTCACTATGGAGGGAGGTGAAGGCAGCTTCTAAATCAAAGAAAATGAGCTCAAACGCTCCCTTGGGTGTCTGCTAAAGCTTCTACATTCCTCCGCTGCCTCCAAGAAAGAGTCCGTGCATGGATATTATAAATAGAAAAGGTTCCCCCCCCTGCCTTAGTATCTATTATGTTTTGTCAATGCTTTAATTAAATTGGATCGCTTAATGTGATTTATCCTGATCCATACACTTTATGCCTCTAAAAGCCTTTTTGGCTCACGGCCCAAAAGACGTCAAACAGATTTAGATGAGTTAGTGAAGAAAAAGGAGGAGAGGCTGGGCGCGGGGGGTGATTTGTTATTGGTTAATTCACTTTTATTCTTCGTGTGCCATTTGGTTTAATTTTCTTTCTTCTGCGCCGTCTTGCCCTGCACCGAGTCTGAGACGCACAACAAGCTTTTAGGATCATTTATAGTCGCAATAAAACGTCAGTTATGAGAGATGAGGAGAATGCATGTCTGATTTCAAGATGGGACGGCTTTTGGACAGAGAACGACACCGCAACGTCCTTTTCCCAGTCCTCGCAAAAGGCTCGAGAGCAAAGCCGTCCAAAAAAAAGTGGAGATGTTGAAGAAAGGATGAGGCTGCTAATCAGACAATAGGATTTAAGAGCTTTTAAAGTGAGTGGGTCGGAGGGAACAGCTGAGTCGCGCTCCGTCCACGGTGAGGGGCCTCTCGGCACTCATAAATAAAACTAGGAGATTAGGAGATTGGCTGGGGGTGGGAGTGGTTCTGGGGAGTTCAGGCAGAAGTTTCCATCCATCTTGCAGCAGGTCACAGTTGCCACGGAGACCAAGAGCCATGCTGTCCAATTAACTCCAGAGCCAGTGGTGCAGGTGGCTTGGTGGTGTTGGTGGTAGCGGTGAGAGAGTGGCGTCGAGAGCGAGGCTTTGTGTGTTTGTGTCTACATGAAAACACACTCCACACAAAAGAAGCACCTTCAGTGACCAAATATAAGTCACTCTTGGGGTGAACGGATGAAAAGAGACAGTGTAATTACCAAACTGCAATACACCACTGACCACTGAGATGAAGAGACAGGTGTGTGTGTGTGAGTGAGTGTGAAACATTCTATAAAATTATGTTATATTATGTAATCCATAATCCAATCCATCCATTCCTCTATCTGTCTATCTATCACTCTCCATCTGTCTATGTACTGTATCTATGTATCCATTCATCCATCCATCCATCCATATGCCCTATAAATCCATCCATTCATATGCCCTTTCCATCCATCCATCCATCCATCCATCCATCCATCCATCCATCCATCCATCTACCTTCTATCCATCTACCTACCCATTCTTCCATCTACCCCATCCATCCATCCATCCATCCATTAATACACCCTAACAATCCATACATCCATACGCCCTATCAATCCATCCATCCATATGCCCAATCCATCCATCCATATGCCCTTTCCATCCATCCATCCATCCATCCATCCATACGCCCTATCAATCCATCCATCCATATGCCCAATCCATCCATCCATCCATCCATCCATTAATACACCCTAACAATCCATCCATCCATATGCCCAATCCATCCATCCATATGCCCTTTCCATCCATCCATCCATCCATCCATCCATCCATACGCCCTATCAATCCATCCATCCATATGCCCAATCCATCCATCCATTAATACACCCTAATAATCCATCCATCCATATGCCCTTTCCATTCATCCATCCATCCGCCCTAACAATCCATCCATCCATATGCCAAATCCATCCATCCATCCATATGCCCAATCCATCCATCCATCCATCCATCCATTAATACACCCTAACAATCCATCCATCCATATGCCCTTTCCATTCATCCATCCATCCATCCATCCATTAATACACCCTAACAATCCATCCATCCATATGCCCTTTCCATTCATCCATCCATCCATCCATCCATACGCCCTAACAATCCATCCATCCATATGCCCAATCCATCCATCCATATGCCCAATCCATCCATCCATCCATTAATATGCCCTAACAATCCATCCATCCATATGCCCTTTCCATCCATCCATCCATCCATCCATCCATCCATCCATCCATCCATCTGCCCTTTCCATCCATCCATCCATACGCCCTATCAATCAATCCATCCATATGCCCTTTCCATCCATCCATCCATCCATATGCCCTAACAATCCATCCATCCATATGCCCTTTCCATCCATCCATCCATCCATCCATCCATCCATCCATCCATCCATCCATCCATCCATCCATCCATCCATCCGCCCTGTCCATCCATCCATCCATCCATCCATCCATCCATCCATCCATCCATCCATCAATCTACCTTCTATCCATCTACCTACCCATTCTTCCATCCATCCCATCTATCCATTCATATGCCCCATCCATCCATCCATCCATCCATCCATCCATCCATCCATCGGGGGATAATGCTCAGAACAAGTGTAAATCAGGCAAGCCAGTATTCTTCAAAGACAAGAAGAACCACAGCACAGCAAACAAACAAAAATCCAAACTCTAATCCACAAGCACAAATCCTCTTTATGTCAACTCAAAACAACGGAATCAGATCAGATTTGTTTGTCAGGTTCTTAGAATGCATTAGATAGGAAGCTGCATAGAAAGCAGGGGTGGCTGCTTGCTTTTGGCCAGCTAATAACCCTAAGCTCTTTAAAATGAGAGTAATCCAGTTAGCGTGGGTGAATGGCTAATGTCCAGCTAATCGAATTACAGGCAAAACTGGTTTAGTCGGCCATATCTGGCAAACCTCAACCTGCCATCCTCTGTATTGTCCACAAAAACCGATGATGAATGCAAGACCTCGCTGCCGTTCAATTCCTACAGCTGATTGGTGGATCTGGGGCTCTTGATCATGAGGCGTGACCGTGCACCTGTGACATACCGAGGGCTGAGTCAATATATATAGAAGGATGACATTCAGCAGTATTCAATTACAGAAATGCACAGAATACGCATACGCCATAACACAACATCACAAATCATGTGCCCAGCCAATTGTAGCTGCAGGCTGGACTGAATGATTATGTGGTATAAATGGGGGCTGTTAAGTCTATTGGGCCCAGGAGGTTTTATACTAAATCTAATAATGGGAAACGTGGAAGTGAAAAAGGGTGGAATATTTTGAGAGGTTACGGGGGCAAGCAGGAGACCATGGGTGCCATGCAAAAACCTTCATGTTTTACAGAAATCTGGACACAGATCTGTGAAGGAAAAAAAAAGCGGAGCGCCATTGTCAAAATAGGTTTTCATGCTCTGTAATTACTCAACATATGAGTGTAAAAAGGTCAACATAGCATGCTAATTAACATGTAACCCAACCTGAGAAAAGTGTAATTGCGTCCATAGAGAGGAAGAGAGGTAGAGAGAACAACTTAGAGTTAGCACACGAGGCCGGGCCCCGCGGGGCCCCAATCAGCATGAGTTTCTTTTAACATGTTGTAAAATATTGTTCTGCTTTCCAACAATGGCCACCCAGCAGAGAAGGATAAACAAACGTTTCCATTTATGAATAATCACCAAAGTGGCTGAAAAAAGCCAGATCGTGACTTAAGTGCTTAGTTAACATGCTAAATACTAGAGAAGAAATTTATTTCCAGTTTTTTTTCTTCTTAAAGGTTTAATTTCACACATGGAGCATGTCAGAGTTACATTTGTCTTGATCTCCCAGTGTCTCCGAATGTATTTTCTTTTATTACTCTCCGGCTTATTTATGGTAACATGAGAATGTGTGTGTGAGAGAGAACAATAAAAGACAGAGAAAAGGGAGGAAGGCTTGTGAGACAGATAGAGAGAGAACAAAAGATGCAGATGCATCCCTGACCACAAGATGGAGCCCCCAGGCTTCTCTCCACCATTGAACCAACCAATCAATAAATTAATCTCTGGTGGAGGGATGTAGGAGGCCGTATAGGTCTGGTGCTCAGGAAGCCATCACCTTTATCCACAAACTTAGATGTGACCACATTAACACACTGAAGGTTCAGCCAGACAGTGGCAGTTGATATCAGCAGGCAGAGGCGTTGGGAATGTTTTCTTAACCACAGCAGCTAGGAAAAATCAGGATATGCAGCACTGGCTGCAGCAGACAGAAAAAAACGAAGGATGCATCAATTGAAATTCTGTTGAAAGTCAGTCATTATGTTCATGCTACAGTCAATAACCAATAAATAGACAAATTTTAATAGCATTTAAATAAATTAAAAAGAAAACACTAAAAGATTTTTGAGATTTTGATTGATTATATTAAACTGTGTTATAAATTATCAGTATTAAAGATTACATTTAAGTGAGCAGAAGAAGATGGCAAAGGTCATCAAAACGTATAAATAGGGGAAATGAGCATGAACTTGAATTAAATATCCAATATTGATCAATACTGATAAATAAAAGGAAATCAACTATACTGTTTGTCAATATATTGAGCATCCCTAGCAAATGCAAATGGAAATTTCCACATGGGAAATGACCACACTGACATGAAATCAACTGAAGAGATGGACAAGTATGCAGATGATGCAGTTTTATTCAGTATTTACATTTGTTACTCAACTGTCTGTGCTTCATTTGCCCTTGCAGTGGAGGTTGAGCATAAAGTGTTCCCAATCATTTTCTGACCAATTTGCCCATGAACAAAGATCCAACATTATCTGGCCACTAAAAACAAGAATCCAGCAGGAGTGAGCATATTGCTGCCCACCTACACAGCGATGCCCATGTGAGACGCCAAGGACCATTATAAGACACAGGCATTTCATAAAAGAGCCAACCCTCTCATTTGATTCACAGCAGGACAAATGTGCACTGGGGGAACGAGTGACAGAAATGGCTTTTGTCAATAGTGTTGCCATTACGGGGACAGCGAGCCACCTCAGTCGCCCGGCCGCTGTGTGTAAACTGCTTTCTGAGATTAGTGTCGAAACTCAGTTTATCCGACTTCCTAATCAAATCAGCCACACCGCCACATGCCGGCCAAACAGTCTTCCTGTAGCTGGCCGCTCTGTGACAACAAACATCTCACCTCCCTCATCCACATGCGGAACCCTTTGCTGCCCTTCACGAGGGCATTAAATCCAATTCACCCTTAGTCATGGAATTCTCTGGCTATTCACTCCCTGCCACTGTCTGTTTGAGCTTGAAATATGACTCTATGAGTTGTGCTTATGTACACTGCTAGACAAAAAAATCAATCAATCAATCAATCAATCAATCAATCTATCTATCTATCTATCTATCTATCTATCTATCTATCTATCTATCTATCTATCTATCTATCTATCTATCTATCTATCTATCTATCTATCTATCTATCTATCTATCTATCTATCTATCTATCTATCTATCATAAATTAGTAAGTTATGCAATAATTGGAATATTGAAATAATATGCATAATATGCATTAACTGCAACATGCAATAATTACAAGCAACTTAAACCAAAAAAAAAAAAAAAAAAAAAATCTCAGGTGTCCCCAGAATGTGTCTGTGAGTTTTCAGCTTAAAATACCCCATGGATTTTTTATTATACCAAACTGACTACTTTTGGGTGGAAATGTGCAGATTAAGGGGCGGTAATATTATAATAAGATCCCCTTCCTACGTCACAAGGTGAGTGAAATCTGAACGGCTCGTTTTCTCATGCTTGCAGAGAAAGGCTTAACAAAACAAAGTTACTAAGTTGTCCCTTTTCACATTTTCTGGGTTGGTAGATGCACCGGGGACCCGATTATAGCACTTAAACATGGAAAAAGTCAGATTTTCATGACATGTCCCCATTAAAGGGACAACTTTGTACCTCTAAAGGCTGCATATTAGTACCTAATATGTACTTAAACGCACATTTAGAGCTAGATAACGCACTAAGGTGTATTTTTGAGGGTACTGTGTCAGTGATAATTAAACTGCACTGCCCATATTCCCTGTACTCTAACTGCTATCCTGAAGAGTCTTGCCATTACTACCCCCTAATTTAGCTAAAACACCTTCTGCATAAACACAACATTTCCTGTGCCGCCATGCCAGCTTCCTCTTTTTATCGGCTGTTAGCTCTTGTCTTTCCAATCCTGGAGATACGCTATCATCCGTCGCTCATTGGTAATTGTTTGTTTTCTAAGCGTCACTCAAGGGCCAACGCTATCGCTTTTCAATGCTACACATTCCAACAATAACCAGTCGGATTTGGTTTCTGTGTCTCTGCGAGCCAAGAATGTGAAGTCTAAAGGATGGTTAGATCCTACCCATGAGCCTTCCAGCTGTTAAATGTATAAACCATAAGAAATTACACATGAAACCTTGGGCCCTTTAGCGTTGATCAAATATAGGGCTGTGCGATGATTATTTCCCTTGTGAATCTTGAGCTTCAGCCAGAGCCTCAGACATTGAGGCCCAGTTCCTCTCGTCCTCCTTCCATTACAGCTCTGATGAGCAAGAAATTGAGCTCTAATTATTCGGAGAAAAATAAATGGTCATTTAGAGTTGAAAAACAACTGATGAAAACTCTTTGTTTCGTGCTTTGGAAAGTGGAAATCGTTGGACTATAAACTAATCACGAAGTTAAGAATGCTTTGTTGTGCCTACTGGGAACACGTTGGCACAATGAGGTAATGTGCAGCCTTGCCACATATCGTGTGCCCTTCCATCCACGATGGCTGATTAATATGACATTTGACTGCGGCGGTTAATTTTTCCCCATTATCCGGTTTGATCAGTGTGTGTGGCTCCCCAGGGCCGTAAGTCAAGCCCCCCTGTGCTTCAGGCGGTGGAATGTTCCATAGATGGCGAATTTCACCTCTACAGGGGATGATCTCACTGATTATGACATCATGAAGGCAGGTTGATTTATTAAGGCCCGCTGATGAGGCCGTATTTAAATAAACATCAGCATCCTTTCCAGAGTTAAAGATATGGTTCCCCCGAGGGTCTACACATGGGCTGGCTGGGGGGGCTTAGGGTTAAGGAGGAAGTTGAGTCGATTCGTTCGAGCGTGAATGAGTCGATGACTTTAGCACTTTGCCCCCGTTCGAACTTACACGCCCCGTGACAATCTCGACCAGGTGCGAGTGGACGCGCGGGGAGACTCTCGAATCGCCTATGCAGATTACTGTAAGAACAACAGCCCGTGGTGGTGTTAAACCTCTGCTAAATAGCTTGTCTACCCTTGTTAACACCCAGGCCCGGGCTGAAATTGAGTTCAGCTGTGGCGTGGCATTACTGAGCATTTTATGTGCTGGATCATAAATCAGGGCCTCTCACACCGGCTGCAGCCCCTCAGGCCACATTTCCACCTTCCTCAGACCCCATTAGCTCCTACATATTCTGCTTTCCGGGGCAGGGGGACTGAGCAACGGGGACGGACCGTAGGAACGCTACAACAAGTGTCCCTAACGCCGCCGCATTCGCGAGAGCACTGCATTTTATAGCAGTTCCATTTTTCGGAAGGACATCTGGTCATGCTGTGGGTAGTTCTCGCTGATGGGGGCTGTTTTGACCGGTACGAGCGTGCGCTTTTATATAAGCTTTCTCACGGTGAGCGAATATGGGAATTAAGTTAATCGTAGCTTCAGGGCCAGACATTTACAGAGGTGGGTGCAAGGGCCAGAGATTACACCGCTCAGGGAATTGAGCTGTGAGCGCTGAGGGAATGGACTTGCTCACCTGCGATCGAGCTGCAGAAGGCCGCTATTGTATTTGAATAATGAACCTGAGGGGAATATGGTGTGTTTGTGAGTGTGTGTATGTGGATAAATAATGACGGGGTGGGAGGAGTGTTTGTGTGTGTGCATAATGAAAGGGCAGAGGGAATATGTGAGCATGTGTGTGTGCGCATTAGGGTAAATGGCATATGCTTGCGTTTTTATTCATGGAAACACAAGCATGAGATCAAAGAGCTGGTTTATTGAGAAGTGTTTGTGCAATGACTGTTATATTCAGAAGGGTGTTGTAGTGAATGAAAAGATGAAGACAAAAACTACACTTTAAAAAATGCTGGGTTGTTTCAACCCAATTTTGGGTCAAATATTGACTAACCCAACAATTTAAAGGTGCCCTCGAATGAAAAATTGAATTTATCTTGGCATAGTTAAATAACAAGAGTTCAGTACATGGAAATGACATACAGTGAGTCTCAAACTCCATTGTTTCCTCCTTCTTATATAAGTCTCATTTGTTTAAAAGACCTCCGAAGAACAGGCGAATCTCAACATAACACCGACTGTTACGTAACAGTCGGGATCATTAATATGTACGCCCCCAATATTTGCATATGCCAGCCCATGTTTCCAACATTATAAAAGGCATTAGACAAGGGCAGAACGTCTGGATGTGCACAACCAAATCATCAGACTAGGTAAGCAAGCAAGAACAATAGCGAAAAATGGCAGATGGAGCAATAATAACTGACATGATCCATGATAACATGATATTTTTAGTGATATTTGTAAATTGTCTTTATAAATGTTTCGTTAGCATGTTGCAAATGTACTGTTAAATGTGGTTAAAGTTACCATCGTTTATTACTGTATTCACGGAGACAAGAGAGCCGTCGCTATTTTCATTTTTAAACACTTGCAGTCTGTATAATGCATAAACACAACTTCATTCTTTATAAATCTCTTCAACAGTGTAGCATTAGCCGTTAGCCACGGATCACAGCCTCAAACTGATTCAGAATCAAATGTAAACATCCAAATAAATACAATACTCACATAATCCAACGCATGCATGCCACATGCATGACGAACATTTTGTAAAGATCCATTTTGAGGGTTATATTAGCTGTGTAAACTTTGTTAAGGCACTGTTTAAGGCAAGCACGAGCTCCGGGGGCGGAGAGCACGGGATTTAAAGGGGCCGCAGCATAAAATCGGCACGTTTATAATGATGCCCCAAAATAGGCAGTTAAAAAAATTAATAAAAAAAAATCGATGGGGTATTTTGAGCTGAAACTTCACAGACACATTCAGGGGACACCTTAGACTTATATTACATCTTTTAATAACATGATCTAGGGCACCTTTAACCCAATGGTTGGGTTTGTCCATATTTGACACAAATTTGGGTTGAAACAACCCAGCATTTGTTTTTAGAGTGTAGGAGAGAAAAATATTTTCAATAAAATAAACAAATAATATAATGAAGCTAAACCATATACTCTAAAAAATGCTGGGATAAAAACAACCCAAGTTGGGTTGAAAATGGACAAACCCAGCGATTGGGTTAAATGTTTGCCTAACATGCCGGACAGTTTTATTTAACCCAACTGTTGTTTAAAAATTAATGTATGTCTGGCTTAAAATGAATCCAAAATAGGTTGGAAATTAAAAATCAGACACATAATTACTAGAGGAAACAATAATAATCAAAAGGTGAACATTTATTAATAAGCAATTTAATAAATGTTTATTGTTTACTTATTTTTCATTAAACTTAGTAATAAATGTTCATTTATTAAACATAGTAATAATAATTTCCAACATATTTTGGGTTCATTTTAAGCAAGTAATACAATAATTTTTAAACAAATAGTTGAGTTAAATAAAACCATCCAGCAGGTTGGGCAAACATTTAACCCATTCGCTGGGTTAAAACAACCCAATTACTGGGTTTGTCCATTTTCAACCCAACTTGGGTTGTTTTTAACCCAGCATTTTTTTTTTAGAGTGGTTAAATTCTGAGCACTTTGGCCAGACCCCTCAAGCGTCATTTGGGTTATGCAGCAGATGGAAAAATTAGACTTGCTCTCAGCACTCTTGGTGGCTAAAGTCAAAAGTCAAGGTTATCCATGATCACGACACCAGCATCCACCCTCCTGCTGTTTTCATAGGTCAAAGCCTTGCTCTTCCAGCTGAAGACCTCCAGGGCCCCACCTGGCCATCCATGAACTTCCTTGCTTCACCAGACAAGTAACCCATGAGGTTAACAACGCTTCACTGACACAACTACTATAATCATTCCTTTCTGCATGTGGCTGAATTTAAATTTCCCAATTGTATGTGTCAAATGGCACACATGTTCTGACACAACGACATGCAAGTTTTTGATCGCATTCTCATCATCTCTTTCCATTGTTAATTTCTTGGCTTTTCTCTATTACTACAGTCAATGAGAATTATGAAAGAGCAAAAATAAATAAATAAAACAGTTTAGCTGAGGACATGAAAACGCAAATCTGATAACGAGACATTGACTTAGATATTTTCCACATTGCGTATGATCATAAGCCAGTTCCTGAGACTTTACAAGTTTTCTTTAGTGTACAAGTACAGAGATTTTAGTGGGTCTAGACGTTTCCCTGAATCTCCACTGAGGCAGTGGGGCAAACCTCCTCAGTACTGCCTCCAGGGTCTGCTGCCCTTTGCCAGATGGCTTTGCAGAGTTTTGCTAACAAAGTCATTAAAACGCCTCATTTAATTTAAGTTTCATCCAAGACAAATCTCCCAGCAGTCCAAACCTCGCACACATACAACTGCCCACACCCCCCCCATACAATCTGAGAGTACTAACCGTTGAAGAGAGGACCCTTGCAGATTCCTTGCAATCAGTATTGCTGTCTTGGTCCTTTTTTGGAAGCCAAACATGGATCTGTTTGCACTTAGAGAAATGACAGACGGGCAGAAACCAGAGTGTACCCATGTTTGATGACCAAAGTGAAAATAAAGGGGCTTTTTCCCTCTGTTCCCCCCCTTTCTGGTCCCTTAACCACATCCCTGAAAGCTCATGTCAAGGATTTCTCGTCGCTTGACCAATTCCCCCAACACCCCCAACTTAATAGCTACTGTACTCTTGCACAGTAAGAAAACAAGTCTTACATACGACGAAACATGAACTCTAATATGAACCAACCGTCCCATTCCTTGATCTGAATGACTGATGGAATGTAATTAAACCAATCCTCTGAAAGTTTGTCCAGTTCTTTAAATTGCAAGCTTTTGCAACCCTCAAAAACAACAATATATTCAAACGCTTTCATCAAGACCACCAACAAAACAATAAATTGTTAACTTTGGGCAAAGTTTTTAATCATATTGCCACATCAATGAAGTTAAAAGTTAAAAACAAGCGAATGCATAAAACCCCATTGTCTGGTTTGCACTTTCATAATTTTTGCGGGTTTTGTCTATGTAAAGTTATAGTATTTCATTAAAAATATGAAAGAAATATGTTTACTGTTATTTTTTAATATATAAGGTCAATTATTGGATTGCATTGCATTGCATTCTTTATGATTCTTATCCCTACCTAAAAAAAAAACCTGAAAAGGTCTGAAAACATCAGTGAATAAATAAATCATTTAAAAAGCCCAGCCGAGTATAAACACAAAACAGCAAGATATTGGCACGCTATCGCACCATTTCAAGAACAACAACCCTGGATGTGACACTCTCACAATCAGAAACACAATCAGGAAGTGTGCTTTAGTCAGGCAATAGCATTCTGGTTGGTCGTGTTTTTGTAGTGCTCTCACACCACAAAATTTGTTAAGAACACTTTCCAGCAAGTTAACTGTGGCAGATCTGAAACAGACACCGAAAACACTCAGATCCTCTTTTCGATTGTCTTCTAAAGGATCCCAGTGCTCCACCCAGAAAAAAAAGTCTGTTTTGAATTTCTGATACTCATGTGTTCCCGCCAATCAATTTAGGAAATGTGAAGCAGCTGATGCTTATAAATAAAAGAACAAAACTTGCAGTTTGATATAATTTTCATAGAGCGTCTCGTTTTCCTTTGAGTCTTTTTCGGTTCTCATTTATAATTCACGTGCATAAATACGTTTGTTTTTTTATGACCGCGCTAACCGTTAGATGGAGGCTCTGATTCACCAGCGATAATTGAACTGATGATATAAATAAACTCCAGATCTGCTCTCTGCCCTCCCGGTTGGTGCCTTATTGCTGCCGAGCCAACCTGCGCATGAGTGCATGTGGGATTTTGTTTGGCAGCCAATAATTACAATATCAGCTGCTTAACTCTGCGGTAATTGAGGTCGCCGGATCATTTAACTCCGCTCCCACTTGGCGGCAGGATTGGGCCGGAGGCGTAATTTTTCAAACACCTTTGAAATGATAATGAAACGTACAAGATGTATGGAGGGATTATGCACTGCGGTGGTTCATTGATGTGGTCAATGAGAGAGATCATTTTCTTGTTGCTGGAGACAAACAGTAATGCATAAGCCTGCCCAAACATCAATGCTAACCATTAGGACTTACAAGAATCATAATAGTCCAAAATGACTCTTGTTTTTCCTCAGAAGACTGGACATATTTATAGGAAATTATAGGTTAGCTTGCTAATAAATCTGTGATGTAAGCATAGGAAAAGACACATTCGCTTGTTTGAGCTAAAGCTGCATAGCTGGTATAATGAAGTCGAGCCATGTAAGTTGCGCTTTGCCGCCCCTAGGCCATGTGTTCCTCATCACCAATGGATAAAACTCTTATGGAAACAATAGGTGCTGTTTAAACAGCAATCGTTTGAGTTTCTAACCCTCGGTTTTGCTAGCTCTTTTATCCCGGGCTGATGTACAAGGGCATACAAGATAACAGAGGCCAGGGTAGCGCAAATAAAACTGCAGATCACTGCAAGATGTGGGAGGCTCCATGGGAGCGGTGAAATCTCAAATGTTTTTGACACCCTTAATCGGTTAAAGATAGCGCCGTAAGGGAATCGCACCCGTAATGGCCCCCCAAACCAGAGCTCTGCCTGATGCACTTAGCCTCCAACTTTATCACAATAGCACAGAATCCTTTAATCCCGCCGTGCTTCGCTAACTGGGGTCATAGATGCTTTAAGAGCATTATAATAGTTTCCTCCATCTTTCTTTCCAGTTGAGAGGTGTGCTGCCATGCTGAAGACCTGATCACAGTGCTCTTTATCATGCTGGATCTCCTCGAGGCGCCCATTATGCCAGCCCAACCCTCTTAGAACCTATAATACCACTACTTTGAAATGACCCTTCCAGCTCCCCCTCGTTCCTTTCCTCATCCTCATCACATGGTTGCGCTTTTCCAAGATATGGATTTTGGCCATCTGCTTAGTGTTAAGGAACTCCTTCCCTTATGCAAACCCAGCAGGGTGCACCTCTTCCGGCCTTCTGATGAGCTCCATATCCTAAAAATACCTATAAACCCTCAATTTATTTCCAATAATTTCTGAAGGCTATCTTGGATATCCGAGAGGATAAAATAGGGAATTCTTTTGTGCTCTGAGGATGAACAGAAATCTCAGACGTCCTCACAAGACTTAAGGATGTTTGACAAAACCAGAATGATAAATTCTCTTGATATGTCTGAACTGATGAGCTGCTGAACACTCGAAGCGTCTACGTGTCTATTCTTTTGACAAGTGTCATGTGAGTCCAGCATGATAAGCTTTCATCAGCTGCTCTAATAGTGGTATTGTGATTATTTAATTGGTTTTGCTTCAATGAGCACTGATATTCTATGTGAGTATATGCAAGTGTATGAGTGTGTGTGTCAGTGTTACAGTCGGGTAAAAGACTGAGATCACATTAACTTTTGAAATTCATGTGCATTTTTCATTTTTTTTCACTTAAACTGTTATAGCAGTAATATAATATGCAATTAACATTTTGAATTAAACTTAAAAATGTAAAAAAAAAAGCATTTTCAGAAGTGGACCCCACTGTACATGAGCGTGCAAAGGTCGGTTTGAATTAGCGGGGCTAACAGACTGAGAGTTGACTAAGAAACTCTTTCTGCACTATAAATAATATCCACCTTTAAATCACAATGTGATGAAACTGGATGAAGGAGACCTTCCCACAGCTCAGCCATCTGACAGACAGATGTACAAAACAGCCTCCACTATCACTGCTCATTTTACTAAGATCTGTGAAAACCATGATCCAGTTAGGTTCTCATCAGATTAAGAAAGTTATTTAAAAAATTGCACATTAGTTCAAAGTTTAGGTTGGACTGAAACCCAGGAACCAACATTTGGTTCAACAACAAAACACAACATACAAGAATGGCACCAAAATGTGAGTGCTAGTATAGAGCATACACTCAAAACAATGCTGGGTTAAAAACAACCCAAGTTGGGTTGAAAATGGACAAACCCAGCGAGTGTGTTGTTTTAACCCAGTGGTTGGGTTAAATGTTTGGCCAACATGCTGGGCAGTTTTATTTAACCCAACTATTGTTTAAAAATGACTATATGTCTGGATTAAAATGAACCCAAAATAGGTTGGAAATTAAAAACATAATTACTAGAGGAAACAATAATAACCAAAAGGTGAACATTTATTAATAATAATTATTTAATTATTATTCATTAAACTTATGAATAAATGTTCATTTATTAAACATATTAATAAATGTTAATTTCCAACATATTTTGGGTTCATTTTACAGTAATTTTTAAACAATAGCTGAGTTAAATAAAACTACCCAGCAGGTTGGGCAAACATTTAACCCAACAGCAGGGTTAAAACAACCCATTCACTGGGTTAAAACAACCCATTTGCTGGGTTTGTCAATTTTCAACCCAACTTGGGTTGTTTTTAACCCAGCATTTTATAGAGTGTAGGTTTAGGGGTTAGTATTTGCGAAGGCAATCAGCATTGTGAATGACACGACCAATCAAATCTTTAGAATCGTCTACGGTGCAGGGTTTATGTTTAATTGGTCTGTGAAAAAACAAATCACACCACATAGAGCATACTTACAAAAACCTACTGCGGTGGTGCCAGGGTATTAGTGGATGTGAATTGTAAATCTAGATCCATTCACAGAACTCAGTTCTGACTAAAAGGCGGGAGATGATGTGTAATGACTCCTAGCGGTGCCACAGAGACTGCAGATTTGGCCATACCAAAGGATTAACACTGCTAATTCCTTAAAAGAGTGAATCTCCTCCAAAGAACCGTCTGTCTTGGCTGGATTTGACTGGAGCCATCTCAGTC
Organism: Megalobrama amblycephala; assembly: GCF_018812025.1. Classification (NCBI taxonomy): domain Eukaryota; kingdom Metazoa; phylum Chordata; class Actinopteri; order Cypriniformes; family Xenocyprididae; genus Megalobrama; species Megalobrama amblycephala. Next base: position 4,484,174 of record NC_063066.1, read on the forward strand.
ATTTCCATTCATGCAGCACCTCGGATGCCTCCACAGGATTGTTCTGGATCTGAATCAACTTAAAGGTTAGATTTATACAGGATATTTCAGAACATGATCAGCACACATACCGTATGTGTGTCTCCTGGAGGTCTGTTTGTGCTATGTATAACATGACATATAGCATGTGGTGGCATAAAGCAAAGCTTTCCTTCTGTGCTTAATGCGCAACAGTCCTGCAGACACTCTGCAGCATGAGGTTGAGGTTTATTAAACAACCTCCAGACCATTAAATCAACTCGAGTCGTTGTGATCCATGCAAACCAGTTGCCAAAACACAATGATGCATTTTCAAATGTTTAGAAGTCGTCAGTTCACTGGGCTAAAAATGAAAATCCAAAATATACAAACATTATTAGACGCCGCTCCCTAAATCACAGCTCCTTCCGTTAAGAAGCGACGTCCTGATATTTGACAGCTTGTTTAGATCGTTTATGATGGAAAGACCTCCTTCGGCCCTTGTGTTTCTCTATTGCCACAGACTGCACTAATAAGGCCATGTCTGAATATGGCTGAAGTGGACAATGTGCTGATTATAGCTGCCTTATGCTTACGGCCGTATCAATTATGAAAGTGTGCCTGTTTTTTTGTTGGGGACATTATATTCAAGGAGAAATGAAGCATGACAGGATGTGATTAAAATACCAGCATGCTAACAGGCTCGCTGTTGGCCTGTCCCTGGAAGGCAGTGCAGCTCTTTCACATTACTGTCCTCTCGCTCTCTCTCCTCTCCCTCCGAGCAGACATAATGAGAGTCTGTGCCAAGGAAACACTCTGCTCATTTTCAGAGGCTTTCCAGGCCATTGGAAAATTGAGCCATTCTGCCCTGTCTCATTAGGAGCGAGATTAGAGTCAGTGGGTCTCCAATGATTGGGATGATTTGTGCTCTAAGGTGCCTTCTGTTTGACACATTTGTATGTGTGTTTGTGTGTGCGTGCACGTTCTTAAGTATGCGTAGTACCTACCTAGCATTTTCTGGTGCAGCATGTGTGCAAAACTCATCAACGTACTACAGTTTCTACTGTTTATGCAGCAATTTCCCTACCGATAACGCCAAAGACACGCTTTTGTGCCCAAACTGATTTAACATCCTGCTTCCATGGCCGATTGTGAGGTCACCTCTGCCCTTGAGCTACACATTAGCCAAATTACAGACCCTGACAGTGGGCCGATTATTTTATGGCGCAGAACAAGCTAAGAAAAATACGGGTTGGCTGTGGGCGTGGGGGGTCAGCGGCCGCCTGTGGCGCAGCCATTATCCTGTTGTGCCGAGTCTCTCAACACCTCCCGGCCACAGATGAAACCTCAAGCTAACCACCGCCTCCATTGTCCAGTTCTCTCCACCCCATCAATCACACACCCCGTCAGTCTGTCCACACGCTTCTCCTAGAATAGACATCCACAGGTCGTTCCTTCTCCAGATGATGAGTAATCAGGCCTGGACACAGACCTGAGAGCTGGGGTGCCAACCAAAACATCATAAAAGGCTTTTACTGGAAATCGAAATAAATAAATCTGTGCCCTGTTAGTTGAAATTCCACCTCTCCAGCTGTGCCTGGGGGCCACAGAAGTCCAGTCGGTTCTGCATGGCTGCTGCGTGGCACGAGGCAACAGGTTTCCAGCGGTGGGTGGTTCAGTTTGGTGGCGTGTGCAGGTGCTGAGGGTTGTGTCCGTGTAGGGGTTTCCCATTACGGGAATGGGTAAAGGATTTATAGCGTCTTCTAAAAGCAGCATATGAGACTCTGCCCATGGCCAGTGTTTAAGGATTAGTTCACTTTCAAATGAAAATTACCCCATGATTTACTCGCCCTCAAGCCCTGAAGTTATATTAATAAATATCCTGACGCATCCAGGCTTTATAATGGCAGTGAATGGGACCAACGAGTATGAAGCTCAAGAAAGTGCTTCCATCCATCATAAACGTACACCACGCGGCTCCAGGGGGTTATTAAATGGCTTCTGAAGCAATGCGATGCATTTGTGTAAGAAAAATATTCATATTTAAGAAGTTATAAAGTACAATATCTAGCTTACACCAGACCGCCTTCCGTAGAAAGTGTAAAACTCTCGCAGTTCAAAACGCTTACGCTACGTCCTAGACCTTCTGTTTTCAACTTACGGTTGACGTAACATCAGTTACGCTTTTTTCGTAAGTTGAATACGGAAGGCGATCTGGTGGAAGCTAGATATTTTACTTTATAACTTGTTAAATATGGATATTTTTCTTGCACAAGTGCGTCGCTTCTCTTCAGAAGGCCTTTATTAACCAACCGGAGCCGTGTAGAGTACATTTATGATGGATGGATGTCGATGGAGACACTTTCTTCAGCTCACACTCATTGGTCCCGTTCACTGCCATTATAAAGCTTGGATGAGTCAGGATATTTATTAATATATCTCCCATTGTGTTCATCAGAAAGAAAAAAGTCATATACACATAGGATGGCTTGAGGGTGAGTAAATCTTGGGCTAATTTTCATTTTAAAGTGAACTAATCCTTTAATCTCAATAATATAAAGTGCTGACAAAAATGGTCATTTTCAGTATTTTGATTTTGACAATGATAACGAAGACAAAAAAGTACATCATGTCGTTAATTAAACTATTTTTATTCATAACATATTGTTAATGAAAATATAATAATAAAATACTATATACTGTACTAAATAAATATACTAACACTAACAAATATACTACAGATACTATATGCAATAACAATATTATTAAAAAAAAAAATCTCAAAAAGTCAATGTTGGGAGTTTTCCCATTACAGCTGTAAACAATATTACAACTTACATCTGCACAAAATGATGCAAATGCAATCGAGCTGTATCAATGTAAATACGCTTTTTCAGTGAAAACGTGTTAACACATTGTACTAATTTGTTCTGCCGTGGCCACGATTTAACTAAATTAAAATGAAGGAACAAATTAGTATAATGTGGTCATAATTTAACTATAACAAGGGAAATGTATTAGTAAGTCGTGGAAATGAATTCTTAATTTGTAGGCACGTTTAAATTAATAAGTGTATTATTTAAATTTGTAATTTAATTTGACACTTTCTTGTCAACAAAAATATGAATTTTAATAATTTAAAGGATGGTTTTATTCCAAAACTATGACTAAAACAAAAAGCTGTGTAAAGATTAACACTACCCACAGGTCACCGCAGAGCCTGCTGGCTCCATGTACCGGTGACCTCGGCCAGGTCAACCCTTTGGCACAGGACTGCTTGAATGCAAAAGCAGGTTTTTTTTGTGGCTCCTCCACCACTGGGCAGAGGAAAGCACCCCTGCTAGGAACCCCACACAAACAATTTAATGACCTCAGGCATGTGTGTGTGTAAAACAGAGACCTCAAGTGAACGTGTTAAACGGTACTCTCACTCTAGCAGTGGTCTGTGGCGACACTTCCACTTAACCTGTTCAGCAAAAGTCGGTCAGACCTCTGCAAAGTGCCTTTTAAGCCATTAGAGCCCTAAATTCCAAGGGCTTCCCCATGAGCACTAAGACCCGAAGCCCCAGTCAGAGTTTCTGCTCCTGTCATTTAGCCTTTCCCAGGGACCCTGCAGTCCCAGAGTAATGTGGAGAGCAATAAGCCAAAAGCTGCCAAGCCGTTTGATGGATGACACCGGTAAGAATAGCACAGCATTCCACGAGGCAACATCCCCAGTGGATATGACTTTGGTAAATGATGGCGATTGTACATAAAGGCCTGGTCATTAGTCTTTCTCTGGACACATTTAAGGGTTGAGGAAAGAGAAGTGGCAGAATGAGAGGGTGCAACCACAACATTTTCAAAATGCACGAAGGGTTGAGGCAAGGAAGTCGGTATTAAAGCTGGAGCAGCTCCAAATGATGCTATCGGTGCCTGGGACTGAAACAAAACACCTCACACAACAAAACCAGTGGCTGCATTTCGAATACAAAGGGACGCTTCAGCTTTCAGTTTCAGCCCCTGTTTCCCCCAGCAAACACCAGTCAAGGTGTTTACATTCCAGACAGCTGGAAGGTTGTTCTGTGGTTGCGTCTGGTGGAGATGGTGGCGCCCTGGTCTTCTGCCTATAGGCACGTAGTCTGGACCCTGTTGCGGTCCCAACTCTTATCCTAACAACTTCTATCTCTCTTAATGGACAGTAAAAGCTGGTTCAACTTAACAGGGGTGGAGGGTGGGGTTAGTGTAGCATGAAGCTATCTGTGATCCTGACCCGCAGGGACTGCAGGCATCCGGGAATCGATAGCTGGGGTTAGTGAGCCATGCGAGGGTGTGAAATCAGGGAGCGGGGGTAACCTCTGGCCCCTGACAACCGGAGAGCTGATCGAGACCTGTAGTTATGTGCTAACTCAGGCCTTGGGTCTAGACAAGAGGGCATCAACATAATTAAACTGGTTAACGGCACTCAAGCACATCCAATGATTTAAGTCTCTCAGGACATTGTCAGAAAGACAGAGCACTCGGTGTAATTCCTCAGATTCACAGAACAAAAGCTGCTTACAATGTGCAAAAAGCTTCCCTCGGGCAGTAAGACACCCACAAAGAAACACATGAGCGCTCTGAACCCATGGTTACGCATGGAGTCAGATCTGGTCCCACTTCTTCATAGCTCAGACCCTGCAGGTAAGGATACCATGGCACAGCTGTAATGAAATCCAGAGATCTTGATTAATCTGCAGCGAGAAATGAACTAGAATACTGTGTATCTAGAACAAAACTTTATTAAACACTTTCTCATATTCTTTGAATAAATGAACCTTAACAGACACACTGAGAGGGAAAGCAGTCAGTGCACTCATATAAAAATGAAAGGGAGAAATTGTAACACTTAATATGGAAGCTAAAGTGCCGACTTTCAGTTAAAAGCGTCAATCACATTTTTCACATGGTTCCACCTTTCCAGTTAGATTTATGCTACAGCTGTTCTTCGATTTTCATTCCTGATTTCAAATACGTTATCATAACCAACTCTTGACATTTTTTAGAGATTTTGACTACACACACTCTATTGCCTTAAAAGGGACCAGACTCAGCTACAGTCTAAATAGCAGACTTTGTCATTCCAAAAGGAGCCACGGTCTCCTTTATTTCCATAGGTGATATTTGTGTATAACACAGCTGCTCGGCGTAACACACATAAACACATCCTGTGATCATTTTCCTACGTTCCTGTTTGAAGTGTACAGGAAAGCTCCCAGCCACTGTGGTTAGGCTGACGCACAAGACAGTGGGTGTGAGAGACTCTGAACTCTGTTATCCTTCATCGACCTTTATATATATATACTGTATATTAGTGGTGTAACGGTACACAAACATTATGGTTCGGAACTTTGATATTGAAGTAATGGTTCGATACGGGTGCGGTATAGCAGGGGGAGAAAACTAAAGATAAAATTGCTTCTTTTTTCTTCTTTTTTATTAAACAATGGTATATTGAACAATTTGTGTCTCTCTCTTTAAATAAATTCAATTAAAATTTACATTTTCTTAAGGATAAATAAGGATATATATACAGGGAGCCCTTTCTTGCACATTACTGCAATATTAAAGGTTTAAATTCAGTTGCTATTTATTTTCAGATATAATAATCAACACACACACACACACACAAAGTAAATTGCACAAAAGGCAAGTTTTGCATTCATTTCTAAATCTAATTATAAAATGATTTTTTCTACTCCAATTCATTTTTCATGATCATTTACATAGTTACTGTCATAACTTGTTTTCATTACAAATTTATTAAAACATATATGGAATAATTTAGACATTACTAACAGGTAAAGTAAATATAATGAATATATAAGCTAATATAGTGGATATATTTAGTGAAAGGCTTCATTTCTCTAGCGAACTAACATGCTGTGGACACTAAATGACTTGCCTGAGGTAAATGTAATGCTACGTGAGATATTATTCTCAATCTATTTTATTGATGTCTGTCTGTGATTGAAACACTGGTTCAGAGAACATATCTATGCATAGATCGTCTGTTATTCTTCTTATGTGCTTTTTCCTGTTGTGGCGGTTAGCAAACAGTGTTGCATTACCGCACACGCCCCCTTCAGGATTGGATTGGAGTGTGGATCGCCTGTGACCGAGTGTATTCATTGTCTGACTGTATGCACCGAACCGTGACACACACACACACACACACACACACACACACACACACATATATATTATATATATATATATATATATATATATATATATTTGATCAATAGTACAAATTAAGTATTAATCTAAAGTCATACTCATAATCTAAATTAATTAAATATTATTTTAGATTATTAAATATTATTTAGTATTAAAGGGTTTAAACCTAAGAATAACTAGTAAATACAAGCCCACTCTTTCTTATTTACACACACAGGAGGAATGTATTTAAATGACCATGTAAAAAAGTCAGCAACAGAGCAGACTATGATAACATATGACTTAAATTACCCATTATACAGTGTCTGTCAGTAAAATTCAGTGTTCATGGGTATTACGCCTAATTTCTGCACATTACACACCAACACCTGAAATCCAGACATCTGCCAGCCGTATGTCCGATGCATCTACGTTTCTACATGACACTGTGTGTGATGGGATCAGTCTCGCTGTGAAAGCTAACACTGCTGATTGAGACTCAGAGCAGATGATAATACGAATGCTTGACAGGATGCCATAGTCTGAGCTCAGCGGGGCTCCCAAGGCCAGAAAAGGCTTAGACGCCTAAAATAGTGTTGCTCTTGTCAGACGTCATCCAAAGCTGTGTTCAGTTCAGGCTGGCTGAAAAGAGCTTTTTCAAACACTTCTGGCAACGCTGCATCTCAACTCACAGCATCTTTATTATGTGTGATTTTGAAAGCCTTCTGTGATGTGTTCTGTTGAACTCTGGGCCCATGAAAATGCCCACTTTATGACAAAGGATATTAAAAAGAGATTGTTTCTGGCTATTGTTCGCAACGAGAGATGAGATATTTTTTAATTAGCGATCGTTAATGGGGGTGGCACTGCCAGTACCTACTAGCCTGTTTACGCCTCAGATTAAAAATAAATAAATAAATAAATGAATAAGTATAAAGTTAATTGTGAGATGATGCTAAAAATAAGAAATAAATTCGTAATTCTGAGAAATAAAGTCATAATTAGCAAAATAAAGTCGCAATTGTGAGACATATTTACGAGACACAGAGATGTAATAAAGAAATAACATCAAATTGTCAGATATGAAGTCGCAATTACGAAACTAAACTAAACTAAAGGAAATGAAACAAAAGGAAAGGAAATTAAATTAAACAAAACTAAACGAAAGGAAACTAAACTAAATGAAAAGAAATTAAACGAAAGGAAATGAAAGGAAACAAAATGAAACAAAACGAAAGAAAACTAAAAGAAAAGAAAACCAAACAAAATGAAAGGAAATGAAACAAAACGAAAGGAAACCAAAGGAAAGGAAACAAAATGAAACGAAATGAAACGAAAGGAAAAGGAAACTAAACTAAACTACATGTAACCAAACGAAAGGAAACGAAACAAAACAAAACAAAAACTAAAATGTTTGGTCTGGCTTTGACCTGAGGCATCATAGTTTGGCTTTCTTGTCTTTCCAGAAACAGATAGTGTGCAATAGGAAACTAAAGGAAAAGAAAGGAAACTAAATGAAAGGAAATCAAACAAAATGAAACAAAAAGAAACAAAAGTAAACAAAAACACAATGAAAGGAAATGAAATGAAATGAAATGAAAGGAAACAAAACTAAACAAAAGGAAACAAAACAAAAAACAAAACATAAAATATTTGGTTTGGTTTTGACCTGAGGCATCACAGGTTGGCTTTTTTGTCTCTGCCAAAACTGATAGTGTGCAATAGAGACCTTAGAGCAGTTTATTTAGATTAATCACTTTTAAACATGGTAATTTGAGATGTCATGCATCTGCAGCAATGAAGAGTAGTGACTTTCACCTTATGAGACCAATTTGTGGAGTGGCTTTGCAAGGGCAAACAATATGTTGGCAATGGGGAACAAGAAAGTGGCCTGCCTTTGCCGGCAGATTTACTACTGCAGAGATGCTTTTATACTCTCACAAGGGAAAAGAAAAAGGACATACATACTGGATTAGGGGGAGGTTCTGCCCAGTTTAATATCAGCTCCACCATCTGTGACTGGACAATTTCATATTGATTCAATCAGCATGCCTTGCTTTAAACATTTAATATAAAAAAGGGATCCACGGTGTGCTTCTAAGGGCATGACGGAAAGCTGCAGTATCCCTGGCCCGCTAGTTCTGAGGATATGCTTTTCTCAGAGGTCCTTAGATAGGAATGATTGAAGCCTTATAACAAAAAGAGATGAAAAAATATCGTCGGGCTTGCAAAGGCATCTGCAACAAAATATGAAATTCATGAGAGACAGTTTTCAATGTCAAGCCGGACGTAATTTGCCATGCATTTTGAAGAAACATGGCTTAAAAAAGTAGACGGAGGTAGGGGTAAAGAAATGAAAAGACAGCTTGAGAGCCACAAATATGTTGCAAAGATGTATTCAACAATTACCAAACCAAATAAGCCTTTCTGAACATGCTTTGTGAGGCACGCTGGGTCTGTATAACATTAAACATGCAGCTTCAGCAGGCCTTTGGCTGTATTGCACAAGCACATTTGCTTAATTAACTGTTGTGGTATTAGTCTACAGCATTATTTTTCATCTTTGTTGCTGCTCTAGGGGTCCATATTACCCAGATTTAGGAGGCACGTTAATTTTTTTGGCTCCAGAAAAAAAAAAAAAAGTGAGCTTCAATGCAGTTATTTTAGTACTGTTTCTTGTCAACAGATCAGCAACAACTGCATGTGGCAAGACTCCCTGCCCTCCACATGATTAACTTAGAATTAGATATTGAGCAGACATTAAAGTTTCATGCAGCTCATGTGAAATGAGATCTGCTGACAATACAGTAAGAATATTCAGAAAAGCACATTCACTAAAGAACTAGCACAAGACATCTCGTCTCTAAATGCAGAAGTAATGCCCCATCCCGCTCTAGTTTATTTCCCAGATGTGCACCCTGTGCCCTGTGTGTGAGTGCCCTTGTGGCCTTGACATGCAGGATGAAAATGTTTGTCTGAAGCCACCTGGTTCTCATCAGTACTGGTGTCCCAGTGGAGCTTCTCATCCTGACCTATCCAACACCTTCCCGCAGGACCCCGTCCCACACGCAGAGATGCAGAAAGAGCAGTGTGAGGAAATGATGTCAACTGACATAAAGTGATGCACTTTGAATTACATGATAGCTACCTACGAATATCTGAACATGCACCATATCAAATGAAAGAATAGAGCCTCTGCTTAAGAAGAAAACACCTGAATGTGGGTGAAAGTTTCATTAAAAAAAAAAGCTAAATTCTGAACAAAAAGCTGAGAAAATCATGTTTTTGTCAAAGTTTATGTCCAGATTGGATATCAAAACATAGTTGGAGTAGATTAAGTCCATAAACACCCCCAAATCCTGAACAGTCGTGACCTTCCTGGGTCAACATTTCAACACTTCTATCACTTGTTTCTGCTTCTTCACCAGAGATTTTGTACTCTTTCAGAAGATGCGTAACAGCGCCCCCTATCATATAACAGTGCAGATGTGGATTGCCGGAAAATTCCGAAAATACTGGGAAAGTGTGTCATAAATGATGGAAAATTCCGTCCATGGCAGCGAGAGAATTTACATAATTTTTTGTCAAATTCAATCAAATTATTTCAAGAAGTATTCAAAAATCCAATTTATGCATGTAACAACTTGAGTGCATTCTAAAATGATCATGTTTTTAATTTCAGAATTAAATTTCTTTTTAAGGGGCATAAAGTAAAAATGTCAGGATGATACAACTGTTGATACCATAATGAAGAAAGATAATAAAAAATAAAATAAAAAAAAAGCTATTTAATTTTACTATAATATTTTGTAGTTTTACTACAGTAAAATTTTACACAATATGACATTTTAGGGTAATTAAATACAAACTTTACCTGAAAAATAGTGTCAGATTTTGTCTCTATCTTGGACACTTTTAATTGTCTTTGACCCTCATAATAACAAAAACAAATATTAAAATATATACTCAGTACATACTCAGGCTGTTTCAAATCACTCACTTCAGTACACTGAGAAGTTTTGTGGGAAAAAAGTTCAGCAAACGTCTTCCAGTTCCCAAACATTGTGTTCTTTTGTTTAGCCATTGTTTGTAAAAAATCCCTTTTAGCTCGACTAAGAGGCCGGGGGTCAAGTACAGCTTTCTGTTTGAAATAACATTTCATCAACAATTATCCTCACTAAGCTTTTCGCTGCCAAATTAGAACCAAAGATTACTGATTACAATAAGACTGAGGATTTGCAATTGTGCACGCTACGTGTACCCTGTGTAACGGGATGCTTTGGGATCTGCCAATTAGACACCAGGGGTAGGAATGAGTTCCTACTACTGCTCTTTATGAGAGGAAACAAGCCTAGCCTCACTAAATCAGCAATTTGCCAATCATCTCCATTTTTCAGCCCTCATTCACAGACTCTTCTCAACCCCTGGGCTACAAGACTCTCAAGTAATTCCACACTGATAAACTAACAAAATGTACTAATGTAACAATATAGCTCGGCCATTTTTCCAGATCACATTGCTCTGTAATATTTAGGGAAAAAACGCCATATGCTCTTGAGCTTTGCCAGAGACACACTCATTGAAGATTGTTAAACAAAAGACCAATCTGAGAGCAAGACGACTGGAAAAACTGAAAAACTATATGAGAATAGCAGTAGGCTATTTCAACTGCCTTGGCTTCTTCTGTTAATTAGAGAGACTGACGAGCTTCAAAAATGGTAAAGAAATGCAGATATCTTTCTGCTAATACACTTTGACGTTCCGAAGGATACGACCCCCTGGTGTCCGGACGGAATCATTGTAATTGGCGGGGCTCTTCGGAGGTTTAGCATAAGGACTTTAACTGGAGTTCTCTAAAGCTCTGAACCATGACCAGTGGTCTTTGCTAACAGGCTCTCTGAGGAACTACTACTGTTTTTTATTGTATGATCTTAATAAAATGGCTGAGACAAGTGAAGCATCAGCCTCCTTATGGGAAAGAAGCACCTGACAGTAATATTATTGAAAAACCTGTAGGATGATGGGAAAGCCATTCCCGATAGTAAAATATGTTTTATATCCATCTCATTTTTTCCCCCAAACATGGTAGCTTTGAACTGGACAGGGCGTAAGGTGAAATAAATCATAGCACTATGGCTCATCCTTTGTAATTTGGCACCACAGCATATTAAAAAGCATCCCACACCGAGCAAGCCCAGTAAGGCGGACTAGGCTTTATGTTCAACTCATCAAAATGTCCTGTGTGAGTTATAGTTCCCAAACACAAAGAAACGCAGCAAGTGTTTCTGCTTTTTCTCAGACTCTGACGAGAAGCCATGTTTCAGTCAAGTTTGTTTTCAATAACATCAACAACATGGCTGCCTTGTGGCACTGACAACACCTCCTCTGATGTGTCAGACTTGCTTTGCACTTGCCAGCACATCAAAAGCAATGGAACAGGATCACGCGTTAATAATTACATCTTTACACAGCCTTGAGTCCCTGCTCCCCTTTGGAAAACTGCTGATCGTCAATAGGCTGAGAATGTATATCTTCATATAATTGAAGCTCCTCACCATATGTTTGCTCTCCTTTCAAGAAAGGGACAGTCTTTGGTGTCAATTGGGGCCCGTGCAACATCTGTGAGCTATTATATCCGCCCAATCCAGCAGGCAGGTTAATTAAGATGCGACAGGTAATCAAGCTGCCGGAAGCCAATTAAAGTTGCCTGATCTGGGCCGTTGTCTATACTCACACTACTAGGCCTCCTTCTTTCAAAGAGATCAATTGTTTGCTCAAGGTCAGGTAATGAATGGCACCTCATGTGTGCACACCACTCGATTGGCTTCACACCAAGTGTAAATAGTGATATTATGGGATGGGATGTTGCAGGTGGGAAGCTGGAGGTTGGAAGATGGCAGAACGGTGGCGCGCACACATCTGCAAGTCTTCCCCTGCGGCCACTTGGCTCGCTAACAATCAAAATTCTGAAGAGAAATTCAATGGCATCTGCGCCTATGGTCCCGAAAGATTTGTGCTGACAGCACATTTGAATACGCATTGACCCAGAGACATGCAGGTGACTGAAATGGGTCCGATTAGCAGGCGAGGAGAGGGGTGCATGGGAGGTAACGTGGATGTCAAATGCAGGAATTCTCAATGCCATTCAAAATGCTGTTGGGAAAATATGAAACAAAGTTACAGGAGCAGCTATTTATTTGACCCCCAAAAATGTAATAATACTATTCTCCAGTGCAGCTATTTGGTGGCAGAACACTAACAGATCTGAAACCAAAAGGATCTATTTTGGAGACGGGAACAAAATAGCAAAATGCTTCGCCTGAACAACCATTATTTATTGTGAGGGGTGTGTGTACGTGTGATCCGTCATCCTATTTGCCCATTTTACACCAATATCAGTCTGAAGCCTGGGTAGACTTTATCAGGCTAAGATTAAACAGGAGAAACCGGATGTTAAACAGGTATACCCATGGACTGAACAAAGCAAAGTACATTTGAGAGATTGCTTTGACCAAACGGACTGGAAATTGTTTTTTAATGTATGTGACAATATTCATGACACTATCACGTTTTATTTCATTTTTTTGTGAGAGCAATTGTGCTCAAACCAAAACAGTATATACCCAAATAATAAGAAGTGGCTCACTAAAGATCTTAAAATATACCTATATCAAAGAAGACAGCTATTACGTTTATGTGCTATATTTTATATTATTATAATTATTAGTTTGCATTAATATATTTCACTTTAATATGTTAAAAAAATTTAAAAGGTGAGGTCAATAGCAAATTAATTTCTGCATATGATATTGAATATTGTGAAATATTACTGGTGTTGGTACCGACTATTCAAACTTTGGTATTGTGACAACACTAGTTCAAACACATGCAGTAACCACCAATCCACAGCTCTGATCATAATGACCAAACAAACAAACAAAAACACAAAAGGGAGGGCGATGGGGGGGATATGTTGGGCTGTTGGTCTTTAAGCACTTTGATCCAAAAGAATTGGATGAGGCTGGAGGGATCTGTGTAGTCTTTAGTGCACTGGATTACAAGGAGCTATCTGCAGGAGCCCTTGACATGATAGTGGGTGGCCAACAGAGCAACAGCCTGTGGTGTAGTATGTACCTTGGCACCCTGCCCTGCTCTCCACTAACGGCACAGAGGTCCTGGATTAGATTTACTCAAGTAATCTTTATAAATTTGACAGAAGTGAAGAGATTACGCCAGCCTCCCCCAACCCTCGTTTTTCAGAAAGGCTCAGACACCAAGTCTCAATCTCTTATCTCAGAGGACTACCTGGCGGAGGTCTGGCACCGTTCCTCAGCTCGTGGCAGTCACCCCAGGGGGCAGAAAACTGAGTAGCAAAACAAGCTGTCCAATCCAAACGAAGTGCTCTGTAAGCACCTGGGAGTATGGGAGCACGCTAGTCAAGGCTCATTAAAGGAATACATTAGTCCTTTCAGTACACAACATTGCAAGGCAAAGCGTGTCAGTCTGAAGGAGTGTGGTGATAAAAAAAAAATCTTTGATTGGTCTGATTTCAGTGTGAGAGAGTAACGGAAGTACAGTGTTTCTTAGCAAATTAGAGCCTGGAGAGGCAAGCAGACACGGAGGTCTAGCACATGAATCACATCAATTGACGACTTCTCCTTCCTGGATATTTTCCTATGCTACTACATTCAGTGGAACCTCCAATGCCATACTTTTTAATGCCGGAAGGATGTGATGAACTGGCAGGACTGTCTCTTTGGCATACAGCACTGTGAGCGGTCTGGCAATTAAGACTGCGCGCTGAGACCATAAACTAAATGAACAAGGCGGTTAAGTTCAGTAACCACACTGAGGATATTGTATTTACAAGCTTGCATAATGTTTGGTTGATATGGAGCAAGATGTACGCAACTGTGAACTAACCAATATGGTGACTACAACAATCTACAAAGAAAAGTGTGTGAAACATGATCATTTGAAATTTCCATTCCAAACAAGCCAAAGTGGCAAGACTTTAAGATACTATCATCAAAGAGCCACATTTTTGCACAATCTGATGCACATAGTACAGTATTAATGACCTGTAAATTATGCAAACATGGTAACAAACAAATGGAGAGCCTCATTAGCACAGCTAATTGTCCCAAATGGAAATTTCCATGCCTTCACTCCACAAGTCTTTGAGTAAGGAGTAGAAGTGGAGCGTCAGATTGAATTTTTTCATCACAAACATTCCTTTGATGCCGCAACTAGGGATTTATCTGAAAATGTACAATGGATTTAAAAGTTTTAGTTAAATCTGAGCAGTGAAGTGCAAATCAGCTTCAAGTTTTTCCTCACGCTGAACTGAACTCCTGTTGAGACTTTCACTGAACTCCCTTCAGGAGCGTGTGGCTGCTTTCCCTACCTTCCATGCTGTTTGAATTAGAGCTGACGTCAGCACTTCTCTGGGCTCTCCTCCTGCTCATTAGGCCAGTGCTAAAGGTAAATACATCCATTTATAAGAGGAAGGTGCCTTCAGTTCATCATCCAAAGTCTAAATACACCCTACGAGTATTCAGAGCCAACCCAAGTCTTGCCACCCAATCAAGCAAAACGTGTTCAGCAATTACTCAAACAAGCACAATAATATGTTGCCTCAATGATAATGGAGCACAAGCTCACAGAATCATTATTTTTTCATCCTGACATTATGTTTTTTTCATTTGTTTAGAGCTCTCTCTACAGGGTTCAGCACCTGCTTTGCGTTTGAGAACTGAAGATTGGGAATGTTCTACCACTGGGGAACTCATCAGAGGTAACAAATCGCTGATCTGCTGTATGACTGTCTTACAGACCAGAACGGGAGTTTTTCATAAAGCTGGAAGTGACAGAGGAAGAAATGGAAAAGCCCCTGTGACAGCTGCCGGAAACATTGCCAGTGGATGGAGACTGGTTTTGATGAGCGTCCCTCTGGGCTTCGAAACCACAGCTAGGAATTGGGCGAACAGGAAGTGACAGGCAAATTCAAGAGATCGACATGCGAATGACGTGATCCAGTGCTTTAAACCTCAGCGTTCACCTTCTTCCTTTGAGGGAATGTCAGGGCTGTATTTGAATGATGGGAGTGCACAATGTTTTGTTGACATATGCATGACATGAATATCACTGCTTGTTCCACAACCCGCAGAAACACTCACCTAAAATGAGCCACACAAAGGCTTCTGTAAACACAGCAGGATATGTGAAATTTCACCAGGACAGTAAATCAGTTCTGACAGAGTTTTGCACTGGCAATCTAGCGTTTCCGTCAAGAGGAAGCTGAAACTCAACGAGAGTTGAGGGGCTTGTAATAGCAGGGTTTGAATGAACAGTCCGTTATTAATTTAAAGCTGTTTACACAGATCCACTTGATGTTTGCACAAGCCCTATCTAGCAATTAATAAATCAGATTCAGGGCTTTCAGAAGGGAGGGGGTGGGCAGTAGAGAGGTTGGCAGGGAGTACAGTAGTTTGTTAGCTGATGAATAGTAATTAGCCCAAGCCTTTAAAGTCCACTGATAATTACCTCTTAGAAAAACTCCTAAACACCAGGCCTGTCAGTTACTACGTTTCAATGGCCTGTCTGCCTAAGCAGTCTATCGTTATCAAGGTTCTGTTTTGTAGTCTTGAAAAGGTCAACTAACCCAACCAGATACTACACTATGTGAACTTGTTGTACATTAAATAGTAGGTCGTTAAGGCCCTGATATACTTCAAGTAAAATCGAAGAACGAACTGTGATGCCATTTTGAACAAAATCAGGCTAAAACTTTGTTTTGGGAGTCCGAAACAGCTTGCCAAAGCAAACTTTCCGGAAAAGTTAATTCTGGCTGGTAAACACTTTCGAACTACTACTGATTCATGGCATTTACATAATAGGTAGGTGTGTGCTGTGGCTCCTCCTTCTTTCATGTGGAAAATATTTTACAGTTCATTTCTTCTGTTCAGTCCATCGAGGTCAGATGTCTGTGAGTAAAAACATGAATACACTGGAGAAGTTGTACTTCTGATTAAATAAGACACTGATGCTGTTTTTCATGTTTAATACTGTAAAGCTGCTTGCTTTTAAGCAATGTATTGTATAAATAAACATGATGTGACTGAATAGAGTGCCAAATTGCTATGATCAGATCCTTTTCTTTTGCTTTATTATAAATTACTTGCTGTTTTCTCAATTTTGCTGTGTGTTTAATTTATTATTGAGAGGAAAGTGCAGCAGATATTATATATTCATCTAAACGCCACTCTCAGCAGTATTACACTGTTCAAATACTTTTTACTCCAAAAACTTTACTCCTAAGTGAAGAACGAAAAAGAACTTCACCGTGAGTATATCAGGGCCTTTATGCTGATACACTCAGGCCCTTGTCATGTCTTTGGCTCCATTCAGTTTGTAAGACTGCTTTGATATAGATTATATGGTAAAGAGAGTGTGTATTGTGCAAACATAGGGGTCTCCAGCCCATAAATCACTTTAACAGGCTTCTATCATGTACTCAGAGCTCCAGTGTTAGGCTCTATGTTTTGTCAAGTTGCTCCCAGACACCTGCTCCTAATCACCATCAAAAGAATAACTTAGACGTGGTGACGTGTTAAAATTTTAGTAATACAGCACTTCCCCACACCGCAGAAATATTACTATGGTTGGGAAATAAGGTACGTGAGGGATGATGATGATGAATTTGTCACTTTACAGAGTGAAAGCAGAGAGCCGTTCTCACTGAAGGCCATTCGCAAACCTTCATTCTTTGATCCCTCTTATAGTGAGACGGACAGGCCAGTGAGGAAGCATTGTAGCAGACTGTGAACAAGAAGGCCAGTGGCGTGATTCAAATCGAAAAACAACCAGGGAAGCAATTGAGATTGGTGAATGGTGAGGTTTGCATCAAAACCATCAAAATAATTCCAAGAAGGGATAAATTAAGGCATGTGGAGGAATATGCAAATCTATAAACCCACCACTTAGTGCAGCGCTTTGAACTATTGCAACCCTAAACTGAATGAAATGCATTAAGAGTTCTTTCTCTCCTTCGGATATCTAGCGATACACTATTTCTAATCCCAACTGAACATGGTTGGACAGACCACCAAAGCAGGATTTACTTCTTTGTAGCACACTGAAAAACTTCATTAAAAAGTGAGAGGGCACTGCACAATAACAAACGCTCTGAAGGAAACAGATCAGGGTCTCCACCCTATCATATCAAAGTCTTTGTAGAGCTTTTCCACTGAGAGGTTCATAACGATCGGCGTCATTGTTTCTAAACTGCTCAATGTTTCCATAAGACCTCAATGTGTCCGAAATCTGTTATCTTTTTTAATTCCATGCGTCACATGCTATTGTTTAATCATGATTATGTTCAAGAGGCAAAACAGAGATTAAACGAAAGGGTGGTGGTCTTGGCGGGAGGGAAGGAGGGCTGGTGGAGGATTAGTTTGGGGGGTGTTTCAATGTGCTTCAACCTAGTCCACAGATGTTCTGTATTGTAAAAGAAATGAGAACCACCTGCTCAATCCAAATGCATGAATGCTTTGCTTTTCAATACCCCCTTGAAATATTTGGATAATTTCTTTTATGTCTGAAATAAAGCAGAGAGAAAACACATCACTTTCTGATGGTTCTTGAAGTACGTCTCTTTTAGTCAAGAAATGAATTGCTGATCAACCTGGTCTGCATTAGTTCCAGTCATTTTGAAACGATCCCAGTACATTATCCATGCCAGACTACCTCTGATGAGCATCACAGAATCAGAAAGGGAGTATCCGTGTAGGAAGCAGCAGTCAACATGTCCATGCAGTCCAACCCAACACCTACAAATCAATTCAGCATGAAGTTGGACTAATCAGGGATTGATTGTTTTTTAACCCTGTTGAAAAAACCAGCATATGCTGGTTAGGTATGTTTTGAAGCATGGCAGCTGGTTTATGCTGATCCTTAGCTTGTCATGAGCTGGTTTAAGCTGGTCAAGTACTGGTCCTAAGCTCAGGACCAGCTTATATGCCGCTCAGGACCAGCTTAAACCAGCTCATGACCAACTAACGACCAGCATAAACCAGCTCAAACCAGCCGCCATGCTTCAGCATATGCTGTTTTTTTTTTTTCAAGAGGAAAGTGCGACAAAGAACGACAGAATTCATTTGCCCTGTATCAAGGTACCCATAGGGAAGATTAAAGGGGAATGGATAGATGCAGGATGCTGCCCTCCATTAAAAATAGGACTGATAGGACCTGTCATACACATTTAGCTAGGGAACATCTGGACCCCAGCTGTCGAAGACCATTTATGGGTCCTACTGAGTGTGCCTACACCAAAGGACACCCCCTGAGGTAGAGAAAAAGAGATGGGCAAGGCTGCAGAGTCTGAGATTGGCCAGCTTGAGTTATCAGAAGTGACAGGGCCAGCAAACCTCCAAGCTCTCTCAATTAAGCATGAGGCGGGATCCAAGCTCTCAGTTTCTCTCTCTGGGCACCGGATCAAGGAGATAAGACTGTACAGTAGCCAGTGTAGTAGAGTATGGAAAAGAGACGGAGACAGAAGACTCAATTGAACAACAGACATTTACTATAACACTTAATTTAGAAGTCTCGAGTATAACTAATTGTATTTTGTCAAGTGAAGCGAACATTGACAGATATCCCCTGCCCTGTGAATTGGAATGCAGCATGTGAAAAGTCCCTCTTCCTGAATGTTAGGATGATAAATGATAAAGTTAGTGAAAAGCACTGTAACTGCTTTCTTAAAAACGTAGTACTAGAGGGTGAAAAGGAAATACAGAAAATTGTGAGGTAACAAAGCTGTGAACAGAGGCGTCAGTTTACCCCCTTCATCGCAGTCCCTTTAACGTGACCCTTGGGGCACCACATAGTTTGGGAACGTGTTGTTTTAGGCAGAGCTCCCAAACACATGTTACTCACTATATATGTGAGGTGCCTTCAAGTTTTCTATTAAGGGGTAACAAAGATCTTCTCATGCACTAAAGCTATCTGCACACATAATCTATAATCCATGGCCTTGTGTGAAACACAACAGTTAAGAGCTCTGGGTGAGGAAAGGACAACTGACCCATGGGGTCTGATTAATGTGCAAGTATAATGCTTAAGGGAGTGAAGATCCTGCAGGACAGATATTTCAACTGCAATTCATTTCAAATGCACATCTAGTAGAATTTCACAACCACCGAAGAAATAGTATGTATGGTTTCTTTCAACACGTCCTGTATAATGCAGCTGTTTCCAATAAAATCAACACCTAAGCATTTGGTTAAGCATTAGGTCCTTTCCTTTGGATTAACCTTCTCAGTAATGGGAGTCAGAAATTTCACTATATGAAAAAATTACATTTAAACAGAAAAATGAATGAGAGCAGCTAATCTGAGTCTTTATCGATAGTCGAGCTGCTTGGAAGAATAGCTCTTTTATGGCAATTCCAAAATCGTAAAATCAAAGTAATACTCATTCTTTTGATGTCCGCCACACAGATGCAGACAGTAAACACCACCATATGCGTCAACTGCAAATAGTGTCGTAAACATCACTCATATTTTTCATATTTTTGTGCCTTCTTTGATATGTCGTCAACCAGACTTGATGGCTACATTGAAGCAGGCGCTTATAAAAAGCAAATAAAATTCAAAGAGGCTGAAGCTCCCCGGCGTCCCACAGCTCCTACTGTTGTGTGAATAAGTGAGGATCCCGGACGAGCCCCTGCTTTTAACACAACACTTTCAGATCAAAGGCCACAGCAGAGCAGCTGTGAGTTTCCTTAACCCTGAGTGCTCAAGCCTGACACATCTACACTGACAAGTGGCTCGTCTATCCGATCTGGGAATGAGATGCCTCCTGGAAGAGCATCTAAAACCTTCACCCTTCAGGTCAAGGGTCGACAACACTTTGAAGCAATCGACGACAGTCTCCGTTTGCAGGAGTCTCGCTTTGGCATGTTCAATCAAGCCTGTCTGGATGGAATTAGGTGGCATGGGATTGCAGGAAACACGGTGGGGTTTGTGTCCGGATCGATTAAACGGGGGTCAGAGGAGGTGTTTGACAAGACAAAGTGGCTCAATCGGTACTCTACGATCTGACCAGCAAAACTACCTTCTTCATACAGGTGGGGAGCTACCTCTGGGTGGTCTTTTACTTCACCCAAATTCCATCGCTGTTGCCTCAGGTGGTATAGTGAGTTATTTTAGTAAGAAATGCCAGATATTAGCACCCAGCTCCCACTATTTTGTAAATTATTACCCCATAAAAGTAGGTACCCAGTGACAGCTGAAAGCGAACATTTGTTTTCGACTACGTTTTAGGAGCCATATGTTTCTCATTCGTTGATACACACTCAAGAGCATTTCAACATTAAAAAAAAAGTCCCAACACAAATATTTCATCATGAACCTGGCATGTTTTGCAACAGACCTGGAACAGTGACTAATGTCAGCATACCAGAGAAAACCTCACAAAACAAAGGAGTGAAAAAAATTGAAAGAAAGAAAAATGGAACCATCCGTTAAAAATTTTGAATTACATATTCATTTTACAATAAGTGGTCCCGCTAGGCTTACCGGAGGGCCATTCAGACCAGTGTCGTTTCTGGCAAAGCAGAGAATGGGGCTCTGTATCGCTCACGGAAATGGGCTGTCTCTGTCTTTACTCTCACACCTAACAAATCAACCGCTCTTGGAGGTTTCTCTTCTGACCGCTGTTCAGATGTGGCGTCGTGGGCAGGATTTAGGGAGGTCAGACACTCAGCCACAGCACGGTGTGAACAAGCGGCAGCTGCTGCAATGTGAGTGATGCTGGGAGCTTCTGGACAAGGTGTTTAGGACTCGACGTCGCCTACTCGCACACACAACGGCTCTGAATGAAACATTAAGCCACGTGCTGCCGTTCTCCTTCGCTGAAAGGGGATTTCAGGACTTTGAGTAAGGTGGACACTGTCTCCATTTGATACACAAATGAACTTCACAGACTGACATACAAATATGTTCAATCTGGTGTGTGGGAAAGACCCAACCGATTCCCCTTTAAGAAACAAGAAAAATAGCTGGCATGTTTACAGGAATGGAAATAAACACCACATAATTGAGCAACCATAGTTTATGTGTCAAAACAGGTCACAGATTTTTACAATATCATTTCCATGGTATGTGCAGCAGGGAGAAAGTGGAACAGGAATTTGGGTTGTTCTTGCTTCTTTCTTTCTGCTGAATGACCTCTACAAAGATCAATGTTTAAAGGGATAGTTCACCCAAAAAAAAAAAAATTATCCCATGATTTAATCACCTTCAATCCATCATAGGTGTATATGACTATCTTCTCTCAAACAAACACAATCTAAGTCATATTAAAAAAATATCCTGACTCTTCCAAGCTTTATAATGGGAGTGAATGGTGCTCATGATTTTGTCTTCCGCTGTAAGTCGGCTTGTGTACGGATGTTTGTCGCAAGCTGGTTATTATAGTTTATAAAGTTGTAAACATGAATATTTTTCATACAAAAACCCATCGCTTCGCTTCAGAAGGCCTTTATTAACCCACTATAGTCATATGGATTACTTTTAATGTGCTTTTTTGGACTTCAAAATCATGAGCGCCATTCATTACCATTATAAAGCTTTGTGTTCGATTGTGTTCGTCTGAAAGATTTGATTTGAGGCTTGAGGGTGAGTAAATCATGGGATAATTTTCAACATTTTTGGGTGAACTATCCCTTTAATTACAAATTTTAAAAAAATAAATAAATAAAAAAGCAGAGGAAAGAGATGTTGGCTTTTTTTTTTTCCTTGTACCAACACCTGGCAAATAAATTCGCTAGTTTCTTTTATTAAATTACTCTTGGGATTCGTCTCTGTCTCATTAAAGTCTGGCTGGGGTAAAAGCGGGTACTGATCTATTAAAAACCCACTCACCATGCAGAATAAAAGTGGCAAGTGGCACATCCAAGTAATTATCACAGCAATAATAATCTGCTCAATACTAGACACAGTGAAAGGAGATGAATCAATTTCCATGTCTTATCTTCTTATTAAGAGATAAAAGATGCAGGAAGCATTAGCCATGTAGAGGCTGGGCCGGAGTGATTAGGAGGGATTTAATGGAAGCCGGGAAGAGTAAGGGAACCACATACTTCCAAGAACAACTGATTAAGGTCATTAAAATTCTAATTAAGAGGAGGATGTAGCCACACAGGATGATTCCGGTTGATTCTCTTTAGACCGTGCTTTGATGGGTTCACCAAGCTGTGGTGTGTTGGGCGACACAGGGAAGACAACCCTAAAAAAAGCCCTTCCCATTCCCCTGCATCTGGAAACCTAATTATTTAAACCTAGCTGTCATTAAAAGCATGTTTTCTTGTCAGAAACTGGTGATCACCAAACCCCTGCGGTGCACGAACATATAGAGACAGACAGAACCTCTGCTACTGTAATCGAGTTGGCTGTAAGTTCGCTCAAACATCTAAGAGGTGGGCACCTGGAGAAGTAAGCAGCAGAAACAGAGGAGGTGGGTAGTAAATTGTTGTTCCAGAGGCAAAACGAGGGGACCGGATATAACCGAGGTCGCTGATGGGATGTGGCTGTTAACTGTCAGCCAGTCGGCAGCTGGTATGTGGTGGAATCCACAAACTATCTAAGCTGTATGTGTCACCACAATGTCAAACAATTTCAACACATCTCATAATCTGTCTGCCTGCACGAGTGTCAGAGGCAGACGACAGAGCGCGCTCAATTTATCAGCCCATAAAGCTGTAATGCTACAGCTACAACAACCATATAAGCAGTTCGCAACAGAGCTCCAGCAAGTACTTTTTTTAAATTGGATTTTCTGTCACACTGAACAAACTACAGCAGAAATATACCTCTTTCATTTATCTATAGAGGTCATTATACAAAATATTTCCAGGTATATAAAATATTTGATCAGAATAAACCATTCTAAAGAACTATATCAAGAACTGACCAACTATGTTTGTTCTCATGGGTGCAAATACCAGAGGGGGTCGCTAGTGACAGGTCGCCCGGTGACGCTCAGCTATGCCTGCGTTTGGGCTGAGAGGTCAAAGGTCACTCAGCTCACTCACAGGCGCTCGTCAGGCAGCCGTCAGTACTGCTTCAAAGCTCCTCCTGCCCTATTATCTCCCTGTGTCAGTCAAGTGTCAGTTTCAACAGTTCTCATTAAGCCAAGAAGCTGATTTACTCATGATATCACAACAGAGAAACCAATTAATCTCTGCTTATAGCCTGACCTCATGCTGGGCGCTCTAACACAGATACGAGCCTGCTGGAAAAACAAAAGGAAACTCCAAAATCAACGTCATATCATAGTGAACTCATTCAAGTGTTATAATTTATAGGGGTGGTTTCTTATGATTTCACTTTTTTAACTTTAGTTAGTGTGTAATGTTGCTGTTTGAGCATAAACAACAACTGCAAAGTTACGACGCTAAAAGTTCAATGCAAAGGAAGATATTTTCCTTTAAAAAATTCACTGTTTAAGGAGGACTACAACGAGCTTCTTCTCGGGTTAGTGACATCACTAACCCTAAAATTTACATAAACCCCGCCCCCGAGAACATGCAACAAATGGGGTGAGACCATGTTGGGCTGCTTTAGAGAAGAGGAAGAGTTGTTGTAGTAGAGTGTTGTTACCATGCCGTCATTTTACGCTGGACTGCTTCACAAACGAGGGTCAATTCAATGCTGGATTTGCACAAAAGATTAACATGACGGCACATGCTAGTGGATGAGTTGAATCAACTCCACAGCAACTACATAAATTTATCCACTAACCATTCAGGAACGTCCTAAAAGTTGTAACTTCTTCCTGAGTCTCTCCATCAGTGTCGACTCCGGTTTGAACAATGTAAGGCTGAACACCGTTACTGACAATCCTCATTTTGGCTGCGTGAGATTCTCCAGCTTTGTTGTTGTTGAGCAACCGAAGTGCGAGCTGTTAAAGCTCCGCCCTCTTTTGGAAAGCAAGCCGGGAGCAGCAGCTCATTTGCATTTAAAGGGACACACACACAAAAAACATTTAAATAAAAAAAATATGTTTTTATTTAAATCAGCATAATTAACAGCAATAAAACAAATATATATATATATATATAGTTGTGCTAAAAATTATTCATACCCTTAGTAAATATGAACAAAGAAGGCTGTGAAAATAAATCAGCATCATTAATCATTTTGATCTTTTATTTTAAAAATCTACAAAAATCCAACCTTTCATTGGAGAATAATAATTTTAAATGGGGGGAAAATCTCATTATGAAATAAATGTTTTTCTCTAATACACATTGCTCACAATTAATCAAACCCTTTTATTCAATACTTGTTGCAACCTCCTTTTCCCAAGATAACAGCTCTGAGTCTTCTTCTATAATGCCTGATGAGTTTGGAGAACACCTGACAAGAGATCAGAGACCATTCCTTCATACAGAATCTCTCCAGATGCTTCAGATTCCCAGCTCCATGTTGGTGCTTCTCTTCAGTTCACTCCACTCATTTTCTTTAGGGTTCAGGTCAGGGGACTGGGACGGCCTTGGCAGAAGCTTGGTTTTGTGTTCAGTGATGCATTTTTGTGTTGATTTTGAGGTTTGTTTTGGATCATTGCCAAAACGCTTTTTTGACCATGAAACATTTGAAAAGTAACTGACACTAATGGAACTTCAAACGGGATGGGTTCTATGGTCAGATGAAACAAAAAATTAGCTTTTTTAGCAACAAACACTTAAGATGGGTTTGGTGCACACAGGGGAAAAAAGTACCCCATGTGTACAATGAAATGTATCTTTAATGTTGTGAGCCTATTTTTCTGCCAGAGGTCCTGGACATCTTGATCAGATACATGAATAATGGATTCTTTCAAACACCAACAGATAAAAAATCAAAACCTGACTGTCCGTGTTAGAAGTCACGTAATGGGCTGTGCTTGGATCTTCCAATAGGACAATGATCCAAAACAAACATCAAAATCAACACAAAAATGGGTCACTGAACACAAAACCAAGCTTCTGCCAAGGCTGTCCCAGTCCCCTGACCTGAACCCTAAAGAAAATGAGTGGAGTGAACTGAAGAGAAGAAGCACCAACATGGAGCTGGGAATCTGAAGCATCTGGAGAGATTCTGCATGAAGGAATGGTCTCTGATCTCTTGTCAGGTGTTCTCCAAACTCATCAGGCATTATAGGTGAAGACTCAGAGCTGTTATCTTGGGAAAAGGAGGTTGCAACAAGTATTGAATAAAAGGGTTTGATTAATTGTGAGCAATGTGTATTAGAGAAAAACATTTCTCTCATAATGAGATTTTTCCCCCATTTAAAATTATTATTCTCCATGAAAGGTTGGATTTTTGTAGATTTTTAAAATAAAAGATCAAAATGATTAACGATGCAGATTTATTTTCACAGTCTTCTTTGGTCATATTTACTAAGGGTATGAATAATCTTTAGCACAACTGTATATATTATACAAAATACCAATTTGTATTATTATATTATAATATACAAATAATTTTTATGTTTAAATAGTAATAATAATAGATTTAAAATATATATTTTGTATTGGGGGTGGAGGGAGTGAAATGAGATTAATTATAAAAAAAATATCATAATGAATATCATTTGTAGAGACATAGGAATAACATTTCCCTTTTCTCTCTTTTAACTTTGACCTGGTCATGTTCTTGAAACTTTATATGGAATCTGTCCACTTACAGATTACATAATTCAACACAAAAAAACTCATATCTATTATAAATCTCACACATCCTTCAAATTGTTAAACATATAGGAACCTAAGCTTGTGCATTTCATTTATCTTTTGTTATTTGCCAATGGAGATATTCGATGTAATCTTTCCTGACCCTGAATCAAGGCCAACATATCCGGTCTGTCAGTGTAATCAGTGTGGAAAATAAGTTATCGGCTAGGTGTTGATACGAAAAGGATCTAGTGTACGCATGCTGACACCTAAACAAAGAACAATCCCAGCAATCCTTCACACTCATGCATTTGTGCACACAAAGCCTCTGTGGACTTCACAGCGAAACTACATTACACAAAACCATGCAGCATGAGCCCGGGAGACATAATTCTATCAAAAAGCTTTAATAATTGTTTAAAGACATGCATTGTCTGGAAAACACAGCCTGTTGTCAAACTACGCAACCTCTGACATTCTCTTTTGACTGAATCAGCTGTCTTTTACTGGTAATAAAGCATGCTGGATACGAGAAAAGTCTTCTCATCAGCCAAGTTTTACACTCAAGGGTTTTACAGCATCCCTTGGAGAATTGTAGATCTTATCTCTGAAGATACCAGTCGATTCTTACAGATCAGAGTAACATCTGCACTCTATTGGGAAGTTCAAAAGACTGACACTCATACATGCTTTATGTCCTTAATAAAGCCCAAAGATAATACAGCGAGCTAATGATTGACTGCTAACCCTGGTTAACAGCAGGAATCCAACATCTCCTAAAACCAAACCTCCAGAAGAACAACACATGGAAGTTCTGCACTATTTTTCTCATCGTATTGGCTCCCTTTAAAGGTTTTTCCGGGCAAATCAAACATTTCTCACATTTATTTATCACTTATTTATTCCAGATGGAGATATTATCACATCTCTCTGATTTAGAGCGCTGATGTAATTAAGTGATATATTTATACTGTGTCCCTCCAAGACTAAAGTGCCGTGGAAACGTGCCGAATCAGTGAAAAAGACAATCTGTTGAGACAGACAATGTGAATACACACTTGTGTTTGTGAAAGAGACCGTAAAAAACCCTGAAACTCAGTTTAGTGTCCTGAGATAGGGAAGCACATTTGGAATAGATATTTATGCCAGGGTTTTGATGTGACTCACACTGGCTCTCTCCAAATTTGGAGTAAATATGACCACTTGACCACAGCCCAGCATACTTCTGTGAGGGAGTTACATCTGTGCATCTAGTCTCAGCAGGAGTGTAGAAAAACCTTCCAGCACAGACACTTGACTGCTATCTCGCCACAGAGGAAAATAAATGCGAGACTAGCCAAGAAATTAATATAATAGTCAATTCTAGACAACGAGGGTGAATAACAACAAATGCTGTTGATATTCTGGCATTCACAGTGACACCTGAAATTTACCAAAAGTTAAAGGGACATTACAATAAAAATTCTGTCATTATTTACTCACTTATTCTAACTCCATATGCTGTTAAATTCAGTATAGAATCTGAACGTGATTACCAATGAGATTTCAGCAGAGGGGAACGATTATCACTAAAAAAAAGGCTTCATTTTGTTCTGTTCCTCACACAAACCTACTGCATGACTTTAGAAAACTTCAGAATTAAAGGGTTAGTTCACCCAAAAATGAAAATTATCCCATGATTTATAGGTGTATGTGACTTTCTTCTTTCAGATGAACACAATCAGAGTTATATTAAAAAATATTCTGGCTCTTCCAAGCTTTATAATGGTAGTGAATAGTAACCAAGAGTTTGAAGCCCATAAAAGTAATCCATACGACTTCAGGGGGTTAATAAAGGCCTTCCGAAGCGAAACGATGGGTTTTTGTAAGAAAAATGTCCATATTTATAACTTTGACTTTGATTATAATATTGACTATAATCCAGTGTTAATTTCGTTGACGAATAATTTGTCATAATTTTCGTCAACGACATTTTTTCACGGACAAAAACGAGACGATGACTAAATAAAAATGCGTTTTGAATGACTAAAACTAAGACTAAAATCTACTATAACGTTCGTTGTAAGAAAGCTACTGTATCTTCTGTCACAGGAAGGAAAGACTAAGAACATTATTGGACACATTATTCAATATATTTTACAAGCATAAGGGTTAGCCTATTATAGTTAACTAAAACCATAAAAAAAATCTTCATTACTATATATAAAAATGTAAAATTATTTTCTTTCATTTAGTTTCCAAGCTTTAGCTTAACCTCATGTATTAAACTAACAAAAACAAAAAAAACTAAAAAAACTATATTGACATTTTAAAGCAAAAACTAAAAAACATAAACACCAAAAATTACTAAAACTTTTAACTAAACTTGCTATGGCAAGTAACATACAGTTGGTTGTCTTAAGTGAACAGAAACAGTTTGGAGAATATCAGATGTATATCAGTGTATTGGATCTGTGTATTGTTAGAGAAATGTTTATGCATTACAATTCAACTAAATTAGAATTTAGTCGACTAAATCTACTGTTGATTTCGTCGACTAAAATCATTTGATATTTAGTCGACTAAAACTAGACTAAAACTAAAACAATTTCCGATGACTAAAATATGACTAAAACTAAATAGCATTTTAGTCAAAAGACTATGACTAAAACTAAATCAAAATTTGCTATCAAAATTAACACTGCTATAATCACTAGCTTCCAGTAACATCCGTCCGTTTGTTGACAAGAGAGTGGAGTTCCGGTGTAGGATGCAGGAGTAGCGAAAGCTTAGGTGATCTCGTGGTTCAAACAAATAGGGCTGGGCAACATTTCTCTTTAAAAATTCTCAATTTTAGACTTCTAATTCGTGACCGATGTTTTGTTTTGCTCTATCATTTGTGCTTCTGTCTTCGTCAATACATCATGCGTTGGGCCATAGTTCACTCTTTCGCCGGAATCGACTCGGAAGTAGTGAATTTAGTTTATGAAGTTATAAATATGGATATTTTACTTTTATGATGGGTGGATGCACATTTTTGGGCTTTAAAATATTGGTTACTATTCACTCCCATTATAAAACTTGGAAGAACCAGAATATTTTTTGTTTGACTGAATGAAGAAAGTCATATACACCTAGGATGGATTGAGGATGAGTAAGAATTTTCATTTTTGTGTGAACTATCCCTTTAAGAAACATCTGCATACAGCTCAAGTTAAATGACAAAATAGATAATTAAATATACAATATTTTTATAATATATTTTATAAAAGCACATTGGCTTTTTTAGGGAGAAATAAAAAATGACAATTTGTTTAAGGATATATGCTCCTTCGGCCTTGGCTGTATAAAAATTATTATTTTTATTATTATTAGACAGAAAATTGGACAAAAGCTCGGTAACCAAAAGGTTACAGGTTCAAACCATATCACAACCATGCCCTTGGGCATGGTCAAATCCCAGTGACACCAGCGTTAAGTATAAAAAAAAAAAAAAAAAAAATTATCCTTACGGGTACAAAATTCTACGACACTTTTATGGGTTTCAGTTGCATTCAATAAAATCTTAAGCACTGATCCGTTCAAGCCAGAGTCTCATGCTCGTCCTCCCACCCCTGAAGTAATGAAAAACTCTCGTGGCATTTTTGTTCCAATTCCTTCGACTGCCAGCGCTCTTTACTCAGGACCATTCACCGTAGCAACACCACACAGTGTTTGTTTTCTCACAGGAAAATAAACCATCGGCGAAAATATTTGTGTCTTTGCAGAGCCGCCCATCTCTGCAGTCAACAGGGGGCCTATCTCTCCACGATCCTATTTGTTTTTGCCCAAAGCTAATATTTAAATGAATTCCTCAGAGAAATAAGCAGGGATGTACATCATGCGGTTATATCTCTTACATACCACGCACAAATACATTATCATTGTAAATGTTTAGATTTCCACCAAAACAAGATGATCTGGCAATGCAATACTGCGGTTTCTTGTGACTGATCTGTCAGCCCTCCTCGCTGGAGGCAAAAACATTTTTTACACAGTCCAACTGTCAGTTTTACGATGCCACATCTGCTTTGAGAGACCGAGCGAGGTCTATTTATTATTTATGGTCGTCCTCAAGATCGTGAATGCGTTTCACAAATATGTGATGGTTTATTCATTAACTTAATGAATGTGTGGCTGTTTTCGTTCCTTTCAACTACATCACTGCTTTTTCCACAACAATGGGGAATTGAGGCAGAAAGGCTGTAAAGTGTGGCATAACCCACATTGCTCGCATTCCTTTGAGCTCTTTTGTTGTTCGAGGTGAGGTGTTTTGGTGTCACAGCAGGTAATCTAACTGCTCGGGGCTAATTCTAACAAGGCTTCCTTCAATACATCAGCACTTAAGTACGAGACAAAGAGATGTGGGACAGTGCCGGTTCAAGTGGAAGTCAAACTACTCAAAGTGAAACAGTCAAGCGCAAATATGCCACCGTTACAGACCTGCATTCTAAAAGCATTCGAATAATTTCTGTTCTGTTATTAGCGCATAGGTTTAAGCAAATCAGACGTGTAGAAGTGGGGATTTACAATCAGATGCCATCACACATGGACAAGCACAACCCTGGGCTGAAGACTTCTGACCTTTGAGGGAACTTTAAAAATGGCTGTGGAAGATTAGGTCACAGGCTAATCCAACGCCAGAGATATTGTGGCAGTTAATCTAATATGCCTCGAATGGTTTAGGAGAAGAGTGAATGTTCTTAAGGGAAAATGTTCTCTTTGGAAACATTGCAGCCTATAATTCACAAGAGGACACCTGGACAGACCAATACATAAATCAACTGGGTTCATGACCTACTGACCTTATTATCAGAGGCAGAGTCACAAAACATTCTTAAGAATAAAAATCTTCCTTGCCACTACTATCTTTTAATTTTGACTTCTTCAAAATGTTTTTTTTTTTTTGTAATATCCCATGATTTATATGTAATATCAGTCTCTGGTGTCTCCAGAATGTGTCTGTGAAGTTTTAGCTCAAAATACCCCACAGATCATTTATTATAGCTTGTTAAATTTGCACTTATTTGGGTGTGAGCAAAAAAACGCTGTTTTTGTGTGTGTCCCTTTAAATGCAAATGAGCTGCTGCTCCCGCCCCCTTTGCAGAAGAGGGCGGAACTTTAACAGCTCAACAACAACAAAGCTGGAGAATCTCACGCAGCCAAAATGAGGATTGTCAGTAACGGTGTTCAGCCTTACATTGTTCAAACCGGAGTCGACACTGATGGAGAGACTCAGGAAGAAGTTACAACTTTTAGACGTTTCTGAATTGTTGGTGGATAAACTTATGTAGTTGCTGTTGATGACTAGCATGTGCATCACGTTAATCATTTGTGCAAATCCAGCGTTGAATTGAATGATATCACATAAGCTGTTTTGTGGGTGAGTCATAAGTAACACCAACACATTTCTGTCAAACACAACTTCTGTTTGTGCTAGCATAAAGTAATAGAGTGTATGGAGGCTAAGGGAAACACACAGAAAGTGGATCTGCCTGAACAGAAATAACACATTGCATTACTTAAAAATACTTACATTTTCTTCATCTGCAGCTTTGCTTTGCTTGTGTGGATGCACCGTGGGTGGAAATGTGCATATTAAGGGGCGGTAATATTATAATTATAAGCGAAATCTGAGGGGCTTGTTTTTTCACACACTTGCAGAGAAAGGCTTGCCAAAACAAAATTACTGGGTTGTCCTTTTTCACGTTTTCTGGCTTGGTAGATGCACTGGGGACCTGATTTCCTATTTCCTACTCTGTGTCCAGTTACAAGTTAGCAAAATGGTTACCAGTAAATCAATTCTCCTGCTAAAGTTGATAACCTGACAGATCTCACACACATGCATTCAAAAATTACACACTTTCTACTGACAAAAAAGGATAGACTAATCATTAAGATGCAACAGTTCATAGAGAATTCAAAAATTATATAAGAATTATACTTGGCATTCTTATAGAACTCCTTTTAAATTTACCTTAAAAACTTTCCTTAATAGTTTCATTAGATGACTTTTGTGAAAGCAGCACCAGAAGCTTTGCTGAGAACTGAGGTTTCCACTCCACTTAGATATGATCATTTTCTCTTGCACAGTAACTTCCTTCCCTGGAAAAATAGCAAATCTATTTGGACAAACTCTATTTGGACTACTCATAGAGATGAGCAGATACACACTGAACGCTGAAAACCTACACCTGTTTCCACTTGATTTGTTTTGGAAACAGTTTGAAACGTATCTTCCAGCACGCAGGCCAATAATCTACAGTCAGTCAAGGTGAGTTGGGGGCTTCAGCGAGGTTCGGCATCACAGAAGAGCCCCTTTGTCCCCTCCCCATCTCAGGAATGCTGAGCTGATGGGAATCTCTCAGCGTGAGGCCACATTCCAGTCAACTCGTCCCCGGCACACCTGTAGGGCACCTGGGGTCAGCTGCCTTCACCATGCATCACTGGACACAGGAACTGGGATCCACACAAGCACTACCTCCAAATCCTCCAGCTCCACTGATCCCAGAGTCTATCAATCTCACAACAGCAGCGTGAAAGAATTTCAGACTGTGTTTGGAACTTCTTGGTGTCCGTATATACATCAATCAATAATAATATAATCCTAGATGATTCCTAGATATGCATTTCAAATTCAACTAGCATTGACTTTGTCATGTAGAATTGCTGAGAAGATCAATATCTAACTACAGTTTATTAAATCCTTTAGGGCTTTAAGCAGTCTTCATGGGCTGGGGTGCACCAGCAAGTTAACCTGTATCATTACTCATGACCTGGCTAATATTTTTCCATGACAGTGCATCTGCTCAATATGATCCAATGTGTGACAGGACAGAGAAACCACATTGTCAGGTTTTCTCATCACATCCTGGTCTTTAAGACATACTATACTCACCCTTTAAAACTTTAAACCAGGAGTCGGCAACCTTTTTGATATGAAGTGTCTGTTTTAATTTATTTTTGGAAATATCTGTGTCATACTATATTAAAATAAAATCTTTTTCCTAACAAAGTGCTGTTTTGACAGCAAAAAGCAGACTCAAATGCGTCACCACTGCAAAAATGCTGTGAGTGTGAGTGAGACTGTGCTTCCCAACTGAACCACTAAGTACAACCAACTGGATCCATCTGATCTATTGGGATTTTTACTTAATGGCTTAACATACAGAATATTCCACATACATTGTGTTGTTATCTGGAGCAAATGGGGTATATTTTCAGCAGTCATTCCTCCAGTTTTCAATGTCACACGATCCATTAGAAATCATTCTAATATGCTGATTTGATGCTTAAAGGTGCTCTATGTAAGTTTTTAACTGTACTAAAGCATAAAAATACCATAATATGTTTGCAGATATTTATTAAACATGCTGAGTTCACATATTCGTTTCTCTGAAAACCATTGCTACAGCCAGTTATCTTACTTTGAAATTTGCATTCCGTGTCAGAATTTCTGTTTTTGTTTCGTTCTGTGCAAGACCGCACCTTGCCAATTTACCCAATAGTATTTCGCTACCCCGGGTTGCCATTGGCGGAAAACACATGCAGCGAATTGCAGCAATGTGAACAAACTGGGTCAGAGATCGCAGATTCTACCCGACCTAAAAAGACTAAGCATCCATCTAAAAATCTCTATGAACATGATATCAACTCATCATCAACATCATCATAAATCAATTAATTATCTTACTGTGTGTAAGTCTCTTTGCCTTCCAATGTCAATTGAGCGTCGTGTCTAAGAAGGAGGGGGCGGGGCAAACAATATTTTGAATTTGGACTGCAGTACCCATTTCAACCACTAGCTGTCATTCTTACATAAAGCACCTTTAAGAAACAATCTTGTGAGCAGCACTCCGATATAGTGCAAAAAGCACTTTGGGCAACTCTAGTTCTGGAGAGTGATAATTTTGGACCCTGACTAAAGCATTTCTAAAATAAACAATTAAAACTGAAACTGCAATCACAATATTCCTTTCCCGATATTTTCACTTGTGCCGATGCCTACCCTTGTCTTAGGCTACCAACCTCTGCATTAAAAGGGATAGTTCACCCAAAAATGAAAATGATCCCATGATTTACTCACCCTCAAGCCATCCTAAGTGTATATGACTTTCTTCTTTCAGTCAAACACAATCGGAGTTGTATTAAAAAATATCCTGGCTCTTCCAAGCTTTATAATGGCAGCGAATGACGCTCATGATTTTGAAGCCCAAAAAGGTGCATCCATCTATCGTAAAAGTAATCCATACGGCTCCAGGGGTTAATAAAGACCTTCTGAAGCGAAGCAATGGGATTTTGTAAGAAAAATATCCATATTTAAAACTTTATAAACTATAATAACCAGCTTCCGACAAACATACATTCACAAGTTGACTTATGGAGGAAGCGTAACATTTGACGCAATGTAGGAGTAGGTGAGAGTAGACGCCTCTCACAGTTAAAAAAAAACTGGGCTGTGCAACAAACTCAAGCTCCTCTTCACTTATATCGAAATCCTCCGACATTTCTATTTACAAATTCTCGTTTTAGACTTCTAACTCGTGACCGGTGTTTTGCTTTGCTCTTTCCTCTTCCGCGTTCGTCAATTCGTCATGAAGTCGACTTGCGTACATATGTTTTACGGAAGCTGGTTAGTATAGTTTATAGTTGTAAATAAGGATTTTTGTCTTACAAAACCCATAACTTAGCTTCAGAAGGCCTTTATTAACCCCCTGGAGCTGTACGGATTACTTACTTATGATGGATGGATGTACTTTTTTGGGCTTCAATATCATGGGAGCGTCATTCACTGCCATTATAAAGCTTGGAAGAGCCAGGATATTTTTTAATATAACTCAGATTGTGTTTGTCTGAAAGAAGAAAGTCATATACACCTATGGCTTGCAGGTGAGTAAATCATGGGATAATTTTCATTTTTGGGTGAACTATCCCTTTAACAGCTAACAGCGATGATCCTCGAATGCTTCCTTAAAGACCTCCATGTGACGTGACAGCCTGAGTGAAAGTAAATGACTGCTGAAACATGAAGATGGCTGCCCTTATTTTCCTTCCCACATTAGGACGTACAAAAGTGAGGGTGTAGTGCACAGTAATGCACTACACACTGAAGAGATCATGTGTCAGATGAGCGCTTCGTGCCATCGTCTCTCACACAAGCCGCTCCGTTTTTGTGACCTGACCACACTAAGCAACATGTTTTTGTAGAAAGCAAAACCATACTAGCGCAGAACAACAGGCTCTTACTGCAAAGGCTTACGGCACAATGAACGCACCTGGACTGTCCCGCTCCAAAACAATCAGTATTTATGACAGCCACTGTTGAAACATGCCCACCCAAATGAGGCTTAACAGTTTGGTGGCCCAGCAAACAAGGGTGTGCTATCTCTCTGTCACTCTTTCCCGCCCCTGGAAAATCATTTGCTGGAGGAAGTTTGCTCACATATTGAAAACCGCCAGCCATTGAGAGCTCCATGCTTTCAGAGCAAACAGGAACAATGGACATTTTTGCAGGGGTTGACCAGCAAGGTGAACAAATCTCCTTCTTGTACACAGAAACAGCCTCCTTTCCTGCTCATTAGAGTTGGGAAAACTCAAACAGCCCTGCCAGGGCCTCTACAGCCCCAGAGCCCAAAAACAAACAAGCAGCGAGAAAAGAAAAAGAAAAAAGAAAAAAGCCACTCAGTCGTTTGACAAGCAGTTTGTTTTCCCTCTGTAGAGGAGGCAGAAGTCCCAATCAGCTCTTAGTGCGGACACAGCTGCAAAGATGTGCGAGCTCTGCCGTTGTGTGTGGATTTGTTCTCTAGCTGCGTATCTAGCGCCCTACTGGCATGGGAGGGGTTCAAACAAAAGGGTTTTAAGGGCAAAGTTAAATTGAACGCCTTTGTAAGGATCCAATAACTCTGCCTCGCAGCATGAAAGGTGGTGTTATTGGCTGCTCGCATGCTGATCTCTCAGGCTCTTTAGCATTGCATACGAACTGCAGGACCCAGGTAAAACCCGAACGGGTATTAACATTCCTGCCGTGGGTTTGGAAGTAAGAACCGCTGGTTTTATAACCCTCATCGCCTCCCAAAACAAAACAGTCTCACTTTCCGTTCTCTGGAGCGGAGAGGTTTTTGTTTTTTGTCTGATATTGAATGAGTGCATCTGTTAAACTCCCATGGCCTAAGACGTCGGATGGCCACTTTCTAATAGTTTTCGCTGATTGGGACCAGGTGGTGGTGATGCAGTCATACTGACCAATTTAAAACCCAGCTGGGTGAATCACAAGTAGACCTGTCCAAGTTACCATGGCAGCTCACGGCGCACACGTGACAGTCCGGTACGGCTTTGCCTCTTCCAAATGCACACATAAAAAGAGACAGAATTAGATTGCTGGTGCTTAAGTAAAATCAAGAGACCTCATTCTCCACACAAACACATTCTGACACACTACACTACTCAGTTAATGTGCATTAGCGATGATTTCAGAGTAATGCACTGTAATGTACTCATTTATACCAATTTCTGCCCTCACAAAGTGCCTTTATATGAACTCTCTGTGGTGATTTCTGGTAATCATTAATGTCTGGAAGGATTGATTTCGAGTTAAGGCCCACTCAGCAATCACTCTGTGACTATGTTTTTCCTCTTGTTTGGTTGTTGTCTGTTTTCTCAGAGATAGTATACCAAAGAGAAGATATGGCACCAAACCCTTCGCTAGTAGCTATCCTGTGACTTCAGTGACTTCAAAATCAGCAGATATACACTACTGTGCAAAAGTCTTAGGCACAGGGACGTGCACAGGAATTTTGAGGGGCAGTTGCTCTGACCTAAAAAAAGGGCACTCCCCTACCAACACATCTCAACTCACGGGCTATATGAAGGACTGAGAATAACCGTGGTATAAGCGGAATAATTGACTCCGCTTCGAGACCTGACCGAATCACCACCTCAGGTGTGCATTATTTTTTCTAATAATTCAACGGCCCGTCGTCAATTATTCCTTACTTGAATCACAGCTTAAATAGTGTTTTGACATCGACAACCCAAGTGCATTTTACCTCAAACTTGCGTCTAGTTAACTTAAAGTAACAACCGCTTCTCGGGTCGACATTAACACACTGACAAAATTATATTCAGAATTAAAAATATTTTTATACCACTTTTTAATGTGTGATTGTGTAAAGGTTTTCACGAGATACCAACGTTTCGCGAACTTGCTTCCAACACTCGTTCTCATGGAGGCGCGGTGTGCGCGCGAGTATGTGAGAGAGACTCCTGAGTGATAGAAATGCTTTGGCAATACTTTGTAACAATTGTCATGCCAATAAAGCACTTTGAATTGAATTGAATTGAATTGACTCCTGAGTGAGAGACGCAGGGAAATGAAATGCAGCTGCAACGTTTGCTCTATGAAAGACATTGACAAAGACGAAAACTAAGGACAGTTTTGGTTAGTTATCGTTTTTTTGTAATGCCTCGTTTTTATTTTTATTTCAGTTAACGACGAGGTTTTTTCCCACCTAGTTTTCGTTTTTTCGTTCGTTTTCGTTAACGATTATAACCTTACTCACCTTTCCGACAACGTTAAGTCGTCTTACCCGACAACCGCGACAATCTCCTTCTAGTGCCGCTCATGCAGGCTCAGCTAAGGTGCCGGTCGCGTGCAGCGCTGCAGCCAAGTAAACAGAGTTTGCCCTTCCCCTACTGACTTTCACTTTCGGACGGGTGCCCGAATATGGAAGTGAATGAGGCTTTGCGATTTTTTTTATTTTTTTTATCTAGGCCTACGTGAAATTCTGCATCCATTGTACGATTTTTTTTTTATTTTTTTTTTTCCACCTCGGAAGGGCAACGTGAGTCGAGAAGGGCATATGGGCAGTTGCCCGGGCAACCTGAGCAACCCCCCTGTGCACGTCCCTGCTTAGGCATGTCAGTATTTTCACCGCCCAAAAATGGTTTTAAGCCAGTTATTTATATATTTTGTTGTAGTGTATTAGTAGGAAATAACAGTTTCCAAACATTCATTTTGCCATTAATTATAATAATCCAGTGAGATTTCTGAATGCACAAGGAGTCTGACAACAGCTGGTGCTCCACATGGAGATCTGATCTCACCAGCATCAAATCCGTCTGTGATTACATGAAGAAACAGATGAAACTGAGACAAACCAAATCCAGAAGAACTGTTGCCGTGACTCCAAGATGCTTGAAGAAACCGACATGCAGTTCTGTGAAGTTTTAGGCACTTTAGGGATACTGTCAAAAATACTGTCATAAATAGATTTTATTTATCAAATAACTTCTATTGACCAAATCAAATCAATATTTGGTGTGACTACCCTTTGCATTTAAAACAGCTTTTGTCCAGGTACACTTTTCAGGTAGCTTTGCATGTCGGTTTCTTCAAGCGTCTTGGAGACACGGCAACAGTTCTTCTGGATTTAGTTTGTCTCAGTCTCATGTAATCACGGACAGATTCGATGATGGTGAGATCAGATCTCCATGTGGAGCACCAGATGCTGTCAGACTCCTTGTGCATTCAAAAATCTCACTGGATTATTACAATTAATGGCAAAATGAATGTTTGGAAATGTGAAATGATATTTCCTACTGACACACTACAGCAAAATATATAAATAACTGGCTTAAAACCCTTTTTTGGGGGTGAAAATAATGACGTGCCAAAGACTTTTGCACAGTACTGTACATTCAAAGATATACATAGATATATAAAAATAATATATACACGTGCACATATGCATGTACACATATATGAAGACATATATTCCCCATATATTCCATTCAGCAAGAATGCATTAAATTGATCAAAAGTAAATATAAAGACATTTATATTGTTACAAACGATTTATATTTTAAATAACTGCTGTTCTTTTGAACTTTCTATTCATCAAAGAATCCTGAAAAAAAGTATCATGAGTTCCTCAAAAAAATATGAATCAGCACAACTGTTTTCAAAATGGATAATAATAAGAAATGTTTCTTGAGCAGCAAATCAGCATATTAGAATGATTTCTGAAGGATCATGTGACACTGAAGACTGGAGTAAAGATGCTGAAAATTCAGCGTTGGAATCATAGGTATAAAAAGCATTTTAAAATATATTAAAAAATAGAAAATGGTTATTTTAAATTGTAATAATATCTCACAATATTACTGTGTGTACTGTATTTTTGATCAAATAAATACAGCCATGTAATATTGAGCCCAGTCTTACCAACTTTATTTTACAGTCCTGTTCTGCATGTACATACTATCCACTTAAATACTTAATTATTAGTAATTACAATAACTGGGTAATAACTAGGTACTAACCTACCTAAACCTAACTTTAACCCATGTAGTTACTCACTACTTTCTTAGGTAAGTACACTGCAACATACTGTATAATTGCACATACTGTAAAATAAAGTGCAATCATGCTATATTTGTATTAATATTGCAATAACCAATACAAACTTTGTTTATTTGACTTAATAAGCCATGTGTGTTCGTGAACTCTCATTGGGTCTGGTTGACGATGTGTCTCTGCCAGGGCTTGAGTTTGTGTTTAGATGCATATGGAGCTTGCAGGACTAAGTGAGCATTACGAGGCCAGCTGAGGAGTCCAGCGAGGGACCACAGGCTTGCGTGCTCTCTCCCAACCCTTCCATTTAGCCCTGCGCAGAGCTGTGATTACTGCAAGAGAGGGGGAGCAGAAATGAGCCAAGGAGGATGTGCTGGCAAACACAGACAGCTGTTTAAAGCCTGAGAGGAGAGCCCAGACTTCAGTGGGTTAACTAACGCTCTCTATGTGGGCCAGTGGAGCAGCCAGCACACGTACACACACACCGCTCGCATACATGTTCTCTGAGATTAAATGAATAACGGTTGTGTAGTTTATGCAATATAGTACCGAATCTACTCGGGTTCTTTCTATGAATCATGATTAAATCCATTTGCACAGTTTCATATGCAATTTAGGGTTCGAGTTCACACAAGCAGAGCCAAACAAGGACAGATGGCGGTGTCTTGGTGGTAAACACGCAGCGTTCTCGTCTGGAGCTTCCAGACAGGGGACTTTGTCTCTCTTCAAAGCCACAAGACTCCATATTTCAGCGGCTAGAGCTTGCTGGGCTGTCAGCCACCCTGAAGCCCACACGCTGATTGTGAAATGGGGAGGAGAGAGGCAGGCCTCCTACCAAGCCTTGTTTAGCGCCTCAGGTCTTTGTCCTCCTCTGGACCGCCGCCACCTCATGCCCTCAGAGGCCAAAAACAAAACAAGACCCTGTTCTTCAGGCTCAATAACAAAAC
Source organism: Megalobrama amblycephala (assembly GCF_018812025.1). Lineage (NCBI taxonomy): Eukaryota > Metazoa > Chordata > Actinopteri > Cypriniformes > Xenocyprididae > Megalobrama > Megalobrama amblycephala. The sequence goes on from NC_063066.1 coordinate 4,524,381, forward strand.
AAGGACACAATCGACATGAGATTCGGCTTTTTCAAGACAAGGCTGGCACTTCTGGCGGACATTTGTGAAAACAACCTGTGGCACTTAAAGTGAGCAATGATGTCGTGTTTTTCAGCATTTGGAGACAACAAAAATAAAAAAAATTTTCAGCCCAGGCTCATTAGAAAAACGTACCTGGGAACATTTCTGCAAAATGAAAATGCATAGCGCCATGAAATGTCCACCGTTTTTTTCCGAAACAGATAAACGTGAATATGGTACGTTGGGTTTATACGAGTCATTTTTGCAAGCACCTTATTACGACGTATATTTATGTTTTAAAGTCATGTGCCCTCTAGCTGGCATAAAAATAACGACAGTGTCATGTTACTTCTGTCATCCTGACATCATGACATATAACCGTCATAACCAATCAAAATGCGCGTTCATTTAAATGCAATGTGTGGACTGTTTACACGGTCCATTTAGCAAAACTCATTGACGTTTATGCATTTGGCAGACCCATTGGAAAGTGATTTATAGTGCATATACCTTTCGTGTTCCTTGGGATCAAACACACGATGGCATGATCACATGATTGCGTGTCATTGTATAATGCAATGCTCTACCAATTGAGCTACACGAAACCCGAATTATGCCGCAAATAATAGGGTACAATGCATTAAAATGAATGGTGTTGACAGTTGTGCAACTTTAGTAAATGCTCCTATAAGTCGTATTTCAGGGAAGTGACAAACAAAAACGTCCGTATTGGTTGGAGGACATGCAGTTTTATACATATCACCGCAGTTCTGATTTGAAATGTCTGTAAGCTTAATGCTCCATTACGTTTTAAAATAACGTACCACCAACACTACACCTAAACCTACCTGATAGTGTTAACAAAAGCAAATGTGACATAAAAAACAATCGTATCATGAGCACAATCCTTCCGCATCCTAAGCACAATTCTGTACCAGCTGAGCTACCGAGCAAGCTTGTTACGTCAGAAAAGCGTAACATATGGAGCTAGTTAAGCGATGCAAAGTCCAAAATGTATTTGTTTACAAATCATGCACTTTGGTAAAAAGTGTTTTGAGATCATAACATAAAATTGTGCAAGGAGACGTGAAAACAAGTCTTTATTAATCTGACCTTGTTATCATAACTGTGTATGAAAACAATTAAAAGCACTTGCTGTTATACTGCCTCTAGTGTTCATTTCTGTTTGTGTTTAGATGCATATTGGTACGTATTTTGCATTTTGCAAAAATGTTCCCACAGGTGTGTTTTCCCATGAGATCAGGCTGTTTTTTTTGGCTTACAACATGTCCAAGGAGCATCAGATTAACCATTAGTTACACAATCGAATAGGTTAGATTTCATTTGATTGAATTTATATTCAAACAAAATCATGCGCTTGGCCCACAAGTTCTGATTAAATTAAAGATATATTTCTCTGTGATATGAATTGGCGAAAATGTCAAAGTGGTACCAGGCAAAAGAATTTCCAAGAACGATTAGTTCAAAAGAACTCAAATAGACTTCAATTGGAAACTGTAGCCCAAATCTAACAAAGCACATCCGTCTACACGACTCCTCTGGGATTGTGTTTGTGGTTTGAAAGGCGTAATTGGAGGACAATAATGTCACTTGTTAAAAGAGGTACAAAGCAAAGGAGAGGACCAGAGGAATGCCCTTCAACGGCAATAACTCAGGCTTAGAGCTGAGTAAATTGGTTACCAGAGGCTGGTGTAGGGTATGGTTCAGCTTTAAGCCACTGCCTCAGAGTGAGGGGAGTACGGCTCAAAGGTTAACTCTATTATTGCAGGTTTTTGAACTGGAAAAAAAGGGGAATTGGAGTTTTGATTGGAAACAAATGTCAGGAGAGATGGGCTTGGCGAGGAATTGGTTGAGTTCTCTTGCAAACAGAGACACTATCTAAAATAAATGAGAGTGTATCTTTGTTAGACACACCTCTGTGAGGTGTTTATTGGGAAATTAACTTATTAACCCAATAAGCACACAATATTGGCACTCATCTTCTACAAAGCAGTCGACGAAAAATAAAGTGGTTTCTTTCACAAACACCAACAGGTAGCCTCTTTTTCTACTTAACACTCACAGACAAATGTCTCCACAGGTCACCTCAGGCAGAGAGCTTGATGGGGCTCCTATTTTACTTCCTGTCAAATCCCCCACCACCCGTGCTTGACCTCTCTCCTAAAACAGCAGTCAAGCTTTTCCGCATGGCTGACCCGCAGGGCCCTCGCTCTCCTAAAAACTCCACCTCCTCGGACTGTTTCAGAAGCTCTTGTTGTTACTTTTGAGAAAAGGACGTCTGAAAGGTAAAGGAGACTCAGAGTTTGTCACCTGGATCTATATTTCCCGGCTTTCAACGCTGCCAGCTTGTCAGCCAGTTTGGTGGAACGGTCATGCTTCTAGTGAGAGAGGAAGAGATGTTTTGTCATCCCTGTGTTGAGTAATGCCAAGTTTACACTACAGGATTTTAAGCCCGATTTGCAAGTTAACTAGCTCGCCGACAGGTCAGGCTGTGATCGGGGGAAAATCAGCGGGTGATCGGCACTCGCCAATCTTTATGTGTGAACTACTCAATGACACCTCGCAGATGCCACACAAATATCTAGCATGCTAAATATGTTGGTGTCACGTGTCGCGACGCAACAGCCAATGAAATATACACTGATGTCTATGGAAGCAGCAATAACAATCCATTCAGATATAATTTGCCGATGTTTATTCATATCAGAAACACATTGTGTAAGTAACTATAAAGCTCACTCTATTCTTCTCCCAGTTCACCGGCCACATGTATTTCGGTAAAAATGGATGAATTTACATGCTGTAGCCTATAAATCCGACTGTCAGGACTCTCTGAACTAAAGCGCAAACAAAATCTCGCGTTATACACTGCCCTCCAAAAGTTTGGAAACGCCCTAGAAAAGTGGGGTTTTGGACAATATTGGCATGAATAATTAATTTGTGATAATTTTGCACTGATAAGGGACATCACAAACTACGAAAACATATTTTATTACATAAACAGTTTATACATAGAAAAATAAATTTTCGATTCATCAAAATATTCAGCATTAGCAGCTATCTGACCTAAACTGGGTTCTGATTGGTTCATTGTATTCTAAACTTAATTGGCAATCAATTGTTGAAGCTATTAAGGTGTGCTGACCCAAAAATCTTTTACAAACCTGGGCCAAGTTTAAACCAGTAACCAGGCATCACAGCTGGCAAAGGGGAGTGACTGACTTTGACATGTATATATTGCCATTATTATGTAATCAAAATGAAAATTATTATTGCTGGTCTTCAATGATAATGTGAAGTTACTTTAATGTATTTGCACCAAATAATGATAAGGATTTATGCTGATATCGTCCAAAACCACACTTTGCCAGGGGTGTTTCCAAACTTTTGGAGGGCAGTGTAGATTAAGATCAAGATCATGATGTAGGTTTATAAATGACAAAACACTCACTTGCAAATATATGAGAATCGGAATATCAGATAGTTGATGACATGGTGAGAAAAGCAATACATCTGTCATTACAGTGTGGCCGCAGTGTGTCATGTGACATGTCATCAAGGAAACAACAAAGGAAACGTTCTATGGTGGCCTTAACTCTGGGAGGTCAGCCAGAATATTTTAAACTTATGTGTGAAAGGGTTCATTTAATTTTAATTAAATTTAATTCAAAATTGAATGCAATTTCTTCCCAATGTCCATTTTCAAATAAAGTCGTTGGGTGACAGAGTTGTCATCAGCTCGTGTAGTGTGTAACCCCCTGTTGCGGATCATTTAGGTAGTGTCACGTAGTGTAAACACCACCACGACTTCAAGACTCCTCAGCAAGCAATCTGCCGACGTTTAAAGTCCTGTAGTGTAAACTTGGCATAACATATCAAGAGCAGGGCTCAGCATCTCTCCGTCGGAGACACCGCTTAATGCATTTAATGTTAAATCACTTATGTGTGTTCTTTGAGGCAGAAACCTGAGTGAATGACTCAAACTGTGCGTTCACATTTACCTTTCTTCTATGAATTTTCGTGGGCAAAATCCAGACATTTCAATAGGAATCCATGCGATTGGCAATCTCGCATGAGGGAAAAAGATTTCCCCACATCAGGGGGTCAAGTTGGTCATTTTCTTTTGGTCAAATTCACTATGTTGACCAAAAGAAACCTACTTGGTCTTGGTCTTGGTCTTGGTCTTTTATCGAATATTTCTTCATCTAAAGTACTAAAAGAATTGTTAATGGAATAATTAAGCAACAGAATCATTAAAAGGATTTTAAATTAAATTATTTACGATTTCCATGCCTTTAGCCATTAGAAACCTACGCAGCTCTAGTAGTGATCAAATCAGATTTTTGAGGTAAAAGCCACTAACAGTGTTGTGATCTCAGCTAATAGTTATTAACACATAACGCTTCAGAGCAACTAAAAGGTGAGAGTTAGCCTCATACTGCTGAAGTCTGGAGTGAGTTTCCTTCCTGACAGTCTCTTTGGAGTGTGTATTATTACTCACACATTTGTATGACATTAGGCACTGCTGGTCTACTGAGAATAAACTGCAGTACCTGCCAAACAGCACGAGGACGTTGACCTTTTTGGTAAAATTCTCACATTAGAGTGTCTCGGTGTAAAAAAAAAGTGTTCATGAATTGTGCATGGCGTGAAGAGGGAGCCGTCAGTGAGTTTCAAAACACATCAGGGTATTTTGCGTCTCTCATTAAATGAATAAATAATAAATAAACAAAATTAGCATTGCAGCAGCTGGTCCCGTACGCCGCTTAACGACTGTAGCAACTGTCACGACAACAAACTGTGATTTGGATAATTAGGTTTCCAGGATAATCCGCCTTTCTGATTATAGGATTTATTTATAACCAAATGCAATGGCTGCCTTTACAACCTCACACTGCTAGTGCAAAGTGAGACTCTTATGTAGTGTTTGTTCTTCAAACTTACACAGTATCAAGTCTGCATAAGATTGCATTGGATGAACAGGATTTACAGTATGATGAAAGCATAATATATAACCCTGACCTTTCTCTGAAGGGGTTTGTTTTGAGATAATCAGTGGACTGTACATTATCTTTCTTATTACACAGAAACAAACTAAAATGAACAAATAAATGGATGTGAAATATTGAACTGAGTTGATATTAATTATGCAAGAAGGAAAAAAAAAAAAAACTATATGGTCTTCTTGTTTTAGCTGGTCAGACTGGTTTTAACCCTATGGTGCTGTTGGGTTGTTTTTGCCAAAAAAAAAATGTTTTCTTTTTTTTTTTACTTCATTGGAATGGTACGCAACTTGGTAAAGGTTTTGGCACTTGTTGTGTAAATAAACACATGAAAAAAAGTCATGGATATGATTTGAAAAGGTTAAATGGTCCTGAAAAAAAATAGTCACACTTGTATTGTTCGAGGTCAAAAATAAGCACATTGGAGATGAATGGGAGACTAATTTCATCTATTGGAAACATTTGGTACTGCACATAAACAAATTCTTGCTGAAAGCTCATTATTTGAGATATCAACCTCAAATTTGGAACACAGCTTGTTTATATTTATAGCTTTGATTTTAGAGTAAAATGTGTTTTTGAAAATATATAATTCATATAAAAACTGAAAATGGCATTTTTGTTCATTTTTCATAACAATAAATGTAAATTTTTTTTCCTTTCACCAATAATCTGCCTAGTATCGACCTTAAAAAGAGACCAAACTTAACTTTAATTTTCAAGTCCATGCTCAAAAAGTGAATAAATGGATCATAACAACTGCATAAATATAATTTACTACCATAAAATCCACTAAAAATACAAAACATTAAATAAAAAACATTATTAAACTAAAATATACTACAATCATTTCAATGAAATAAAAAATGTGGTCATTTTTGACCAACACGCAAACAACACCAGGGGGTATTGGGCACTTTACAGCTGTTCAGGCTGGGATAACAGCTGGCAGCTTAAGCCCAATCTAGATTTGGAGACCATCTTAAACCAAGCTAAAACCAGCTGAGTCTGTTTTTGTAATAGACGTTGGAATGATAAGAGTGACATGTAACCAGCTTGTCTATGCACAGTAATGTTGGTTAATTATAGCTTAGCAGACATCATGAACACATATTTGATGGCAGAATGCTGTGATAGACTAATTAGAATCAAGTACTCAAGACTGGCATGTAACAGTCAAGCATAATCTCCTGTGATACAAGGCGTAACATATAAATATTAGACAAAATATCATCGTAAACCATTTTTTAGAGAGTGACAAAACAAGCAGATCTACTTTTTTCCCCAGTCTATTTGGAAGACAGGAATTGGATTACGGTTTAATGAATGTGTGTGCGCTGTTCCTCTGAGGATGGGAGGAAGTGTTGTCAGGGCTCCAGTTCCGTGACCTTGGGCCAGGAGCGAGTGTAACCAGGTGAGGGCCTGGCGGGGCCCAGCCAGGCGGCTCAGTTTTCACTCAGCAAATTTCATTAATACGGGCTCCCCAAAGAGCCTTTCATCTCCACAGTCAAAAGCTCTTCCGGACTAAGCGAGCTCATTTATTGAGAAGCAGGGCTGTGCTACTTAAAGATGGTGCTCGGTTATTACTGGAACCCAAGGCATTTTTTCGGGTGATTAATGTGTGTGTGTGTGTGTGTGACTGTGGGAGCAAGTGACTGCATCAGAGAGTATAATTCTCGGAAATAAGTACTTATAGCTGCAGTCAGTCTATGTAAGCTAATGTGCTCTGAAAGTGAGGAACTGTTCCTGCTCTGATGGGATTGTTTAAGTGCTATGATGTGCAATGTGTCTTGTGCGAGAGGACACTGCAGGTCAGGACACTCTCAAGGCTAATTGAAGGCAATGAGGCCTTGCTGCTTGAAACAAGGGTTGCCACTTTAAAAACAAACGGGGCTACGTTACAGAGCTAACCGTTTACATATAGAAAGCAGGCATGCCAATCAAACAGCCATACACCATGCTTTATCTCATTATCAGAAACCCTCTAGGGACAAATATGTAAAGTACTCCCTTCAAAGCTGTGAAAACATCCAACGTTACAATAACATGGCACAGACTCCTTGAACTTTCGCACCCTAAGTATTAAATCATTCAAACAAATGACAGAATAATACTTCAGGCTAAGATAAACAAATACTGGTTCTAAATGTCGAAACCACTCAAATATGAAAATTGCGTTACGTATCTTCATGTTATGACATACCAAAACTGTGAGACTTTCTTTATTTGTTTCTTTAATGGAAGAAGGACTTTTGAGGAATGTTCTGTACGTAAGAATAACATAAGAAGTGATTGAGGACTGAGGCTGTCTTTTCAATGAATCGGTTGTTGCTGTGCACAAAACTGGTCTGAATGTTTTGTTCATGAATCAGACTGACTTAAAGGGGTCATGAATTGAGAAATCAACTTTTCCTTGAGCTTTTGAAATATAAGAGGTCATCGTATTATAAGAATATCCTGTAAGTTTCAGAACTGAAAACTCCTTTTATTGACACCAGACCCAGCAGACGACTGATCCTGGAATGTGCCTAGATAGGCGAAACGCCGTCTCCGCAGAAGAAATCAACATCAACGTCTACTTCATCATTGCAGCATTAGCCCTGCCCACTGGAGAGAAGAGCGATACAGGACTAAAATAACATTACCTTTCAAAAGATCCTAAATGCTAGGAATACGGTTATTTATTTTCAACAATGTGAATGTCTCAGTTGTGCTTTATTTATTCGTATTCAGTACATTTCACTCTGGATTCTTTGGTAAATCAATCACATTTCAGCACAGGCTTTGCAAACACACTTTTACAATATGGACTCGACAGTAATGCAACAACATGTAAGTAACTGTTAATTCTAATGCCTGATCGGATATGAAATGATTCATGTACAGCCAGATGTTATTTGTCTATGTGTCAGTAAATCAAACCAGTGACTAAATGGTCACATTCATGTTGTTTCTCTTAGTAGGATGCAAATAATCTGCTATTTAAACGGTGATTAAATTATAGATAGAAAGCAATCAAAGAACGCTCCCTTTACCATCGCTGGACCTGTCAATCAAACAGCGAGAGTTTATCAGCGATAGTTTTTTTTTTTTTCAACTAATCTCTTAGTTTGAGTTGCAATGATGAGATCACTGCTTTCATGCGCTTAACAATATGTCTGTGATCGGCTTCAGTCTTCATCACTGCAATCTTTCATGCCACAATCTAAATATAATGCTGTAGATCTAAATGTAACGCAACACTTTTCACGATTAGTAAACCTTGAGAACTGTAATAGTAAGTTTTCGAGAGAGTAATACTTAGATACTTCATATATAATGATGTTAGCCAATCACAGCAGTGGGCGTTTACACTGAAGTCTCACAGCAGACACGCCCCTTCAAACAAAGCGTTCAAAGGTAGGAAAAATGCCTTTTATTTCTAATTAATGACAATTTTTGATGTAAAAAGCATACTAACATCATAAGTGCACCCCAGGAAACATTATAAAACAATAAAAAAATGAAGTTCATGAAACCTTTAATTCACTGACTCGATGATGCAGTACTAGCAGTGATCAGAAGGCTTCAGAAGATTTGGCAACACTGAAAGCTTCAGTCCCTCTTCATTGTAACAGAATGGAAAAGACTGAACAGTATTTTTCCAAATTTCTCTTTTTGCATTCCACAGAAAAATGAATGGAAGTTAGTTTGAAATGACATGAGGGTGAAAAAATTAACAGTTTTTTTGGGGGGGTGAACTAATCTAAAGCAGAGCTTGTTCCCAAATCATTTTATAAAAGTTCCCTTAAAGATGGGAATGCCACACATTGAATCTTCCTGGAGCCGCATGTCTTCCACAGCAAATCATCAAACATGTGAATCATCAAAAAAAAAAAAAAGGCGACAGTTTTGCCACCAGAGCCAATGTCAAGCCTTCAGCAGTGTTTCCTTAGCAACTGTCTTTGGGAATCCTGGAGCCAAAGGAGGTTCTTAAGGGATTGAGTTTGGTGTGATAGATTTACAGTGATGATAAAAAAAATCCTCTTGAGATTTATGAAACTGTTTTTGTTTTTGTTCTAGACAATGGTTTTGTCACAAAGCATGGGGGGTAATTACATGAGGGTTGTTAAAGAACATAATGTCTGTGCAAATTCAGGACGATTAACGCAATTAACTGAAAATAGACTAGTACCACTTGGAACCCTTGTAAGTTTGCAGTTTATTACATACAATCAATCACAGAAAAAAGATGAGCTGATTTTTTCCAGTAAGATCTGTTCCAAATCATGTGATTTAAAAAATATATACACTACTAATGGAGACTGTCTCTAAATGTCATTTAATAACCAATGACACTGACTGAGTAATGATTCTGCAGGAACCACACTAGTCTACCAAGACTGGGCTCCCCATTCCAGACCAGCCCACTGAATTAAAGCAGCTTTGGGGGGCTGTGTCAGGATTAAAGCCCTTGTTCCAGGAATCCTGGCGTTAATGAATGTCATAATTAGAATCAGAGAGCCTTTGCTCAGTGAAGTTCACAGTCCCAGGCATTACACCATGTAATTTGACTTGTTTATCCCAAAGACGCCTGGCAGCTGCCCATAGTGGCTTCCACTGCAGTGAGTCAACGGCGAGGGACGCCTCCTGCCTTCGCGACTATCGCTGCCATGACATCACAATGCCACATTTCTGTCTCCGTTATTCCTGCTATTCAGGAGGTGCTTGGCACAGGGAAGGAGACGGGATCTCTGAGTATGGCTTTGGCAGCCCTAAGCCAGACCTATCTGCACTCTTCCCACAGGAATCCAGCTAGAAAATAAGCGGGATTAAATAATCCAGGATTAGAAATGTACGTTTGATTTTCAAGGGAGAGAATGGAAGCCCCAAACCACAGGTCTGTCAACTGCTCCGTTGACACGTCGTAAAAAAACAGCGTCTGCCACTTCGCGCTGGCCTCAGTTTGGAAGCCATAACTCTCTCCCGTCATATTAAAAAGTGGGCCAGTCTGGAAGCGAATCAGACGCACGTGCATTAGCGGTCTCTCAGGCGCCTTGATTAGGCTTCGTTAAAAGAGCCTTATAGGTGAAACGCGGGCTCAATTAGCGTGTCGAGAATCTTGGGGGTTAATTGTCGGGGCCACAGGAAACGGCGAAGACTTTAGTGTTACTACGTGTGTTGAGATAAGCTCGAGGCCCGGCCCGGTCTCGAAGCACAAAACATCCACAAATGGCTCACGGCTTGTGCTAATCACCCGCAATTACAAAGCCTTACAGAAACAAACGCATGAAGCCTAATGAGACGTTGAGATTTGTTTCTGTACAGATAGAAGAGGTCAGCTGAACCACATGAAGAAAAACACTTTGCCGGTCAGGGTCAGTGGTGATTACTGAGCCTGCGGCCTAGACATGTACCCTCTCTAAGGACCATTAACGCCACATGGACTGTTCTCTCCTGGCTCCTTATATTTCTGAGAAGTCTTCACACACACACACATCCACCAACATGACAGTGCCCAGACACCTTTCATAAAACAGTATGACCATATGAGGGAGAGACTTCGCAGCACCTTGTGTGCAGTGGCTGTCAGGGCCACAAAAGGAACTTAATTAATCTCACATGCTTTTAAATGTGAAGACTTGATGCATCGCTTGGAAAAAATGGGAGAAATGCAAAATATGCTCTTTGAGGTCATCACGTACACACCAGATGACTGCAAAGCACTCAAGTCATGTCCACCCCTAGCCAACGCTCTTGGATAGAGGTGTCGAGAACTAACGGATATTAAGATTTCCTCCGTGTTTGTCTCACATTGTAAATATGTAGGTGGATCTGCCTAGTGACATACATGATGTTAAATCAAAGGACACTCTATCAGCAGAGCAGCCCCAACTAAAACTTCCCAATGCCTCCTCATCCAACAGCTAATCAACATAAGGACACACCTAATAAAAGCCTGACATATATGTACTCCTCAGGGTCGGGAGGGTCTTAAGAGGGAGATAAGATCAACGTGGCTGTAATCCGTGGCGTATACTACAATTTCTCTTCAATTGCAAGTTGTCACTCTTGTTTTTCTTGCCCCATTTCTCTCATGTGCCCTTGAGAAAATTCCTGACTATGATGAAAATGATCATAGAAAGGACTATTTCTTTATTAAAATCAAGATGAAATTATATCATGAAAAATGACTGCAATTGATATATACTACCATTGAAATTTTGAAATGTTCAATGTCGCACTACTTAAGGATACATTTTATTTCGATGGTCCACTACAACTATAAGTAACTACATGTCAACTAACTCTCATTAGAGTATTAGTAAACTGGGTAGCACTTTATTTTACAGTCCTGTTCCCCATTTGCATACTATGTACTTGCAATAACTAGGTACTAACCCTGAACCTACCCCTAAACCTAACCTTAACCCATGTAGTTACATTATATTACCCAGTACTCTATTAGGTAAGTACACTGCAAGTATACATACTATAGAACAAAGTGCAACCGTAAACTGTTAGAAGACTGTTAGATTAGGGTTAAGTTTAAGGGTTTGGGTTAGTAGACGCCGACATGTTTTTTGCAAAGTTACTTAATATAATGTCTGTTGAGGAGCATCAAAATAAAATGTTAGCAGATATTAAGCCGGAAGTTTATTAGTACTCTAATGAGAGTTAGTTTACATGTAGTTGCAGAGTTACTTGTAGTTAGTAGAAGAATGTCTAAAGTGGAACATCAAAATAAAGTGTTACCCTACTTAATATTTTTGTGGAAAACATGATATTTTTTTTTTTTCTTTTTTTTTTTTTCAGGATTCTTTGATGAATAGAAAGTTCAGAAGAACAGCATTTATATTTATATTTTGTAACTTTGATGCATCTGAATTTGATGCATCCTTGCTGAAAAACAATTAATTTCTTTAAAAACAAACAAATAAACAACAACACTTGATGACCCCAAAATTTGAAATGGTAGTGTATGTGAAAACAAATATTATAAGCAATATCCTGTTTTATTTTAGATTTTTAAAGAAGTTGCTGCTTAATTTCTTATTGCCTCAACATGTCAAGACTCTTAAGTGTAGTAAACAGAAAATAGAGAAAATGTATAATAAAAATGTTTAATGTATAAATTGAATACCTCTGTAAGCAATAACACTTTATTATCACCACATCATTGATATAATTAGTTCCATGCATTATCAAACATGGTGAGTAATAATTATTATTTAGAGCCTCTACTAAAATTATGAAAAGTTCGTCTTCTCAAGAGATTTTGGGCCAGATTTTCGTGACATATTTATCTAGACAAGCTCCAGACAAGCTCCGAAAATGTAAAACATTTGAAAATACATTTTGTTTTTACTTTTTACAATGATTTCAAACTTCCCTTTCCATGTTCCAATTGAAAATCAAAACTTAAAGTATTAGTTCACTTTGAAATGAAAATTACCCCAAGCTTTACTCACCCTCAAGCCATAGGTGTATATGACTTTCTTCTTTCTGACAAACATAATCGCAGAAATATTAATAAATATCCTGACGCATCCAAGCTTTATAATTGCAGAGACAGGGATCAATGAGTATGAGCTGAAGAAAGTGCATCCATCCACATCCATCCATCATAAACATACTCCACAAGGCTCCAGAGGGATTATAAAGGCCTTTTGAAGTGAAGTGATGTGTTTGTGTAAGAAAAATATCCATATTTACTTTCCTGTAGCTCAGTGGTTAGAGCATAGCACTAGCAATGCCAAAGGTCATGGGTTCGATCCCAAGGATTGCACATACTCAGATACAAATGTATAGTATAATGCAATGTAAGTCGCTTTGGATAAAAGCATCTGCCAAATGCATAAATGTAAATGTAAATATTTAACAAGTTATGAAGTAAAATATCTATCTTGCACATGAGCCGGCCTCCATATTCAATGTACGCAGAAAGTGTAAAACTCATCCAGTTCACAAAGCTTACACTACGTCCTACGCCTTCCCTATTCAACTTACGGAAAAAGTGTAACTGACGTGACACCAGTTTACACTTTCTTTGCAACTTCAATACGGAAGGCGATCTGGAGGAAGCTACATATTTTACTCCATTACTTAAATATGGATTTTTTTTTTTTTTTTACACAAAAGCATCGCTTCGCATCAGAAGGCCTTTATTAACCCCCCAGAGCCGTGTGGAGCACATATTTTCGAGCTATTTTTCTAACTAGACTCTGGTGCTGTCCCACTCTTTAAAAATGGACAGAGAGTCCAGTTGAGCTGCAGTGTAAAGTCACATGACGACTAAGCATCCAATAACCCGCAGTCCTCAGAAAACAAAGTGTAAAATCTGCGGCAGACAGCGCACAGCCAGATACTGTTCTGCGGTTTACAGCAGAACGAAAAAGACTTAAACTTTTATTTTCTTAGGTTTATAACATTGCAACACTGTCATCAAGACTCTGGGAATTGGGGATCTCAGTTTTCGCTTAGCATTACCCTTCTTTCTCCATGATTAATAGGTGCAAGTAAATATATTTTTTATGAAATTGAGAAAACAGATCGAGGCAAAGTAATGTGGTGGTTTGTGCCCAAGTCAAACAAGACACATGTTGTTCTGGAATCATCTCCCTTTGGTTACTCCAAAATCCCCTCGCCCCAGCACACCCTTTGGGTGCAAAAGAATCGCCTCAACCTCCTCTTTAACTTGTGCTTTTCCCATTCCCACTTTAGGATGAAGCCATTTTTATGCTCTTTGTAAATAAGGAATAAAGTTTATTGGACGTGGCGCTGGCGCTGATCGCATCGTGTCGTGTTTCGCATTCATCTCTCCCTCCAGCTTCTCGAGGAAACCACTGTCATCTTTTTTCAATGCTGTACGCTTACACAAATGTCTTTGTAAGAAACATAATTTTCCTTCTTTTTTTCTTTCAAGCGTCTGCAGTGGGAAAAGGCTACTTCATTGCAGCCTCTATTTATTTTCTTTCTTATTCAGGTTGTTTGTATATTGCACTAAGCCACTGTTGATAACGATTCCCAAGGCTAATAGGGACTCAAGCTTTTCCGGCTCTGTTATTTTCATCTTCGAAAGCTCAGTTAGCCATTTCTGCGACACATGGCATAATGATCTACTTGTGATTACAGACCCTCTCGGGGCACGTGGATGTCACTTCATAGTGCGTCTTGCATTGTTCGTGAGCCAAGTGTGGAGGAAGGAAGTGAATCACATACATCTCCCTCCAGAGTCCTGATCATAGGAATAAAAACTCTTGTTTTGTTTTTCTAGGCAACATCTGCAGTGTGTTGAAGGTCACTAGAGAAGGCTGGGTGGACAGCTCATTCTCCCACACGCCTTTGGTGTTACTTTACAGTATTTATTTGATTACAAATGAATAGTGTTATCCACCAAAGCATAGTTTTTTTTTTTTCTTTTGACAAAAGCGCCCTTTAAAGTATCCTTTTAATTTAATCAACATTTCATCGTGCCATTGTCATTAAATCAATTTTAGCCTGGCTAAAATGGCATCTAATTTTAGTTGACAAAAATAGCATTTTATTTGAAGAGAAATATTCAAGAATATTCAAGCATTTTACATATCCTATATATTACAAAGACACAAAAAATGGCTTCGTCGTAAAGGGCTAATGGGAAAAACATACAAACACAAGTTAAAACACAAGTGGTTCTGGGATAACCAGAGGGAAAATATTCCAGAACAACTTCTGTAACGGAAAGAGCGTATTCACAGCGTCACATTCTGATTAGAGCGTAACTTTGTTCAGATTCACTTGTGCATTCTGCATCATTTTGTGCAAATAAAGTTGTAATATTGCATTTATGTTGTTCATATATCTGTTTAATCTCATATTTGCATTTACAGTACGTCAGAAGATTATCACCATTACATGCAATTTTCATTTTGGGCAACACTTTATTTCGATGGTCTACTTTAGACAATCTACTATCTACAAGTAACTTTGCAACTTCATGTCAACTAGCAGCCATTAGAGAATTAGTAGACTATCTGCTTAATATCTGCTCATACTTTATTTTGATGCTCCCCAGCAGACATTCTACTGGCTATAAGTAACTTTGCAACTTCATGTCAACTTATTCTACTAATTCTAAAACCTAACCCTAAACTAACAGTCTACTAATAATCTAATGAGAGTTAGTTGATATGTAGTTGACAAGTTACTTAAACACTGTAAACCCGAATAAGTTGGCAAAACTAAAAAAAAAAATTGAGGCAGTCAGTTGCCTCAAAGTTTTTAAGTTAAGAAATTCAAAGTGGCAGATTTTTATTTTGTACTCAAATTTATACATTTAACTTACAATTTCCATGAAACCTCAATGTGAACATTTTTATTAGCGTAAATTTAGCTAGCTGTAACAAGCCAATTCAGAAAATGCTAACATGTTAATTTGTTAACATGTTAACAATAGCATGGTACATGCTGAATGAGTGCAGCAATACAAAGCATTTAACATATTCGCTCTCAAACCAAGCCGTATGCGCTACTTGTCACCATAATGGTAACTCCCCAAAAACCCACATTAACAGAAACTTTTCTAAATTAGCATAACAAGACATTAATCACTACTAAATCTCCCACTTAACACACTGTAAAACCAAATAAGTTCAGAATACTCAAAACATTTGAGGAAACTTATTACCTCAAAACAGTTAAGTAAACTAATTTTTTTAAAGTTGGTAGAACTTAAAATTTTTGTGACAAGTGGGGCGGGGCTGAGAGCCATGGAAGTGGATCAAGGCCAGTGTGGTGCACAGGTGTCTCTCACTAACAATCCTGTCACCAGCATGCCTTTCCCAACTCATAAAGTTAATTACATACAGTTAATTTACATAAACATCACATTCAGATCTTGGTTACATGTTACATAGCAAATAACACATGCTATTATAACTATCAGAGAGACATTATCAGAGAGTCATTGCATACTTGCATATATGTAATCAAACAACATATGTGGTCTCAAATGTTTTGCAGCTCATCCTCAACCTAACCACAGACTCTACTCTTCACCACAGTGGTAACCCTACAAAACTAACATAACAGAACCCCCCACATAACCCAACATTAAACATTAACTTATATCTCCATATGTTAATCTTGTGCAAAAACACACAAAATAACACTTAATTTCAACAGCTATTTATATGGTCTGACGCAAAGCATGCTGGGAATTAGAAATCTGCTGGAGCTCAACTCAATCATATTAAGTTCAGCTTACTACAATGAAATTTTGAGTTCATGCAACTTTTTTCTATTAAGTACTATAAACTTTCATTATTATTCGAGTGAAACAAACTCATTTAATTTAATTAATTTCACTGTTCGGTTTTACAGTGCATTCATCTGGCGCAAAAAAAAAAAACATTATATAACACTTAATTTTAGCATGCTGGAAAATAGAAATCAAAGCCCAGTTTCAGTTACACTTAAGTTCGTCTAAATTAAAGAAATAAGTTTATAAAACTCAAAACAATGAAACAGTTCAGTTTACTTAAAACATATCAGTTCTGTAAACTTGAAAGAAAGTGCTAAATAGTTCATTTGACTGAACTAATTTGTTTCATTTAAGTTTGTCTTACTCAAATTAATTATTTTGAGCGTTAGGCTTTTACAGTAGAATGTGGAACATCGAAATAAAATGTAACCTTATTTTGTCTTCATTCACACAAATTCATTTTAAAAAAAGTTACACGGACGAAAGATTTTCACAATTGTTGCATCACGTTCAGCTGATCGTGCGGATTCGTCACAATGACCAACACAAAGTGCTTTCTGTGTGAGCCGTGCTTCATACATTGCTACACTACAGTCGATAGACAATGGACCTTTTTTGGCCCATGAAATTTCACCAAAAAGTTTGCTAACATGACCGCACCTTAACACTTACTTAACATTTTACTTTTCCATCCTGCCAACTTTTCAGATCATCCCCCTGGTACAATACGCAGTCTAAGATCATAAATGGTGGCACAGCTGTATCCTGGAGTTCCCCTCTTCGCTTCTTTTTTAAATTGGACAAGTACCTGTCCAGCTATGAGTAAACATTACAACTCATCTCATACACACCCATTCAAAAGCGTCATCCAAACCTGTGCCAGAAACAACACAAAGCAAACCGCACATGCAAACACATACACACGGCAATCTAAGATGAACTCCTTCTGGGGCCCAGTTTATGTTGGCGTGCCGAGTAAAGCGGAGCCAACAGAGACAGAGCGGGGGGGAAAAAACAACATAATGTAACAATTTATCTGTGCATATTTCCCAGATTTTATGTCCAAACACTCTGTTGCAGAGTTCCCAAGTATGTTGTATCTATAGCAATGGGGCATGAATATTCAGCTAGCGGCCTGCCTAAGTGTGCGTTTTGGGTGCGTAATGTCCAACCACTCTGCGTTCGAGTTCAGCCAAGTAACTCCTCACAATGCGGTGGCCAGAATGACTAATGGAGGTTTGAATATCTGAACTCGCTTTGTGGAGTCGCACAGGAAGATAAAAGAGAAAAACAACAAGAAAGTTGAGGAGAAGCGTCTGTTTTCACTTAGGTCCCCCGCGCGCCACAAACCTTCCCATTGTTGCCTGAAGGAGGCTGGCTGCGAGCATGGCCTCGGATCATAAAAAAGAAGCTGTAATTAGCTAAGTGACAATTGAGTCTGTAATAAAAGAAGGGCAGCCTGGAAGTGAACCCGAACTGTTAGCTTTCTTTCACTCTCATAAACTGACCAGAGCGTTTTGTTTAGCGTGCCGTTCTCACTGTAAACCGGCCCCGGAGTGTGTGTGCGTGTGTCTGTGTGTGGGCAAGCCGTACATCCAGTTCCGGATGGCCGAGTCGGTGACTAACTCGCCCTGAATCGGCTGTTCTTCCAACTCTGTTTCTACTAGCACATCTGCCATGCTGACTGTGC
Organism: Megalobrama amblycephala; assembly: GCF_018812025.1. Classification (NCBI taxonomy): domain Eukaryota; kingdom Metazoa; phylum Chordata; class Actinopteri; order Cypriniformes; family Xenocyprididae; genus Megalobrama; species Megalobrama amblycephala. Next base: position 4,542,340 of record NC_063066.1, read on the forward strand.
CGTTTTGTGCCATCTCAGGCATGTCAAAAAAAGCTCTGACATTTGACCAGAGCGATTTCGTTGGGATTTCGAACATCTTGACATCCGCAAGACAAGTGCTTCTATGCGAGAGCCAAGCACAGAAGCTAGGCTTGACTTGCTGTTGATTCAGATGTTCTTGTAAACACAGCAGTGCGGCGCAAAAAAGTGCTGGCATGTCAGAATTCTTTCCTTGCCTTTTGTGAAGGGCAATAGCACTGCTGCCAGTGGGAGGAATCCAGTCAGGATGAGCTCTGCTGCATTAATGGGGCTTTGTTTGTTGTTTTACTCACCCTGGCTTTTCTGAGATGCACACTTCTGGACGAAAAACATTCCTTGGACTCATTTTGTGCTTTGTTCACACTTGCAAAAACAAACGGCATGGTTAATCCTTCCAGTAACATGGGTATCAAGATGGGTTCAACAGTTTAACAACCCTGAGGAAACTCTAAACCTAAATAAAACCATGACATCTAACGTACACATTTACTCTAATGGCTGTAAATGTGGCGAGGTGCACAATACGGGGCATGGCATTGGTTTAAAGGATCCGTTCGCTTCAGAATTAAAATTTCCTGATAATTTACTCACCCCCCCCCCCACCCCCCCAAAAAATACAGTAAAATCAGTAATATTGTGAAATATTATTACAATTTAAAATAACTGTTTTCTATTTGAAAATATTTGAAAATGTAATTTATTCTTGTGATGCAAAGCTCAATTTCCAGCATCATTACTCCAGTCTTCAGTGTCACATGATCCTTCAGAAATCATTCTAATATGATGATTTGCTGCTCAAGAAACATTTATTGTGTACAGATGTACAAAATATTTGTGAACAATATTTTTTTTCATAGAATAGAAAGTTCAAAAGAACAGCATTTATTTGAAATATAATCTTTTGTTACATTTTAAATGTCTTTACTGTCACTTTTGATCGATTTAATGCATCCTTGTTGAAAAAAAATATTAATTTCTTTAAATTCTTCTAAAAAAAATAAATAAATAAAAATTCTTACTGACCCCAGACTTTGGAACAGTAGTGTTAATAATGTTACAAAAGCTTTGTATTTCAGATAAATGCTGTTCTTTTGAACTTTCTATTCATCAAGGAATCCTGAAAAAAAGTACACAACTGTTTTTAAAATTGAAAATAATAATAAATGTTTCTTGAGCAGCAAATCATCATATTAAAATGATTTCTGAAGGATCATGTGACACTGAAGACTGGAGAAATGATGCTGAAAATTCAGCTTTTCCAACACAGAAATAAATTACATTTTATAATATATTCAAATAGAAATTTATTTTAAATTGTAATAATATTTCACAATATTACTGTTTTTACTGTATTTTTAATTAAATAAATGCAATCTTGGTGAGCAGACAAAACTTCTTTTAAAAATATTAAAAATCTTACCGATCCCAAACTTTTGAACGGTAGTGTATATTTTTTTATTATTATTATTATTATTATTTTTTATGACAATCGTTTATTCCTTATTCCTCATCTGGGATCGTGTAGAGCCTTTTGAAGCTGCACTGAAACTGACATTTGGACCTTCAACCCGTTGGTAGTCGTTGAAGTCCACTATTTATATACAGTATATATATATTATATATATATATATTTTAAATGGTAGTATATATACATTTCTTTATTAAGTTCTTTTTACACAATTTTATTTATTTTTTCTTTACAAAAAGAAAGTTTTCAACAAGCACAGTAAGTGTCAGGTCTATATGAATGGTTAATGGTACACACTCACACAAAAATCATGTAGCTCTAACCCTGGGCTCTTAATAAGTGGTGTAGCATTGGTGATCTTTACCAAACAGATTAAATCTACGCAGTCAAAGTGTGCTGGTTTGCGTCTGGGTGATGTTAATGGGACTATAGTGATGATAGAGCGGCAGCTCTTTAATTTTTCAGACTCAGGGAGAGGCTAGGTTCAAACTCAGGAAGGTTCATTTGGAGGCTGCGCTGCTAAAGAAGGAAACTCAGAGTTTGTGGTCACTGCAGTGCATTCGTTCATGCTCTTTCAAACATGTGCAAGCAGTTCTGCCCATTTAAATCCAATTACCATCTCAACCGGTCGTCATGGGAACCACCTGTGATAAACACCCCAGCACATAATGGCCCCAAACTATTTCCCAAATTACAGGCGCCCTCAATCAACACAACGAATTAGTTCTTTTCCCTTCTCTCTGCTTCTGTAGAGCAGGATACTCTATCTGAGCGCTCTTTCTCCTGAGATGCATCTTGGCTGAGTCCAGAATGCAGATCACTGTGAACACTTGAATGAAGGACCAATGCATACATTTTGCATGTTAGCAATTAAAGGTCTAGTGAACTAAAATGCATATCGAGTATTTGAACAGAATTTCGCCCATTGCCGTTTCCGTAAGAGCCGTCACAAAATATATCTCCACTTTGGCCTGCAGCTATTTTGTTTTATAAAGTCAACATGAAATTACATTAGCAACTCATTTTACTTTCATTATCTGGAATATTTTGGAATATAATGGATTGGAAATTCGCAGTTCAGCTCTACCAGAATGGAGTAAATGGTAGGTTAAAAAATAAGATGTCTTGGTGAAGTCAGATGAAAAGGAAAGTCCTTTCAGAGGTGGCGCAGGTTATGACACTTTGAATAAACATTGCAAAGATAAACAAATAAATAATGAAACATGCTTTAAAAGATCAGGAACATGTACTAAAAATTAATCGGTCTGTTTGACACACATGCGTTCATTGAAGTCTGTGAAGTTTAACAAGACGCTTGTTGTCAGAATATGCAAAATGAAAATACTTGCGGGACTTTCTAACATTTACAGATAAGGATATAACCATAAAATGTAAGTTATGCGGTGATGAAAACACATGTCAGAGGCACACGCATCTGTCAAAGCACGAGAAGGGAAGACACGGTAAACGCTTCTGCTTTAGTTTGAAGCACTTAAATATAAAGCATTCTCATGTTTCGGACAACTTGGATCATGTACATTTCCCAGAGCAGCTCGCTCTGTGTCTTCTGCTATTTTTCATATGCGTTTTGTCCATAGAAGTAGGTTATTCACTACACTATAAAAAAAACGCTGGGTTAGAAACAACCAAATTTGGGTTGAAAATGAACAAACCCAGCGACTGGGTTGTTTTAACCCACCTGTTGGGTTAAATGTTTGCCTAACTTGCTGGGCAGTTTATTTAACCCAACTATAGTTTAAAAATTACTGTACTTTTTGCTTAAAATGAACCCAAATTATGTTGGAAATTATCATTCATTAATATTTATTAATGAATAATAATTAAACAATAAACATTTATTAAATTGCTTATTAATAAATGTTCATCTTTTGATTATTATTGTTGCCTCTAGTAATTATGTGTCTAAATTTTTAATTTTCAACCTGTTTTGGGTTAATTTTAAGCCAGTCATATAGTAATTTTTAAACAATAGCTGGGTTAAATAAGACTGCCCAGCACGTTGGACAAACATTTAACCCAATCGCTGGGTTTGTCCATTTTCAACCCAACTTGGGTTGTTTTTAACCCAGCATTTTTTAGTGTACTATAAAGTGACATGACTGGCTGATGGTTTCCTGGGCACTGGGCTCTTTTATCGATTAGTTGTTGCAGCCCTACTAAAATCTAAATAGGTCAAAAAAAGTGATTTAATGTTGACTTCAATGTATCTCTGAGCATTTGAGATGTTACTGTGCATTTAAATCAATCGTCATTACAATTTCCCTGCAGATTTTCTCTATTTTATCAACATCATTATTCATAGAGTTATGAGGATTCAGCATCAGATAATCAATGAAACTGCAGTGAAGAGGCGAGGAAGTCAGAACAAAACCTACTCTAAAACAATCTCTGTGGAGTGCAGATTTATCTTATGCTCAATACTGAAAACATCTGGCAATACTGAAAAAAATCAGGCTTTTCTAAAACGATTTGAATCAATAGTTTACTCTACACTAGTCAGTGACCTATGACGGGTGTACGGAGGCGTGCGTGAGCGACACAGGGCTGCTCTACACCAATAGCACAATACGCTAGCAGAATCCCCACAGTCACAGCAGTGCAGCTTTAGGAACACTGGGTGGCTCTGTGGGCCCCACACCACGCAGGAGATTTACTCACACTACAGACCTGCCACATCTCCCCCATAAATACAGCAAACTGTGTTCCCACAGGCCACCATTTCTCTGAGTCAACCTGTCATCCAGACCACCAGATCTCAAGCGCCTGAACGAGGCACAAACAGTGTCCAGGGAGAGGATACGATTCCACAACATGCTATGAAAGTGGGGAACGTATAACGAGACTATAAGTCAACAGCCTTCGGTGAAAACGCAATGACTTTTTTACCTCTCGGATTCAGCAATCCGACCATAAATTTCTACGGTTTCACAACTGCAAACATACTGCCACTGGATTTTGCATGGTCTTCACAGATTGTACCTTTTATAAACCACAGAGGAAACTAAACAAACTTATTTCGCATAATCTCGTGCCAACAATGTGAAAAGGAGGCCTTAAGTGTATCTAAATTTACTAACTAACCATTCCCCCTATCGTGCATATTTTCCTTTATTTGGATGCTAAATTGCTTACACATGTAATGGGATATTTCGGTGCACACAACATACATATAAACCTCTTGTCCAATAAAATATACTGCCAGCAGATTTTGAGATTTTGCCTACAGCTGCAAACTACACATTGTGGTGTAGGAGAGAATCTGGCTGCTGACTGAACCTGAACATCTGCATTCAGAAGATATTCATGCTCACATCTTTCGATAGTTCAAAAAAAGTTTACTTACTGGTTGCAATTTATAGGCAGGTACGTATTTGATCCTGAAGTTGTGTGCTTTCATACTGTATTTGAACAGTTACATGTCAGCAACAGGGCACATTTCTGACCTACATTTAAATGCAAGCCATGTTCCTGATGAAAACAAACATCTTAAATCACACAAATATGGACAAACCCAGCCGTTGGGTTACATTTTTTAAGGAATGGTTGGGTTTGTAATTATTTGACCCAAATTTGGGTTGAAACAACCCAGCATTTTGTAGAGTGCAGCCTAAGCAGGTTTGCTGGTCTCCCAGCTAGGTCAGTCCAGTTTGATGGCTAGTTTTAGAGGGGATTTGGGAACTTTTCAGCTGGTCAGGCTGGGAGACCTGCTTAAACCAGCTAAGACCAGCAAATCAGCTTAGGTTAGTTTGTCTTTTTGTCAACTAACACACGTGACAAGTGCTGGCAAAATGAGTCGCAATTAGCTTTTTTTTTTGCAAAAATGAGTTACTGTTATTCTAAATATTCTAAATATCTAATATCTAAATATTCTTATTCATAAAAACTTAAAAATTATGTAGATTTGTTGGAATCTGACAAAAAATGACTGAGCTACTCCTGTTTGACGTCGATAGAGTCAATTTTGAGAAAAATCGAATTAAAGTTTTCTGAAGGTTCCAAAACAAAATCTTCTATCAACCAGACTTTAAAATCCCTGTTAATACCACCAAATTTGGCACAAACCATGTCAAAACCAAATATCTATAGGAAAAAAAAAAAATATATATATATATATATATATATATTCAACTTTTTCCATGATTCCACAATTGTTTGATTAACATTAATGAAACAGACAGCCTATATATATTAAGACCTACTGAATCACACGGATCTAATATAATGTTACACATCAGATGTTTTTCCACAACAGTTAACCAAATGTTCACTTAAGACATAACAGATAATGTTTACATGAAATACTCGCCAAGACAGATTTTTTGAAATACTGTAATTGTGTAATGTAGGATTGTGCGCTGTCTGAGGCGTCTTTGTGTGCACGCTTCAGATCTGTCAGTCAGCGCGAGTAAGATCGCTTTGTTTACATCAGCATGAGTTTGAAAATCACATTTCATTGGTTCAGATTCATGCCATCGAGAATTCACTATGAATATTCACAAAGTTGTAATGCTGCACTCTAAAATGATACCAAACTTGTGCTGAGAGGAAGCGCAAGTCGTCCAGAAGCGAGCAGAGAAAAACAGCATTTTTCATGGTCAAAGGAAAGGTACTCCTCTCAGAAAACATACAAACAAAGATACTTTTAGATGTTTAATTGCTATTTGGAGCATTGGGATCACTAGACGAGGGCTTAATGAACTCATTTTAGTGAAAACCTCAATTTCGACCAAAACTGACACTTTTCACTTGTTTTGCTTATAGCTCGAAATTAGCCTGTGCGCATTCTGACTCATTTTTCCAGCACAGGTCACATTATAGTGCATATATATATACACATATGTTTATGTATATATATATATATATATATATATATATATATATATATTCAAAGCAATTTAATGATCGTCTAACTGTTTATTTCACACTTTCAATACCTGGCATTCTCTCAGACTTTGCGGCAGTTTTACGAAACAAAGCTATGCAGCTTAATTCCTTCACCAAAACAGTGTAAACAGGTTTATTTATTCATTCCTCCTGTCAGCAGAAACAGAAAGTGCTGCGTGGGCAGTGACTCAGGCAGATGTCCGCTTTGGTTTTTGTCTGACCCACATGTACGTGGTTTCCCCGAGGCTGACAAGGTTAAGAAGCTACCGGCAAATGCCACTGCCTTCATCTAAGAACTGCACAGCAGGTCATTAACATTTCTCTGGTAGGAACTTAGTGGAGAATATTAGCTTCCTCGGACTGACCTGCCTTTGGGGGGGTTAGCGCACCCATATCCCACTACCAGGTCCAAACTGTGAATTTCAAAGTCCACCGGTGTACATCAATCAGCTCACGACCCTGGGAAACCAGCGTAATTCAAGAAAAAAAGTTAAGCTTTCTGTATATAGTTGGCTTTCTGTCAGGACTCCAAAGTCTTTGTAGCTTGTATTTATCTAAATATGTCTTTGGAGTAAATCACAAAGCTGTCTAGCTTTTTGAAACCGGCTGAGCACAGCCCTATTTTGGAAGACGCTTGGCTGGATTCAGAGAGGGTTCATTTCTCTGAAAACAATCAGTAGGCCACTTCTGAAAGCCCTGAGCCAGAGCTCTATGGTTTATGTGCTTGGGGCATGTTGAATTATTAGCCAGCTATTGTGGGTAGACAAAGCTTGCATCGCTTTACACAGCAATATAATGACACAGAGTTACAGTATTATCCCTTATTACTTGATAATCACCCTTTATCCAAATATTTTAAGGAAAAGTTCACCCAAAAATGAAAATTCTGTCATTATTTACACACCCTCATGTCAGTCCTGGCCAGTCATAATAATGAAAGAGAATGAGGGCTGGGACTGTCAAGCTCCAAAATGACAAAAAAAGCACAGTAAAAGTAGTTCATATGAATCATGCACTATATTTCCAGTCTTCTGATGACATTATGAAGAGGAATATACTGAAACTCCATCCTAGCTCTCTATTCATGAGCATTCATGAGAGAAATAGTGATTTAAGAACTTCTTTTTTTGATTCAAATCTTTTCAAAGAATCAGTCCCAGTTCCAACAACCAGTCAGTGAGTTTGAATCAGTCAGAATTGATTTAATTTCATTTAATTTCAAGTCTCAACAGTTAATAGCCCACTGGAAAGGAAGATTTTTAGTGAATAGTGAAAATATACTTCAATTTCAATTGGTTTGTAACACAAAGCTGACTTCGGCAGTGTTTTAATCTAGCACATAAGTCATATCAACTGCTTTTATGGTACTTTTATGCCATTTCGCTGACTTTTTATGATTTAAAAGCTTCAGTCTCATTCTTTATAAAGTGCAACCAGCGTGTTCTACTAAAATTCTCCTTTTGTGATGCACAAAAGAAAGAAAATCATAGAGGTTTAGAATGATGTTCCAAGAGTCAACCAATCACTTAACTGTGCCGTAAGATGTCATTACAAGACTTTAACAGCACTGTACACAGTAATTGTGTATGGAGAGCTCATTAAGGGAACCAATGAGCTAAATGGTTTCAGAGAGGTTGCAGACCTCTGGAGTCATGTTTGAGATTCAGTCTGGAGATGGTTTGTGTTTGCAAGGCTGAGAAGGCCAGAAAATTTGATGTGTGGGAGAGCGATTTGTTTCTGATAAATAAAAGAAAACAAACGCTCAAAAGGAACATAAACTTGTCAGGGAAAGGAGAAAAACAAAAGACGTACTTCATGACGCAAAAACTATGGAGGGTACAATCCTCAACTCTCCAAACTCAAACTCAATCAATCTACGCAGTTATGAAAGGCTATCGCCGCTGTTCCGTGGTCATTTCATGCTGGCTAACTGCTCGCCTCTGCCGGGATAATTGCACCCGGAAGATTAAAGAGGGAAAGTTTAAAATTGGCTGAGGGGAAGGGGACATAAGACAAGATGATGCATTCTGCTTTCCTATTCCTCTTAATGCACCAATCACATGCAACCTGAGCTTGGGGTAATGGCAGGGAGTGACTGGGTCTCATGGGTATCACTGACCGAAATATCCTACATTACCAGCGCAGAGGCCTGTCTCCGAACAGGAACTGAAGTTAATATAGGGGCCCATTTAGCTACACACTATTAATAAATAGGAGCAGGCATGTTCAGGACTGCCTTCTAATTCATCATTCGCTTTTCATTATTCGGTTTCAACGACTAGACAGACGGATCTAGCCTTCTAGGAACAGGGCAAGGGTGGGGGAACATCTAGAAACCTGACCAAACCCCTGGATAAAGACTGTATAAGTACGCTTGCATTGAGTATGAGGTGCATTTCTGAGCCCACACAGTGAAATCTGTAACTGTAACCGCAGTCTTTCCAGGCTGCAAAGAGTGCTGACCACAAATGGCCTCCGGCAGTCGTTAACGCACACGTCTCTGCAGGGCTTCTCCCCCACGACCCACAGACCTGTCTTTCTTGGTCTCCGTTGGCCAACGGCTACCATCCTCTCCCTTTCCTTCATTATTCATCCACAACGCCCTCTGCTCCCATTTCATTCCTCTCCGTCCTCAGTCTTACTCAGCGTTAAAGCGTGCTCCTTACCTTTCCCTGACCCCTGTCAGTGTTTCCAATCCTGCCGGCCACGGTCAATCCGCCTAACCCTTCCTGCGTGCGACACGGTCGGATTGCTTTCCCCAGCTGGCCGGGCTTGAGGTTTTTAATGGGAAGGTTACGGGTGAGGCCGTTCATATTGCACTAACGTCAACCAGCGTAACGAACCCTGACAAGGCAAGGTTACAAGTCCTGCCATAAACCTCTCCCGCCCTGGACAACCTTCATGAGGCGTACTCCAGTTTACATTTAGCAAATGTTAAAATGAGAGGGAACAAACATGCAGTAATTTGCTGTTGGAAAGGAAATCAATATGTCCTCAGTATCAAATTAATATTTGTAATATGTTAATGCAGTAATGAAAGTAAGGAGGTGGGTTTAACAGTAGGATAGTATTCAGGTAAGAAACACTACAGAAATTAAATAAAGATTAATGCTTACAATTAAAGTTTATTAGGCTGCTGTCACTTTAAGAGTTTATGCACAGATCCATACATACGGTTACTACTATTTACGTTCCCAAACTGACTGTGACATTTCGACATAATGCTGTGTATATTTGACCATTTAAAGGTGCAAAGTGTAAAATTTGTGATGATCTATTGACAGAAATGCAATATAATATACATAAACTATGTTTTCAGTTATGTTTTTATTACCTTAGAATGAGCCATTTCGATGTACATACACCACGGGTCCCCTTACATATTAAGTTGCCATTATGCGCTGGCATGTTTCTACAGTAGCCCTAAATGGACAAACTGCTCTACAGAGCTTGTTTAGTCACTATGTTGTTCTTCTAAATTGTTTGTGTTTTTAGAGGCAGCTTGAATCGCCACTACGTTGAATACGCACAAAGATGAAGAAGTAGTAGTAGTCGTCTGGTTTATTAGAAGCAGAGACCGTACTTTGTTAGAAGAAGAAACCTCATTTCTTTACTGGCTAACGTACTCTCTGCTGTCTCAGACGATGACATCTTTGTCTTGTATCGGCCAGGCGACCACCATAGCTTCTCTATTTTGCTTCAAAAGGGAGGGGTGAGCACTGTTGGTTGCAGTTCGCAACCTCACCGCTAATATTGACACACTGCACCTTTAAGCACAATACACCACAAAAAAAAAAAAAACCGACTCAATTTGGATTTACAAGCTGTTTGAGATGCGGCTTTATGTGTGCTCGGCACTTATATAGATCAGTGTTGCGCATGCTTTTGGTATGAGTGCGAAACCTGTGGGAATGAGTAAAATTATGCACAATTTAAGCACTATGCAACCAGAGTAAATGAGATAAGTGAGTGACAGGATGCGGGTATGTGCCAAACTGTACATTCGCCATCAGAGAATGCTGGTATCGGTGTATCGATACTACAGAAAAGGAGTATTGGAACCATTTAGGATATTTCTGTATCAATGCAGCATCCGGCGCATCCATGCATGAAACTACAGGAATTGGTTTGGAAATGAGACTGTCAAAAAGTCATGACTGCTGTGACCAAACATGTGTCATACAGTATATGAGCAATTGTAGTAGCTTGTGAATGATGAGCAAAGACACTCATGTGTAGTAATATTTTAAACTATTACATAAAAAAAGCTTCAAATGCCAGTATCAGGGCCAACCAGTCGCTGCCTCATGGAAACATTTTAAAAACACAAAGCTGCTTGCAGAACTTAATGGTGCTCTAGAGTGACTACCGTGTCACAATCGGCTTCAAATAAACACTTGTAAAGCTTAACCTTTGCTCTGGCACGGGCCTGACCTGAACACGCTAGTTTCATTGACGATTGTAAATTCATAGATGAAGCATTCTCCGACTGGTGAGCCAAAAAATGTCCCTGATTCAAAGCAGAGCAGGAAAATATTCAGAATAAGAATGTCGTTTATCCAAGAAAAATATTCCCTCCAGCACACCTTCTCCTCCCCATCAAGAGCACAGGGAGAGGTTGTGTCACATTAAGCATGGCTCAGACCCCCGGTCCATCTAAAAGAATCACATCTGGATGAGCTAAAGGAATAACACAGAATATCCCTGCACTGACAGCGTCCTTTAAACAGTGTTTGGGAAAGTCAAATATTTAAGCAAGATCCTTTCCAGTACAATGATCAAAATTCAAACAGTGGGAAGTTCGACCGCAAGCTTTTCCAGGCACGGATATCAAAGGAAAGCAATGACTTACAGGCGGCCCAACTTGGGTGTGGATTGGAACAGCAGCTCCGGCAGGACCTGCAGCCGGTTCCGGTTCAGGCGGCTGTGAGGAAGAGAGGACAGGGAAAGGGCAAGAGTTAGCGTGGTCAAAACTTCAGGAGGGAAGAAATGAAACGTAAGATGTTGTGAGAACGACCTTATGCGGAGCACAGATCAGTGGGTATGTGTTTGTGTAGTTAGACTATCCAAGGCAGAAAGAGAGAGTGAAAACCAGGGAAACAAAGACGGAAAGGTCGTTTGACTTGCACATCGATATGCGGGCAACTGAATAACTAGATGGATGAGACAACAAGGCAAACACAAACGACACACGGACAGACCAATCCATCTTTCTGATTAAAGAAACAAGTCGGGGCAGCATTGCTATCAGGATCGGCAGCATCACGACAGGCCAATAGCTACATCCTGAGGTCAGGAGTCACATCTGTGCAGGGGCTGATGGGAAATAAATGTACTTCCTCTGAAGATGGCCTAGGTTATCTCCAGTAGTGCTCTTTAAAGGCTATTATCACTCACATGAGCCTGGCCAGACGGACTGTGGGATTTGGTAGGATGACCCTTATCACGGGAGTATGGGTTTTGATGATAGGATGCAGGGTCATGGAGCAGACCAAAGGTATGTGGAGGAGGAACATTACTTTTTTGGAGGATCTACAACCTTTTTGGCTCCTTGCTGCAGCCTTCAAGTAAACTCTTCAAGTAGAAGAGTTGGCTTTCTTATAGTGAGACTTCAACTACAGACATGAGGCTAGACAAATTTACCATGACCATCATTTTGTCTGACTTGTATGGAATCTTGCAATCAGTGCTGGGTAGTAACTGATTACATGTAATCTAGATTAAGTTATCAGATTCCAAAAAATGAAGCACTTGTAATTATGTTTTAAAAGTAACCTAAAAGTAAATCAAAAAGAAGTCATATTATAGTACATAGTAGGGGTGTGACGAGACGGGTATCTCACAAGACGAGACAAGACTCGAGATTGAGTTCACGAGAACGAGACGAGACGAGATTTTTACGCACTATTTTTAAGAAATCCTCAATGGCGAAATACATGACTAGAAAAAATATTCTGCAGGTGTATTTGAAATGTTTTAACTAATCATCTTAGTAATGAATGTCATTTCAGTTCTACTTTCTGAGTATGAATATTCAAAGTGCAAATAAGACCAAATTTTTCTTTGATACAGAGCTGAGACATGGTAACAACTACACTGCCCAGCCTAAAATAACTTTCATATTGGAAGATATCTGCATGCATCAGGGAGCCGCTTTCAAAATGCGGGGTATTGAAATCGCGTTTAATGCAATGTTAATTGAACACGAGATCTCGTCACACCCCTAGTACATAGTAGAAGTAATCATCCAGCACTGCTTATAATTGTGCTAGACAAATCTGTGGGTTTATTTAGAATTTAAATATATATATATATATATATATATTTTGTCCGATACCGTTAACCAATAATTCTCCATATTTGAAAGCCGATAACCGATATATTGGCCGATAAATCAAAATCAAAATTTTTATATAATTTTTGAGAGCCTGATTACAAAAACAAAAGTCTCACCATTAAAATCCATGTCCCAAGCACACAATTATAATGTTCTCATTATAATATTATGTACCCTATATGACAGACTTGTGCTGTACATTGCACTGTATTTTCCTTTTTGAAGTGATTTCAATCATATTTCAAGCAATTCAAAATCATAATGACAAACAGTGTGCATCTGAAGTGTCTCGGCTGAAGGAAATTATCCATTATTTATAGGCTTTAATGTATCGGAGAAATTTTCTTATTGGGCCGATAATGATAACATTTAAAAAATGGCCGATACCAATATGGTGGCCGATATATCGGGCATTCCTAATTATATGAAGGGAGGATATCGGTTATTTATTAGTACTTATAAAGCACATATTAATGCCTTATTCTGCATGACCGTATTCTATATCCCATAATCCTACCCAATACCTAAACTTAACAACTACCTTACTAACAATTAATAAGTAGTAATTAGAAGTTTATTGAGGCAAAAGTCATAGTTAATGGTTATTTAATAGTGAGAAATGGACCCTAATCTGGACCTTAAGTGTGACTAAAAAAATCTTAATTATGTGAAAAAAAAATTTTTTTAAACCACATAAAAAACAAACATGAAATACAAATAGTACATTCATTTTCTTTGCCATGGATACTCTTAATTGTCATTATTGAATTTAGTTCAGATACTTTGATGTGTACCTCAAAACTTGACCCACCATGTTTTATAAACTAGGCCATCTATTTTTTAGCACCATGTAAAGTCACAACATGCAGCATGAAAAGCTTTCTGTTCTTTCTGTTTCTGTATCATTAATTCTAAAGCACTTGCTCTCATAGAGGGGTCAAGATATTTATATGTCTGCTGGGTTACAACAACAACAACAACAACAGAAAGTCACACTCGAGTGTCAGATGGAGGGAATGCATGTGGACACACTGGCTGTCTCGCGGCCGAGAGTGGGTCATTGAGTTAAATGCTGTGAAATTCCAAATCCGAGTGATACACTGAGGAATGTAGATCTTAAGACTCAGATAAACCAGACCCACAAACCCACCACAGAGACAGATTCTTCAGAGGTGGTAAACGGACTGACAATCTTCGGTTCTCTTCGTGATTGCTGCTGATTTTGATGTACGTTCATCGCTAACACGTGGCGGCAGCTGCCGACAGAACCGTGCAAACATTTATGAGGAATGAAACGCACTGAGACATTAACACATAAACAAACTCAAGGATGCTAGCACAGGCCAACCGCAGTCCAGACATTCTTTGACCTTGTCCAACTGCAGTAATAGCTAGAATGTTTGGTCTGACCCAATGGTCAATTTCACTGGGAAGTGTTAAGATTCTCACCAGAAAAGAGCAAATGGCTGCACTCCAGATGTCAGGGGGCAAACAAGCACGTAAACCCACTGGACTTAAAAAAGGAAAGTTATGGAGGTCACCTCAAAAATTCCCAAAGTTCCTTTCGCCTTTGTGAAGATGTTTCAGATTAAAGCCGACAAGGTCAATGTGTTGCTCATAAACAGCTACAAATTCTTGTCCAAAACTCACATGCAGAAACATGTGGAATATGTATCATGACAGCACACTTCAATCATTTCCTCTATTTTTATACTTACATTCTCTCAAGCTGTCTGAGTTCCTGAAACGCTCCTCTTTCGATCACACTTATTTGATTGTTCTCCAGATGTCTGTGGGGGGAAAAAAAGAACTTCATTATCCAATCAACTCCAGCGATTCAGCTTCATCTGACATTGATCAGCCTCTCCGAGTGATTGAAATGACAGTTGAAAGAGGACTAGAGGACCTCATGACTTCGCTTTGTCACAATAGTGACTGATAAGCAAACAGCCTTTTTCTCATGAAAACCAGAACAGATTTCTCTCTGATTTTATGAAGTGTGCGGTTGCCTCAGCAGACCCTCATTCGTGTCCAGCATGCCTGTGACGGCGTTCCGGAGGGTATTTTCAGAGCTCTCCTCTACTCTGAAGACTTTGTCATATTTCAGGGCCCTTAAAATTTTCCAGATGCTTTACAAAGACAGCACATCTCCATGGCTATTTCTTGTTTATATTCGAGTCTCTTTGAATTAGAGCAACGCGCAGACACACGCATACAACGCACACGGCTGCTAAATTATATTCGGCACCGGATAATACAAGCAATCCTCCAAAAAGAGAGACAATCAAGAAGCGAAAGACATCCTAAAGTGCCTCTAAAGTGGACTTCCGCTTTCTGGGGTTATAAATGATGTTTTTAAAGCAAATGTTTAGACACGCAGTTGTTTTTACAGCTATAATCCATGTTTTGTCATATCATTCTGTCAGGAAGAGATGAGACACTTGGCTACGCTTACGAATACGATCCAGCATGGTGAGGCCAAAACACAAGCGATCAGGAGGAGGCTGAATTGATTTCTTTGAAATAATGGCATTCTTTGCTGGTACCAAACATATCATATAGTCTGCATCTAACATAAATTTAAGTCTGAGTAACTATCTGGCTCATTCTTACAAATGGGGGATCAACCCCACCGTGGTTTATGTATTTGCATTAAACGTAATCCCTTTCGATCCTGAACAGATGGGTTTTGGTGTGTGCTGAAGAATAATAACAGATCTTTTTCTTCATTTTTCAGCATCTCTCCTTCTTTCTGTTCTTTGTCTTTCTCATCATTACTGAAATGTTTTGAAGTTTTGCATAGAAACACATGGGACGCAGGCAAACACCTATGCTTTCACAGGGCCTGACAAGAGAGGAGAAGACCTCTCAATTGAAAGGGTGAAGCAAGACACATGGTACTGCTGGAATAGTCTTTGTTATTCTTGCCTTAAGCGTTAACCAAGTGCTGGTTTATAGGCAGGACTCAGGTCAGTGCAGATGGCGCTTCCCTGAGGACTTTAGAATGGGAAAAATCTATGACCCAAGGTAAGGTCATTCTTTAATTTCAATACGAAATTATTGTTCAATTATTAAGAAAAAAAATAAGAATGTAATATTAATGTAAAATAATATAATATTTTTAAACAAAACTACTCAGTGCTTATGAATGTTGAAAAACATTTGTCCCCCAAATAAAGTCACATGGTGCAACCAACATGTATAAATAATTTATCCGTCCACATATTTTTTAAAAAATCGTAATCTTTAAATCAAAATAACTTCCCCTCCCTCTTGCAGTGACATCTCATCTGTTCTCTGATGACGCGTTTACTGGCGTGAGGGCAGGGCAGCCTGTCGCAGCAATAGCAAACCACAACAATCAAATCAATTCCCAATGAACAAAGTCAAGTCCCACCCTACATTTTTCTTGTTTGAGAAGCTGTTTATTACAAACACTACTTCTGAAACTCCTCTCGATCACCATCCTCACCTGAATATAAGTTTCTCCTGTTCTCAACTACATTTCCCATGACCCCGTGCCTGGACTGATTCCTGCACACTTGTTTTTCCCATTACTGTGATTATTTAAGCTCTAAGGCCCTGTTTACACCTGTATTTAACGTCGTCCACTTGTGATCCGATCGACTGTCACTTTAAGGCCAAATACACGGATCCAATACACTCATACACCTCCGGTAGTCTCCCAACTGTTTACATTCACTTAAGACATAACTGACTGTGTTTACATGAGTACTCGCCAAAACTGATATTTTGACATAATTTTGTGTGTATTTGTATGGAGCCCTGCACATGACATGCAAGAAAAAAATTTAATCATACGCACAATTTACTATTTCATTCCCTCAATTTGCTAAATCGCGTGCACGATTTATTATTTTGTTCCCTCGATTTGCTAAATCATGTGTGCAATTTACTATTTCTTTCCCTCGATTTGCTAAATCGTGTGCACGATTTACTATTTCGTTCCCTCTGTTTGCTAAAGCATGCTCACGATTTACTGTTTCGTTCCCTCATTTTGCTAAATCGCGAGCACAATTTACTAATTCGATCCCCGAATTTGCTAAATCGTGTGCACTATTTACTATTTCGTTCCCTCGTTTTGCTAAATTGCGTGCACAATTTACTATTTTGTTCCCTGGATTTGCTAAATCGTGCACACGATTTACTATTTCGTTCCCTGGATTTGCTAAATCATGTGCATTATTTACTATTTCGTTCCCTCATTTTGTTAAATCGCGTGCACAATTTACTATTTCGTTCCCTGGATTTGCTAAATCGTGCACACGATTTACTATTTCGTTCCCTGGATTTGCTAAATCATGTGCATTATTTACTATTTCGTTCCCTCTGTTTGCTAAAGCATGCGCACAATTTACTATTTCATTCCCTCGGCTTGCTAAAGAACGCGCACGATTTACTATTTCGTTCCCTTGATTTGCTAAGTTGTGCACTCTATTTACTATTTCGTTTCCTGGATTTGCTAAATCGTGCACACGATTTACTATTTCGTTCCCTGGATTTGCTAAATCGTGCACACGATTTACTATTTCGTTCCCCGGATTTGCTAAATCATGTGCATTATTTACTATTTTGTTCCCCCTGTTTGCTAAAGCATGTGCACAATTTACTATTTCATTCCCTCAGTTTGCTAAATCGTGTGCACTATTTACTATTTCGTTCCCTCATTTTGCTAAAACGTGTGCACAATTTACTATTTCGTTCCCTGGATTTGCTAAATTGTGTGCACTGTTTACTATTTCGTTCCCTCTGTTTGCTAAAGCATGCGCACAATTTAATATTTTGTTCCCGCGTTTTGCTAAATCGCGTGCACAATTTAATATTCTGTTCCTTGGATTTGCTAAATCGTGTGCATGATTTACTATTTTGTTCCCTCATTTTGCTAAATCTTGCGCATGATTTAGCCTACTATTTTTTTCCTGCATGTCACGTGCAGGGCTCCGTTTATTTGTCCATTCATGCGGCAGCTTTCTGTGTGCGCACCGGACTGAATTGAGCCCTCCTTCATGTCGTCATGCTTTTTCCACATTTATCCATATGTCTGCTCATCTCTTTCTCCCAGATGTTAACATTTTTTAATGTTTTATGAGACATGCAGAAAGCGTATGCCAACTTATGTCCCGCTGGGTAGATCAGCACGTTACAATTCATTCAAATGTGCGCATCTACCACGACTGGATCTCTTCCCAAATCGTCCCTCGCTAACATTTTCGTCTCGTTTTTATTTGTTGATGAAAATGTCAATAGATTATTTTCATCATAGTTTTTGTCATTCAAAATTGGTTTTTATTTAGTTAATGTCTCATTTTTGTCAGTGGAAAAAAGTCGAAAATTATTCATCAACAAAATGAACAGGATGAAGCTTGTGCATGGAGAGTGCATAGCTGAGATTGGAAGCTTGTCTTGCACTATCAGACAGAGCAAGTCTTCCAGAGAGATAAAGGGGTGCCAAGGCTGTTCACAGGTCCCAGGGAGAGGCTGCTTTTGGTGCATGCCATGACCGTTAATCACAAACCACCTTAAACTGCCTCCGTGCTGCCCGCCAGCCACTGCCTCTGCTTACGACTGCTCTCTTGGGCGTTTATTTTACTCCTCTTTTTTTCACTTGTTTATTTTTATATCCATTCCTCTCTTTTTACGGGCTCTCATTCAGGAAGAAAACAGCACGGAGAAATACATGATTACAGTCATTAAGCTGCAAGAACACTTTCTCTAGAGGAACCCAACTCGCTGGATCACGGCTGCCCTGCGCCTCTCCAAAGAGCCCTCCTCATTTTTTTATTTTAAAAGTTCACCTTTCTGGTATGGAACATATCGTTACATATTCTTCAAACTCAAGAACAAGTTCGAAGATTGACTGCATCCAAGGCAATGACTTCACGCGAGGTTCAGTCAAAGGGTCACGTTAAACGTGTCGGATTTACTCAGCTTAAATGTCAGTTTGTTTTATTATGACTTGTGCCGTAATCCTCCCGGCTTTCAGCCTCGAACCCTTTGATGGCTTTGACTGTAAAGACAACACGGAAGAGGAAGGGCACTTGGGAGTTAAAGGAAGGATTAACCATAAGAGCGAGAGATACAGAGTGACATCTTACAGCACGCGTAGGTTCTTGAGGCCAGTGAAGTCCACTTTGGTGATCCGGGTGATGTTATTCCTGTCCAGATCCCTGGAAAGAAAAGGGAGAGGGGATGGAGAAAGAAGTTAAAAGCTTTTCATTTCACTTATGCTTTCAAACATGATTTTTCAAGTCTTCGAGTCTGTAAACAGAGAATTTAAATGCAGAGGCTCCCTGGCAGTGCCTCGACGGCCCCGACTCGCACCAGATGCCCGCGGGGCATCGCTGTTCAAAGCTGGCGTCTGCCAGGGAGAATTACTGCCATGCTGCAGGTTACCGAGTCTGAGAGGCCGACTTCAGCTCTGCCACTCTCACATTCACTGCGCTGGAGGCGACTCGCTTTCAACATGCAGCTATTGAACTGCCTCGACTCTAAACGTTCACATACACACACGTCTCAGGGTCACGTCAGCGTACACCTGCCCTGTTTTGTCTATACAATGACTGTATACAATGCAATCTCCTTTTTCTTTTCCATACAAAAAAAAGGCTCATATTTTGTCCTGTATGTAAGCAAAGATGTGTGTAGAAGAAACTGCTTGAGAGAGACGGATTGCATGGAAACATTTTTGTTTGGAAAACGTCTCTTCTTGCAACTGAGTGAATTATATATATTACCAAACTAAGTATTTTTCCACTCTAAGCAATATCTTATCCTTTTCCCAGACTGTTATTTTATCAGTTGTTTTAAGCGTGTCTAAAACTGTATACATTCACTGAAATGAGTATACAGGCCTATGGATACGAACGTACTTCCTCTGTGGGCGCTGTTTACTGGAGCTCCGCCACACTGAAAAGATTAACGTTGAGAAATATACAGTGACATATAATGACACACGCATACACTTACACACTGACGTGGGGCCGTCTCAGTGTGTTTCTCATAATATACATAAACATTTATAAATCTGATTTAAAGCCATATTGGATTTCAAAAGATTTCCGCAGAACCACAAAACGCACATCAAGCAGACTAATATGAGCCATAAAGGGAAACATATTACAGGGGACAGGCCATTTACAGACCCCGGATTCCATAACATGATCCTCTTTTAGATGGCGGCAGCATTTTTGGGAATCAAATGTGTGTAGGAAAAAGCTGTCTAGGTAGGCAGCACACTCGGTTTAGAGACACAGCCCTCATCTGCTTTGAAATCCGAACGTGACATGATTTTTTCACACCCACTTTTCAGCATAAAGATAAAGAAATGTGAATTATCTAAATAATAATAAAAAATAAATAAATATATTCCTATATGGCCTAGAATTTTCTGAACAACTGCTAATTAAGCATGTTACGAGTTTGAGAGTTCCCAGCATGAATGCATTATGTAATTACTTAGTTATAAGATTATTGCTGTATTGTTTGCTGACTTTATGTATCCTGGCGTGTTTTGCTGTGTAGTAAAGAGCTCATTTCATTTAACAGGGTTGAAGTTTTTGAGGTAGATTAGTATGATTTTTTTCTTAAAGAAATTATTTATTCAGCAAGGACATTGAGCAAACATCACAGTAAATACATTTATATTGTTTCATATGTTTTTTTTTTTTTTTTCAAAAAAAGTGATGTTTTTTTTTTATTTTTTATACATCAAAGAATCCTGAAAAAACATATATCAGAGTTTCCACAAAAAAATTAAGCAGCAGAACTGTTTTCAACATTGAGAACAATAAGAAATGTTTCTTAAGCATCAAATCAGCATATTAGAATGATTTCTGAAGGATCATGTGACACTGAAAACTGGAGTAATGATGCTGAAAATTCGGCTTTGCATCAGAGGAATAAATTACATTTTACAATATATTCAACTGGAAAACTATTATTTTGAATTGTAATAATATTTCACAATTTTTACTGTATTTTTCATTAAATAAATGCAGCCTTGGTGAGCAGAAGAGACTTTCAAAAACATTTTAGAATCTTGCCGAATGATAGTGTATGTGATTTAAGTGTTGAGGTCTATTTGCATGTGAAGTTATTGTATAAAAAGACTTATTTGCAAATATTTAATGAGTTGCTCAATGCTCTAGTTAGTGCGGTTAACAGCCTTTATGAAGCTTGGACATTTTAGTTTCCATTCCTTTTAATTGAATAAAAATGATCTTTACATTATTCAAAGAGTTCAAAATCTTAATGCATCATGTTTCCTTGATTTTTTTAACTTCTCAATAATTCTACACACAACGTTATCACAAAATCCCACTCTCCCAGTCTCTCCACGTCACTCTCTTTCCGTTTTCACATGTCCTAATCTCTCGTCTGTAGTTTTCTCATCTCGTATCCTCTCACCTGCTTGCAATGTAATCCCTCTAATAACATTTCCTCCTCTCTCTATCCTTCTCTTCAATCCTCACCGTGTCAGTTTTTTTTACAGTATGTGTTAACAGCCTGGGGAACTAACTAAGTCCTACTTCCTCCAGAAACTCAATCAAACCTCCGGTCACACTGACAAGGTGGAGTTCACAGATATGCCAGCCCCCTACTGGCTTTTGTTTGTTTTAATTTGTTGAGGGGACAAGGTGCCCATTCAAACGGCAGGTGTTCTGCGCTAACAATGCGCCCCCTCGGGGTCCACCCCACCCACGTACGCCGTTAGACCACTCAACCCGTCTCGTCCGGGTCATAAGCCGGCAGACCACTCAGTGCTTTTCAGAACGACACCGGACAAAGAGAGGAATCTTTGCGATTTCGTCTGGAGGTTATTTTGACTGCGTCGTGCTGCAATTGCAACACGCCAGGAGACCAAGGTACACCAAGACCTCAAAGCCGTGAGAGAAAAATAGCATGAAAACAAAAGAGTTGTTTTTTTTTTTCTGTTCCCATACGATACCATGCCTCTCAATGCGTATCCTGTCGTAATCTTCTGCTATTTTCCTCAAAAGCTGATAGGTATGCTCCATTTCCTCTTGAAAGCTTCCCATCGCCGTTTGGAATCTTAAATGAGTTCTTCCTTTTGGACCTCTGGTTTGGACGCCTTAGATGGCTGTTTTTCATTTACTTGAATCCCACTTAACAATACTAACACATTAATATTCTCCTCATAAGATGCACAAGTTATTATCAGAACAGACAGACGATACAACAACGAGAACAAATTATGTTTCTCATGTCTATTGATTAATTACAACTAAACGCCTCTGAGATAAGCACAGATAAAGCATTACACTTGTCCCGTGCATTTGAATTAACAAGTTCGCCATCATAACTGTCAACGGAAGAACATTGTAATTTCTGCCACCTATTATCTCTTCATTAAATGACTGTATTAATTAACATTTCTCCTTCACTGAGGTAATTCACAAAGGCATCCATGTGCCACTGAAAATTATAAAGCAGATGCTAAAGGCTAGACACAGATAGGGATATTGTAATAACTTTCATGTAATTATTTAGTGCATTTCAAACGAATAGATGCCTCATTGCCTCCTCCTCACTCTCCCATAACAGAGCCCTTTCCTTTTCCCAGTTTCTCTGGAAGTTCTTCGGCGATACGCTTATTCGTTTGCACTTGTGCGAGATCAAATGGGTGGGGGGTTTATTACCGCTCTTTCATCTCCCATGAGCCATGCAGTCAGCAGCCATGTGGCTACCACACATCTCCACTGGACACATGCAGACCTATCCCAGAAATCCTGAGCTGTACCTCCTGAGATATTACTACCACCTCAAATGCTCTTAACAATTCCATATTCCTCGAAATCATCACAGGGTTCCATATACAACTTTTTTCTTTTTTTTTTTATTGGCAAACTGCATGTTAGTAACCAAAACCACAAAAATGGCATCTCTTATTCTTGATTGCCATGGCTAGTGATAATTGTTTATTGTCTTTAATAAATGGCATTTTTGATTTAAAAAAATAAAAAAATAATCTGGTTTAAAGGCCCACTGAAGTGTCTTGGAACACGCAACATTATTTAATGTGTTGATGTAATTTCCACTGAAACAAGACGACAGGGCGGGACTTATCGAACAGCTCCTCCCCCTTTTTTTTTAAATAGCCAATAGCATTTTGTTTATATCACAGCTCAGCCAGAGTCATTGAGCTCGTTAAAGCCACAGTTTCGTCCTCATCTCTTAAGTGTTTCTCCTTCTAATCTCCTCCATATCGCTTTAAAATTCTGTGCTATATATGTATATATTATATATATATATATATATATATATATATATATATATATATATATATATATATATATATATATATATATATATACACACACATTCACGTCTCACAAATATGATCCGCTCTGCGTTGAGGTGGTTCACATGACACTAAAGTGAACCCAGACTTCATTCGCCCCAATGGAAAGTATATTTACACTGTCTGAATCGTTCCCTATCCCCTATATAGTGCACTATGTGCCATTCACCATGTAGAAAATAGTAAATGTGTGAACAAGTGACCGATTTCCACCGTAGCTTCAGCATCTGTTTATAATGTAGGGGGCGGGATGCTTTAGATTCTAGAGAGCATTTGATTGGTCAGAAAATCTGAATCTGAGATGCTGAAGTGCAGAGTGATGTCATCAAAATCATTGATCCATATTGGCAGAAGTGAGACTTTTGAACGCTTATATCTTCTAAATGCAATTTTTGTCATAATTTTGGAGCACACTAGATTATAGATAGCAGTAAGCCTAATATATTCATACTAAAAGCTTTAACTGTTTGGACAAGTTGGATTTTAGGGTTGGACTGGCATTGCATTGGGATAATTTCAGTGAAAATGAAGCCATCAGTGCATCTTTCAATTCCTCTTCATTGTTTATGAGCAATGTTGGCAGTTTCCATCTCAGGGAGAGTTTCATTTAGTAAATATTTTCATTACGGCCATGTCTGGATGCATTCTCCACTGAAGGACTCGCTTCACACTAAGCAGAGCAGACAAAAATGAATTAATTTCATTTTTCTTTTTTGAGCGTTTACCCCCTGGATGGTTTATTTTCAAACAGACATAGTTAATAGCACAGACGACCTGGTGTTCTTGCACAGTATATGACTTCTTAAATTACTAGAGTAACGCTTGACTGAGAGGTGACAAGGGCAACTTCAACACTTCTGTGTGAAAGTCAATATGACAGCCAGGCTACAAAAGGCTCATCAATAACACAAGTCCCCCATCTTTCCAAAGACGCCATTACCAGGAAGAGCAGTCAAAAATGAGATTCCTGACGCATGTCCCCATATCAAACAAAACTCTCAGTGCCAGGCCACCATGGGTTTATTTATTTGGCTTTATTTGGCTCTATTTCCAGTAATTTTTTCTGCATGCATTTCTCCAAAGAAGGTTGATGTTTTTCTTGTATCATAACTGATGTTAAGCAGGGGATGATTCACTTTGAAGTCATTACTAGTTAGCTACACTACAAGCCACAAATGAAATATAGCAAACTACTCTGAATCTATTTAAGGAGACAATATCTTTTTGACACATAATCGATAATATATCTGGAAGCATTAAACAGCATTTAAACATAAGCTAAATACAACCAATTAAACTAGAATACATGAATGAACAGCAGCATTTAAAGGGGACCTATTATGCACCTTTTCACAAGATGTAATATAAGTCTCTGGTGTCTCCAGAATGTGTCTGTGAAGTTTCAGCTCAAAATCCCCCACAGATCATTTATTATAGCTTGTCAAATTTGCCCCTATTTGGGTATGAGCAAAAACACGCTGTTTTTGTGTGTGTCCCTTTAAATGCAAATGAGCTGCTGCTCCCGCCCCCTTTCCAGAAGAGGGCGGAGCTTTAACAGCTCAACAACAACAAAGCTGGAGAATCTCATGCAGACAAAATGAGGACAGTGTTCAGCCTTACATTGTTCAAACCGGAGTCGACACTGATGGAGAGACTCAGGAAGAAGTTACAACTTTTAGGACGTTTCTGAATGGTTAGTGGATAAATTTATGTAGTTGCTGTGGAGTTGATTCAACTCATCGACTTGCAGCTGCTCATCTGTGCAGCCAATGACAGAACAGTTAGCATGCTTTGCTCAAACTTTTGCCATGGCGTTAGAACTGGTACACCGTTTTTGCTTGCGAAAACAAAATGGCAGCACCATGGGTGGAAACGTGCAGATTAAGGGCTGGTAATATTATAATAAGATCCCCTTCCTATGTCACTACGGGAGTAAAATCTGAGCAGCTCGTTTTGTTCACATGCTTGCAGAGAAAGGCTTGCCAAAACACAGTTACTGGGTTGTCCTTTTCCATGTTTTCTGGGTTGGTTGATGCACCGGGGACCTGATTATAGCACTTAAACATGGAAAAAAAAAAAATCTGATTTTCATGATATGTCCCCTTTAATTAAATACTGCATGGAGCAAACTGGGGGACTCAAATAAATCACTGAATATTTTTTAAAACATTTACATGATCCATCTGAACAGAATGATTCACTAAAAGAATCAAGCATCCCAATAAATATAAGAAAGCAAACAGTTTAAAAGAGCACATTTGATTACTGCTTTTATTACTCATTTTGCATGGCTGAAAAACAGATGTACTGTAGCGTTTTGTCACACTACATCACTATTTGTCTGAGCTTGTTACTACAAAAGTTGTCGCACTTCTGAAAATTCAGTTAACGGCATAACTACTTTTACTCCCCGACACTTCATTAGAGTCCCATCCGCTTTCTTTCTGCGTACCAAAAGCCTAGTAAAATCCTGATCAAATCATTTAGAAATCCTGGTTTGATTCTTTTGTTTACCGGTTGCTAGCTGCAACCCAGTGTTTGCGTCCGTGATACTTACATCACAGTAACGAAATCATAAAACCACACACAGTTTTATTCATATTTGTTAGCTTAGGATAAACACTGTCACTTCTAGCTACACTAAGCTATAACTAACAAGATGTGCTGATGAGAATAACGAAGCCCTTGGTGTGTTGCTTTGGAGACAAAGCCCACAAAACAAGAGCCCTCGTAAACCTGAAATGGCCCGGAGGCGTGCACATTATCAAATCCAGCCTTCCATGACACAAGCTTGGAAGATTCACAGACTTCTGGGTAACTGACATTCGGAGTGACCTCTTCGAGACGTTTGTGACAAGAGGTCTGCTGGCTCTCCCAGACTCACAGACGCAGCTTTGATGCACTGCCTGAAATGAGGCACATTAAATATTTTCCGTACACGAAAACATGAAGGTTGGGTGGCGAATTGTTCCCCGAAGTCTTTGCCCACGATCCGTGCCAGCAGCTGTCTGGCAGGCTGCAGTGTGTGAACGAACGCTCGCTGAGCGAGAGACTTCACATATGCTCCTCATATGCCCACTGAGGTCAGCAGGGCACCGGAGACCACAAACCCACCTCCTGACTCGCTCCAACACCAACACAACAAACACACACACACTATCCCGCTGACTGACTCTCTGCCATAATAAAAAGCTGACATGCAGCATAAGCAAGTGCTGATAAGCGATCTAGGGCGGAGCTACCAGTTGGGAAAGCAGGAGTTGGCGGTTTCACACCGAAACTTCATTAAGACGGTGTGATGAGAGGAAGGGAACGCTGCCATTCTCTCTCCTGATCCAGCAGACCAAACACGCTACGGCAGCCACAAAGTGCCACATTGTTCCTGAAGTGTTAACTGCGAGAGGGCCTAAGCGCTGCGAAGACTCCGGCGGAGGGAATTTGCTATTAAACGCTACAAAGTGTGTGCGTAACTGCTGCAAATTAGAGCGTGAGAGATGAAAGAGCCAGAGCGTGAGTGAATGAAAGGGGATATTACAGTTGCGACAGGAGCTACTAATGAGCGCAAAATCATACGAGCTGTCAAAGAAAGAAAAGCCTTTCAAATAACTGCGCATTTATTAGAGGGAAATGTGCCTGAACTCTGGAATTGTGGGTAACTAGGCTTTGCTTAGGGCAGAGGTGCAGTCATTACAGTTAAATCAACACTCCAGGGTGCTCTGGGAAACCCAGTGGCGGAGACATGGAGACGTCCTGAAAACTGCTGTTACAGATATAGCTTGGTGCATGTTTTGGATGATTTGCCTGGTTTTCAATTAATACAATTATGCTATGAGAACATGCAAAGTCATTAAACAAATACGTTGCACACCACACCTGCTCTAGTTTCAACAAGACTCAACCTGACGTGGTATATTTTAAAAACAAATCCAATATTCTGCAGGTCATGACCCTTATTTATTTTCCTCTCCACATGAAAAATTCCACTGAAAAGCCCTTTTGAGGTTAAAGGTTGGAAGGTTCAACCAGACCTCTGGCCATTGAACAGACTGGATGCCTTTCCTATCAAATCCAGAAGAAAAGAAAAAAAAAGTTATATTATAACAGATGGTTCTGATATTTAAAGAACCGTCATGGCTTATCAGGACAGAAGTGCCGCAGGTGGAAACAGGGAAATTAAAGATATGTTCGCAGTCAAATTCAGCAGTGGTTAGAAGTAATCTAAACACATAAGAGAGTCGGTCTTCAGCTGCAGTGCGCCCCTCAACGGACTTGTGGTTCCCCAACTTCCCCAACTAATACAGCCAAGATACATACACACACTCACACCATATGGCCATTAATCATGTTAATGTTTGTGTAAACTCATTATACCGGATGAAAGAATCAGCTGCAATGCTGTTCAACATTCAGATGTGGACACGTATGAAGAGCAGTTAATATCTCAACGCTCATTTACAACAATCTGAATCTAATCAATGAAATGTGATTTTACTCGACTCCAACCACCAACACTGAACTCATGCATTTGACAATTTATAAGATGTATTGAATTACTGCAAAATTAAACAAAACAGTACTTAAAATTGATGTATATCCTCTACAGAAAAACATGACACCAAGATAAAATAAATATTTCTACAAATTTTGACCCCTGCTTTGGATCTATATTTGACTCTAAGAACTAAACCGACCTTCTGTAACTATTGAAATAACAGGATACCAACTGTCTGATCAACTGAGTAAAAAAGTATTTTGTTTTATCAACGTCACATTTCTTAATAAGAAAAATTAATTTTACAATCGTGCCCGTATTACATTTAATCCTATTAGTAACATCAAACCTCCAGTGTTAAATGAACACTGTTAGTGTTAAATTAACATTGCCGGCGGTGTTATATAGTCCAGTGTGGACTGACACTGGAAGTGTTAATTTAACACTGGATGTTTTGCTGTTACTTAAGAATCTGTGAGTCACTGACGTGTTTGAGTTGTCAAGTATAAATACAGTTCAGACTGTCTTGATTTCATGTGAACATTTTTTACATGGCTGGTGTAACAAGTCACATGACCAGAGCTTTTTGTCCATCTGAGAGATGATAAAGGGCCTATTATTTATTAATTATTTGATTGCATTTCAAAGTATAATTGCAAGTAAATTTAGCATTCTATTTTCTGCAGTTGCATTAAAAAAAATCCTTGCAACTGAGAAAAATTGTTGCAGAAACAATTTCACTCAGAAATTGCTAGTAAATTTCACAATTAATTACAAAACACAAATTTTGAAGTGAAAGACTGAAATAGTATTTTCTTGTGAAATGTATACTACAATAATCTTTGTTTTATTTACAACTTAATGTTTTTTGCAGTGCACTGGTTACAACTGTGATCAGGTGGGGAAAAAAATCTTGAAACATATTAGTAAAAGACATGCAGTTTGTTTCACTGGTTTCCAGGGGGTAAGAATAGGTATAATTATAGCTGCAAAACAACTTGCAATTATTATTTTTGCTTGCTAATTAATGTTTAATCATAGTACCATTCAATATGTGTAAAACTAACACGGTTACAAGTCAATAGCTATTAAAAAAAATGCATCTCCCGCTCACAGAACATGAAAGCGCGACGTTGTCACTTGTCTGTGAGGAGAGATACGCGCCGCTGTCATTATATTATCCGTGTTCAAATAACGCGATAATGTGCGTACTTACAGCCTCTCGGCGTTCCTCGGGATTCCCCTGGGCACCGTCCTGAAGCCTTGACCCTGACAATCCACATGAGAGCCCGAACAACTGCACTTATGCGGGCATCCATTCACAGCACAGCACAGCAGCCCGCACAGCACAGCCACTGTCCCCCAATACTTCACCCACCGCATCATATATCCTCTGAGGCTGAAGCAGCCTAATAACAATAGAAAAAAAAACGCAAAAAACAATGAAACTAATCAAATAAACTAATGCGTAGGCTATGTGAAAAAAAAAATGTATCCGCGTCTTGTCCAGAGCCAATTAAGTCCCGCGCGCAAAATAAAAAACTGCAAGGAGAACGAGGGAAAACTTAACGATTACCTACAATACCGTAAAATAGTTCCAACTTTAAAAACTTCTCGAAATACATCAGAAAAAGCGTTCCTCATTCAAACGCAAAGTTGCATCTGTCTCTCCACACCATTGAAACACACAGATGCGCATCAAAAGTTAGAAAAGCACATCGCTGACTAGAAAAAGCCCATAAAAAAGGTTGAAAAATCATTCAGAATGTCCAAAGTGATTCCTTCTCATTCTTCACCAATTCCGCTTTATTAGGTCCAGCATGCAAATCCTCATTGATAGTGATTGAGGAACTTCAGCGGAGCTCGTACCTATTTGATTTCCAGCCCCCAAACTCTGCGCTCCACACTCCTACTGGCTAATCTACGTGATGTCATTCAGGGATATTTGGGGTCTCGACTCGAGAAGTTGTTGGGACTGCTTCAAATAACACCAAATGCTCGTGGTGTTAGGGAAGAACACAAAGTTATGAATTAGTAACCGCAGCTGGCACTCTTTTCAGCTACACTTTGAAATGACAAAGCTAGAAATCTTCATAAAACAAGACATGGAAACAAGACTCATGCGATTTGATATTGCCTATATAAGGCTGTTCACCACCAGGGAAGGTTTAAGGTGAGTTACTGGACAGTGATTAGTGAAGTGATTATTAAATATAAACAAAATGATAATGAATTAATAAATCAATAAACAGCTGTTTTAAAATGAGAAAATTACTTATAATTGCACTGTATTCAACTATACCATGCATGCACTGATTCAGAGATTTAGATGTTACAGAAATATCCTCAACATGTTATCTATTTTTGTACAGATAATTCGAGTCCTGTCTCTTGAGATAGTTTTACATGACTTTTTTCCCTCATGATTTTTGGTGCCCATTTTGCAGTCCTAGTGCCCCCATCTGGTGAGAAACTTCATCTAACTAAATCTAAATTCATTCCTCACTATGAGAAGCCACTGGTTTTACCATATTGAGAAGTTTAATTTGGCTCAAATATGGTTTACACTGTCAGAAAAAAAAAGGTACGGCGTTGTCACTGGGGCTGGGGCTACAAAAGTGAAAAGGTACATCTTTGTACCTTACTTACCCCTAAATCAGTGGTCTCAAACTCAATTCCTGGACGGCCAGTTTTGCTCCAACCCTAACCAAACACACCTGATCCAGCTAATCAAGGTCTTCAGGATTATTAGAAACTTCCAAGCAGGTGTGAGTTGGAGATGGTTGGAGATAAACTGTGGACCTCCAGGAATTGAGTCTGAGACCACTGCCCTAAATGGTACATAATAGTACCTTAAAGGTGCATATTAGTACCTTTTCACTTTTGTACCTTAGGATACTGCCCCAGTGACAAGCACCATACCTTTTTTTCTGACAGTGTATCATGCAATCAACAAAAAAGAAAGAAAAAACTAATTAAGAACATTCCAGTAAAAGACATTAGTTTGACAGGGCAAGTTACTTTTAATAAAAGATAAAAGAGGAGTGCTAGACAGAAAGATTTCCCTCCAGTCAGTAAAAGACAACAGATGTCTAGATAGGTTAAAGCTTCCCTCAATAATTTAATCGTTTAAACGCTGTGCTTAAAGAGTACTTACCTGTTTAACATAAAGAATACTTGTTTAACACACGAATCAACTCCCATATGCCAGATTAGTTTACCTAAATTATTCCTCCTGAAAGCAAAGTGATGTGCATTAAGCATTTGCTGGAAGGCTGCAGGTACGTGTGTGAAGTTAAGCTGCAAAACATGTGCTTTACACTTCCTTTAATGCACACACATGGCCGTGAGTCCATAAATCTATGATTTGTGTCAATAAGGGTGATGTGCCAGATTTACAGACTGCTTTATTCTATTCGCTTGTTCACGTCAGGAGTGAGGAATGTCCAGAGAGCTTCCACCTGTGGAACACTGTGGAGAATGAGCGTGATGCTCTACATGTGTCTGAGCTGTCTATCAGCTCCTCTAGGGTCAGACCTTCAAGTAAAAAAACCCACACGGTGACCCCCAAAAAAAGCCGTGTTGCACACTTGAGCACGATCAGACTCTACGGCAGCAGAAGCCTTTCTGTCTTACGTGCTCAAATGTATGTCTTCATTAAGGAAGGGTATTATGTCATTTTCTTTTTAATTCTCTGCGGTTATGACGAGTGAGGAACTGGACTGCAAGCAGGATGCTTGTGCGCTTTGAGAGCTTGAGAAAAATAACAGCTGCCCTTAGGCTGAACATTTTCAGAAAAACATACAGCGTTTAAAAGCTGAGCACATGGCATTACAAATAAGACGAAGTGAATAAGAAAATAGATTGTGACTTATATTTTAATCATAGCTTGGCTGTGCTGAAATAAGTTAAAAGGTTAGTCATCAAATTGAATTGACCTGCGTTTTCATTGAACTACACATGGCAATGAAGAATGCTCTATAAATGTCAAAACAAAGGATCTTATTTGTAAAATGATACAAGTTTTGTGAGTTGAGGCCGGACAGTTGACATTAAACTGACCTTTGCAGTTTATGTATTGCACCCAATGGAAAGTGAGTGGCCAGATTATGGAAAATCTTGGCATGGATGGTGTAGAGACCAGCACTTCTGGCAGGGAAGAGAAAGGGCTAGCCAAAGACCTGTCTGAGGAAAAAAGCCATTAGCATACCATGAGACATGAGACTGCTTTTAAATGGAACACTTGAACATAAAAAGAAATCCAAACTTTTCAGCAATTACGTAAATCTCTCAGCCTATCCGTTTGCCTTGGGTGAGGGGAAAATCTCATATAGATCTTCTTTCACTTCATATATTCCCTTTCTTTGTCAGTTTGTATGCATTTTACATCATCATCCTGTTCTGTAGCTTTGTAACCGAGAAGAGCAGAGAAGGATTTCTCATCTTCCTGGGTGGAAATTTCCTTCCTTTAGCTCACAGAGAACTGAGAAGCAGTCAAACATTTAATTCCACAGCAAAATTTACTTTATGGCTCATAGATTTCCGCCTTTGTCCCATTTGTATCCCAGCCAACAACTGTTAACCCATATTACGGATCTTAATTCCTTTCACACAAGTGACTGGCAAACGGAACATGAATGGGAAGTTGCTTATTTCTCTCAGGCATCAGTTTGCATTGTTGTCTGGCACCTCTGTGAACTGCTGCTGGGTGATAATTGGAAAGACAGCCTCCCTCTGTAGAACCTGCTGTCTGAACAGTGGCCATTTCAACCAGAGGCCCAAGGTTCCTGTGCGCGAGTCTCCAGAGCCAACTCTGCGTGTGCCCATGAGGCAGCAAGACATCAGCTTCTGCCACATAGAACTGCTAATTACATGCACATTGTCCTAGCTTGTATGAACAGGGGCGGGCGGGCCGCGGGAGGCGGAGAGGGGAGAGTATCGGGAGGTGGAGAGTTGTGACAGAGGCCTGCCAGGAACAACAGCCTGGGGTCCCCCGGACACACACGCTGTCAGGAGCTGGGCCCCCATGAGTTTCAGACAGCCAGAAACGCTCGGCTCAAGTTGTGGACTAATCCACAGAACGGTAAAAGAGCTTTAGCGGTGTATACACACTTTTTGATTGTTGTCCTTCAGTTTTAGCAAACAAACACATGGGAAAAACTATGGCCAGATGTTGCCACAGTCCTTGTAGAATGATTTGTTTGTAATTCTAAAAGCTCACATTCCATGGGAACTGCTAAAGCCCTGCAGACATCATTGGTTATGCCAAACCTGAGGTGTTTTTTTAAACCGAGTTGATCTTTGACCTGGCTCTGATGTCAGAATTTGCAACATTTGATGTTGAGCCCTGGGACACAAGCATTCCTACAGAATTTCTCACTCGCTCCTTTTCAATTACTCACGGCTGGCAGGCAAAACAATGTTTAAAAGTACAGTATGTGTGCCCTACGTCATGGACCAGGAACAATGGGAATGAAAGTGAATGGAGAAACTCCAACAACAGCAACAACATCCAAGCTTTTTATTTCAAGGGGTAGGAAGTGCACAATTGGATTGGCTCAGTTCTGAAATCAGAAAGGTTTTATAATGTGGAAGTGGTTAATACGCTTGATCTTTTTCACAGAATGGGATGAGGACTGGATGGGTGGGAGGTGGGATCTATCTGGTGCCCTTCCGCTCCTCGTGCCTCTATCAGGATTAGCCTATAAACAGTTCCATATGTGAGGCTAACCCTGACGCTACAATGTAAGACTTTTTCCATCAGTATGACTGGAAGATTGATGGTCCAATTTACTAGGGAGTTATCATGGACCAGAATACTCAAAAAAGCTAAGAGGAGCGGCCAGCTGTTGGCTCTTCTGCCTCGATTTTTCCTTCGGCCGGAATTTCATCTGCATACAGGGAGATGGAGAAGTAATGTTCATGTGGTCAGATGCAAGTCTCTCAGTGCAGTTGATAAACTTTACACTCCTCCTGTGACTGTTCCCAGAGACTCACTCAGGGGCTAGACCAATATCCATCCAGGGGAATAAGGTTTTTTGTAATTGGATGATTATAGGGTACTTGCGTAGAGGTCTTAGCAAGAGTCTAATGTTCTCACTCAACTCAGTGTCCTTTAATCTAATCAAACAAGAAACCAAAAACAACACCCATCAAAAACAAAAATCAAATTTTCACCTTGACATCTCCAACAGTGACCTCATAGACAGTCTCAGACATACTGCAAAGCCATCACTCAATATTAAGATTCGCCCCGGCCAAACGGTCCTGCCCGGACTGCATTTGTGGTTCAGTAATAATCTGTAATTAACACCAACCTTTGAGATCAGCGTCCTGATTGAGTCCAGCATATGCCGGCCACATGCACTGACCTCCACCTCCTCCAGCCTGCTACTCAAGAGCTGTTTACATAGTGACGTCCTACCAGCATTCATCAGACTCTCTGTAGGGAGGCTTTAGGAAATTTTGGACTGAACTTGTACTTTTTAGCTAGGAGCGACCGTTAGTGATTGGCCATTGGAGAGCTATTTGTAGACATCACAGCCAGGACTGTAGACACTGCAGCCTTCGTCTTTATGTGACTGCGGTTGACAGAGCTGACCTTCTGCTGGCCAGCATCCATCTCTCACAGCACTGTGATTGCCTGACGGTCTGTTTTTTATTCTCTCTTGAAATTCTGTCTGACCAGAAATTGTTATTAATTATCAAATCTTTGCTAAGACTATCACTTTCCTGCTTGGCTGGCCACATGGTTTTCCCCCACTGGCTTTTTTTGTTTTGTTTTTCAGGGAACAGAAATGATGCCAAATGCAACACAAAGGGGTTTTGAGGGTTTTAAGCATTTAAATCAAAGAAACAAAGTTTTGGGGGGGAGCAGGACAGGGGTGTGTAGGAAAAGCCATTGAAAAAAAAGCAAGATTTGAAATCCCAAGCAAGGCATTTTAATTAACCCGACTTGAAAAAGTGATTTTTGTTTCGTGAGAGAATGGTAACAGGACTGAGGGCTAAGGGGTCTCTGTTGGTAGCAGCGAGAGGTTGGTTAAGAAAGCCTCACAGTTCAGAGAGGGTGAAGTCACACAAAGACTCAACAAGGCTGAACAATGACCTCCTTTTCTCACTCAGACTTTTGTCAACATGAGAAAATTAGAAATGCCGCGCATTATTAAGAGAACCCTGGAAGGAAGAGGTCGAATGCCAACCACTTTTTCATTGACAGGAGAGTTTAGCAGCTGTGTTGCTGTTTACTTTGAATGGGCTGGAAATGCCTTGAGTGGACTGGGCCCAAAGAAAACAATGTTCGGCGCTGAACTGGCAGTGGGAACTCAAACCCTCAGCAAGCAAGCGGGCTGCAGTCTGACATGGGCACCGAGGCTCTGGCTATATCAGCCTGATATTATGTTTACAGCGGCTCCACTGCACAAAGGAAGAGAAAAGAGATGAGAGAAAAGGGCTGAGCTGAGCAAACGCAACACTGTGTGGTGACTAAAATGACTAGGGATGGACTCCAGTCCATAAACCGCAATTGTGCGCCATTGAAGCAAGAGTCTTGAGGCTGATTGAACCAGATCAGTTGGCCTACTTCACGACACTGTGTGGGGATAACAGTGCTTTTGCAACTTTCTTTGGAAACTTCGACGGTGATTACCACCAAATGCAGCGCTTTAACAATGGCACTAGTGTTGCGAGGCATATGTGGAAACAGGAATTTGACAGGATTCCATAGGATGTTAAATGTGCCAATTCGCTGTTGGTGCTTTAAGTGTGGCTTATAAAAGGAGCCCCATTGGTCTGAATGGGCTATATGCTTTTGATTATTGTTGGTGTGATCTACAGGACTGATTTCATTAATTTATGCCACCTGCCTAAATATGTGCAGTAAGCTGTGTGCTGCTACTGCTTTGGTCCAATGCAATGGTTTTGCCTTTCTCTCTTACTCTCGAGTGAGGGCTCGTGTGGATTCAGGATGTGGTGGTGAGGTGAAGGAAGTGATTATCAACGGCAGCCTCAGCTTGTCAGGATGTGTTATAGCTGGATTTAAACTATATCACCACTTTGTATCATCACTTTGAGAGGGGACGCCCTCCCCGCCTTGCCATGCCCGGCCTAGGCTTTGACTAATCCGAAGAGACTATAAATAACCACTCGTAACTGACGGGATGATTCATAATAAAAATAAATAATCTTAAAATTCTTGGACTGGTTCTGTTTAACTTGGATTGGCAAGTGATAATAGGAACAGGATCAGATTTGAAGGGCCAGAATTTAAACATGACAACCATGGACTGCATGTCTTATCATCTGTCTATCTAGATCTCTGCCACATCTATTTAGCATAAAGGGACGGCAGTGAACGATAGGGGAAAAGGAGAAATGGGATCAGGAAATGTTGCAGGCCAGATCTGAACATGCACCACCTGTGTAAGCACTACACTTCAATGTGTTGGAGCATGGGCACTAACTTCCAACTCCTAGCTGTCTTTGATCCCTTTTTCAAAGTAGAGAGGGAAATAGTCACAGTAAAAACGGAGGCCTTACAAACACATTTCCACATGTCACTTTGTCCAAGTTGAAAGAGGGGCCAGCACAAAATTGTTCTTTCCTTGTCTGAACTGCCAGTTCCACTCAGGTTCTCTGAAGACTGATGGGAGAACCACAGAGGGATATGAAGCTTTCAGAGACCCTTGTGTAAAGCCCACCTGTCATTTACTAGGCCCTGAAATAACAGTGTCCTACCTTTTCAGCAGAGTGGCTCTAAAATCTATGCTATACCCAAAAGCATTGCTTTAAGTGATGAATGTGACTGGATTTTGGATGTTCACTGGGTGCAAAGAGAGGAAAAAGTATTAGTCTAGTTTATGGCCATGTACAAAAAAAAAAAAAAAAATTCTCAGAACTTATGTAAAAGCTCCAACAAAAAAAATGAGTGAAATCTATGACAGGCCGAGGTGATGTGCTTCATAGTTCCAGTCAAAGTGTTGATGAGTGCAGCGTATCAAGTCCATGGTCATTTAATACTAAAGAGTCACAGCTGCATATTGACCTCAAATGCAGGATGGAAAAGGATTCCAGGAGTTGCTGTTGCAAGGCTCTACATTACCAAGCACTCTGCTCTAAACCTCCTACAGTGGTGGTCAGAATTATTGGCACCCTTGGTAAATATGATCAAAAATGACTGTAAGAATAAATCTGAATTGTTTATCCTTTCGATCTTTAATTCATAAAATTAGCAAAAATATAACATTTCATTGAAGGAAAAGAATTGAAAGTGGGGGGAAAATCAGATTATGAAATAAATGTTTTTCTCCAAAACACTTTGGACACAATTATTGGCACCCCTAGAATATTTTATGAGTAAAATATCTCTGAAGTATATTCCCATTCATATTTACATTTTTTTAGCACACCAGGGTGATCATGCACATGAAATTGTCCAGCCGAGACTTCCTGTTCCGCGGGAGTATAAACATGAGGAAACACAAAGGCCAAATTCCCTTAATCATTCATCACAATGAGTAAAACCAAACAATATAGTTCTGATGTGCAGCAAAAGATTGTTGAGCTTCACAAAATAGAAAGTGGCTGTAAAAAAAATAGCTAAAGCATTGAAAATCCCCATTTCCACTATCAGGGCAATAATTGAGAAGTTCCAATTAACTAAAGATGTTACAAATCTGACGAGTGTCTAAATCATAGTAATGCATGGTGAGGAGGAAAGTTTGAGTGGCCAAAGACTCTCCAAGGATCACAGTTGGAGAATTGCAGAGATTAGTTGAGTCTTGAGTCTCAGAAAGCCTAAAAAAAAAATTATCAAACAGCACCTACATCCCCACAAGTTGTTCGGGAGGGTTTCAAGAAAAATCCTCCAGCATATTCAGTTTTCAGTCAAGACTGGAACTTCAAACGGGACCAGCTTCTATGGTCAGATGAAACTAAAAAAAGAGCTTTTTGGCAGCAAACCCACCAGATGGGTTTGGTGCACACATGGATAAAAAGTACCCTATGCCCACGGTTAAATATACTGCTGGATCTTTAATGTTGTGGGCCTATTTTTCTGCTGGAGGTCCTGGACATCTTGTTCAGATACATGGCATCATGGATTCTATCAAATACCAACAGATAAAAATTCAAAACCTGACCGCTTCTGCTAGAAATCCAACAATGGGCCATGGTTGGATCTTCCATTAGGACAATGATCCAAAACAAACATCAAAACCAGCACAAAAATGTTTCACTGAGCCCAAAATGAAGCTTCTGCCACGGCCATCCCAGTCCCCCAACCTGAACCCTAAAGAAAATGAGTGGAGTGAACTGAAGAGAAGAAGCACTAACATGGAGCTGGGAATCTGAAGGATCTGGAGAGATTCTGCATGAAGGAATGGTCTCTGATCTCTTGTCAGGTGTTCTCCAAACTCATCAGGCATTATAGAAGAAGAGTGAGAGCTGTTTTCTTGGCAAAAGGAGGTTGCAAAAATTATTGAATAAAAGGGTGCCAATAATTGTGGCCAACGTGTTTTGTAGATAAACATTGATTTCATAATGTGACTTTCCCCCCACTTTCAATTCTTTTTCTTCAATGAAAGGTTAGACTTTTGCTAATTTTATGAATTAAAGATCAAAAGGATAAACAATGCAGATTTATTTTTACAGTCATCTTTGATCATATTTACCAAGGGTGCCAATTATTCTGACCACAACTGTATGTTAGCCTGTGTATTGGGTCAGTGATGGAGTGTAGGACTACAGCTATAACACACATATTAAAGAGTGAAACTAGCCCACCTACTCTTAATTGCTGACAAACCACAGCAATTAGACAACCACACTTATCAGGGAGGCCACAGAAACACAAGCCACAATGGTGGCACCACAAATAGGTCTGGTGACAAGATTTAGTTAGCAACGGTGATGAATGACAGCTCGGCTCCTTGTCTAGGACAAGCTAGGCTGTGGGTAAACAGTAAACAGTGGGTAAACAGTGGTCAAAAATCAAGCATATTTTGTGATTTGAATGCCGGTGACCCCAACAGGCTTCTTAAAAAGCTTAATAAGCAAACTTGGTGAACTACTGTACCCAACTGTGCTGGCACTCCAATGTGACCAGCACAAAGCCAGCATTAAAATCTTAAATTAGCATGGAAATTCATGATCTAAGCTTGTCTATTTTTACCAGGTAAAGCCAAGACACTGCCATTAGAATTCAATGACGCAATGTCTTATATCAAGTTAAAAGATATCAGATGTCTAGTGGTCGATTTTCTAGCAATATAATCAAGAGACACAGCTGTTCAATTCATCTATCAGCACAATACAAACATATAAAAGCTGTTTTTATGTCCTCATTCTCCTAACTGCCTTTCTTTGCATGGCTACAAGATATTTTATCACCCTCCACCATCCTCTGCTCCACCTATTGTCTGACAACTCTTGGCCTCTAATTTTGTTCCCTGTGGTTAACTTGCACTCACAGGGATTGCAGTCTGGACATCTGTTCAATTTATCTTCTATGTTATTACTGCACCTTTTTTAACACATTAATTATATTATTTATAATGTTGCAAGTTTCTTAAAGTAAAATGGACCTATTATGTTACCCATAGAGATTTGCACTCTGAGGATGGCTGCATGATTGGCAGGAAGTTTGCTTAAAAGACTATATCATTAACGCTACCATAATTCATCCTATTTATTTAAAGAAAGTGGTCCGACTGAATTAATGTAACAGCCTTCAGTATCATGTACAGTCAAACTTAAAACACCTCAGGGAACCATCCTACGTATTTAAGTGGAATTTACCCTTTGTAATCCACTGAATAATAACCAAAATTCATAAATCAAATGTGTAACTAAACGTACGCTGTAAGAATATCCTGTTAAATTTACGGTAAAAAAAAGATTGCCAAATTGGTGCCTGTATATTTTACAACAGTGGGTGTCAATGGTCAACGTTTTGCATGGTCATTATTAAGCCACGGCCCAAATTTTGTTCTCAAAATGGCTGACAAACACAAGTACCACCCTGTTTACTTAACACAAAACACCCTAATTACTAATAACAAAAATGAATATAAAATTATGTATATTAAATACAGGCTAATCATATGTGGCGAGCCATGCATTGACTTCTAGAAATTACCTTTTACTGTTTTTCATGGTGTTTTTAGTTGCTAAAAAAAAACAAATTTGACAGTATTTTACAGTAAAATTATGTATAATGACAATATATGCTAAGGTAACTTACCGTTAACCAATAAACAGGTTTTTACAGTGTCATTTTTACAGTTGCTGTAAAAATTACAAACATATATATTTATAATTTATTTTACAGTGTAGAGAGCTACAATACATTATATGACTCTTTAACTGCTCAGGAGCTCTTGGCCATCACAGCTCAATCTTCTATTACATACCGGATCCCCCACATGATGACATCAGTGATTTAATGTTGCAGCCTGGTCAAGGTTACAGTCATGTTAATTGCACTTGGCCCAACCACTGTGAGTGTGGTCTGTAAATGGGATACTGCCCATAAAATCATAAAATAGAGTCAGAGGCAATGACTGTTTCTGGGGTCCACCATCACTCCAAATCCTGTAAATGATAAATCAGTGACCAATCCAGAGACAGCTGCACAGCAAGACAGCGTACTTACTGTACAAAGTCTGAATACATATTCTGAAAATGTCTTGCTACAGAATGCCATGATGATCTCTCAATGATCTTCAAATGATTGAGGCTAATTGTGAACCAGCTATTTAGTTTCTCAACTATGCAAGTCAACACTCCTTTGTTTATGCGAAAGTTTAGTAGATGTAGTTTTGTGAGGTGCTGTAAACAGAAAAGATGTGG
Source organism: Megalobrama amblycephala (assembly GCF_018812025.1). Taxonomy (NCBI): domain Eukaryota; kingdom Metazoa; phylum Chordata; class Actinopteri; order Cypriniformes; family Xenocyprididae; genus Megalobrama; species Megalobrama amblycephala. The sequence goes on from NC_063066.1 coordinate 4,582,748, forward strand.
AAAGGTGTCAGATGGCCAGAGTTTGATTGGATACACGTGGCATTATATGACTTTGGCAAGACTTTGGAAACATTAATAAAGAAAAAAAGTTCAATTATTGCATTGCTCCATATAAAATGAACTAAATATTTTACATTCAGACTTTTATTAAAAAATGTAAATTCATTAAATTACTTAAATGAATTTGAAAAAAAAAAAAAAAAATAGTTATAGGGGGGGAAAAAAACGATAATGGAAAGTTTACAACTCACAGTTACTAATGATGATTATTTGCGAAGCAACCTCTGCTTGTAAAGTTTGCCCGAACACAGGACGTGCACTAAAACTTTCTCTTTCATTTTCACACATACTCATTCTTTCCCCCTAGAATAAAATAAAAAAATGGAAGTCCATAAGTAAATCCCTATTTCCCATCAGCTTAGGTACGTATTGACATTTTGAATTGAGGTTATGAATGTCTGTGACTTTTATCCTATTGAATACATGTGCTATTATTATAATGTTATTATAATAAATATCCTAAAACCCCCACATTATTTAGGGTCCACCTCATAATACCTGTCTGAAGAAAAGAAAACGCTGGGATTAAGAGGCCAAGTTCCTTTTGATTAGTGTGGCAGATCTAAAGGCAGGAGCAGAGACTTGGCAAGAGTGAATGGATAGAGGTCAGTGGCTAATAGCAAACACTCCCCACTGGGGCTGAGCAGGGGGCCAACGAGAGGGGCTCAGTGGGTGTCTGAACTAGGCTTTCTGCAAGGTCTCTGCCAGACCTCCACTGAGCCAATGAGTCTTCCCGGTCTTCCTGCTTTCACTGTGCATCTCACAAGCTTCTTGATCACTGCTGAGCTCATTCAAAGCTCCTGCTTCTCTGTATTTCCTCTCCTTTATCTCAATCTACAGTTCTTACTAAAGACTTCCCCGGCCAGCAAGCTCAGGTGATTTTCATTATGTGGCTTTGAAGTGGGAGTGGCACGGAAGAGTAGATGGTGGGTCGATGATAAGCCTCCATTCTTCTGCCATGGACCTATTCCCAATGATCCCCATTACTGGTGTGGCCCAGAGTGGGGAGTGGGGCAGGGGGTGGGGGTACAAGCCCATGCTGATGGATAGAAAGTCTACACAGTATGAAAATGCATCTGTCGACCAATGACAAATTGGTACCTTATCAATTATGAATAAAGCAGCAGGTATGGTGGCCATGTGGAAGATCTCAAAAAAAGGTTGAGTGAGTTCGGGACTGATGCTCTAGGAAGCCAACATTCCTGCTCAAGATTATAGGGCAACATGGGTCTGGAAAGGCCATTCACATAGATGGTTCCTTGATCAGTAATTTAGTCATAAGGTACGGTCTCATTTAAGATCGTTAACAGGAACTTTAACTATAAAGATAACGATAAAGAGACAGTTCTAAATATCGTTCTAAATATAGAAGAATAGCACTGTCCACACCACAGCTATAACGATAACAATATGGAGAAATTATATCGTTGGGATCACTTTCAAAATGATTTTTTTCCAGCTGTTGAACAATAAAACACTGACAGCCAATCAGAATCCATTCTAATTTAAGGGCTTACGCATTTAAAACGGCAGATGGAGAAGTTAATCGGCGAGGTCCAGAAAAAGCCACCACTGTTTGACAAGTCAAACCCCCTTTTCAAGGATACTTTAAAGAAAATGGATATATGGAAAACAATCGGTCATACCCTTGGAATAAATTATGAGAAGTATTAATGATGAGATCATTATGCCAGGCTAGCAAACAGACAGTGTAACATAAAATTACCTCAGGTAAGTTATCCAGCACTAGTTTCGACAACATTGTCTTGCTTCCTTTGAAGTTGCAGTGAAAAAGACTAGACATAGTTTTTTGTCACGGATGGCACAGAGACAAGAAGATAAGATCCAAATGCAGCTTTAATGGGGTAATCCAAAGTCGTAATCCAGACAGGCAAGGGTCAAACTCCAAAGAACAGTCCATACAAAAACAAAGAAAACAGAAACAAAAGCCAGTGACCATAAACAAAACCTCAATAACAAAAGCAGAAACAAACAGGGTATAAATAGACAGACACTAATGATAAAACACAAAACAGCTGAGTGCAATGATGGGATAATGAGTCCAGGAAGTGAGTTATGGGAATTGAAGTCCAAGTGAGGTGAGACAATAGTCCATGTTGGAGTGCCCTCTAGTGGCTAAACAGGGCACTCCAACTGGTGATCATGACAGTTTTTATTCCACTATATTGACTTCGTCAGGTAAATTCATTGTTAGATTACGCTAGCTAGCTCAAAACAGCATGCTGAGGACATCTGCTGGTTAAAGCCATCTAAATGCAACAAGAACAGCAAAACCATGTTGTATACACTTTGAAACCGCAGCATGTGGGCTTAGAATAAACAGATCGTTATTGTTTGTTGGTGTGGATGCAAATATAGTTATCGTTATAGCTATCTTTGTTCTTGGTGTGAGCGGGCATTTAGGCAGTTGTAGCATAATGGTTAGCGAGTCAGACTGGTAACTCGAAGGTTGCGGGTTCGATTCTCAATACCCGCAGGAAATCCAAGGAAATCCAATCCCCTTGTGCAAGGCACCTAACCCCCAATAGCTCCCTGTGTGCCACAGCAATATGGCTGCCCACTGCTCTAGGTGTGTGTTTACTACTCACTACTCTTAATGTGTGTGCACTAACTTGGATGGGTTAAATGCAGAGGACAAATTCTGAGTATGGGTTACCACACTTAGCCTTCGCATGTCACTTATTTACATCTGGGGTTTGGAAACAGCACATGGTCGATCTAGGGAGCAGGGACAAAGGCACAAAAAAACATAGTCAGTGAAGCTGAAATGGTCCCAGTCGAGGGTATTACAGGCATTTAGCGCTGCCAGGGAAAGTATTTGTTTGAAGCCTCTACGTTTTGGTTTGCTGCTCTTTATATCCGGCACGATTTATCGTTGTTTTGATTGCCCTTTCTGTTATCGGACCGGCAGTGTTTTCACTGGCCGTGAGGAATGTGAGCAGGAATGTGTTGATGTTACTGTAAAGCCCAACACGCATCTCCTACTCAGCACCTCCATCTCAGACCGATAACAGCCTCTATCAGATTGGAAAGAATGTAACTGGCACAACCCGCCAGATGTCTTGCTGTAGCCCACGAGACTTAGGGGGGCCCTAATACACATGCTCAAACATTGGACACAAACCCTTTGAGTGATACAGAAACTCAAGTAAATCAAACGGGCATCAAATGGGTGCCAAATTCAAGGCTGTAGGGAATGATGAGAAATTCATGTGGACTCTAATGCACCATGTCAAGTAAGCTTTAAAACACTTAACTGACTGGACTGATATTGAACACGTGATGTTGGCTGGGATTGAGTGCGGTGCACCTGCAATAGCCTCGGCCCCAACAGCGCTGTATTTATGAAAGCGAAGGTTATCTATAAAGAGTTGCTGGATCACTATCATGCTTTGGTTCAGGCTTTTAACTCCCTCGCATATCCACACATGCATACAGGTTCCTTGTTGATGAAGCACAAAATACAAGTTGAACAGGTGAACTCATCTCCGCAGTCCACAAGACCTCATCTCTGCAGTCCTACATCTGAGAGCATATCGTCTTATTTCGAATGCATCCAGACTCAAGAAGAGAAATGACATTCCAATTCCTCTGCAGCTTATTTGTCATGCTGCCACCTCTGCCTGCTGGCATCATAAATCAAGGCCTGCCATTGGGTGATCTCCATTCTGGTCCCTTTAATCTTCAGCGCCTTTTATCAAATGAAACCGTCCCTTTCCGTGACAGTGAAGAGTCCCGGCACTGGGCTACTGCGTCTCACCACCTGCTTCAAGTTACAGCAGACGTCTGGCCACTGAGAGAACTTCTAACTCGCCGACTGGGGAAACCAAGGCTAGTTTCGGGTGTCTCAGCTCCAGGTGTGATGTTCTTTTATTGGGGCCTCCTCCTTTCTTCTCTCTCAAATGTTCTCTTCTTCCTTCTCTCTAAAGATGTGGTGCCTCAGGAGTGGTGTTTGTCTTGAGGTCACAGTACAAGCTGTTGTCTCCAAATGAGGCCGTAAAACACATGATGTAAAACATTCATCCTGCGTATCGCTCTGTCTCTACTCCTGCCAAGGCTGGGTGAGCTGTACCATAAAACATCAATGCTGTTGTCTGACTCATAGCCGCATAAGGCCATGGAGGAAGCACACACACACACACACGTGATCACAGCCATATGTGTCTGTGTGTTACCGAAAACACATCCGACAATTATACACACGCCATCTTAAAAGGTTGATAAATGATGCTGCATTTGAAGAACAGGAAACTTTGACCAAGTTTATAAGATTGCACTAAAGTTACATTAAGCAGGGAACTGTTAGTGTAAAATTATATGTTCAAATGTACAGTTAGCAGAATTTGTGTGACATGGAGAGAGAAAATACATTTATCTTGATTTTACAAAGTCAAAGTAGTCATTTTGAATATAAATCTATGTAATTATCCAGTCGCTCGGGTAGAATGTAAACTAAATTGCCGGTTGTAATACAATGCTTGACTTGAGCTGATAGCTGGGGAGGCTAAGAAGCAAGTTTTTCTGTGGTGGCTCTTAATACTAGTTTTGTACTTAATTTTAAGATTTTAATTAGCATGCTTTGCACAGCAATTTCAGGCCAGTTTATCGAATCATAATCCGAGTGGTATGTAACACATGGGATGTTAAAAACCCATTTATACCTTCATAATGTTTCAGTTTTCATGACCTGTCATAGATTTCCTTTCCCAGGATAATAATAATAATAAGGAAATGGAACAAGCTTGTAAAAAAGATATGTGGTGGGATAACCAGGATCAGTCCCGTGATTAATCCTGCTTTGACTAACTCCGCCGGGAATTCCATCAAAAGGCCAGCGATTGTTTAATTGCCATCCCTGTTTTTCCCAATGCTTTACCTCCCTCCTTTCTGCCAGTGAGGGGGTCCTGCTGGAATCTGGCAGCCCCCACACACAGACCTAGAATTGCTTTCAGATGTGAATATCAGGTTTGAGAGAGGGGGATGCCAGTGTATCTAGCGTGGTTTAGGTCCGGGCGAGTGCTCTTCGGAGCGCCTGGGTTCAAGAGCCATGCCAAGGGCTAGAGAATGTGAACGTATTGGTCCTGGGGAGAAGACCTTTGCATGCATCCCCATGTCCCACTGCTCCTTCAGTCTGATCAAAGGGGCAATGAGAACTGCAGATAAGACGTACGGATTTGGTTTCAGCTTTTCTTCAAACGGCGGGCTTTATCACGAGTCCCAAAGCCATCAGACTAAACCCCTCGCAGTGCTTCACCTCATTCATCTGGTCTGCGTTACAGATAAAGTAAATTTTAGGGCCATTCTACCCATTTTATTACTGATGGATCCACTGGGGGTGGGGAGCAGGATAACATCTTTTGCTGATATTTGTAAACAGTCTTTCAGTGGCAATGCAACTGATGTGGGAGTCTGAAACCCACTGACATCAAACTACAGAAAACTGAAAGAATATCTCATCATTCCCACACCCCACCCCCCACACAGAGATATCCATCTTGCTCTACCCTTTTCCAGATATCAAAGTGAGAAAAACTACATAGCGGATGAAAGGCTGCTACCATGTTGCCATAGATTGGGTGTTAGTGCAAAACTTATCCAAAGATTGACAACAGAGAAATATAGTCAACAGCTGGTGCGGTGGTGGAGGTTAATCTGACTAATCCTTTTTTCCCCCCTTTTTCATTTTGATAAACATTACTACACTCATGATTGGGTAACATTACAAAGTGGCTAATAAAAAAAGATAATATAAGAGATAAATATCAAACAACTAAGAGGCCAAACATCTGTGACTAAAACTATGTTAGATTGCTTCACAGAGCACCACTTGTGAAGGACAACTGCAGAAAGTCAATGTAAGATCTGGAAAGTAAAGGAGTATTAACAGCATGTTAGCTGAAACAGCTATGGTGGCGTATGGTATGATTCTTGTTATCCAAAACTGGGGTGTCAGATAATAATCAGCAACACACCTGCTGAGCTTTCCCAAAAGCCCCTCTGCATGGGGCCAGCATTAAATCCATCTAATAGTCAGTTTTCAAGTGAGACTGGAAGCAATTTCAGCTTCTGATAAATCGAAGAATTCCTACTGGATGCATTTTTTAACGATTATTTAACAAGCATACATTAGGTAACAGGCTTTTAATCTGCTGGGCTCTTTGAAGAAACTGTTTACAATTAAAAAGAGCTCAGAATAGAAGCTTCGGGTACAGGTTTATTTGTTTACTGTTGTTTAACAGGAATTCAAGCAGTCGATATTCTCTCCTCTAGCTGTTTGCACTCACAACAGCCCAAAAATGATTCCTTTACACATTTTACTGCCAAATAGTGTTACAGGCAAACAGTTTGCCAAAACACATTTGGCAGTGCAAAACACACACTCTAAGATGACAATAAATTTTTTTTTAAGACGCTCCTGAGGACCATTTTAGACTTCCCTTCCTCTAGCATCCACAAGTGCCAGCTCTTTGGGTCCAAAGGGCAATAACAAACCCCACAAAAAGGCTTTTTGGCTTCGGATTCAGACTGGTTTGAGTTAGGAAGTAGCAGCGGCGTGAAAAACAAATGCATGCTGCTTCCTCATGCAATTAAACAGGCGTGGATGCCACAATGCTTATGGCCTGAAGGAAACAGCACAGAGCAACAGTTCTCTTCTCCAGTGACTTTCTGCTAATTTTGATATTAAACAAATGCACCAACTTATGAGTTCCTTGCAGTGAGCAAAGAGCTGCATGCTTTAAGCCAAATTTCTATATTTTTATATTTGCTGTAATTATTTAGATTTGTCATTAGGTTTACAAATTACAAAAGTTCTTAAAACTGAACTGTTTTTTATTTTTCCTTTGTACATTTTGCTTTTTTAACAAAAAGCAATCCTTGTGGCAAGCTGGAAATTATACACATATCATGTATTTACATATGCATAAACAATTTAGTTGGAAAGTGATGACATGCAAAGCATAACATTGCTGACTGGTCTGTAGTTTAACATTTCTATGAATGCTTCCAAAATTAACACAAGATATCCTCATCCAAGTTAACCAGGTAGATAATGTTACCATGGAAACAAATCACCAGAATTGGCAATAAAAATCATATAATACATCACAGAAAACCAAACACTTAAGTTTGCAAGTTATAAAAAAAATGGATATACAAGATGACTGAATGCAAAATATTCAGTGGAAAGGCAGCACTGGCCCAGAAGGGCAAGTGACAGTTCTGTTAAAGGATTCGTTCACTTCAGGATGAAAATTTCCTGATAATTTACTCATCCCCATGTCATCCAAGATGTTTATGTCTTTCTTTCTTCAGTCGAAAAGAAATTAAGGTTTTTGAGGAAAACATTCCAGGATTTCAATGGCTGCCAAGGGGTTGAAACTGCAGTTTCAGTCCAGCTTCACAATCCCAGATGAGGAAGGGTCTTAGAGAAACAATCAGTCATTTTCTAAAAAAATACAAATGATATACTTTTTACTACAAATGCTCATCCTGCGCTCTGCAATGCGCCACACATTACGTAATCATGTTGGAAAGGTCACATGTGATCAAGTCTCTTCAGAAAATTTGGACTAAACCGCTCAATTCATATGGATTAGTTTTACAATCTTTTTTTTTTTTTTTTTTTAAGCGTCAAAGTGTCAGTTGTGTGGACTGTCAATAGAGGGACAGAAATCTCTCACATTACATATTTAAAAGATCTTCATTTGTAATTCAAAGATGAACAAAAGTCTTACAGGTTTGACATGAGGGTGAGTAACTGATGATCTTTTTTTTTTTTTTTTTTTTCATTTCTGGGTAAACTAACTCTTTATGAATGTCTTTCTGTGTGCTCACCATTAAAATACTCGAGTTGAACCAATAACCGTGAGTAAGAAAGGTAAGTTACTAAAAAAAAAAAAAAAAAAAAAAAGTGTAATCTTACAATAAAATGCAAATGCCATTGGATCACAATGCCATATTATTTGTTGCCTTTTTTTTTTTTTTTTTTTTTTTTTTTGCCTGATCTTGAATCAGAGTTTTTCAAACAGTGGAAGAGACAATAAGACAAGACCACAGACAACATCTCTGTTCATGGTATAAACACTTAATTATATATTTTGAAAAATCGCCCTGGTCGCACTGATTCAATATTTATTCTGACTTCGACTTTCGTGTGAATGATCAAGCTCTATATGTAGCTATATTGGGTAACAACATGCTTTCTCCGTGTCCAGATTTGACTGTAGCCTAATAAAAATGCAAAAACTGGCACTCAAATTAACTAGCTATTAAAAAAAAAAAAAAAGTTGCTGCTCAAAGTTGACAAAAAGATTAATAATGTCTAAATGTATATCCAAGTTAAAAACCTAATACAAGTAATTATATCTGAAAAACAATTTTCCATGTTTAGCCTATATATTTTTATATTTGATTACACCAGATCTCACTATCAGAAATCATTAAAACTTGTTTATAAGTGATACAACATGGAGTCATGCGGATGTGTTTGTATTGTGTGTGTGTGCATAGTCATGGGGCGGTAAAAAGTTAATAAAAGTGAAATTAAAAAAAGTTATGAAGTTTATGAAAATGTATGCAGTTAATGTACAAAATCTACATTTTTATATTTTATATATAATATATGCAAACATAAATCTGAACAAGTATCTGTTCAAAAATTGAGATTGATATCTCAAAAAATTAGTTTTCGAAAACTAACCAAGGTTTCTACCGATCTTTCATGTTTTTATAATGTGCATCGCTATTTCAAAATAAAGGTCTGAACTCGTCTTATGACTCTGATGTATACTCTTATCAAAAATTACTTTTGCTCTGTTGCTCTGTCATTTCCATCAAAAATCACCAAATATGAAAACTATAGTCTGAAGTGACAGATAATTCCAGAAACGCAACAAAACGAATATATTCTTGTTAATTCATGTTTTAAATGTATTTCACATAAAATAATTATCACTTCATATTATTATTAATTATTATTTTATTATTATAAAGTGTTATTTTATTATTATTATTATTAAAAATGAATGATATTTAAGTAAGACGTCACTGAGAGTAGTGTTTGGTTTGGCATTTCCTCTTAGGATTGGTTGAAAGGTTTGAGAATTATCCCATTCCGTTACAGACTGAGACAGCTGTCGTCTCTTTAAAATAACAGGCCAGATAACATAACTGAGTGATGGATCACATGGCAAAAACATAACTGACTGTGGAGGGAAGAAATACAGGTCAGCAGTGCAAATGGAAAGAAGGGACCTATTTCTCTCTATTCAGCCAGTAGTACAGTATGATCCTGCATGTCATTTCAACTACTGTACACCTTCATTTAAGCAGTGGTTTATGTGAGCGTACACTGATCACTATATATACGTTATAATATATAACACACAGCACTCCCGCATGGCTAGTTTTCTTTCAACGTGGTGTGGAAACCTTTAGCAATAAATGATCAATGGAGACATGCTGACCTGGTCAACAGATATCAGACATTTTATTAGGCAGAGAGAAAGTGAATCTCACTCCAGCACCTCCTAAAGCAACATCTGGACCTTGT